>NC_133014.1:10554051-11179051 GCF_048564905.1 Vicugna pacos
CTTGTTTCATCTGTACCTCCAGCGCATTCCTCATCTCATGGTATTTTTAAAAGTGACTCTCCCTCCAATTTCCTATAACCAGAAGTTAGGACTAGATGCTCACATTATGTAACTTCAGGAAGAAGACTGAGCAGATGACACCAAGTACTTCATGCTGCGTTACAGCTGGAGTATAACATCCCTTTGTCCCACTATCAGTGATGGAAAACTCAAATCACTCGCTTGAGATGGAGACCATGGATATCTCCAAAGTACAGATATATTTGTTCCTTCATACTTAGCAAGTAATCCACAGGGTGGATTACCTTGGTGCCATGGTAATATCCTTTCACCCAATAATGTTAAAATCCATTAATAATCTTTGTCTGAATCAGTTATTACATTGGAGGTTACAAAACAGTGATTTTTTAATTTTACCCTTCTTTCTATATTTATTAGTTGGCGTTCTTCCATTAAATAAGCATTTTCCCTCAGTAACTGGATACGAACTGCATGTCTTCCTAAAAAGGCAGGGCAAATGCTTAATTCTTTCCCTTTAATTACCAATTTTCAAAATAGAGTTGGTTATAATAGCCAACTGCAGTGATAGCAAGTTAGTTTCTTCTTTCTCTTTCTGATTATCACTATGAACCAGATTTTCACTTACTGCTATCAATTATAATCAACATGTGTTAAAGCATTTTTTGTGCCCTCAATGTCATAAATTTTTATTGTGAATAACAAATCAAATTACTCAAGGACAGTGTTTAAAGACTGTCATTAAACTGACAAAGGATAGTGTAAAAAAAAATGATGAAATAAAAAACAAATGAAATTTTTTAAACGTACGCCCAGCTGCTAGGATCATTAGGTTAAGTTTTCTTCATTTCTGTTAAATTTTAAGACAAAAGCTTTTTTAAATGTTAAACAGTCGATCAAATGCTAAAATTCCAATCAACTCACCTGCTGAACAGGACTGTCAACTGTAAACGCTTTATAAACAGCCAATGCCTGGCTTTTACTTCCTTTGCTCCAGATAACCATATTTCCAGCCACATAGAGCTCCTCGTCGTAATCCACTTCTTCTCCAATTTCACTTACGCCTTTCCTTAACTGCCAGCTTTCCTTAAAAATTAACACACATAAGACATGTTCAAGCACTTTCTTCCAATAGTATAGAGCAAGATTTGTTAATTAAATCAAATAATCATCCAGATACAAGTCTCCTACTCTGTCTTCGCCTGTGGAGTAAGACTCAATGTAAGACCAACTCTTAGGAGGTTTATTTATGCCACTGATGAACAGAGGAGGGTCTGCGGGCATGTGTATTATGTATCTCACAGGGTGTTTCATGTTATACTACTATATTATTTTGCCCAAAATAGGAACAAAAATTGTACATCTGCAGATCCAAAAATGAAACTAACATATACTCAGGAGACTAAAGAGGTACAGTAAGTGTATGGAGAAGTGATGGAGACAGGTAGTGAGGTGCATGTGGGATTCACTGGGGGAGCTTATTCACAGTGCAGATTTCCCTGCTTCACAACTACACACACATTTCCCTTCCTTCCCTTGTCCCATTCATCAAAATAAATGAGAGACAGAAAGGTTTAGATTTCTAACTACACAGACTTCCTCTCCCTGAGGTTTTGACATCCTAAATGGATATGAAAGTGGAATAAGGTGGGAAGGATTGATCTTCCAGTATACACTAGCATCTCATTCTCCTAAAGAACTACTACTCTATCTACTTATGTGGCATTTCTTTTCTCCTCTAGAAACATGTTAGTGTTTTGCAGCAGGGCCCATATCTAACTACCATATACTCATCAAACAAAATGAAATCTGGTCCCCACATTCTAAGCAAAGTGAAAGAGGTTTAGAATGGACCATAATCATAGTACTGAACTTGACTCTCATTATAAAACCATGAGTTATATGTCTAAATAAAGTTTTAACACCATAATATAATAAAGCCATTATTCTAGTCTTATCTGCAATTACCAAATCTTAACTGCTACCCTAGAAGTAACACCATACTCATTTCTCAGTTACAGGTAGTCTTAAATTACAAGGAAATCACATCACTCTATATTTCAAAAATATAAAGGGAAACTTAATGGAACCTTCTGTTTCTCGTGGATTGTAACCTCTTGAAGGGATCCCACCAAGCCAGCAGCGCCATCAGAAGACCATAACTCAGAGGCTGGCTGCAGCTGGCGAAGCTGAAGGTTCAAAGCATTAGGATGGTGCTTGCAGTGGTCTCGACCAAAAGGAACAAATTCCTGCAAATCCCTGGCTGCAATCATTGTTGCCCTTTCTTCATAGAAGTTCGACATGGGTTCCAAATATCAACATTATTTCTGTATGAATTCAAGCACATTTTGGTCAGCTCCTAGTACCAAAACCAGGATAAAAACATCACAAAAGTTCACAAAGAGTCATTAATCCCTAGATAAGTGTCAAACAATTCTACTACACTGTAGGTGTACAAGTAGTTGTAACATCAAAGGTCAGTCCGTATCTGACTCTGAGGTGACTACAGTTATCACCACATCTTAGTTGCAGACTGACCAACAGACAGTTACCACTGACGGGAACCACTGGGTTGAGACAAGCCCTTATGTCCCACAACACCAATCCTATGTTTCCTACTATACATTAGTTTCCCCACATTATATACACGAAGCATTTAGACAAGTTGTACTTTATAGTCCCATGACTGCCCGGCTTCTCAACATTTAAGGTCATTTCTGTTCAGATGCTGGAACCTCATCTGAAAAGCACACCTAAAGGATCACTGGCATATTGGAAGGAACAAACAAAGAACAAAAAAACACATTACTTCTAATTCACCCCAAGTTGAACTAATCCTTTCAGTTGACCGATCCACAAAAGACACAGTAAATTGTCAAATGTCACCAGTAGTTTTGAAACCCCAACCCACCTAACCATGTAACTACCATCAATTCCAATATTTGGTCCAAACATAGGAAACCAAGGCATGAAAAACTCTGGCCAGAACAGTCATGCTTGTAGCAAATTTAGGAGTCCCAGCTGTTAATTAACATAAGCTACTGCAGTAAAGTTTATCTCTACAGAGATGTGGCTGAGCTATAGGTGGAAACGTGTCCCTTCACTTCCAAAACATTTCTTCATAAAGGACAGCTAGTAAAATTTACACTGTATAATATGGTAGATAAGGTGGATGTCAGTTCTGTCTCCGGACAACAGCTACAATAAACATGGGTCTTGTGGCATCACATTTAAACCATCAAACACAGAACTCAAAACCAACATTTGATGTCAGCACCAGACAGCCTTTAGAGTGTTTGAAACAGCACTCACAATTAAAAGAGTTTAATTCAAGTTGACTTAGATTCTCTCATCTGAGGGCTTTTTGGAATCAGTAGGGTTTTTTTTTTTTTTTTTTACTGCAATATCTCAAAGCCTCTCTAGTTCCTATGCAGCTCCTCTAAAGCCAAAGTTATTTTGCTGTGAATTAAATGTTATTCCGGACACAACTGTATGTCACAATCAAAACACTTTTATTTTCCTCGAGCTAAAATTCAGACCAGAAAAAACTTGAACTTGGGATATAACTAAAATAATACCTTACAAAACTTACAAGAAAACAACAAAATTCAGCTGGTCTTCCTACAGTTTAGTCAACAGGATAACCAACATTAAAGAACTTTCGAGTCCATCCGACCTTCAGTTGTGCAATTTTGAAATGTTATTCTATCGAAACTTTGAGAGAAAATTACAAAAGTATTATAGAGTTATTTTCACAGTGCAGTATCTTTTGTACTAATTAAGGCAACATATTTAACACTTTTACAATACCTTAAATTTTTTTACTTATTAGGAACAACATAAAGAGCTATAGATAAAAGTACTATATTAGACTGATAGGCTATAAACCAAGATACCAGCATTGTTTACTAAAAAAAACAAACTACCCCGCCAGAGGTACCCACAAAGCTGCTTCAAGAGTAAATCCAAATGAACACTGAAGACACCTTGAGTAGAGGCTCCGCAAAAAGGCAGAATGTCCTCGGTCTCTTTAGGGTTAGGTGAAACCAACAGATCAAGAGCCTGGGCCTCAGAAAAATCCTGTCACAGGGGCAAAGGGCCCATTCAGAAGCGGAGGCCCACATGGGGCAGCGCGTTTGGCTCGGGAAGTCAGCCGGGAGGTGCACCGCGGAAAGCCTAGCCCTCAAGCCGGGGCCCCCTTGGCTGTGGCGCGCGCTCAGAGCCCGCCCCTGGGCTCCCAGTCCTCCGGGTCAGCGGGCACGGGTAGGCCTTGGGGCGGGTGAGAGGGCCACGGGACACGCGATGAACCACCGGGCCTGAGCCCGCACCTGTGTAACTCGGGACGCGTCAGGCGCGGCGAGCCCCGGCTACTCCCCGGAGGCGCGGGGGCCGAGGGGGCCCAAGGGTAGCGGCGGGGTCAGTCACGATGACTCCTTAGCCGCCGCAGCTTCTCATCCCCTCTCCCTCCCCTAATCCGGAGGAAGAATGGGTAGCAGCTGCGAACACGACTGCTAACGACAGGCAGGCGTGCAGGAGAGCCACTCAGGAGAGACGTTCAAATGCACGCGTCCATCTTGGCTTTCCCGTCCTGCTTCGCGCCGGGGCGGGGCATCCGGCGGCGCGCGGCGTTCTCGCGGCCCTGGCGCCTGCGCAGTTGCGGGAAGGATGTGCGCAGTTGCGGAAAGAATGCACGCGGTGGAACTTGTTGGGTGCTTCCAGCTTTTTTATCGCCGCTCGGAGTGCCGAAGTAGGACTGCGTCTGCTAGAGTTCGCTCTGGGCTAGGACCTTCCTGGTGTCCAGATCTTCTCTAGGTCATGTCAATACGAGCCTGAACTGCCTCCTGTGAATTAGATTTCCTCGGTAATTGCATTCTTGCCTTCTGACCCCCAGATGGGAGAAGGTATGTGCCAGTGGGCACATTTGTTAAAATTAATGAACCAGTATCAGTACGTTAATAGTAACTGAAATCCATACTTTACTCACATTTCATTAGTTTTTACCTATATGTCTTTTTTCTGTTCCAGGATCCCATTTAGAATACAACATGGCATTCAGTCATCTTGTTTGGGTTTTTTGTTTTGTTTTGTTTTTTTTAAGGTGAGGGGGGTTTGGGAACCTATCAAATTTTCATCCTTCTTGGTAATTTAGCCCTCTTATTGAAATTTCTTTTGGATTTCTCCCTTATAAATAATTTCCACTGCCATCACCCTTGGGTTTTTTAATATTTATATTAGCACTTGAGGGGAGGGTATAGCTCAGTGGTAGACTGCATGGCTAGTATGCACAAGGTCCAGGGTTCAATCCGCAGTACCTCCGTGAAAATTAATAAACTTGATTACCTCCCCCCACCAAGAGTAAATAAATAAAAACTTTTTAAAATTATTTATATTAGCACCTTAAGTACTACTCTGCTTTGTTCTACTTACTCATTTCCTTCTTGGCCTCTGGGTTCAGACCTTCTGAAGGTTAGGAAGAAGCCTGGGAAGCCTTCCTTTTACAGAACATTAGCCGTGTTTTAGACAATTTCTACAGGCACTCCTATTTTGTATTTCCTTCCTTACTAAGACATCTTCCTACCCAATCTTTCCCACTTCCTTTATGTCCTGTGAAGAGTGGACAGTTCTGTTCTTCTGGAATATGAATTTGATCTTTCTTCTCCCACTCCCCTAATCCACTTTGAACATCAGATTCTGTGTCTGGATATTCTATTTCTGTCAAAGTTTCTGTCTCATTTCTCCTGTCTGCCCTAGGTAGGACACTCTCTTTTGGGTCCTCTAACACATTATGTTTCCCTCCCTCTCCCACTTAGAAATGACTTCTCTGCTTTTAAGTTCTGCTTTCTCCTTGCAGTAGCTTTCCTGTAACCCATGTTAATCTCTGTCTTCAACTCATTTTGCACTGGCTGGCTGTGCCACACACTGCTGTTACTCTCTGCACTCTACCGTCCTGATCTCAAAGAGTTCAATAGTTAGCATGTCATTTTATCAGAATACAATAATGGGGTGAGGGGTTGGTATATCTCAGCAGTAGAGCACATGCCTAGCATGCACAAGGTCCTGGGTTCAATCCCCAGTACCTTGTTAAAAATAAATAAATACTTAATTACCTCCTCCTCCCCCCCCAAAAAAAGAATACAATGACAAAGAAAAATGCCCCATATGATACCACTTGTATGTGGAATCTAAAAAAAAGAAAAAACTCATCTACAAAATGAACTCATCTACAAAACAGAAACAGACTCACATACATAGTAAACACTCTTATGGTTACAGGGGAAAGGAGGTGGGAGGGGATAAATCTGGGAGTTCGAGATTTGCAAATATTAACTGCTATTTATATTAAAAATAGATTCAAAAAACAAACTTGTGTATAACACAGGGAACTATATTCAATATCTTGTAATAACCTTTAAAGAAAAAGAATATGAAAACAAATATATGTTAAAAAAAAGATACAATGAGAGTTGGTTTACTATTCTTCTGTCCTCTAATTGTTTTGAGCATATGTCTTACCTCTCCAGCAAGATAGCAAATTCATTTTAAGAAAAGGCACTGTCTCAGAAGCTCTTGTATCTCTTAACTTCTAATAAAAGTTCAGGTATTTGATTGTAACTTTTAACTCTTCCCTTCCTCATTTCACTGGTTGGCAAACAACAAAATATTTAGTAAAATTAGTTTAACAAGATGGTTTTTATTGAAGGCAGGACTGGTGAATTATTATTTTTTCTCCCAGTTTTATTGAGATATAATTAACAAATAGTGCTGTAAATGTAAGTTGTACAACATACTGATTTGCCTTACATGCATCATGAAATGATTATCACAGTAAGTTAAGTGAATAGCCATCATCTCATGTAGATACAAAATTAAAGAAATAGGAAAAAAATTTTCCTTGTGATGAGAACTCAAGATTTACTCTCAACAACTTTCATATGTAACAGCAGTGTTAATTATGTCTGTCATGTTGTACATTACATGTCGAATACTCTTGTTATTTTTGGTAACCTTGACAGTTTTGAGGAATACTCGTCAGGTATTTTGCAGAATGGTCCTCAAATGGAATATGTCTGATGTTATTTCCTCATGACCTGACGGGGGATATGTATTTGAGGAGGACTAAAGAGATAAAGGGCCATTTTCGTCACTTCCTATCAAGGAAACATACTAATCACATGACTTACGGGTGTTGATGTTAGCTTGGTCACCTGGCTAAGGTACTGTTCATGAGGTTTCTCTAAAGTTACTTTGCCCATATTTCCATACTATACTCTCTGGGAGGAAGACAATGTGTGCAGCCCTCATTTAAGGAGTGAGGCCAATTGACTGTTTATTTACAAAGTTGCAAAAGCAATTCAGTGGAGGAAAGATCATCTTTTTGACAGTTAGTGCTGGAAAACTTGGATATCCATATGCAAAGAAACAAAAGAAAAAAAAAAGAATTTTGATCTATACCTCACGTTATTAACTCCAAAGGAGTCAAAGACCTAAATGTAAAATTAAAACTATAAAACACTTAGAAGAAAAGATATATTTAAATCTTTGTTACCTTGGATTAGACAGTAATACCTTAGATATGGCACCTAAAGCTCAAGTAACCAAAAAAAATTTGATAAATTAGACTTTATAAAAATTTTAGGATTTTGTGTTTCAAAGAATATTATCAAGAAAGTGCAAAGACAATCCATAGAAATGTTTGCAAGTCAGATATCTAAGAAGGCTCTATCATCCAGAATATATAAAGAATTCATACAACTCACCATAAAACAGCAAATAACTCAGTTTAAAAATGGGTGCAGGAACCTGAAAACATTAATTCGGAAGAATACGTATGCCCCTCTGTTCATTGAAGCATTCGTTAATAAAGCTCTTGTCATACTTAATAAGACCTTCGTCTTGATCACAGTTGTAAATTGATTTATCCAATTACTACCTGGTAGAAAGGACAGATTCTTATTGAAACTATGCAGAACAAATTTTATGGTTATGAAAAAAGAGAACTGGGTAAGACATTTTGTTTAATATTTAACCAATGTTACCATTACTCTGAGTGATTTTGTAGTTAAGACTAATAAATATATATCATTAATCATAACAGAGTCATTTATTATGTTTTCCTTTCCTTATTAGCTCATAATCTATATTGCAATCTTTTATGAGCTTACTTCTTCTGAATTCTGAGGGGTCAGCTGGTGCAAGATAAGTATTTTTAAATGTCTCATTACAGTTTGAACAGGTACAACAGTAAAATTGATGCCTAGAGATAAAGGAAAAAATATTTTTGGTATGCCCATTAGAAATAGGCTATTATCCATAATTAAATCAAAGTAGGTTTTGTGGCTCCTGAATTAAGCAGTGTACTTTCATGCACTTGTCTGCTTCTGGACTTAAGTGTCTGCAGTCCTACCTTAGTCCTTAAGTATAAGTTGACAGCAGTCTGTGTTGGCAATGGCAGCTTAATCTGGAAAACCTGGATATATGGTACAGTCCTCAACTGTGGCTCTTCTGCTGTTTCTCCCAGAAGACCAATTACTCTCAGGCAAGCCAGGACCCTAGTTAACAGCTAGATTAACTCCAGCTACTTTGTTCTGCACCCTTTGTTGTATGTAGTACTTGTCCAGGCAGATTGCGGCTCGAGTTAGGGGCATAGCTTTTCAGATTTAATAACACTTTATTGTTGCACGTGGAGCTCTCCTTCACATCTTGAACTGATTCGTGTGAATATTTGGGAGACCTCCCTAACTTTGTGGGGGAGAAAAGAGAGAGAAAGCCATGTTCTCCAAACTCTAGATTTCTCAGAAAGACCAGAAGCTCAGAAGAATGCAGAAACAATTGTTCCCTCACCATCCCACTTTTCGGCTTCTTCATTCAGTTGTTATCCAAACCAAGTAAAGCCCCCTTAAAAATGTGAACCCATTTGTCCTCAATATCTAAAACCAGTTAAAAATATTTCCGTCAAAAAAAGTCTCTTTAAAAGGGCTCTAAAAATATTTCTGTCAATCTTTCTATACACATTTTCTTCCCTTATCAAAGGATTCAGAAAGATCTGTGTACCTGCACTAGATTTTGCTAGATGATTCACACAATAATAAGCTTTTGTGATCCATCTGTCCCCACAAATTCAGTGACAGAGAGATATAGAAAAAAATAATAGACAAACAAGCCACTGTAAACGATGGATTTTTATACCTTATTTTTGTGAAGAAGTGAGAAAGCTTTCCCCCCCCTTCTCTAAAATTTCACACATACAAAAAGAACTGCAAGCTTAGGTTATACAACGTCAGCTATAGGTCAAAAGGAAGCAAAGAACTGAAAAACTTACCAGTCCAGCATTTGAGCAAACACATACGCCCACACACAATTTTTTTTCCACAGAATTGGACCTCTAGAGGCAAACCAAACAAGCCAAACAGCATAGAGAATGTCAGGAGATAACAGAGTATCCAAGACAATGAGATAGTCAAAAATTGTTATCAATCAGCTTTTCTATCATCTGCCACCTGGCACATCACCAGATAGTAAGCCACTACCGAGAAACTATAAGAACCAGACCTCTGTAATTTCAGTATGTTGTTCAGCAAATGGAATCTCGTGTATTTACCATCTCCATTCCCCCAAGAAACTATAAGAACTAGAAATGTCTTATTTCCAGAGTGGTCTGGGGACTCTTTTACATGTACCATCTCAATTCCCCCTGAACTTACAGAGGCAAAATATATAGACTACTAGTATTTTGCTCCAGAAGCTAAATGGAGTTGCTTGCATGCAAGCATCAGTTCAGCTTCCCATTAAATTGCAAAACCTAGGTCTCTGTGCTTCTGGTATGTTCTTTACACACACACACACACACACAACCACTCACACATACGTACATTGCAAATATGTGAGCTGGGTAATTTTCAATCTACTATCCAGCACATGGAATGGGGTATCTTACATGTCTCATTATCATCTGCCAACAAATTCAAGAACTGGGCACTTGGCCTCTGGTATGTAGGTCAGCATGCTGAATTCTGTCACAGCTACTCAATTATGCTGTTACAGTGCAGAAGCAGCCCTAGATGATACACAATGAATGGCTGTGTTCCAACAACACTTATCTGCATACACAGGCAATAGGCCCACAGGCTGTCTGTCATTTGCTGACCACCGTTTTAGATGATTCCAGGCCCGAGCGAGCCATGGAGCCGAACATCCTAGCAGAGATGAAGAGGAAAGACAGTCTTCCTTGTGCCCCGTCCAGATCTCTCACCCCAGAATCTGGGAATCTAATTAAATGGCTATTGTTGACCTATGCTGTGTTTGGGGTGGCATATCACACAGCAGTAGGTAACAAGACAGTTTTTATAGCAGGTGGGGCTCACCAAGAACGTGAGACTTAGCAAAGACTTGAAGAAGGAGGCTTAACCAAGAGGGGCTGAGTCCGGGGGAAGAGCATTCCATGCAGAGGGAGCAGTCAATGCAAAACCCTGCAGTGGAAGAGAGCCTGGTGTATACCAGCAGCAGCAGGGACATGGCAGGAGAACAAAGGCTCCACTGAGATGCCCTGGCGACCTTGCACATCTCCACATAGGCCTGCAGGGGGCGCTTGACCAGTCCTGCCCAGGTCTTGGCAGACTCACTACGGTGATTGCTCCTGGGGCAAGAGGCGGTGAGTAGCTACTGGAGGCAGTCACCTCCGCATTTTGAGGGAGAGGGCTGCAAGCCTGTTTCTCTTCCTTCTCCATACTTTCAGCTGAGCACGGAACTTTCCACCCTCTTCCCTCCGTGCCTCTTCCTGGCCCCAAGGACACAGCAGCAGGCTCCTGTGAGGGTCTGTGAAAGTGGCTGTACTTTAGAGTTGCCTGCTCAGCGGCAAAGCCACCCACTGCTCATGTCCGTTCATCTGGCCCCTCGGGCTCGGTGTCATCCTGTGGGAACGCCAGGAGCTGACACCATGCTGATTTTGCTGTTGCTGTCGGTGTAAATAACCGATTCAAGTCCATTTGGGTTGGTTGTCTCTTTACAGCCAAATCTACCAGCTAGCCTAGGGGTCAGGGACTGCTGGACCAGAACCAGCATATACGGAAGTGCAGTAAGGACATGAGTGAGGTCAGAGGGGAAAGGGGACCAGGTCATGTAGGACCTTGAGGCCACAGACAGGACTTTGGTTCTTATGCAGAAAGCAGGAACCACTGTAGAGCTTTGAGCAGAGGAATGGCACGATCTGGCTCGTGTTGTCAAAGAATCACATTGAAGTACATTAAAAGTATTTCCCTTAAAATATGTATATAAGTGTAAGTTATTGTTGCGATTATTAGTAAAAGTGACGTTTTTATGGTGAACTTTCCCTGCGGCTGCCCTCTTGACTCCTCCACACTTCATCTTATAGCGGGGCTGCCTCTTTCCATTCAGGCTCTGCGCTTTTTCGTTGACGTTCATCTCCCTCCCTCCATGACTTGACTCCACACAGGGGCACAACCAAGAGCTCTTCCCTAGGGGCCGCTCCCCAGGAGGCGGTGTGCTCCTCGACGCCCGGCCTGAGCCTCACACCTTTGGCCCGGCACCCAGGGGTCGCTCAGCCGGGAGCAGATGGAGGTGGCGCTCAGCAGGGAGCGCTGCCACGGTGGCCTTGGACATTGGGAGCGCTGCTGCCTGGGTTTTCTGTGCGCGCTAAGCCTGGATTGCGGGATCGCCGCAGCCCCCAAGCCTCAGGCGCCTCACTTTAGGTCTGGAGGCTGCCTGCGGCGCCCTCCGCTCCTCCCCATCCTACCCTCCTCCCTCCGTCCTTCCCACCTGCACGTGTTGGACGTCGGGACTGCCCAGCAGTCCGGGCCCCTTTCTCCTCCGCACCTCCAGCAGCCCCTCCCCTTTGTGGTCTCCACCTCCCTCCCCTCCCTTTCCCGCCCCCCGCCCATCCCGGTCCTCCCAGGCTCAGCCCGTGGCCCGCCCCTCCCCGCCCCTCCGGTCCAGCCCTGTCCCCTTCCTCCCCCTCCGCGGCCCTCCTCTCCCGGCCGCCTTCCCGCCCCTCCGCACCCCAACTGGCTCAGGTCCGCTCGGACTCGGCCCCCGGCCCGCCCCCTCCAGTCCTTGGCGCCTCCCGCGGCGGCTCGGCTCCGCCACTTCGGCGCTGGCTGCCCCGGCCACCGGGACTGGGCTGCTTCGCTGGCGCGCTTGGCGGGCGACACGGCAGGTTCGGGACGTCCATCTGTCCGTCGGTCCGGAGAGAACTTCCAGATGCGAAGCCCCGGGATGGGGCGGGCCGTGCTGCCGCTTCTGCCGTGGCTCTTCCTCCCCGCGCTCTGGAGGGGAGGTGAGTGCGCGGGGCCGGGGGCGGGGGCTGGGGGCTCGCCGCCCGGAGTTCGGGGGAGGGAGCGCGCCCGGCTGCCCGGCTGCCCGGCTGCCCGGCAAGCTTGCAAACACCTTCCCCAGCCCCAGCGCTCCTGGGTGCTGGGACTCAGGAGCGTCCACCCACCCGCCGTGCTGGCACGCAGGCTGGGTCGTGGGCGCGCGTCCTGGTGGAGCCGGAGAGGAGTGGGCACCGGGGCCTCCCCTTAACCGCCAGGGAGGGACTCGAGCTCGGCCGGGCGCGCTGCAAGTCCTGAAGTTTTCCGCTGAGGGGAACGCTGGTCGCAAGTCAGGTGGGGAACGCGTTGGAAACTTTTCACTGGACGTGGTTGCCTGGCTGGACCCTGGCTCTGGCGGGAGTTCTGGGAGCCGCGGATCCGATCTCTTGGGGGACAGACACTCGGAGGCCAGCAGGCTGCGGGAGTTGGGGTCACAGTCCGGGTGCGGCGATCCACCAAGGCCGGAGTGGGAGGAGTAGAGACGGGCGCCCCTGCTGCCCCCACGGGGGCCTTACGGGCAATATTAGCAGGGACACCCTGTGCGTGTAGGGGCCCCGGAAAAGGGGGAAGCATTCTTTTCACCCCTATTATTGCTGAACAGAATCTAATGTGCTTGGACAGCATCTAGGTTTATCCCGATTCTGCCAGACATTCCATGATGAGATACTGGATTGGTGAGTGCAGGCAGGGTAAGGCTGGTTCCTTTCTCCATCAGACCTTTGTTTGGAGAGTAAGTGATTAACAGGTTAGAGGTTTAATCGCGGGTGCATTTCTTGAGTAAGCTAGAAGAAACTTAATCAGGCTTTACCAAAAGGAAAAAGAAAGGGGGAAAAAAGTAATACTGAATTAATACATCTCAGGCATTTTTCCTTAGCTAAAAGGTTTAGCTGTCATCTTTTATAGTCAAAGATACTTTTTAAAGAATACCTGGAAAGTTCAATTTATAGTTAAGCCATTTACTTCACATTTTTTCCTTTGAGGTTTTCATTGGAAAGCTCAGTTGCGCAAATAAATTCTTAAGCAGTGCACCATCTTGTTGCACATTAAATTACATATGCAATTTATACTTTGGGGCAACATAGCAATTTGAAGCAAGCATCCAAAGCCTAAACCAAGCGAAGAACGAAAACAATTCCGTTCTTTACCCCCACCCCAGCCCTCCACCAAACCCTCAAAAATTCCTCAGCGTTTCTGCCAGATCCATTTTTCATAATCTGCTGCAAATCTGTTTTATTTTGCTGCTAGAGAAGGCTGGCCATAAGTAGGCCTGGAGGTAGTGATTGTGGTGAAAAGGAGGGGAAATGTAATAGAAACAGTAATTTGGCTATATGTAAGATATTTTTTAAATGGTGTGTCTTTCTTTTTCTAATTTAAAAAAAAAGCTGGAATAAAGAAGTTTTGTAGCTGATCATCAGTTTAGTCAGATAATCATGAAAGGTCTGTTAAAACCCACCCAGCTGGAAGAATGACAAGTTTCTCCAATTTTCCTTCTCCTCCCATTGACATTTTATCTTGAATTTACCTGTGAGATGTCTGGCAGTGTTACATTTTACCTTATGAAAAGCACCAAGAATGGGATCCTCGCTGGCAGAAATCAGAGCAGAAGTGCTGCAGGAAGAGGTTAAAAATGAGAATTAGACTCTTCATCTAGTTTTAAGATTTTCATATTGTGTGTTGTGGGTCCATGTAGTCTGCTCACCAGGCAGCAGTGGGAAGAGAGACAGGCTGTGAATGTGTGTGTAGACTCAACACTGTGGATGAATGGATACATCATTACAATTTCTGCATCACTTTAACCCAGGAATCCTCCATATACCCTCATCCCTCCACCCCAACTCCATACACACAAACATCGTCCCACAAAGACACACACACATACAGACACACTAGGAACTGAAACTGCTGAGCCAGGGGCATTACGGGGTTCTCCAATCCTTCCTTTCTGTTCTGTCTCTGATGGGGGTGCCAGTGAGCAACAGATCAGGCAAAGAGTTAGATGCCAGAAGAGGGGAAATATAGAAATGGATAAAAGTGAATGCATTACGAAGACCTAGCCAATGATGAGGCTGTGGTGCAGCTAAACTCAAACCTTAGAACAAATCGGGCCTTTAAACCTCTTCAATGTAAGCATTTCTCTCCCACACTGAAGCTGTAACCGTATTACAATATGTTGTAAACATTTTCCCAGAAAGAATGTTAATCTGTCTTGTGGCTTACGGGCTTTGTATCAGTGGACCCTAGTGCTTTTTGGAGGTAAGCAGGGCATATTTCAAAAATAAATAGTTTTTTAAAAAGTTATTTGGATCCACCCACTTTAAAGTGATGAATGGTACACAGTTATTTTTTTAAATGAATAATAATTATGGTTTTCCACCTTATTTTTGGAAATAATTTCCAGGTAATCTGAGGAGCAGGGCCAGTGGGTTGCCAGACAGTCAGTTCTGAAGAGCTTGGATCTCTAGGTGCTGGTGAATTGGGAATTCACAGCCAGGTAGAGAAGGCTGAGTCGGGACGTTGGTTTGAATGCATTCCCCCACCTGGAAATGAATACACACAGAACCTCTGCTTCCCACATCATGGCCAGAATGAGAATTTGAAGATGAATCGGACTGTGTTGTTCCCTTGGCTAAAATCCTTCTGTGGCTTCCCATTCCTTAGCAGGATCGGCAAGGCTTCCGGGGCCTCTCTCTCCCTCTTTGACTCATTTCCAGTTACTTCTCCTTTGTTCCTGCTGCTCCAGCCACAAGTGTCTTCTTTCTAGCACTTTTGCTGTGGATGTCCCCTGTGGCTGGAATCTTATCCCCAAGATCTCTGCACACTGGCTCGTTCTAGTCATTTGGGTTTCAACTCATGTTCTCCTGGAGAGGCCTTAGGTCACCCCAACCCCTGCCAAAGTTACACACACACACTCCCACTCTCCATTAAATAACACTAAACTGCCACCTGATGGGTTCCTATTTATTTTCCAGACTTGAAGCTTAGCCCATTTCAGGTGCTCGGCATTCGTGGATGATACCAAAGTACCAGGTCTCTATCGGTCCCACCATGTGCTCCTCCCACTTCTCTGTTCCTACTGGCTTTTCCAGAAACAGTTGCTGCAGCTCCTATGCCCTTGTGCTTGGGGCTTGGTTGATAGAAAATGATCTTTTATTTCACTGTGATTTCACAACTAGACAGGTGAGGGTAGATTTTTGGACTATATAAAGTCCGATATAGCACTATGAACATGTTTTATATTCTCTTAACTATTCCCACATTAAAAAAATCACAAGCCAGTTTTTCATGTTAAAAATAACAGTTCTAACAGGTCCCTGCCAAGGGCGAATTACCCGATGCCCGAGTAGTTGTGGCCCCAAGTGCCTTGACTTTGACCTGTTGCTACTGGTTTAATCTTAACTCAAAGCATGTGGCTCTGGGCTGGGATGCATCTCAACAGGAGGTTAATTATTATAAAACTTGAAAAAAAAATAAGTTCACTCTGTGTACTTTTTGGGACTGGGATGAAAATGTTAACAGGAGCTGCATCTCAGAGGCTCAGGGGCTGAGTAGCCAGAGGGCTGGGCTTCCTGCTCTGCCTGGCTGGCCTCTGGGGAGCCCTGGAGGGGGCGGCTAACTCAGGACCTCAGTTTCCTCGCTGGTACAGTGGAACTCTTCGTGATTCATGAAACCGTTGGGAGAATGAACAAACCAATGGCACGTGTTAAATACTCCAAAATTATTAGCCATTATTATCAATGCTTCTCATCCCTTCTTCTGGACTCAAATTTTGGGGTAGTTGTTTTTCTTAAACAAAAGGTGTGGGGTGGGGGGACTTTCTTCTTTTCTCACTGAAATGGGCCCTAAATTACAAATTGAAACAGGAGGGCAGGGCTGTGAGCCAGCCTCCACTGTTCCTGTTTGTAGCTCTTTGGTGGAGGGGCTGCAGGATGTCTGCCTGGACCGGTAAAGTCCTTGGTGCTGCTCTGGCAGACTGTTTCCTAGTAATTGTGCCAGCAAAGCCCACGCTGGTTGCCTCAGATGAGGCAGGGCGGGTCCCGACCTGCCACTCCCCTCCCAGCCCCCTCCATTACCCTCACTGGTTGAATTCAGACTTAGTACAGGAATAGCTTCCTGTCATGTGCCTCTCAGGAAAGTATAAAAATGAAGTCCAATTCCTGCTCAGCTTTTCCCACGTTACTCCAAAGTGGGTGTGGTTTGGTTTGGGGCTTTAGTTTTTGTTTGGTTTGTTTTTTTGAGTGTAAACATCCAGATAATTCCTTTCCTTTTTACTGGCTATAACTAGGTTTGCCAAATGAAGTCTTCTGGCTGCAGTGGATAGAAAAGGAGGCTTTGTTTCTCAGATGACACTTCGTACATGTGTCTGAGTGTGCGTGTGCAGGTGGTCCTGTAGCCTGTGGCCCCCGGGAACCCCAGGTGTGCTCCTGACCCCCTGATCCTGCTTGGGGGCAGCTGTGAGCGAGCCCGGACTCCTCTCCCTGCCACCCTCTGGGCATGTGCTGACCCCTGACCCAGAGATAACTTGTTCCCTCTCTGGTTCCTAGTTCCAGCTCTGCTGCCCCCCAGCTAGAATGCTGAAAATGCAGCCCGGCCGGGGCTGAACATTCCAGGAGGATCTGCTGCCAGCCAGCTTGGAGAGCAAGAATACTGAGAGTACCTAGCAGCCTGGCACCTTCTCCCTCCTGGGCCTTAGTTTTCTTTGTCTGAACTGCGGCTGTTGAATAGAATGGAAGATTCTTAACCACAGCGAGGGCCCGGGTCTACCCCAGTTTTGTGAGACCTGGCAGCTTGGCCCCACCAGGACTTGGAGCAGCGAGGCCAGCCTCCCTCATGGCTGTACCGTTCCCACTCTCTCTGGGCCTCCGTCAGCCAGCAGGGTCCAGCGGGCACGGCCTGTGGGTGAAGCCCTAGGCTGCCACATGTGGGTCTCCTCTGTGGGTCCCAGTGTTTGAAAGCGAAGAAAAGAAGAAAGGATAATTATGTCTTAAAGAGTTCGCTGAGAAATCTGCACTCCATTCTCAAACATTTTATTTCATCCTTTTGCCCATTTCATCCACTGTTAGTTCTTCTTTCACTTAATGGTAAAATGGATTTTCCACCCGTCTTGAGGGCGGCAGGGGTTTGGGAAGGCGCAGGGCAGAGGGGAGAGGGAGAAAGAGGGGGAGAGAAAGGAGACATGCTAACTCTACGTTTGGACCAAGATCACAGACGAGAAGTTTTACCCCCAAAAGCTGAGAACATTTGAGAGTCGTATGCTTGGAGCAAAACCATTTCATTTCATAATCGCAATGCGTAGACGTTTGTAGCAGCAAGTTTTATGCTCTTGTGTTTCTCCTTGTCCTCAGTCATTAACGGTGTCTTCTGGATGTTTCCCTTTCTCAGTCCATCCCTTCAGAGGTGCCATCTAGCTACTAGGGAGCCAGCCAAGGCCCCGGGGAGACCTGGTCATTGTGGGGTTAGCGCTCTGCCCTGGCTCCCTTGGGGAGGGGCCCAGCCTCAGAATTTAGGTCTCAGGCTGGCGCTTGGCAATCGGGCAAATGCTGTCTGTCAGCTCCCTCTTCTTTGTAATCTGCTTTTTTGGGGCAGGGGTTTGGGGTGAGGGCCCCAGTTACCTCAGCATCAGGACCAGTCGACCTCTTAGAATTTGCCTTAGCTCCGGTCCTGCCTCTCATTGGACAAACAAAGGAAAGCCTTGTTTATTTTGAAGAAGGGATTGTTTTGCTATCATGAGCTGCAGGGCTTTTAAATCTGCTAATAGTAGACCCACCTCATTATAGTTTTTGAAAATGATCTTTTGCAAGTAAGAACAGGCTGTCTTAGTGGAGAATGTTAGAACATAGACTCACACTTGCTGAAAGTACTCTTGTGTCCCGGCACTGCTTAGTGAATGCACAGTGAGGTGATGAATATTCATGAGCTCCCAAGGGTGGCATGAATTTGGAAGCTTGCAGTTCAGGGCAGGAGGCCTCCACACAGGAAGTGAAACCAGCCTGTAAGCCTTTTTACAATTCTGGCTCATGATTTGAAGATTTGTTGATGAAAACACTGTTCTTTGAAAGTTTGGGGGCAAAGGAAAAAGGAAGCTTGTTAGATTTAGCATTAGGATTGAAGCATTAGGTTGAAAAAAAAAAAGAACAACACTTCGGGAGTCTGAAGGCGTTAAGTCCTCATCCCATTTGATGTTAACGTGCAGGAACACCTGGGGTTCGGGGCTTCCTCTTTCTGAAATTCCACATCCGCATTCATCAGATGGGAGGGCAGATAGGTGAAGCCTTCCGGGCAGAAGACGGATTCATCTGAAAGGGAGGTGGCAGGGTGGGACACCTGCCCGCAATGAGGTTCCGGACACGGTGCCTTTTTGTGTGACCGCCCCCAGCCCTGCACCTGACTGGCTATGAGTGTTCTGAGGCATCAGCCTAGAAATGGGGCCAGGGGCAGTGCATGGTATTTCTTAAAAATGAGTCAAGCCAGTGGCTTCTTTCCTGTGGGCATCTGCCAGTCCCTGCTGCCTGGGCTGTCTGTATCCCCATGACATACCCCTTCTAGCTCTACCTGGGGTAATAGAATAGCCTGGAAACACACAAGTGTGTTTCTGAGAATGCTGGAGCAGCCCAAACAAACGATGACCTATTACTGTCAAGTCTGCAGGGAGCGTAGGAGCATGGACTCCTGGGTTCTGGAGGAAGGAAGATGATTAATCAGTCTTTCTGGGGTGGGTGGAACGGGGCATGTCTCCCCAGGGGGCACAGCAGAATCCTTAAGGTTTGGGGGAAATCGTGTCATTTTCAAAAGTCTAATCATTCAATATGATTGTCTAATTTTATATGTAGAAGCTTAAAAATACTTTATAATATAAATCATATTTGTATTTTGTTTGTTTTGGGAGGGGAGGGGATTAGCTTTATTTATTTATTTATGTTTAGAGGAGGTACTGGGGATTGAACCCAGGACCTCGTGTATGCTAAGCATGCAGTTTACCCTAGTCCAAGACGCTGTATGCCTTGGATAAACATAACTACCTTATTCTTAGCCTTAGTGGCCAGGTTCAGCTACATGCCTGTGGGGTGGGGGTACAGGGAATGGTGTGTGGCTCCCCTGCTCCTCAAGAATCAGACATAAGGGATCAGTGGAGTGTAACAAAACATGTGGCACAGAATGGCCTGGATGATGCAGGGCAGGGTCGCACCTCAAAGATTGAGTCCATAGGTCTTGGGTGAGGCTTGGGCTTCTGCATTTTGGAAACACTTCCTAGTTGACTTTCTCCTTGTCCTCACAGCCTAAATGCCTTGGATCTTTACATTCTATAATTTCTATCAGGGGAGGGTATACACAAAAGGATAGAAAGGATAATAAACCTCATCTCTCTTCTCCATTTAGCATAAGAAATCAGACATTAGCAATACGGTTGAAGTCCCCCATTTCTCCCCTCTCTGTTCTCATCCCCTTGCTTCCCGACACCAGGATAAACCTACTACTCCCCCCCCCCTTTGGTGTTTTCATTCCTATGCGTTTCTTTGTCGTTTGGTCATACATAATTATATTGGTAACAATCGATAGTGTTGCTTTACACCATGTCAGTTGGGGTTTACATTTGCCTGCACGTAACAGAAAACCTCACTTCAGTGGCTCAACCAAAAAGGAGGCTTTTCTCTCATTTAGCAGCTGTTTGAGGGCAACCAGGCTGGGGTGGGACAGAATCTCCATGATGTGGTCAAGGACCTGGCTCTTAATTCTGTCATCTCTAGTGTATGGTTTTAGAGCTCATTGTCTCAATATGGCTGCTGTACCTCCAGCCGTTTCATTTGCATTCCAAGCAGAAAGAAGCAGGAAAGACAAATGACAGTTTCATACCACCTGCAGTCCTTTTTAGGACATGAGAAGCTGATAGCTTTATGTGAAGTCCCATACTGTGGACTTCCGCTTATGTTTTCCCAGCCACTCCAATCTTTAGGGAAGAGTGCAAATCAAGAGTGTTAGCTAGGCAAGTTGTCACCCTGCATAAGACTGGATCCCCTTTGTAGGAAAAGGGGGAAGGAGCATTGAGCGGGACACTAGCAGCTACTGCCATGCACGTGTTATACAATTTTATATAAATAATGTGCTTTTTTCTTCAGCTTGTTTTCTCACACAGTGTCACGTTTGCTAGATTCATCTGGGTTGAGAAGTGCTGCCCTACTTCATCTTCATAGGCAAATATGTGACTGTACCATTCAGTCTCCTCTTTTTTAGGCATTTAGACATTTCTGAATTTTTCTATTACAGGCAGTATTGCCATGAACAGTCTTTCCATCTATTAAAAAATGCACAGATTTTAAATGTCAAGGCTGATGAGTTTTGACAAACATGTGTGTTAAAACCACTCCCTGAGTCAAGACATCCACAGACCTGTTTGTCTCTCCACTTATTTAGATTTTCTTTCATTTGTCCCATCAGTTGGGGACAGCATGCCATATGTGAAAGTCCACTGGAAAGGGCTGTCTCCAAGGTTCCTTAGGGTAACCTAGACCAGCAACAGGCTGCATGCGCTACCCAGGGGGCTGCTGTTGACAGCTGTTGCACACCTCGCCCCCGCAGGGAAAGAGCACCGTGGGCTTAACTGGCTGCAAACATGGTATTTAATAATTATATTTTTGATGTCTGCAGAGTCTGCAGTGATATCCTCTGCTTCATTCCTGATATTAGCCATTTGGGTCGTCTTTTTTGTGTGTCTTGCTGGAGATTTATCCATTTTATTGATCCTTTCGAACAACCAGCTCTTTGCTTCATTAACTTCCTCTTCTGCTTTTCTTTTTTCACTTCATTTCCTGTATTTTTTTTTCTCTCCCTTCTGCTTGTTTTGGATTTGCTTTGCTCTCCTTTTCCTATGTTATCGGCTTAGACTCCCAAATAAAATTTCCCCTCAGAACTGTGTCAGTTGTGTCCCGCATATTTTGATACACTGTAACTTCATTTTTGTTCAGTTCAGTGTATTTTTTTTAACTTCCCTTGAGACTTCCCCTTTGATCCATAGAGTAGAAGTTTAGTTTGGAAATTTTCCTTTTACCTTCTGTTATTAACTTCTAATTATTTCCATTGTGATCAGAGAATACAAATGGTACGATTTTAGTTCTTTTAAATTTCTTGAGATTTGCTTTACAGCCCAAGATGTGGTTTATCTTGCTTGATATCCTTTCGTCATTTGGAAAGAATGTGTATTCTACTGCTGTTGGGCGGAATGTTCTATAAATGTAGACTAGATTCTTTTCATTGGCAGCCTTGTCCAGTTCTTCTATATCTTTGCATATTTTCTGCCTAGTTCCTTGATCAGTTGTTGAGAGAGAGAGATGTTGAAGTCTCTAACTGTAATTGTTGATTTGTTTAGTCTCCTTTCAGTTCTGTCCGTTTTTACTTCACATGTTTTTCAGCTCTTTGCTTTGGTACATACCCATTGAAGACTGAGGTATCATCTTGGTAGATCGACTCTTATCATTATGTAATGTGTCTTTCTATCTCTGGTAATTTTCTTGGCATTGAAATCTACTTTATCTGTAGTGTAGCCACCCTGCTTTTCTTTTGGTTTGGTTGCAGATATATCTCTTTCTATGTTTTGTGTTTAACTTGTCTATATCATTATGTTTGGAGTAAATTTCTTATAAACAGCAGATAGTTGGGTCATTTTTTAAAAAATCTACTCTGCCAATCTCTGTCTTTTAATAGATATATGTAGATCATTTACATTTAATGTAATTATTGGTATATTAGGTGTTGATATTTTACCAGTTCAAGTGAATTGAAGAATTCCTGCCTCTTTTTAAGTCCCTTTTCCTCCCCCATTTAAAACATAAGTATCTTAAATATTTCCCCTTCATATATAAAACTGCCTTAGGCAGTGTTACAGTTTTTCTTCAACCGTCAGACACAATTTAGAAAACTCAAGAGAAGGAGGAAAGTTTATTGTATCGACCAATATTTTTGTTTTCTGTGTTTTTTCCTCTCTCTGGATGATTCAAGTTTCCTTTCTGTTTAGAGAATTTCCTCTAGTTACTCTTTTAGGGTAGGTCTACTGATGACAAATTCTCTTCATCTGAGAGTATTTTGATTTCTTTTTCATTCCAGAAAAATTCTGAGTTGATGTTTCTTTTCTTTCATTACTCAGGAAAAAGTGCCACTTCCTTCTGTCCTCACTGTCATTTGAATTCGTTTTCCCCTATAGGTAAGGTGTTGTCTCTCTCTCTCTCTCTCAGTGCTTTCAAAATGTGTTCTTTGTCTTTAGTATTCAGAAGTTTGACTCTAACGTCTCTTGGTGTGGATATTTTGTGTTTATCTTATTTTGGGTTCACTCATATGTTTAATTTTGTAGGTTTATGTCTTTTGTTAGATTTGGGGAGTTTTCAGCCATTATTTCTTCAAGGGCTTTTCCAGCCTTGCCCTCTTTCTCGTCTCCTTCCAGGACTCCGATGATACAAATGTTAGGTCTTTAGTAATAGTTCTACAGGTCCCAGACTCTTCATTTTTTTATGGTGTTCAGATTGGGTAGTTTTCTATTATCGATCTTCTAGTTCACTGATTCTTTCCCTTCATTCTGATATCAAGCCCATCCATCGAGCTTTTTATTTTGGTTGTTGTATCACTTCTTGGCCTTTGGGCTAAAACCAAGTGCATTTTGGTTATTGTATTTTTCAGTTCAAAAATTTCCATTTGTGTCTTTTCTTCATCTTCTGTTTCCTTACTGAGACTTTGTATTTATTTGCTGAGGCTTTCTACTTTATTCATGTATTTTATGTTCGTGATTGCTCATCAAAGTATTTTAATGATTCCTTCTTTGAAAGCTTCTTCTGATATTTCTCTCTCTCTCATCTTGGTGTTTATTTTGTTCGGTTTGGGATTGAATTTTTTTTTATTGAAGCCTAGACATTTTGAGATGTATATTATGAGACTGACTCTTATTTAAGTCTTTTGTTTTACTTGGTTTCCTTTGAACTGCTCTGGTAGGGGCTTCTGACTGCCTGGCTGGGGGTAGAATTCTAGGTTCCCCACCCAACCTCCATTGATATCTGAGTGTGGGCCAGTCCTTGTTACTGCTGGTCAGGGCAGGGGAAGGGTGGTTAGTTCTGGGTAAGAGGGGTAGGAATGCCTTATTACTTTCCCACTGTTCCCCACCTGACCCCTGCTCATGCCAGGGGAGGGGGAGGGATGGCCTCACTGGCAGTCCTGAAAGCTCTGACTCTCTACCAGGCCTCCTCTGATAACACCCAGTGGGGACCAGGAAGATGCCTCATTAATGCCAAGTGGGAATAAAAGTTCAGGCTCCCCACGTGATCTTTACTAATACCAGCCAGTGGGGATGAAAGTCCCTGCTCCCTCCTTGGTCCTCTCTGGTACCACCCAGTGGAACTTTTGGGGCACCTCTTTACAGCCCAGTAAGGGTCAAAGGCTAGGCTCCCTACTGGACTTTTGCTGGCGTGGGTAGGGATGGGGCCATGGCTTTTTCTGGGTCGTTTACTTGGAGGAGAGCCACTTACTGGTTAAAAGCCTTCTGTCTTGCTGGGCTGCCCCTTCCTAATCCTTTAACTCAAGATAGCAGCTTTTGTTGTTGTTTTTCGTCTCTTCTTGTTAGCATTTCCAGATCTGGGACACTTGGGACAAAAGAAAACCCAAGAAATTTGTCACCATGTTGTTCCTGTGGCCTGAGGTCCCTAGTCAGCTTCCCTTCCCAACAACACTTCAGAATTTTTTTTAAATGTTTGCTTTGTATATAATGCCCAGTGGTTTTAGGTGTACTCAGCGGAAGGAATGGGGAAAAGTGCACCTACTCTGTCTTTTGAAGGAATTCTTTGCCCTCTGTTCTTGCTAAGCTGTGTGGTCTTTCAGAGATGGTCATGTTTTAAAAAGAAATAATTCTTCCTGAAAAGAATGGCTAAAATTAATAGGATTTCAGACATGGGTGGGTTGAACGATATGTGTTGGGGGTAGCATGACAAAGGAGTTAAACTTGGAGGCAGAGTGTCTGTCCTGGGTCTTTTGAAAGCCGCAGCTGGCCCTTGAGGGGAACCAGCCCCAGACGTGGGGACCAGTGGAGGTGGGGTGCGGTAGGGGGAGTGCTTCATGACCCCGGCCAGAAACTGTTCCGTCAGTCTTTCTGTGACACTTGGCATGCTGCCAAATGGGGAAGAGAAGGAAAACCACCCTTAGTTAGGTAAACATGTATTCCTATTTCACTGCAAGAGGCTGAATGGTCCGAGTCACCATAATTGGTTCCATATGTTTGCCTTTGATAGTCCAGGCATGACTAGTGGCGCCTTTGAAAAGGCAGATCAGATGTTTCATGTTATGAAAATTGTAACTGCCGCCAATTGTGAGCCTGGGCAGGCCGGGCCCTGTGCACACTGTTTAAGTGTCATGTCCCTTTCTGATCTCAGAGAAGGGTGGGTGTTATCTGTCTTCCTTCCCAGACGAGGAGACCCAGGGTCCTCTGGCCTCTGAGTGGATGAGCCAAGGCTGAACCTGGCCTCTCAGACTCCAGGGTGTGTGTTCTTACCACGCTCCCAGGCCACATGCATTCAAAGTATCAGGATTCTTGAGCTAAACTCTCAGGGACTCCCACCCTCAGGTCACGTGGGCCACTGGACGGATCCACTCCCTCAAGCGAGGGGTCTGACCCTGGCTGTATTTTAGAATCAGTAGAGACTTTTTAGAATCCCGATGCCTAAGCTGCACTCCTGGCTGGTAAGCTCAGGCTCTGGGTAACACCCAAGCATCAGCACGTTCAGACCTTCCCTGGAGCTCCTGAGGCCCTGCTGGTTTTGAGAGCCTGGTGGAGAGTCAGCAACTGAAGAGTCAGATTCTAGAGCTCTCTTTTCCGGTTGCCTTAGTACCCGCCTATAGAAAGAACTAGGGGATGGCAGTGTGCTGGGGAAGCCTCTTTTGCAAAGCACTTGAACCAAGAAAAAGTCAAATGCTTAAGTCAAAAAGTGGGGTGCAGGATGA
The DNA here is from genome assembly GCF_048564905.1 of Vicugna pacos. NCBI lineage: Eukaryota > Metazoa > Chordata > Mammalia > Artiodactyla > Camelidae > Vicugna > Vicugna pacos. Next base: position 10,579,356 of record NC_133014.1, read on the forward strand.
AGGGGCTCATGGAGGGCTGCCTAAAGCCCTGCGAGGACCTCGGGGATTCCACTGCTGAAGTGTGCGCCCAAGGCCAAGCACATGTGGCGCTTTGCCCTTTTTTTCTTTTGAACGATGTACTGGGGGGCCAGGGGAAGTGAGGAGTCGCCCTGACAATGACGGGTTTCGCTCAGAGGTCCGAGCCCCTTCACACCCTCCAAGCCAGGGCTCAGGAAGGTTGGGTGGCTTGTTTGGCATGCTGAGGTCCCTCTTTGCCCCTCCAGCCCCCCTCCTCACGCTGGTCTCCACTGCTGGAGGCCAGCCTGCAGGGAGGGTGACAATGAACTCCCTGGACTCCAGCTCCAGCCAGTTTCTGCTAAAGGACACTAAGCTGTATTTACTTAACTAAGTATAACCCCCATAGGCACTGCTTATCTGAAATCCAACTGTAAATGGGGCATCTCTTTTTTTTTTAGATGGAGGTACTGGGGATTGAACCCAGGAACTCTGGCATGCTAAGCATGTGCTCTACCACTGAGCTCTACCCTCCCCACCTCCCCGCCCCACACGTCTTTTTTTAATCTGGCAACCCTTTGCCCTCTGGAGCCCGAGTGGAAAATCTGACCCACCAACACCATGTTTTTACACCAACCTCAGTTTCTTCACTCAGTGCCGGCATCTCAGTGGTTCAGTGTCACCTCTGCTTTTTTTCTACTGCCTCCTCTCAAGGCTGTGACCCCTCCAGGCACACACGACCCACCAGTTACTCCCCTTTCTTTCCGGTAAAGCCCCTACCAGGGTCCCTTCCCTCAGATCAGCTCACGGTTTCTGCCTGCACGCCTTTGCTGCACCGTGTGCACCCACCCGGTGAATGGCCTTTCTCCTGTTTAATTTTCTCCAAGTGCTGGAGGGCACGCCCATTAATGTTTACCATTTACAATTTGGGAACAAATCAGGTCGAGTGATTTCTGGTTGAAGTGCTTTTTAAAACGTTCTCTCATGAAGTGTTGTTGCTAATCTTCATCAATGGAGAATCCTTTGCATTTGCATCGAGTGAATAGATACTAAGAAGGAAGTTTCTGCTTGTTCTGGGTTTGGCCTCAGCCAGCTTCCGGGGTGAGAGAAGGAGTTCCCAAGTGACAGGGAAGCCACCCAGGGACACGATTCAAAAATCAGCCTAGGGGGATGTACATGGAATGGGGGACTCTGGCCCATAGACGGCCCTTTCTCCTGGGGGAGACCCAGGGCACAGCAAGGGGTTGGGACAGGGGAGTGGGCACTAACAGCATTCTGGATGCCAAAGCCTTTTCTGTAAACCACAAACCTACTCCAGAAGGGGGCCTTTCTCCTCCCGACCACAGGGGGCTGCCTGGTAGCAAATCCCACTGCAGGCAGGAGAACTCTTGGCACCTGATTCACCTCTGCCCTGCGATGGGGAGGGAGCAAAGAACCCAAAGGGCATTACATATTCAGATACAAAGAGCAAGAAGAAAATTCACATTTTAAGGACTGTCTTTTTTTTTTAATCTTATTCATGCTTTATTTTCATTTTTAAAAAATTAATCACATTAATATGCTATGTCCGTGTAGTGACAGAAATACAATTTATTTGCGTAAGATTTCAAGCATAAGTCCTCACTCTTGCAGCCGCCGGTGGGCCTCCGGATTTTGAGGCTGAACTTCTAGAGTCTGATGTCTCCACCTGTTCTGTTGTCTGGGGAGCAGAAAGAGCAGGGCTGTGGGTCCCACTGGCTGGCACGTCAGGCCTGCCCTTACCCAACCCCTCTGGTCAGGGTGCTTCCCTATCCCTTCCCCGGTACCCGGGGCTGTAAAGCAGGCTGACGGCACATCACACAACCTGCACCGTCCCTCCCCCAGGGCCGCCCTGCCCTGCCGTCTTCCCGCAGCTTGGAGGGACTCCATGGCCAGGGAGGTGGCAGGACGCTGCCACTCCACCCTGGGGCCTGCAGCTGCTGCTTCCTTTGTCCACCTTGGCTGTGATCCCGAGGCTTCAAGGAAATCTAAAGGCGCTCACGGTAGGAGAGGGTTGTGGAGACCGGCCCTAGAGAGATGCGTTAGAGCCCAGAGCCTGTTGGCCATCACAAGCCAAAAGTATGTTTTTGCATCTCATTCTTGGGTGGCAATTATGTTGCTCCAGTGTGGTCATTCCCTATGCACTGTCTAAGACAGACCTCCCTGGTTAGTCCCAGCACGCATCCCCACAAGGCCCAGAAGTTCCGACTTCAGGGGGTCGGCAGGCCGGGTTCAGATGTAAACCAATCGGAACAGCAGCCGGTGTCTGTGGAGTGCCCTGGTGGGCCCAGTCCCTCTGAGCGTCTTCTGCCACCCACCCTGGTACTCCTGTCCTTGAAGAAAGTTAAAGAGCTTTCTTGAGGTCACATCTCAGACATCGAGGGACTGGGTGGGCCTTGGCTGTCTGACCGCAGAGCTGCTGGCCGACAACCAAACCGCACAGCCCACCAGCCCGCCTGCCTCACGCCCACTCAGCAAGCACTCAGCAAGTAGTCATGGACTTAAAGGTGGGATGTGCTAGCTGATCACACAGAAAACAGCTTCTATGCCAGCCTCCCCTGACCGGCCTGAGTCTCAGAGACTGCCGCTGCATGTGGTTGGTGGCAGAGGTGCTGCTGCAGAGGCAGGGCTGTGGTCCCAGCACAGTTCCACTCCCTGCCTGGACCATCTCTCTTCCCTGCTCACCTTCAGAATCCTCCCTGCCCGCATCACACACATGTTTATCCTGCAGATGTTTACTGCATATCAACTCCCTGCTGTGCATCATGCTGGGTTCAGAGGATGCCACCTCTGGCCCTCAAGGAAGCTACAGACAGATTTGTTCTGAGAAACAAGGCAAACCCAAAACAGTGGACAGGATGTCTAATCGCTCTCTTTGCCAGAGGCTAATCATACCCCAGGGGCCCATGCCCACACTGAGTACCTGAGAAAGGTGATGGAGAGACAGCCCTTATCTTTAAGAAGCCGATGTTGGAATCAGTCAAGGGCTGGGTGGTGATCGGAAACCCGTGGGCACAGAGCAGGGGTGCTCCGTGACTGACTCCTGGACTGGATGTGTGTGGCCCCCTGGGGTTGGCAAATGCCGCCGCCGTAACAGCTGGACAGCTACTCTTGGACCTGAGTGGGAGACCATTTATCCAAGTTGCTTAGTAGCATTTGCTGGTGAGGTTAAACTTCCCGCTTTAGCTGCTCTCCAGTCCACACAAGGAGATAACCTTGAAAGAAGATGGGAGGGAGAGGGGAACGGGAAAATTTCTGGCGCATTCCAAAGGCAGCCCACTTTTCCACGAGTGCTGTGTAGAAAGGAACAAATTCTCATCAAGTCTCTGACCGTGAGTTTTTAATACATCTCTGACACTGGCTGAAAACACTGTTTCCACCTTGGGCATCCTCAAACAGGCCCACCACGTTTGCTCTTATCATCTTCAAGGTGAATTGCCAAGAACATGTTAATAAAAAAGAAAATTTTTAACTTTTTGCTCGGATCTCATCCTCATACCATCACTCCCCTACCCTAGACAGTTTGAAAGTATTCCACTTCTGTGAGGAAACACAGAGGGGAGGGTGTTATACCATTGACGTAGTCAGCACACTGAAAAATCAGCAGCTTACAATGTAATTTCTATACAATCATTGCCCTGACCCTGGGATCCAAAACCTTGAAATGGTTTTCATTTTGCCTTTTTTTTCACATTATCCATAATCATTCAAGGCCCCCACATACAACTGGTGAGGTTATGCACAACATGGCATATACTGTAAAGCACCGTCTATGCTGAAGACTGTGTGGATGGCAACACCCCACCCCACTCCCCCGCCCTTGCCAGAAGCTGGGCAATGAGAGCCTCACCAAGTGTGCTGGGTTGTTCAGCCCTCAGTGTCTATCCCTGTGAATCAGCAGGTCTCAAGTATTGGGCCATGGCAGCTTTTACTGATTCACAGTAAAAAGAGAAAATAATCAAAGTCATGATCACTAACGTTTATTGAGTGCTTACTATGAGCCAGACATAGTAATGACTCTATTCCTGATAGCAACCCAATGGGGTACCATTCTGACCATCCCCATTTCCCCATCAGGGCTGCACTCTTCAAGCAACGGCCAGTATGAAGCTGCCCAGTGGCCACTCCTGAGAACTGCCCTGTGTCCTGAGATTACGTCCTTCCTAAATACTGGGTGTGAAACCGACCTTTCTTTTCGAAATGACAGCGATGCTGAGAAGGCTGTTGCGATTGGCCCCTCTTCTGTCGCCTTCATCCTTCCTCCTCCTCCTTGGCCGCTCCCGTAGTTAGGTCTCCAGCATCTTCCTGGCGGGTTTCCCGCTTCCTGGCCTCCTCCTTCCTGCTTCTCTTCTCTCACTCAGGCAGATGTCGGTGCCCAAATCAAGCATGTCTCGGATCTTTCCTGCCCCTGTTCAGAAACCTTCCAGGAATCCCTGCTGTCTCAGCTGGGGTGCGGGGCTCTCCACGTTCACCTAATTCCAGTTTATGTCCCGTCTTTGTCCTAGCCCAGGGGTAGTACCCTGCTGCCACCTCGGTGTCCCCAAACGATTAGGGCCTCTTCCTTTCTCTCCAGTTCTCTGCCGCCTCTGCCCCTGGGAACCCTGTCCATCCTCCCCATCCCTCCTCAAATTCATGCTTCGTTTTCGTGCCTTACTTATTCATTCAACAAACCTATTTTGAGCACCTACTAGGGACTGATTATAGTGGGGAACTTTGAGGCAGTCCTGCAGGGGAGGAAGAATTGAGTGAGCAATTATAGGAGATGTTACAAAAGGGGAGGGTCCCTCACCTGGGAGGCTTAGGCAGGGTGGTGATGGAGAGGTCAGGGACAGTTAGCTGTGTGTCCCATGCCCTCTTTAACTCCTGGGACCCTCTGCCGCTCCTCTGCTGGGGCAGATGCCTCTCTGCATCCCATCAGACAGTCACAGCAAATCTTAGACCACGAGGTGTTACATAAATATTTGTTGACAGTTAAATCATACTACTAGCTTCTGGCACATCAAATTATGGAAATTAGTTATCTTTTAAACCATCCATAATGATCACAGGAAGGGTTTGGCTGCTCCCTGGTCTCATTGACGTCGTCTGACTGGGTGGCTTTGCCATCAGTTTGTTCAATCAGCAGCTCATCTCACAGAAAACTGAAGGTTACACCCCAAACTATAATCAGAGGTGACCTTGCTTGTTGGGATTACAAAACACTTTCTGTTTTATACTTTCTATCCACCTGTAAATACTTGAATTTTTTTTTTACAACAGACTTGTGTTGCATTTATCATCAGAAATGTTGAATGTTTGTTAAGTAAATTAAACAAACCAAAGGAATTATTATTTGCCTCTCCCACTCCACTTTTTGGCCTTATATTTAATGAAAAAAAAACAGTTGTTTGGACAAAACCCCTGACTCCCTGGATCCTTGGAGCTCCAGGAATAGGAAGCATTACAGGGAGTGTGCCTCTAAGAGGCACAGGTGAATTGCCAGTGCTTTGAAGCCTGCAGAAAAAGAACATTCTTGAGGGAGGTCTGCAGGCATGAGATGCACAGCCAGACCATCCACTCCTGCAGGAGGGATCCCAGGTCAGAGAAGATGCGTGGCTGGATGGGACCAGGCACTGGGCTTCGCCTCCTCCCTCCACACTTGTGCATAAAAGTTTGCCTGGCATGGAAGCGGCAGAAGCAGAGACCCCTTTCTGCTGAGTCACCCTGACCCTGATGCCTTGGAATAAATGACGCTCCCAACCCAGCACACTCATCTGTCTGGACGACTGGGCTCAAGGTCAGCCCGCAGCGGACCCACTGCACCCTCTCCCAGAACCCACAGAGGACCCCTGCACTCCCATGGCCCCCCGAGACCTCCGGCTAAGGGACAAGCAATGGGCTTTCCCCAGTTTCTTACAGTGAAACCTCTAGTCCTCCAACCTGGCATCTGCCCCGGAGGCAGTTCCCAAATGCAGCAGCCACCAGAGTTGACCTGACATCAGAGACAGAGCTGGAGGGGGAGCTCCAGCCTTTAGTTGTGGTCCAGAGTGACCTGCAGGGAAGAAGCTGGAGGGATATATTCTCAGTTTCCTGCTTCTGCCCCCAAATCTGCTGGTAACTCCATTTGCCAAATAATTACTGAACTGAATGTTTATACTAAAAATTACTTGTTTATCTGAAATTTAACTGGCTGTCCTGTGTTCTTTTTTGGAAAAAAAAACCTTTTTTTTTAATTGAGATACAGTCAGTTTACAACATTGTGTCAGTTTCTGGTGTACAGCATGATGTTTGCCCTACATATACAGACATACATTCCTTTTCATATTCTTTTTCACTATAGGTTACCACTAGATATTGAATATAGTTCCCTGTGCTACACAGTAGAAACTTGTTGTTTATCTATCTTATATATAGTAGTTGGTATCTGCACATCTCGAACTCCCAATTTATCCCTTCCCATCTCCTCGCCCCCCGCCCTGTAATCACAAGTTTGCCTTCCGTGTCTGTGAGTCTGTCCCCGCTTTGCAAATAAGTTCACATATGTCTTTTTTTTTTTTAGATTCCACATGTAAGTGATATCACATGATGGATGTCTTATGTTCTTATCTGTTAAATCCAGCACAGCCCTGAGCAGAAACTGCCCTACTCCCAGCACAGGCACACTCAGGAGCCCAGGAGGATGTGGCATCCTGAGTGTGCACAGCTCTTGACCAGGAAGGGGGTGCCTCTGTGTACCCCCATCACTCACCCACAAAACGCCAGCCTGTGTCTCCTACCTGCCTGTGTCTCACCACTCATGGTCAACGTGTTTGAATAATAACAACTGGCTTAGCATGTAGTCTCCAAAAATGCCGTTAGAACTGAGAGTACAACCATTGTTTTTTGGAAATTCTCTTGGGTCAGATGAAGTCAAAGCACTCCAACAGGCAAGCATTTGGGCAGACGCTCCAAGTCATTCTGTAGCTGGTGGTATAAACGCACGTTAATTTCCCCCCACCCCCAGGTACGCTGAGGCTCAAGCACTGTAAACTTGTCTCTTTGTGGCTTTTGCAAGACTGTTGGTCAAATTTGCAGCATAGTCTTATGGCTGAGCAGACAGCAGAAAGGTGATCTCAGGTGCCGTCACCTGCCTGCCATGCTACTGAATTGGGTATGAGGGATTTGGAATGAGTCGAGATTTCAAAAAAATGGGTGAAGGTGGTCAAAGGTCCAAACTTCCAGCTATATGATAAGTAAGTCTCCAAGATGTAATGTACAGCATGCTGACTGTAGTTAATAATACTGTATCGTTTATTTGAAAGTTGCTAAGAGTAAGTAGATCTTAAAAGTTCTCATCCCAAGTAAACAAAGTTTCTATGTGTGGTGATGGATGATGGATGTTAACTGGGCGTATGTGGGTGATCATTTTGCAAAACATACAAATATCCAATCATTATGTTGTAGACCTGAAACTGATATGTTATATATCCATTCTATCTCAGTTTTAAAAAGGCAAAAATTGTGATGGGGGAGTTCTGTTTCTTAAGCATTCTTTAGAAGGAAGGAAGTGAGCAAATGAATGAACTTGTGAATGAGAATATTCACACTATCTGTGTGTTAAATAAATTCTGCTGGTGTCTTCTGAGGACACTGAGGATGCCCTTTGCTCCCTCATCGTGGCCTCGTTAAGTTGGGGACCTCCTGCGAAAACTCCGTGATTGAAAAGACTGAAACTCCCATGTTCTGTTTTGCAGCTACCGCTGAGGTGAGGGAGGAAGGCAAGCCCAACCCTCCATTCCCAGGACCTTTCCCAGGAAGCCGGCAGGCTGACCACACGCCATTTTCCTTTCCTCACCCCCACGGGTACCAGCCCACCTCGATGCTTCCACTCACCCAGCCTGGAAGACCACACACAGGAAATGCAGCCTTCCCCAGGGTGACCCCTGCTGGGTCTAAGCTCCTACCGCCTCTGGCATTTAATCACACAGTTGGCCACATAATACTTTCTGAACACAAAGATGTCAAGTTTAATTGCTCGATCACTATACCTACGATCTACCAAGACAGCGCAACTATTTCTTGGTGGAAAGATGGGAAGGAATTGCTGGGGGCCCATCATGCAATTACTCATTATTATCCCGATGATGAAGTGACAGCAATAATTGCTTCCTTCAGGTAAGCCTTCTTTCTTCCTTTCTTTTAAAACGTTGTTGTGTTCTTGCTGATTCAAAAGCCCTGTTAATAAAAAAAAAAAAAACAGCCTTTTGTTTTCTGTGTGAGCAACCCCACTGGTCCATTTAGAGTGTAGATTCATAGCTGACTGTATTGTTGATCTCTTTTAAATGAATTTTGGCCCCACCGGAACACGTGGCTATCAGATGCTCTTCCCAGCTGGGCTACGAGTCCTGTTAAGTCCTGCTCGACTAAAGAGCTCTCCCACTGAGGGAGAAAGATGTTCTCACTGGGCATGAGGAGACATCTCAATCACCTGGTGGGCGGGGAGCTTGTGAAACAGTGCAGCCCCCCATCCTTTTGATTCGCCCTATACCCTCTCTCTTCCCCTCCTCCCAGCATACCCTGCTGCTGCAGATCGTGGTCCTGATGTTGCCCTCGTGCATACTGGGGTAGAAAGAAGGTGGAGGGTCTGGGGAATGGAGGCAGATCTTCAGCCACATGGCTTACCATCCTAGCATTCCACTTTGTGTCGGCAGGGGCAGGCTGAATGAGTTAGGGGAACGACAAGGATGAGCCAGGCTTATCCTCGTGTCTGGAATGATCCACCGGCCCAAGGACTAAGTCCTCATACTTTAGATCCTGTAGACAGTGCAACAGACAGCTGCTTCTCTTCCCCATCCCTTTTCATTCTCTACTCTTTCCTCTTTGCCAAGAGGGTTTTTGGTTGTTGGTTTTTGCATTAAGACCTCCTTGCAAGTAGAGTTTTAGAATTAGGTGGACATGTGGTCCTTAAAGACTCAAAATGAGGTCAGAGGCCGGCAGAGCTGACACAAGAGGCTTTTCTCCGGGATTCCTCCACTCCGAGTGGAGCCCTCTTTGATCCGTAAGTTTTCACTTTCTCCAACCTGATGCTTGGGCCACTTCCAGAATTTGTCATGTCTTTGGGTGAATCATCGTATGTTTCCTTTTCAGAAAACCACCTCAGAGTTACCGCAGACCCTACAACTCCAATTAGAGTTCAGTGTGTCAACATATCCGTAAGATGCTCCCCTCCCCTTTTTTTTTTGCATTTTTTTCCAAGTTATCGTCTTGGTCATCATCAAGGCCAACGACACAACTTTTGCATTTTCCTTTGGTGGATTTAAACTCTGGCTGGGTCTCTCTGGCTGCCTTTCTCAGCCAGTAGCTGAGATCACTCAGGAGACTTAACTATATTTTTTTTCTCCATCCACTACAAAGCACAGATGTTTTTCCATTAGGTAGACACAGCTTCTGCTGGGAGAAGTTAAGTCACCATTTCATAATAAATAAGATTTACAGGCTGACAGAAACAAAAAGCTGCAGTTTGGTCTCACCTGGTCATTTAGGAGGGGGGCACAGCCCCATTCTCTGGGCTGGGAGTCCCAAGCCAGTGTCCTGCCAGTGGCCCCCATGAGACCACAGGTGATCTGCTGCATCTTCCCTGGTCTTCTGGCCAAGGAGGTAGGTTTGGACCACCTGACTGGCTGCTCCAGGTGTACTCTAAGGGGCCATGAGATGTTCAAAAGACTTAAATTGGAGAGCATTTCAACTTAGTGTCTTACTTTGAACTTACGTCTTTAAAGTTCAGAAGGTGACTGGGTGATATTTTGAGAACTTTAAAGAAAAATGTCTACTTCTACATGGATTCAGCTTAACTCTCATGAACATGTTCTGAAGGGGAAAAAAAATCTTATCTGACCTCCAAACTAAGCCTTGAAGCAAATGTAGTGATCAGAATTCTTGCAAAGGACAGACTCTCAGCTGAACGGAGTAGTGTTTGGGACAACACCAAGTCCAGCGTCATCATATTCTTTAACTTTATTACAGTAACATTCAGGTGGCACAGTAGTCGTGGAGTGATTGAGTGAAGTAAATTACACTGACTTGATCAAGATGATCAATACTTGTGTAATTTCTTGGCCAGAGGGAAGGATGTAGGAGACCCCAAATTTAAGGTCTTTTAGATGAGGACTCTGAGGTCCTTATGAGTAGGGTGACTTGCCCAGGGTCACTAGGATGCTGGTCATCCTTGAACAAGGAGCCTGATTTACACACCTGCAGTGTCTCCTCTTTTCACATCTCATGGCCCCTGAGGAAATCCACTCTGGTTCCCAGAAACAGTGCAGAGTTCAAAACGAGGTCTAGGCTTGCAACAGCTACAGTTTTATCAGGAACTCATTAGCCTGCAGTTTTATTGGCATTGCCTCTGACAGTCTCTCTCTGGACCACATCTATTTAAGGGAGTGTGCAGAATAAACATGTCTGTCTATTGGCAGGGGTCTGAGGAACTATAAAGAGAAGCACAAGAATTTTAAGTTAGATCGTGGAACCATTTTTTCTTTAATAAGGTGTTACTATCATAAGAAAGGGCAGAATTGACATGAATTTTAAATGATGAGATCTGCCCACGCTCTGCACCTCTCATCCTTTAACAAGCAGTTGTGAGTTGCTGGAGACTGATGGATTTGTGGATGCGCTTTTTAACTTTCTTAGGCATGTAGCTCTTCCATATCATGCAGACCCATGCCTCCTGCCCACCGCATACTTGAACTCCCAAATCCGTCCTCCTAAAACCTAGGGTTAGTCAAGCATCTGGTCTTTGCTCCTGAACAGTACCTGTCCTAGTTGGAGGTGCAGATTAGGAGTTCGGCGGATTTAATGCACTGGAACTTTCATCCCTGTTACTCCTTCCATTGCTTCTGACTCCCTCATTCCCACGGTGGCCGCCATATTTCTCTTTCCTTCCCAAAGGAAGAAAAGGATGTGGTAAGTAATTTACAGTAAGGAAAAGCTTTAACATTCACTGGCGGCATCATTTTAGACACAAGGAATAGAGATTTTTTTTTTCCAAATCCCAACACAGGCAACAACCCACTAATGATAAAAACAGGCAGCCTTGCTCGTGAAGGTGTTTGCAGGCAATCCTTTATTTGTTGGATGAACAACTAACTGGACATTGAGACGAGGAGGACAGACCTGGTCCCTGTCACCCTGCTCGTGCTTGTGAACAGAATGGAGGGGAAGGGAGACTCCGGTGTCAAGTGCGGAAGTGCCGAGGTAGTGCTGACATGGTATGGTAGTGTTGCCATCCGATCTTAGACTTTGACCTTGAAGGATTTATTTAGGGGTGAAGGACTCAGCATCAGGACTGAGGGAAGGACATTTCTGCCACTCAGAGGTGACCACATCTTGCAAACAACCCTTAGTTTATTGAAACTGGGTGTGGAGAGTGGTGGGAATGATAGGAGGGGCTCACAGGCATTTAAGGATCCCATGTACTCTGGAAAGGTTAAAGGAGGTTTGTTTTGACATCACACGTGAGACTGTCCCCAAAAGATTTTTGAAACTCCCATATGTGTATATTTTTAAGTATTTTAATAGTAATATAAGCATCTCGTTAAATACTTGGAAAATACCAAACAAATACAGAGAAGAAAACTATGGTCCACAATCCTGAGAAAAATTTTCCAAGCATCAATAAATCTAATATCCTTGAAATAAAACTGGTATTTTATTACACAGATGATTGTATCTCTTGTTTCATTCACTTGTCATTGTATTATGAACATTTCCCTGTATTAGTAAAATTCGAAAATATTTTAATGGCTGCCGTATGCCACTGTAAGTTGCTATTACAAAACATATTCAATTATAGAAGAGCGCAAATGGAATTATAAAGGGATAAACGTTAAAAATGATTTTCAAAATGCCAAGGTTGGTGGCATATACAAGGGAAGAGATAACTGGTGTGGGTCTTCAGCTCCAGAAGCCCTCTTGAGCTGGGTCCATGCTATGCCGATAGTTCGTGGTTTTTCCTGTTTTAACTTTAGATGTCTGTTGTTATTGACAGAGAGTCAAAAGTCATCTTTCACTAGTGGGTGGAGGGAGCGCTTGGCGTCTGCTAGTAGGTTGGAGGATTCCTAACTGGTGGCTTGGTGATTAATACTGAAAATCTGCACCACCATCCATGACCGCCACGCATCACCCCCACCCCCCCACCCCAACTCCTCGCCTAGTCCTGAGTGCATCCCTTGAAAGCATTTGCTAGATCTCCTTTGTGGGACTTAAGTCACCAGCCAAGCTGCCCCCTTGGTACTTCAACTGGTATCCCACCCCATCTGCACCTGCTATCAGCTCAAACCCTGGCACATCCGTTCATCCAACCCGGGACCCTGCTTAGCCAAAACCTTGCCCTGGAGTCTCTAAAAGAGGGTGCAATCTGTGAGGCATAGTTAGCTCTGAAGTCTGATATTGGGTGTAAAAAGCTCTCTAGCTTGGGTTAGAAACACTCCCTCGTCAGGTAAAGTTTCCCAGGAAGGCGCCAGCCTTCAGATCAGAAGATTGCAATGGAGGGGGACCCACCCTCAAGCAAAAACAAAACTGAGGCTCCTGTAAACTGACAGGCCCTGCAGACCCAGTTATTAGGCGATTGATGGCGAAGGGAAAGTATTTGATGTTTGTTTTCTTTGGAGTCTAGGGATTCCCAGTGCTCCTTAAACTCTGGCATCCTTCCCAGTAGCTAAAGCTGGAAGGATTTTACTTGCTTAGTACATTTTCTTTGCAGAGATGTTAAGTGGGGAGTTTGCGTCCCTGCGGGCCCCTGGCGCCTCAGACGCTTGTGTTGGTTGGGCCCCCCGCAGGCTCTGTGTGCCAGGCTCCTCGTCCGCAGCCTGATGGACTGTGGACTGGTGCCATCGCTGCCTCTGGTGGCCCCCAAAATGGACTCATCCATGAGAAATCAGCAAAACATCTAGGAAGCAGGAGCATAATTTCTTTGGCCAAACCATCAGCTGGAAAAACTATTTTTAGCCATAGATCCCTGAGGCTTTTTGCCCTGCTTTATATTCAGGCTTCCTTTCAGCTCAGATTTTGTTCGAGAGCCCTGAACTCAGGTTACCTGTGGAATCCTGCCAACACCATTTGAACTATGGCAGGTTAAAACAGGATGCTTCTCAGTGGGTCTTTGTATTTCTTTCAAAAGTGGTTTTTTTTTTCATTTTTAATTTTTTTTATTGTGATGACAAATATATAGCATAAACCTGACCATTTAACCCTTTTTGAATATACAATTCAGTGGCTATGAGTGCATTCATCGCTACCATCCATCTCCGGAACTTTTTCATCATCTCAAACGGAAATTCCATATACGTGAAACGCTAACTCCCCACTCCCCCTTTTCCTCCAGCCCTTGCTAACCTCTGTTCCACATTATTTCTACGTGAATTTAACTACCCTAGGTATTCATGTAAGTGGAATCATCCAACCATATTGGTCCTTTCTTGTATTTCTTTTAAGAAGACTCAAGAGCATAGCTGCTACTTACGAGGCATTTCTGAGCAGTTGTCCCAGGTCTGAGGGATGGGGAGATACTGTGGGTTCTTGCAGGATGTCCTCGGCCTGAACCCAGCTGAGGGTGCCCTGGTGTGAGGGGCTTTTGCAGCTGCTGGCCCTGAGTCTCTGTCCAGGTGGTTCCTGTCTAGACACCATGGCTGAATCTATGGTTTCTTTGGTCGTCCCCACTCAGATGTTTGACCAAAATCTGATGAAATTATTATACTTTAAAAAAAGAAAAAAAAGGCAGTGCCTACACATGGTAAAGTTGTCTAACTGTCCCAAAATTACCTATCCCACTCCAGCTCCCAGCTCTTTCCCAATGGGGAGCTCAGGTTACCCATTTATTGGATATCTTCCCAGCGATACTTAATCCATGAGTCTGTGTGTGTGCGCGTGTGTGTGCGTGAGTGCCTGTGCCAGGCCCCAGTATGGTCTGTTAATCCAATGGAGTGTTACGCACAGCTGTGGTTAAATCGGTACCCAGATTTCACAATTTTTGTGGCTCTGTGAATGCTATTTTCAGCTGAATCGTGGAGTAGACTATAATTACATTGTAGGGCTTTTTGATTTTCCTGAATTTAATAGTTTCCTTGCTTGTTGGTTCACTTAATTGTCTCAGTTGCCGTCTCTCACTGTCTCCTACGCTCTAAAGGAAAATTCGCGTCTCCTCTCAAAAGGGCAGAATTCGCAGAACTGGTGTGTTTTTCCCTGGAGGTGCCGGTCCTGGAGCGGCCCCTTCTGCTCCGGCCTGGGCAGGTTGCCCTCGGGTCTGGGGTCCAGCCGAGTCATCTTTGCTCTCATGTTTGGGACCTTCGTTCCTCCTGATTTCCAGCTTCTGTTTCCTGGATTCCCAACTCCCGTTCTTGGCTTTACTGCCTCACGTAGGCACAGAGCTCACTCTCCACAGGCTTCCTGGGCCCTTTTGTGTTGGAAAAGGCCATGTTTTTCCTACGCCTACCACCTTGAGGGTGTTTGGCCGGATACAGAATTCAAAAGGAAAATCATTTCCTATTGTCATCTTGAATCATTGATATGTTTCCTTTTCGCTCCCGGAGTTGTTCGTGAGAAGTATGACGCTGTTCTGATTCACTCGTAAATTACCTGCTTTTCCTCTTCTCTGGTAGCTTCTGGGGGTCTCTGCTTTGTCTTAGAGGTGTGACAATGCCTGGGGAGGCCGCTTGGTGGATCTTCTCTTTCTCACTGTGCTGCCTTAGGGGCCGGGTGGGGAAAGACCCGTATCTCCAGTCCTGGGCCTTATCTTGAATGATGCCCCCTCCTCCCCTTTCTGTGTTCTTTCTGGAACTCCTTACTCGGTGGAATGCCTGGATTGCTATTCTGAACTCAGAGCCTTTCCTGCTGTTTCTGCCGGGGAGCCACTCGCCCATCTCCAGCCTCACCCCCACCCTGCCTGCGGCACGGGAGCATTTACTTGGATGTCTAGAAAGCAATGAGTAGAATTATTTGTGAAAAACCTTTCCTGCACTATAGGTAAGATGGATTTGAACTTGCTGATTAAGGCAGACACATATTCCTTCTCACCAGATGATGCTAAACCCCGCCTGACATGAACGACCAAGACCAGCTTTTGATCATGTTCCGTTTGCATCCTCCTGTTCTATTCCTAGTCTGAATTTTCCTTGTTGGTTGCTTTCAGGTCCTCCTGGACTTGGTGCAGGCTGATTTCTGCCACCCAAGGTGTGCCGCTTGGATGTTACTTGTGCCTGCTGGATTCGTGGGCTCCTAGTGGGCTGTGCTTCAGGCTGGGTGCCTCGCCCCACCCAGGGCTGCTTTCCTGGGGCAGTGCCCTGCCTCCCTCTCTGGCCTTCCCATCCTCTCTGGTCCCTGGCTCCCTAAGTCATGCAGTAAGCCTGCTACACCGCCAGGGTCCCAGGCCCTGAGCCAGAGCCCGATCTTCAGAAGGCGCCAGTGTCCTCAGCCTGTCTGATCTCATCGTCCACACTGTCCAGCCTCTTCCACAGCAAACTTGCAAAATATGTGGAAAGGACGCTGTCTTCAGTAGCCATGACCTTGGTCTCCATTGGAACTGCCATGAAAACTAGGCTGGGCAGCCTTGCAGATTCTGCAGGAGCTGCTGAAAGCCACTGGTTATTACCCACCACGGGCAGTGCGCCAGCCTAGAGGCCAGATTCTCAGGGGCGGGTCGGCTAGGCCCCTCGTTTGGAGATACTTGTCCTGCAAGGTCTCTTTCCATTTTCTCCTGGTGACCTCTAGGCATTGCAACATTCAACTCCTGCCCGAAAGCATGGAGAGACCCGGCCTTCCCTTGACCCTTGCGTCCCCTCCAAGTCCAGCCGTCATTCACCAGGTGTGGTCATTTACCAGGTGCGGTCCAGAATTACGTCACTCCTGCACAGAAATGAGGGGAGAGGCAAAGACAGAGCATTCCCAGTCAGTGGAGCACTGCTTAGATTGGCACATCAGGAAATGCAGGTGACAGGGGACCATCATTGCTGGGTCCTGGGACCATTAAGGAGGTGATGTTAACCCAAGTAGCTCTGGTCCCTCTAGTTCTGACTGGTGCCATTCTTGACATGCATTTTAGTCACTCTGTTTATCCTAGGCTAGTAGGGACCTGCAGAATGGTATCGTTGGGGAGAAGCTGTATTTACGATGGTCAGTGTTCTGAAACTGCGTGTTCTCGAGGCCAGGGGCCCTCACCGCCACATGTCAGCTCCTGATGCTACTGCGCTGTGTTAATTACCCGGGCAGTTGCCCCTGGACAAGGATGGGGCCCCTCCAACTTTGCCAGCTTCCTGGTCTCTTTTAAGCCTTAAGCCTCAGACCTTGGCATGTCAAGGACGGATTTTGTTCTGCTTTAGTTATACTGGGGAGCAAGCTCCTAGGAAGGCAGGCAGACCACTCCACGTTTTTCTCCTTTTTCCCTTTTTCCTCTGGTCACAGTCTTCTTTGCTGTGTCTGATGAGCAGGGAAGAAATCAGTGCTTTGGGGCTTCCTTTCTTGGGGAGCATCTGAGAGCATTTCAAAGCATTCCTCATTCTCTTAACCCTCCCCACCCCAGCTAAGAGTGGATTTCACGTATGTGGTGTAACTCCCCGTTCGAAAACACATTGGGAAATTGGAAAGAGGACTCTGAACCTCTTAGAACCAAGGCCGCCCGTTTATATCAGATATTTATGACATATCATGGTCACACTGGAATATGAGGAAAACAAAAGGAAGGCGATTTATAAACAGTATGAATATGAGCTTGTAAATGCTGGGCATGACGGCATCAGGAGAGATAAGAAAGTCCACGGAGACTTGCACCTGGTGCATAACCATGTGCACGGCAGCTGCAGATGGAGCCAGCCGTCGGTGACTCATTTTCCAGATGAAGACCGAGTCACAGCAGAGCTCCAAACAGGACGGGGGATAGCGGCCCTCCCTTTGCACGGTCCTGGGAAATTCGGTGGATATTAACACCAGGCAAAGTACTTTGTGTGCATGTACAATGCGATGAGGTTCTAGTCTCAGAAGGTCACGTGGGATGTGGAAAATTCGCCCCTGGCCCCTAAAAGCCAGGTTGCCCCCTACTTACTGTGAGCATCTAATACAACCCCACACATGCGCAAAATGCCTTGAAGGGCTGTACTCTGATCGAGAGACCCCTGACGTAGAGCCTTCCACAGAAATCCAGACAAGTGACAACATACACAGGCCGGAGGTCTTCAGAGAGACAGAACTGGTAGGATATATGTAGACAGATAAACGTGCACACACACACACACACACACACACACACACACATATACATTAAGGGAGAGTGAGAGAAATTTAAGGATTGGCTAATGTAATTGTGGGTGCTGCCAAATCTGAAATCTGTGGGGTGTCAGCAGGAGATCCAAGGAGGGGCTGATGCTGCAGTCCTGAGTCCCAAGGCAGTTTGGAGGCAGAATTCCTTCTTCCTCGGAGGACCTCAGTCTGTGCGCCTGTCATTTAACTGACGAAACAAGGCCCACCCATGTGACGGAGGGCAACCTGCTTTACTCTGAGTCTCCTGATTTAAATGTCCATCACATCTGAAAAATACCTTCACGGAAAACTGTCTTTACATCTAGACAATGGCTGACCAAACATCTGGGTGCCATGACCTAGCTGTGTTGACACACGGGGTTAACCATCACAGCGAATCACAAAGAGGTTGAAGAATGTTCTGTTGCCATCGCAGGACCATGGAAGGTCATCACCGTAAATATCTTTGTGTTTTTCTCTAAAGCATAACCAGCGTGCAGCGTTCAGACAATGGGTCGTATATCTGCAAGATGAAAATAAACAATGAAGAGATCGTGTCTGAGCCGATCTACATCGAGGTGCAAGGTGAGTTCGGAGGCCCCGGGGTGTCTCATGGCCACAGGGCTATTTGTTTTAGAACTTACATTAATTGTAACTGGGTGCAAACCTTGCAGATCCATAAACACTGGAATTTTACAAGGCTATCTTTTTAGAGTTTAGGTAGTAATGAAATTAACTCAATTTTGAAAATTTTAGCTCTCTCCAAGACCCTAGGGCTAAGAAAAAAAGAGATTCTGGACCTCCTTGTCCTAAGGTTATTTACCAAAAAACAAACAAACAAACAAGAAAACCAACTGAAGTCTTTTTCTTTTAGGAAGCAAAATACATCCTATTATGCATTTCTCAGCACTGGCACCAGGTACCACTCACTTGGTCAGTGTCAGTTTGTCTATTACTCAGTATCTTCTATGCAGATGGTGAAACCGGGGAGAGTGAGCAGTTTTCTTAACTTGGGCTGGCAGTTCAGACGGGGATTCTTTTGGGGGCCTTAGGATTTGTTGGGTGCATGGTTCAGTGCAAATTCCATGACATGAGACAGGCCTGTTGGGGGGAGAAGCGAAATATCAGACCAGGAGAAGCAGTCTCTGCCCTTGAGGAACTTGAACCCTAGTGGGGAATGTGAGCTGATGCACAGGTGAGCAAGGCCAGGTGAGCCCAGGTCCTGCATCTCGGGTCTGTGTGCCTGATTCGGCAGTGGCAGGGCCCGTCAAAAAACGCTTCGAGGTGTTAACTCTCCACCAGCACAGCGGCAGCCCTCTGGGATCTCTGCATCCCTGCTCTCTGAGGTGCCCCATCAGCAGAGCCTTCGGTTCATCCAGTTTTCTACTTTCTCCCAACCCTCCTCATCATAGACTTAAAAGAGCGGCTGATGAGCTTTCTAGGGAAATTTGACTAGAAGCAGCTCCCACTGAAAGGCTGCTGGGCTACCCATCGTTTTGCAGACCTGACCTTGGCACCCACTAGTGCCGCAGGAGGCCTGAGGGCGGGAGGCCCCTCAAGGAGTCTTTCGGAGTTTTGCTTTAAGCCCATCCCACAACAGCCAGAGCCTCAGGGTTCGGCCAGC
Source organism: Vicugna pacos (assembly GCF_048564905.1). Taxonomy (NCBI): domain Eukaryota; kingdom Metazoa; phylum Chordata; class Mammalia; order Artiodactyla; family Camelidae; genus Vicugna; species Vicugna pacos. Next base: position 10,598,233 of record NC_133014.1, read on the forward strand.
CTCAGCCAGACGAGATGGTTCCTGCATTGGCTGCTAATCTGGGGAAAATATTCAGAGGACATTTTACTTGTAAGATCCCAGAAAAATGCCAGGGCAGGAACAAGTTAGGTCCAAATTAGAGTTTTGCAAAACTTCGAAACTTGAGACAAGAACCCCATTTTACCACTCCCACATCATTCCTGCTGAGACCAGATCTGTGAGTTCCCAGTCCCAAAGGAACACAATTTAAATGCCTGAGGTCAATTAGTTTGATCTGTTAAATTTTTGGCACACGCCCCAAGTAAGGACCAACTGGCTTTCTCCGCGCTGTTCTTGACAGCCCTTCCCCGCGATCCTGGTTCTAGGATCAAAGTGGGAGATCTTGGGATTGTAACTGTGTAACTGTGTCTACGCTGTTTTTCACTTGGAAGAATGTTCAGCCCTATGCAAGTATTCAGATTTTAAAATTTATTATCACCCACCTGAAAGTCTCACACACAATAGGTTGTCCTCAAAAACGGGCAGACCGCATCAGTCAGAATGACCATCATCCAAAAAAAATCTACAAATAATAACTGCTGGAGAGGGTGTGGAGAAAAGGGACCCTCCTTCACTGTTGATGGGAATGGAAATTGGTGCAGCCTCTATGGGGCACAGTATGGAGGTTCCTTAAAAAACTACAAGTAGACATACCACATGATCCAGCAATCCCACTCCTGGATATATCTCTGGAAAAGATGAAAACTCTGATTTGAAAAGATACATGCACCCCAATGTTCATAGCAGCACTATTTATAATAACCAAGGCATGGAAGCAACCTAAGTGTCCGTCGATAGATGAATGGATAAAGATGATGTGATACACACACACACACACACACACACACACACACAAAGGAATATTATTCAGCCATAAATAAGAATGAACTATTGCCATTTGTAGCAACGTGGATGGACCTTGAGATTATCATATTAAATGAAGTAAGTCAGACAGAGAAAGACAAATATCATATGATATCACTTATATGTGGAATCTTAAAAAAAAGTTACAAATGAACTTATTTACAAAACAGAAACAGACTCACATACATAGAAAACAAACTTACGGTTACCAAAGGGGAAAGAGAGGGGAGGGATAAATTAGGAGTTTGGGATTAACAGATACGCACTACTATATATAAAATAAATAAACAATAAAGACCTACTGTATAGCACAGGGAACTATATGCAATATCTTGTAATAACCTATAATGGAAAAGAATCTGAAAAAGAATATGTGTGTGTGTGTGTGTGTGTGTGTGTGTGTAACTGAGTCTCTTTACTGTAAACCTGATAATAATACAGCATTGTAAATAAACTATACTTTAATTCTAAAAAAGGAAAAAAAATAGACGGGGAAAGCTATCACATGGCTTTGATTTTACTCTGTGTTTATCGGTGGGGAACCCTGAAAACCTGCCAGCTTGTCCCAGGAGTTAGAGCAACACCCAATTTCAGAACTGCCAGCCTCCCTTCTGGAAAAACCAGTTCTGAATCACCAATACAACTCCTTTGGGAAAGTGTCCTAGAAAGCCGGCTGGAACTAGACGGGTGGGAATTAGCCCCTGTGTTCCTTCTTACCCAACTTCAGGGAGGTGACAACTGGCCGCTGCAGACCTGGGTGGTATACAGAGAGAGTGCCTGTTGACAAGTTCTGGTGCAATTCCCACTCCCCTTGGAGCTGTGCCTCCGCTGGTGGGTCTGAAACCTTCTCTCGCTTAACTCTTCCTCTGCAGGACTTCCTCACTTTACCAGGCAGCCCGAGAGCTTGAATGTCACCAGAAACACAGCCTTCAGCCTCACCTGTCAGGCTGTGGGCCCGCCCGAGCCCGTCAACATTTTCTGGGTTCAAAACAGCAGCCGTGTTAACGAACAGCCCGAAACGTCCCCCTCCGTTCTGACTGTTCCCGGTGAGTCCGAGTTGTGTGACCCATTTCTGGTTTTCTCTCTAATAGTGGAAGGGAGCCGAAGTTTGGTGACCACTGCTGGGCGCCGCAGCAGGCGGTGGAGGAGACTGAAAGCACAGGTGTGGCAGCCGGGGGTAGGGGGTCAGTGATGGGGAGGCTGGTCAGCATCTCGGGGGTCAGAGGTCACAGGGCAGGGTTGGGGCATGGGGACCTGCCCTCCATGGGTGTCTGTGGTTAAATTGGTGAAGTAGCCAGAATCCTTGAGCCTGGGCAGCAGGAGCCCTGCTCACATCTCCCCTGGCCGCGGTGGCCTTGCAGGCTGGGCAGGTCTCGCATTTTAGGAACAGTTGATATGGAGACCTACCTCAGTGAGGTTTGGCAGCAAGGAAAATGCATTGGTCACGGGGGTGGCTGTGGGATAACTGAGTCACGGTGGGGCTGCGGCTGCCCTGACGGTCAGCAGTCATCTGATTTCCATCGAAATGGGTGTTCCCTGGCTTTGTTCCCATCCTTCCTCCTCTGACAGTGCTTTTGGTGTCAGTGCCATCCATGTTTCTGTCTTGGGGAATCCAGTAGGCTCCCCTGTGGCTCCTCTCACTGTCTTCCAGCAACATCTGGCAAGGTTACCACCCCCGAGTCCTCCCTTTCTTTGCACGTTCAGCAGATGTTTTGCGAGGGACCGCTGCATGCCAGAGGTGAACTCCTGAAAGTTCTGTCTTCCTGGCTTTCTTCCTGCCTCCCTGCCCCTCCTCTGCCCTTGACAGGGGTTCTGGACGTGGGGGTGCCCGAGGGCTCAGTCCTGGACCCACTTCTGTTCCCTCCGAGGTACTCCCACCTGGAGAGTGCCTCGGGAGCCCTGGCTTCAGGACCATCTATGTGATGATGACCTTGAACTTTGTATCTCCAGCTCGAATCTCCCTCCTGAGCTTCGGGCTCCTGTATCCAACCACCTCCTCAGCATTTCCATGTACTGGATACAGAGGTGTCTTAAAATGAAACTCTTCATATCCCCACTCCGCCCCAGACTTGCTCTGCCCCAGAATTCCCTGTCTTAGTAAATGATATCACCATTTGTCACTTGTCCATCCTTCTTTCTTCTCATTTTCCATGTCGAGTGCATCAGCAGGTTCTGCATCTACAGTACATCTCAAATCTGTCTTTTCTCCATCTCTGCCGTGGTGCCATCCGTGGTCCACATCACAGACATCTCTTGCCAACACCACTTCAGCAGCTTTCTAACTGGTCTCTTTGCTTCCAGCCTTGTCCTCACTCTTGTCCTTGGTGGCAGATTATGTCCCCTGCCTGCTGGAACCCTTCAGTGGGTTTCTGTTATCTTCGACTGTCACTCAGGGTACCCCCTGCCCCTGCCCATAGGCCCTGCATGCTCTGGTCCCAGATCAACACTCCAACCCAGCCCCATCCCACCCTTTCCCCCTGCTTGTTGAGTACCAGTCACACTGCTTGCCTTTCATTTTCTCAGAAACATCCCCCTTCTTCCTTGCCTCAGGACCATTGCACTTTCTCTTCTGTCTGCCTACGGTGTTGTTCCCTCTGCCCTTTGTCCCATAACACATCTGAAATATCACTTCCTCACAGAGGCCCTTCTTAACTCTTTTAGGTCCTCCCCACCCCTTTATTGACTCCCAGGCACGTATTCTTGTGGACGTCTTTCACTGCAGTCTTCATTTTATGTATATATATAACTACCTATAATTACCCTGTTTATTTGTTTAGTCTCCTTAGGGAATATAGGCTTATTCATGACAAGGACTTTGTCTCTCCCAGCTGCCTGCCTGACTCATGGTAGTACTCACTGAATATTTATGGGGAGAAGGAGCCAGCAAGTGAATTCCTCCCCCTCCAAGGTATTGTCTCTGAATTCACTTTTCTTGCCCCTGGCTCCACGAGGAATGTTACGGTCGTCTCTGCCTTCATCTGAGTTTTCTTTGAGTTTCTCCAAGGAATTGATCATCAAGTGACTTCATGGTTCAAAATCAATTTAAAATAAATGCATTCCACCCTCTCTAGGATGGTGGCTCTGAAGTGCCATAAAGTAAGATTTCTGGTGCATACAATTAAATATGTAGGTTAAACTGACATATAATTAAATGCGTAGAACTTAAGTGCACGGCTCAATGAGTCCTGATAAATGTGGACACTCCTGTAATTTCAGTCAAGATGTAGAATGTTGTCGTAACCCCAGGAAGTTCCTCCTTGCTCCCTTCCGGTCAGCCCCCACCTCCCATAGGTAACCTTGTACCAACGTCTGTTACCATAGATTGATTTTGCTTGTTCTTGAAATTTAAATGAGTGAAACCGGAAGGTGTGTGTTCTTTCATGTCAGGCTTCTGCATCTGCTGAGATGATCAGCTTTTCTCCTTTATTCTCTTCATGTGACAAATTATATTGGTTTGATTTTCGAATATTAAGCCCATGTTGTACTCCTGGGATAAATTCTACTTGATCACCATGTATGGTGGTGGATTCCATTTGCTAATATTTAGTTAAAGGTTTTTGCGTTCATGTTTATTCTGGGGTAACGCTGGCTGTGTGTACTGCAAGTCGGTTCTGATCCCAGTTACCAAGAATTAGTGCAGACCCCATGGGTTAAAGATGTCTGCTACAAGACTGCCCTCACTTAAGCAGCCAGCTGCAAGTCTCCAGGGGGTCCCTAAGCCACCTGTACCTCTTATTGACTGGCTATAAATTTGAAGGTTCCCATGACCCCCTTGGTTTCAATGATTTGCTAGAACAACTCACAGAACTCAGGCAAGTGCTATATTTACAATTATAGTTTTATTACAAAGGACACTCATGGGGGGAGATCTGGGAGGGTCCCAAATGCAGAGCTTTCTTGCCCTTCCCTAGTGGAATTAGAGTGTGTCACCTCCTGGCACAGCAATGTATCCGCTGAACAAGAAACTCTACTGAGCTTTGGGGTCCAAAGTTCTTATTGGGGTCTCATTACAATGTAGGCGCCGCTGATTAAATCATCAGCCCTGAGCTTGAACACGAGCTCCAACCTCCCTCTTACCCCTGGAGGTCTGGAGGTTGGGCTAATGTCACGTGGATCAAAGCCCCAACCCTCTCATTTCATGGTCAGTCATTCGGGTGACCCGTCCCCATCCTGAATTCTCTCATTAGCATGACAAAGCCACTCCTCTTCCTCAGAGAATTGCAAGAGATGAAAGCTAGTCAAAGTCTTTACCATACAACAATGTTCATGAAGGAGAGCAGTGTGATTACTGTATATTATTTATTCATTAGTTATCCCCATCACCCAGCACATTGCTCGGCACATCAGAACTGTGTGAGTGAATGAATGAACTAATGGACAAACAGGTGAATTTTAAACAGTCCTCAAGTCTTATACGCCCCTTCCCGGGGACAAAGACATAGTGATGGTGAAGTAACTTGTACTTGTGTCACTGCTTTTGCATTTAAACTCTTTTTCATCTTTTCTCATTTATACCTCTAGTGAGTTCTGGGAAGTGGATAGGACAGGAATTTTTTTCTTTTTTTTTTTGCATCCGTCTTGCAGCCCCAAAAGGCTTAAAGAAATCTGCGGAGAGAGGATCTAGGGTGCAGGATTCAGGTTGCAGAGCATACTCTGGGTACCTCAAGTCACACCAATTCAGCTACTGCCGACTATTCCCAAGCATCCGAACTTTGTAGCCTTGTGATAAAACTACATAAAAGCTATTCTTATTTGCAGCTGTGTTTTAACTTACTTGGAAGATGCTTTCGTGTGATACCCAAGCCCCTCCCAGTAAATAGTTCATGTTTGGGGAGCTGGATGCCCAGGCTCTTTTGACTTGAGATGCCTTTCAGGGGGCTTTGTGCCCACGCAGCACCTCACGTGCTGATGTAAAGTCTGAATGTTTGCAGGGCGCAGCGTTCTCTCTTGGTGTTAACCCCGACGCAAACTTTCCCCATCCCTTCTGCCGAGAGAATGCTAAGTAGGGAAGAGGGTTCAAGAGCCCTGATTGTTGAGGCTGCTTTGAGCAGGCACGTTTATGAACAGGAAGGTCATACACTTTCCCTCTGGATGCCAGATTGTTTTTCTCCTCTGTGATGTAAGCGCTGTCTTTAAGAAGCATGAGCAAAGAAGTGCATTGTCTAAAGGGCATTTATTCTGAGTCAACAAAGCCAAACTCAAAGGTTACATGCTATGTGATTCCATTTATATAGCATTCTAAAAATGACAGCATTAGAGTTGTGGGGACAGATCAGCTCCTGCCGGGGGTTAGACTGGGAGAAGGATGCTCCTAAAAGGAGCCAGGAGCTGGGCTCCTTTTTGGTGATGAAACAGTTCTGTATCTGTACACAAATCTCTACCTGTTGTAAAATTTCATAGAATAACCCACTCCTCCTTCCCCGTCCTCACAATTAAACAAAAACAAGAACTGGTGAAATCTGAATAAGGTCTATATTTTTGTTAATAGTATTGTACTGAAGTCACTTTCTTGGCTTTAATCGTTTTACTATGATTACACAAGACCTCATCATCAGGGGAAGCTGGGTGAAGGGTGTGCAGGCACTGTGTACTATTTCTGCAGTTTCTTGTGATTTGAAAACTATTTCGAAACAAAGTTTTGTTTTGTTTTGTTTTGTTTTCCAAAGAAGTATTTTGTCACGGGCAAAATCAAATCCCAAGATAAAGAGCAGAACTGCAGAAGCCTTTTGCTGCATGGCATTTAGTGGTGGGATGATTTTTAGGTTAGTGGTCGCATTTCAGGTCAGTGGTTAAGATCTCCAGCTTGACATAGACTGATGCCAGCTCACCACTGTGTGTCCTTGGACAAGTTACTCACCTTCATAACATAAAAGACGGGTAATAGCAGTGTCTACTTCCTCGAGCATTTATGAGGACTCGTGAAATAATGAATGTAAAGGCCTTGGTACAGAAGCAATTTACAAGAATGACTCAGATGTTACCTGTTACAAATTTTTTTATGTAATAGTTACCAACTCATTGTCAATTCTGAGTTCCTTTTCTGCTAAGAGTAGGGGACTGAGGCTGATCTTTCTGGGTTTTTTTTAGGAAGTGCTCATTCTACATTTAAATCCACATTTAGAAAGCAACTAAGCGAGTTTTGGTTTTAGGTAATTGGATATAGTTCTTAATACTCATTGTAATAACAAAAGTAATAATAGTAACTAGAATTTGTATAAATCAATTCATAATTCTCAGTGCTTTTGATAAAGATTTACTTTGAGCCTCATAGCGACCTGTGATGTAGTTAGACATTTTTTAATTCCCATTTTACAGATCAGGAAAAAATTTGAAGGAATTAGGGGACCCATTTGCCTAAGTGCTAGTCTTTGTATGGCCACTGGAACGATCCTCATAAAACACAGGTTAGAGGACACTTAGAGGACAAATCCTGTCCCATATGTTCCCTCTGCTTAGAACCTTCCCTCACCACCTAGGATAAATTTGGCCCCTTCCCTCCCCTTAAGTCCTTCCTCAGAGGACATTTCTCAAGGAGCCACCTCTGACCCTCCTGTTTAAAATCACAACCACTTCTCCACGCACTCCTGACCCTCTGATCCTCTTCTGTTTTTCCATGGTACTAATCACCTTCTCATAGAGCATGCAGTTTACTTATTTATTATGGTTTTTATTTCTCACCCATTTCCCTCCATGAGAGTATGAGCTCTAGAAGGGCAGAGATCCTTGTTTTATTCCCGGATAGATTCCAAGTGCCTGGGGAAACATCTGGCATATAGTAAGTACTCAGTAAATGTTTGTTGAGTGAATGAATTCAAGGAAGTTATTGAGGTCCAACTTGGTAAGTGTAAGTCCTTCATTTATGCAGCGTGTTTTTCTGTTCCTTGCCTCTTTGGGTAGAAAGATGAATACTAGGGGAAAAAATTAAAAGGTCAGGATTGCTTAACCCCAAACTCAAAGAACTGCCCCAACCGAGCTCTTACAAGCTGCTTCCTCCGCACTTCTCATTGTCCGTCCCTCAGGGGAGCATCCTGTTGCTGAATGTTCCATCAAAGTCCTTATGTCAGAGGCTATATTTTTTTATTGAAGTATATTCAGTTTACAATGTTGTGTCCATTTCTGGTGTACAGCACAATGCTTCAGTCATAAATGTACATATGTATATTCATTTTCATATTTTTATTATAGGTTACAAGATATTGGATATAGTTCTCTATGCTATACAGTATAAACTTGTTTTTTTAACTATTTTATAAATAGTATCTGCAAGTCTCGGATTCCCAATTTATCCCTTCCTACCCCTTTCCCCCCTGGTAACCATACATTTGTTCTCCGGGTCTGTGAGTCTGTTTCTCTTTTGTAAATAAGTTCATTTGTGTCATTTTTTTTTTTAGAGTCTACATATAACTGATATAATATGGTATTTTTCTTTCTCTTTCTGGCTTACTTCACTTTGAATGACAATCTCCAGGTCCATCTGTGTTGCTGCAAATGGCGTTATTTTTATTCTTTTTTATGGCTGAGTAATATTCCATTGTGTTTGTGTATATACACCGCACCTTCTTTATCCAGTCATCTGTCAATGGGCATTTAGGTTGTTTCTGTGTCTTGGCTGTTGTAAATGTGCTGCTGTGAACAGGGGGATAGAGGCTATCTTTTTTTAAACCAGTAGAGGGCCAAGCAAGAGCAGCATGAACTGTCATAGCAGAGTTGGGTGAGATGTGATGGAGAAAGGGAGATGGCCCAGGAGAAGGGAACACAGCAAAGGGTGATGTGGAGGCTCTGGTGCCAAGGACACTCAGGAGAGCAGGTAGTAGGGTGGAGACTTGAGGGGTGGTGCATGATTTTCTCCCTGGATAGCCACAAGGGTCTGGGCTGTAAACCGTCAAAGTCTCTTCCAACCTGGTGGTTATTGTTCATCCAGAGGAAGAACAGAAAAGTGAGGGGCAGCTGTCTTTCTTCATGCACATTGGTTGCTGTATTCAATGCAGGCTTGTAGATGAGTCTCCAGCTGGGAAGCTGTGTCATTAAACCAAAAATGTGTAACTGAATCCATTGAGCAAAGAAGCCTGTATCTGGCCTTAAGTTTTGGCCCATCTAGTTGGCTTGAGTTTGAACCAGTTCCCATTTCTCTCTGCTGGCGTCTGTTTGGCCTGCAGGCATGAACCACCTCATCATCCCGGGAAGAAATGCTCTCATAGGAGCTTTGGCCTCTTGTGGGCAGTTCTGACTCGGGGTGGGTGCCTTGTGCCAGGGAATTGGCTCCAGACTGTGGTCCTGACTTTGTGTGTGCACTCTGAAGAGAAACAGGACTGAAGAACAGTGGGTCTCAGTGATCTTATTTGGGGATCTGTAACTGGAGAGCGGATCCCAAGGACATAAATCCATCCAGGGCTGCTCTTCCCCGCAACGACAAGTTGGGAATGTGACCTGTAGTTTGTACTGAAGTATTTCCCAAGAGTTTTGACAAGAGTAATTGAAGTGGAAGGACTGGTTTTTGCCTGTAAATGTCTGCTCGAATATATAAAAAATGTCAGTTGCATAGCAACTCCCAGTGTCTCCTGATGGAGCCAAAGCTGAGTTTTCTAAATATAAGCCAAGTTTTGCAAGTTCACGGAGCCTGGCGAAATGGGCATCTCAGTTGGGAGCTTACGACCTGGGAGGTTAAAGGTGCCGCTTCATTTCACTGAGAGCCCAATGTCCCAGGCCAGCCTGTGAAATAGCGATCAGCTCTGGAGCCCCAGGTGGTGGCTTAAAGGGGTCAGTGTCGCCATCCTCACCCAGTGTCTTCTTTCCCAGAATGAACAGCTGACAAAGTGCGCATGTCCCGATGCTATGCTGGTTCTTCTTTTTCACCTTCTGCATCCTTATCTCTCCCTCACTTTACAAAAGAAAAGAGACCTCCCTCTGACTTACCTGGAGTCACTACGGGGCACCAGTTCTCAAAGTAAAACTGTTTGAATCCGCTGTGCACTAAATAAGTGTAAGGATAATCAGTCTAGAAGAACGTTTGTTTTCCAGTTTCATTCCATATGTGTAATTTTGTCACCGAGAAATGCCATAGGGCAATTAATCAATGACTTTCAAACACACCTGTGTGTGCCAGTAGGAGAAAATTCTGCAGGGGAAGTGGAAAAGTCACGATGGAAAACCGATTGCTGGGGAGACCCAGCTTCACCCACTGAAGCTGGGTCTCCCATCCCATTAATAATTAGGTTGCATAGGACTCTAAAGGAGTTTCCCTTTACAATGTCAGGATATTCCGGGTACCTGAAGTTACATTTTTTTTTCGAAGTTACATTTTTTTTTTTGAAGCTGTTTAAATTATGAACAAGTTAAGATGCAAACCTCCAAATGGGTAAGAGGCTACATATATTTTTCAAAGTTCTTTGGGAGGAATACAAGCAGAAGATACAAAGACTCCTTGAGGCAGTGGGGTCACAGATGTCCTTTTATAGATGTGGCTGATGGGTTTGAAATAAATATTCCTCTTCAATGAAATAAATATTTTCTAGATCATCACACAAACTGTTAGCAGTTTCATCTCTCATGAGAGGAGGTGACCTGATGTGCAAAGAGCTGGCTCCTAACTGGAACTTTAGCCTCCTAGCACTTGGACTTAGAGGATCTAATTAAGCAATCTAACTTGGGATTTTCCTGCAGTCTGAGGGAAAACCTCCTCATCTTGGAAAAGTGAAATATCTGAAGCAGGTGTCATATTCTGATCTGATATTATTTAGAAGAAGTCAGAGGTCACCACAGAACTGTAGGACAGAGATGCCCAGCTTCAGTGCTCCCTTGAGGGGCCATGTCTAGCCAACAGAGCTCAGATACCAGGACAGACTTCCATCTGGATGGAAAGAACAAACAGCCAGCACTGACTTTTCTGTGCACAGCTCACCCCTCAGGAGAGGCACCAACACAAAGAGGATGGGACTTGCGTTTCTTCCTAGAACTTCTCCCAGGCCGCGTGGCCCGGCCTCAGTGCAGCATTGGCCACGCGGGCATCCAACGTGGATGCTCTTTCTCGGCTGATGCCCAGCTTGGTTTTCCTTGGCAGCTTGTTTCAAATATTTAATTACTCCGTTAGTGACAAGCTTTGGATTTTAAAATGATCAGATGGAAAATGTCCTGCACAAGTAGCTGGATAGAAGAAAACAAAATCAGCCTTTCAGGCAAGAAGCAAATGGTGGCGTGTTTTCAAGAATTTTATCTGTCTTTCTCCAGTTCATGGCCTAAACTCTGTGCCAGATGACGCCTTGTGTACCAGAGAAGGTTTCCAGATTCAGCTAGATGATATATATGGCTATGCTTTTAAGAAATAACCTAAAAAGTTTTAGAATAATTTTATTAGATTTATAGAAAAATTGTGTACCATCTTGAAGAGTATTCCCATTAAACCCTACCTCCTGCCACAATCATTAACATCTTTTATTGACTGGTGTGGTGCATTTGTTACAATTAATGAACCAATCCTGATTCATCATGTTTTAACAACTATACTTAATGTGACATAGTACAGTGTACCATAAAAAGATTATTTCACTTCCTTATATCCATTGCATTATTTTTAGAACTTAGCAAAATAAAGCAGGAATGAAAGATTCACCAATAGGTTTGTAGGTTCAGCTTCTCCAGAGAGATGATCACAGGCATTTTTGAGATTTTTGGGAGGCAGTGGAACTTCCGGCTACTTGATGTCTTGTTGAGCAGCCATTCCAGGCATGCCTCTTTTTTTTTTAATTTTATTTTTTATTGCAGTGTAGTTGATTTACAATGTTAGTTTCAGGTGTACAGCAAAGCAATTCAGTTAAACGTGTGTGTGTATATATATATATTTCAGATTCTTTCCCTTTATGTTATTACAAGATACTGAATATTGTTCCCTGTGCTCTACAGTAGATCCCTGTTGTTTTATGTATAGTAGCCCCAAACTCCTAATTTATCCCTCCCCAATCCTTTCCCCTTTGATAACTACGGTTTGTTTTCCAAGCATGCCTCTTTATCTCATTGAAATGTCCCTTCAGTAAATGTAAGCCTTAAAGCAGCGTGAGCTGATGATTCTGTCTCTGAAAGTTCCTGGCACATCATAATTAAAGTCTATCCTTTATTCAGATTTCCTTAGTTTTTGTCTAATGTCCTTTCTCTGCTCCAGGGTTTAGTTGTCATGTCTGCTTAGTCTCCTCTTGGTTGTGACAGTTTCTCAAACTTTCCTTATTTTCAGTGACCTTGACAGTTTTGAGGAGTCCCAGTCAGGCTTTTTTGTAGATCGTCGCACAGCTTGAACCAGTCTGATGTTTTTCTCCTTTATTCTTGTGATGAGACTTGGGTGATGTGTTTTGGGGAGGAGACCACAGAGGGGAAGTGCTATCTTCACATGACTTCATGGTTGGTCTTGACCTTGACCCTCTGAGCTAATGTTTGTCAGTTTCTCCCCTCTGAAGTTTTCTGATTCCTCTTTCCGTACTGTCCTCTCTGGAAGGAAGTTCTGTGCGGCCCCCGTGTCAGGAGTCAGGGGCTAAGTTCATCCTCCCTGGGGGCAGAGCAGCTACATAAATCACTTGGGATTCTTCAGTATTTTTGTCTCTTCTCACTCTGTTTATCTAGTCATTTGTTTATAATGGTATAGGGTCATGGATGCTCATTTTATACTTTGGGTTGCAATTTAATGCTACTTTATTTTCTTGCTCAAACTGTTCCAGCTTTGGCCGTTGGGAGTTCGTGCAGTTGGCTCCTGTGTCTCTTTGCCGTACCCCCATCACTCTGTGCGTGTGTGTGTGTGTGTGTGTGTGTGTGTGTTGTATTTTGCTCCAGGCTCACCTCATCTTTCTTGCTGCAACCTGAGACTCAGCCATTTCTCCGAGGAGCCTGGCAGAGTAGTGTTAGAAACCAGGACCTGGATTACCTCTCTTCTTTTATCCTCAAAATTAAAGAAGCAGCTACTGTTTTTCATTTCCAAGGTGTCTTCAAACCTCTGAAATGATAGAATTTTTCTTCCTTCAGCACTAGTGTCTTGTCTTCAAGTCATAGCAATGCCTCATGTTTATATAATAATTCCTCCAATTTTTACTATTACAAAAGGATTCATTACAACAGACCATCTGAAGTATTGAAATCTGTGACTTTTATCCTACTGTTTCTGGTACCCTGACACGTCCACAGCGTGTGACCTACGGTACACTGGGCACTGAGCGGCAGGGGGTTGTCTGGGCCAGAATCAGAAACCCAACTTTTCTTGATATTGGGGCCATTCCCATTCCTCCTTGCAGAAATTTAACAGCTGAACGGTACAACTTTGTTAACTAATATCTCACCATTGGGGGAAAATAAAAGATTTTAATGAATTGCAGCTGCCTTTTAGACCCATGCTTTGCTCCTGGTACCTAGGGTTTAATCTCAGGTTTGTTTTTCAAACACCACCCCATTTTTTAAATTAACTTTGCATTTATGGCTTGAAGCAGTGAACCAAGAAAAGTATGCTGAGACACCGTAGGATTCTGATAAACAGCAGCCTGTCTCTCTGCGGCTGGTCTAATGGGTCTCCTTCTGTTCCAGGGCTGACCGAGACCGCAGTCTTCAGTTGTGAGGCCCACAACGACAAAGGACTGACTGTGTCCAAGGGCGCACAGATCAACATCAAAGGTGAGCGGCGGAGCTGGGTCCCCCCACGTGTTCCGGGAGCAGATGGGGAGGTGCCGTGTGAGCTCTGTAACCACTTGCCTGGGTTTGAGCCCTGGCTTCCCTTTGTGACCTTGGACAAGTCACTTAACCTCGCTGACTTCAGTGTTCCCCTCTGGAAAATGGGGATAATTACAAAACCTACCTCTTCTTGAGGCTTACATGAGATAATCCAGTCAAAGTACTCACAATGGGGCCTGACACGTGTCTTTGATATATATCAGCTGTTTCTGCTCAGTCTGAGAAGAAAATAGGCTGAAATGCTCTCCCTTGATCATCTTCCTGTTTTCACTTTTCGCTTTTACCCTGAACTAGTCCCCATTACCGCTTGGAAAGCTCCCAGGGTAGGAGCAGCTTGGGGCACTGATCTGAGAATGGGCTCCGTCCTTCCCTGGGCAGCTGGGGCTGCAGCCAGTCTCCACCAGCAGCTGCTCTGAGAGAGGGAGAAGGTCACAGTTACTCCTTTTTGGGGACCCAGGGCTCCGGTCCCTCTTTCTCCTAATCCCCCCTCCCTCTTGCTTCCTCTGAGCTGGGATGTAACGTAAAGAAAGGCAGGTGCTTGAAGGCTCCCCTCTGCCTCTTCCTCCTCCTTCTGTGGGACCAAAGATATTTAAACCTGAAACTTGAAAGGAAAAAGAAAACCTAAATACTGTCCTTTTATCCGTTTTCAAATCATCTTCTTTAGCCTTTCTCCTAGAAATTCAAGCAAATGTTATGTTTTAGTATTTGCTTCTAATTTAAATACTGAGAAGGAAATGTTGAATTCATTTTCCTTTTGGTCTTAATTCTTGGGGAAACAATACAAGGGAAAAGCAGAATGTGAATAATGAGTGAAAGTTTGGGTCATGCACAACAAGAGACTCAAAATGACAGAAGAAGTCGTGCTTTAAAGGGGGCTAATGTTTCACTGCAGCAGATCCACTGGTTGAGGCTAAAAGTTCATTGGAAGGGAAAAAGCAAACTGAAAGTTACTCCGGGAGGAACTGTATGACTTCCTTCCTTCACTCCGAATCCTGTTCTTACAATTTTCAAAAGAAATGTTGGGAATTTCAGGAATTCATGAGTGGGCATGAATTTATAAAGACATTTTCATAAAGTATAAACATCTTAAAGTTTAAAAATCTGTAAAATGACAAGCATTTCTTTAATTTTGTGCTTTCAGGCAGAATCTCTTCTGAGACTTTAAAAAAAATAAATCTTATTTCTAAAACTTATGTTTGGGACTTCCATTTATTTAAAAATGTATATCAAAGCAGTCAAGACTTCCTTCTCATCTGTTAGCAGCTGTAGTGTATGTGGCCAAAGTTTGATCTGGAAAAGCAGAGCATCTATTTAGGGAAGTGAGTCAGACAAAATGCTGACTCTTTCCCATTCATCAGGCTGTGTGGTAAAACTGAAACTCCCGAACATGGTACCCGCGAATGCTTAATATGGTCCCAGCCTTCCTTCCCCCATCACCCTCACCACCGCGGCACCTCCCTTAGACCTCATGCCTGTGTTAGCTCATTTAGTCCTCACTGCAGTCCAAGGAGCCGTGCCGTCACTGTCCCCCTTAACAGAAGAGGGAACTGGGTTTAGAGGGGGCATTGAACCGTGCCGTGGCCAGACAGCTGGCTAAGCACTGACCAGACTCCCCTGCCCCAGCCTCTAGTGTGCCCTGTGGAGGGACAGGAGCCCTGGGGTCAGCCAGACCTGAGTTCAGATCTCCATTCTACTGCTTACGAGCCCTGTGACCTTGAGCCTGCTTTCAGCTTCTCTGGTCCTCAGTTTCCTCATCCGTAGGTGAGGACTGGAAGGCGACTTCTCTGATAGGGCTCTAGTAATGGTGAAATGAAGTCCGTAAGGTTCCTGGCACCTAGTAAGCACTCGAAAACATTAGTCATCATTTTGGGTGAAAAGTGTGGTTATGACTGTTCATTAAGAGTTAAATTAGCACAAGAAAATAAAGACCCCCAAACTTGAGATCTTTGTTGGATTCTGATTTAAGTATCTCTTCGCGTACCACGTGCAGCTGAGGTCACCACACGTTCATCATGGTATGTCCTGCCCCCACCTCCCTGCAAGCAGGTGCAGTTGGTTCTCTGCTTGAACTGATTCTTGCTGGCTTCTTCAGCCTGGAAAGCTTCCTTCCTCCGAGACACGCAGATGTACACGTGTGCACACGCATGCATGCTCCCGCGACAGCCCTCTTCTGTCAGCATAAAGCGCTCATCTCATCACTGGGCAGGAAAACAGGTGCATGTTCCACTTCTCTGGCCCAGGCAGAGCCATCCTATCACTGCAAGACGGATCTGGAGGCAAATACCACCACCCTGGTGAAGGGTGGCTCCTTTTAAAACTTGTATTTAATTTTCCCAATCTCAAGGAACAGAAATAGGCTTGGTATTAATGCATTTATTTGGTAGCTGTGGCCTCCTGTGGCTTACAATTGTGTTCACGCGTGTCTTTGTTTTCTACGTAGCAATTCCCTCCCCACCAACTGAAGTCAGGGTCCACAGCAGTACCGCGCACAGCATCCTGATCTCCTGGGTCCTGGGTTTTGATGGATACTCCCCGTTCAGCAATTGCAGCATTCAGGTAAACCTCCAGGGTCAAGAGAGAACCCACTGCGTGGTGCTCTGTGGGTCTGCCTGGTTTTCCTTCCTCCTGAGGATGGGCATGGAGATTAGTTCAACAGCTCTGTTAGGAATCCCTTGACCTCTCCCTGCTCAAAGTCCACCAGACATGCGCTGTTTTGTGATGTTCTGCCCTTTGGGACTCTGCCTCCTTCCTGTGTGTGGTCCAGGCCCAACTAGAGGAGAAATACGTTTCCAAGATAGAACGTCCTGAGACAGTAAAGAATTTTTTTTTTTAATTTTTGTTGTGGGGGAGGTGATTGGGTTTATTTATTTATTTATTTTTGATGGAGATACTGGGGATTGAACCCAGGACCTCATGCATGCTACATATGCACTCTACCATTGACCTATACCCTCCCCCACCCCCCAAGAATTAATTCTTAAGGTGCAAAAACGCATCTGGCTTGTGAACTCCCAGGCATTTGAGGAGCCAGGTATGTTCCAGCCCAGCTCCTCCTGGGTTGGTGGCTACAAAGGACAGAAAAGCAAGCACAAAATGGATCATCTTCACCATTAAACGTAGCACCCGAGGCTGTGGCTGCCAGGGAAACCTGGGGATGACAGGCCCTGCAGAGTCATCACCCATTTTTAGCCACTGCCTAAAACTGTATAAAATAGAGCTGTAAGAAATAGAGGTTAGCCATCCTAAAATGATACCTTGCCATGATGTAGGCTCTGCTCTGAGCGTTCGCTGCATAAACAGGGAAGGGTAGCAGCAACAGTACCTTTGGCTGCGTGCCGCCACCCCCTCCCCACCCCCGTGATGGCCAAGGGACTCTACCGACATTACCTTACTTAAAACCCACACCAGCACTGGCAGGCCCAGAGGGCACACACAGCCTGTGACAGCCAAACCAGAATTCAAGCCCAGGAAACTCCAACGCCCAAAGCCATGCTCAGGACCATCTGCTTCTCCGAGTCTCAGAAGAGACACTGCATGTGGGAGCAGGTAGTTGAGCACATGTGGATGATCCTCTGAATACGTTCTGCCTTGTACTTGATCATTCAGTAGGGTCAGGAGTTGTGCTTAGTTTTATAAATGTCTGATTTTATTAGATAAAAACATATTAACCTGACACAGACCAGTCATGCCAACCCAACTGAGAGAGGTGACTTTCAAAGAATTTTGCGTGTTGACCACCAGATGTTTTTAGTACCAAAGGGAGTTTGTTTCTCTGCTCCCATTACCTCCCACTCTTTTCTAACAGCTGTTCCTCCTCTGAATTGGAAAAAACATGTATTATCCCCAAAATAGTCTCCACCCTCACCCTGCTACCCACACACAGCCTTGCTTAATTCTTACCCAACTTTATTTGTAAACCTCCCAAGTATGGGTAAGTGTTAGGAATTCTCCTTGTGTCTACAAAGTCTAACCAGGGATGCCCCTTTTTTGAACAGCCTTTTTGAAATATATTTTACATATCATAATATTTACCTATTTAAAGCATACAATTCAATGATTTTTAGTATATTCAGAATTCTGCAATCATCACCGCTATCTAATTGGGTCTATGTTTATAAGAGTAATTGGCCTGTTTTCTTGTGTTACCTTTTTCGGGCTTTGGTATCAAGATGATACTGGCCTTATAGAAAGAGTTGGGAACTGTTCCCTCCTCTTCCATGTCTTGGAAGAATTTATGAAAGGTTGATGTTTGTGCTTCTTCAGATATTTTATAGAGATTACCAGTGAAGCCATCTGGCCCTAAGCTTTCCTTTGTGGGAAGTTTTTTGAATATTAGCCCAATCTTTTTACTCAGTAGAGATATATTCAGATTTTCTATTTCTTCATGAGTCAGTTTTGATAGTTTGTGTGTTTCTAGGAATTTTTTTCCATTTTTCTTACATTATCTAATTTGTTGATGTACAATTGTTTATAATATTCCATTAGAACCTTTTTTCCTTGGAGGTGAGTAGTAATGTCCCCTCTTTCATTCCTGATTTTAATCATTTGAGTTGTCTCTCTTATTTTTCTTGATCAGCCTAACTAAATGTTTTGTCAATTTTATTGATTTTTTTTTTTGGAAGAAGCAACTTTGGGGCTCATTAATTTTTTCTGTTGTTTTTCTATTCTCTGCTTCATTCATTTCTGCCCTAATGTTTATTTCCTTTCTTCTGTTTACTTTGGCTTAATTTGCTCCCAACTAACCACTGCATTAGCTGCATACCATGAGTTTTGGTATGAAGGGGGGAGGTTCCCATTCATCTCAAGTTGTTTATTTTTTATCATTTTTCTTGAATTTCTTCTTTGTTCTACTGGTTATTCAGGAATGCGTTGTTTAATTTTCACTTAGTTGTGAATTCTCAGCTTTTCTTCCTTTGTTGATTGTGTTTAGAAGATATACTTAGTATGATTTGCATCCTGTTAAATCTGCTAAGGCTTGTTGTATGGCCTAGCATATGATCTATCCTGGAAAATGCTCCACATGCACTTGAGGAGAAGCTGTGTTCAGCTGTGGTTGGGTGGAGTGTTTCTATGTCTGTTAGGTCTAACTGGTTGAGAGTCTCATTCATGTCTTCCATTTCCTTGTTAATCTTCTGTCTTGTAGTTTCATCTGTTATTGAAAGTGAAGAACTGAGGTCTCGACTATTATTCTTGAATTATCTCTTTCTCTCTTCAACTTCTATCAGTTTTTGCTTCATGTATTTCAGGACTCTGTTGTTTTGGGAACAACCAGGACCTGTTTCCCTGCATATGAACATGGCTGTCCCTATATATAAACATAAATGGAGCATGGATCAGCCTTTTTTTTTTTTTTTGTAATTGAGGCATAGTTTCAGGTGTACAACATAGTGATTCAAAATTGTTATAGATTATACTCCATTTATAGTTATTATAAAATATTGGCTATATTTCATGTGTGGATCAGCCTTTTTAAAAATTGTTTCAAGTTGCTGAGCTGTTTAAAGAGTCAGTGGGGACATAAGACTCCTTCCCTTGGGAGGATGTTACCTTTTGGGGGACTGAGGAAGAGTAACACCCCACCTTGAGAAGAGTGGGTTTCAGAGTAAGGTGAGGTGGAGTAAGATGGTTGGCAGGGCCTGAAATCATCAGGCTACACCTGATGTACAGATGGAAGATGATCATGAACAAGCTTCACTTACTCTCTTTCTCTTTGCCTGGGCTTTGGGTAGCCATGGAAAAGCCAAAGCAAAGAGGGAGAGAGTGAGAAATCATCTTGTGACTGCCAAACCGCGGCCCTGCTTGCCCACCTTGCATCCTATGGGGCTGGACATGGTTATTCTCTCTGTGCCCCACCAGCTGGCCCATTCTCCTTTCCATCTCTGGTAGGGTTACCAGATTTAGCAAATAAGAACACAGTTACTTTACATGCTGAAGTACACGAGCGATTTTGTGACATACCTGTACCTGTAATTATTTGTTATTTATCTGAAATTTAAATATAACTGGCTGTCCTTTATTTTCCTTGGCAGTCCTAGTGAGAACTAATCAATGTGAAGGTGTCCCCAGAAGTGATACTTCCGTATTCTGTTGATGAGCAGTGTATTCCCATTTCTGAAGGGACCAAGTATAGTTTTGTAGCAGATTCCTAGTTCGTTACAATTTTAGACTCTGACTTGGTGACAAATGAATGTTTTGGACAAGATTCAGGTCCACCCACTAGCAGGACACACCCTCTCACTTCCTTTGGTCCTGACATTTCTTTCTTCACCCATTTTTGGGCTACAGACTCCATTTCTATTTTTAACTCCCTCACATAGGTCTTGCTGTTTCGTGCCCTCTTTTCCCCCAGGACCCACTGAGCACTGTTAAAGAAACCCTGTCTTCTTCTAGGAATGTACTCTCAGAGAGTGACCCTGGGCCTGGAAACGCTCCAGCGGGTTTCCCATTTCCGGAAGTGGGACGGGGTGGAGAGCCACGGCTTCCTCCACGTTAGTTTTTGTGCTTGGTCACCAGGAAGTAGGTGCAGAGTCTAAAGTGAAGAAACAAAAGGTAATTTCTGCCAACAGCCACCACCAAGATAAGCACACAGCCCCTTGTTGGTCTTGGTGGCTCCTCAGGCCAACTAGTCCCTTCTTGTCACCCAGGGAGTCTGTGGATCTGAGTCAGAGGTGAGACTTGGCCCCAACACCACCCTCTGGGTATCCATCCACTCAGGGACTGGAACTCCAAAATGTTGATTTGTGACATCCTTGGTCTAAATTTCAAACATACATATCTTGAAATAACAGCATTGTGTGTCCACAGCCCATATTTCCAAGCCCATTATTATTGGGAATACATTTTGTGGGTTTAAGACTTTTTCCCCAGTTGTTTTTGGTGGCTTCTGTTTTATCTGATACTATTTTGTCTTTTCTGATTTTATAAGTATGACATGTTTTAGAAATTGTGAAAAACATACAATGAGAGAAAACTCTCCATGATCGCCTTTCCTAGATAAGAGATATCCTTAAGGGAAAAGCTGGAAGTTTAGCATCCCCTCTCTTGCCTGTGCCTGCAGAGGACATCTGGAGAGGGATGTGGAGAGACAGGTGGAGTTTATGGAGGGAAAGATGAGGTGCGAGAACTCAGAGGAAAGAGCTGATAGACTTTAAAGAGGTTTAGAGAAAAGTTTGTTGGGTGAAGTGCAAATGACCCTTTCCCATATCTCCCCACTAAAAAAATACTAGAAAATCTACATTATCTGTGTATGCTTTTGGAGTTGAATTTACATTGGGGTGGTAATGGGAGGTAGGAATAAAGGACATGTTAAAATTAGCCTCAAGACAGGAGCAGAATTCCTCAGGTTACATAGTGAAAATAAATAGTTTTTTTTTAAGTATCTCACCTTCTAAAGTAGGATTTGGTAAATGTTTTTTCTTTAAAGGGTCATGTAGTAAGTATTTTAGGTTTTGCCACCACAAATGATGTCTGTTGTCTTGACTGCTTAGTCTGTGAAACAGCTGAAAGGAAAGATCGTGAATTGAAGTGATTCCGAGAGAGGACAGGCTCTGTTTTATTTTACATTGTAATATAAATTATACTAATTACAGTAGCATAATGATAATTATTTGCTCTATTACCTGCCGAAGTGAGAACACTTATTTTAGGCATTTTTCATTAGGTCCTCAGTTGTTGCTCAGGTCAGGAGCATGAGTAACACTCAGTAATGCTGGTGGGAAATTCAGGGTGCGGCCGGAAAGGAAGCAGGTACTTCCCCTCTGCGGAGAGGAAGTACCCTGTACACCAAATGCACGAATGCCCCGTGCCTGACATTCCTACCACCTGACTAACGCCTGGTCCACATTTTCACTCTTCATGTAGGTCCAGGAAGTTGATCTGCTGAGTAATGGCTCAGTTATGGTTTTTAACACCTCTGCTTCCCCACATCTGTATCAAATCGAGCAGCTGCAAGCTCTGGCTAATTACAGCATCGGTGTGTCCTGCATGAATGAAGTCGGCTGGTCTGCAGTGAGCCCTTGGATTCTGGCCAGCACGACCGAAGGAGGTAATTCCTGGGGTTCAGCATGGATGTTGTGCCTGACGGCATGCGATGAAGCAAATCCTTCCTGGTGGCCTGATTTAGAGTTTAAGTTTTGCTCTGCGTGGCCTTTAATTATATAATAGTTGTTACTCATAGCATCAAACTCAAGAAAACTAACAAATGTGAAGTTGGCTAATGTTCACCAAGCACCTGCTATGTGCCAGGGGCCATCTTGGGTATTTTACATGCATTATTTCAACAGATCCTCATAACAACCATATGAAGTGGGTACTATTATCCTTATAGTATTTTTTACAACAAATTTTATTTACATCTGTAAACTTTATTTTCCATGTGCTGCTTTTGATTTCTGAGATTGTCTATTTTTTCTGTGAGTCCTGCAATGAATGCTGTAGTCCGTTAAGTTTCAATTGTTCAGTTTCTGTTATTTCCTAATTTAGAGCTCTAGATTACTCAGAACCTCTTTCCTGCCCTCAACTCTGGACTTACATAATCAGTGCTCTCATCTTCATTCGGGCTGTAGGACAGGTCTGGGTCACAAGATGCTGGGGCTTAATCCTTGCACAAATGAAACTAGTGCCAAGGCTGTGAAATATCTTAAGTGAGAGGGGAAAACCTTTGAGAACAATTTCTATGTGCCGTTTCATTTTCATCCAGTTACAAACACTTTCTGATTTCTGTTTTGATTTCTTCCTGAGCTATTGGTTATTTTGGCGCTTATCGTAAATACTAGGTTAGAAATATTAGTTTCTAAATATTTTGGAATTTCCCAGAAATCTTTGTCATATTGATTTCTGATTTCATTCTCTTGAGGCCAAAGAGCATAATTTGTATCACTTGAATCCTCTGAAATGTGCTGAGACTCATTCTGTGGCCCAGAGCATGATCCACTTTGATAAATGTTCCATGTGCACTTGAAGAGAATGTGTGTTCTGCTCTTATTAGGTGAAATGTTCTATAAATGTCAACTTGGTCAAGTTTGTTGATGGTATTTTTCAAATTGTATTCTTAGTGATTTTCTGCCTCTTTTTCCTATCAGTGATTTAGAGAGGTGCATTGAAATCTCCGATTATGATTGTGAGTTTATCTGTTACTGTTTGTAACTCTAGCAGGTCAAATATTTTGAAGTTCTATTATTTGTGCATAAATGCTTAATATTACAATGCTCTCCTAGTAAATTGGCCACTTTATCGCTATGAACTTATTTTCTTTACCTTTGTTAATATTATTTTCTGTGAAACCTATTTTGTCCGATATTAGTAGAGCCATTTTAGCTTTCTTTTGATTACATGGCATGTCTTTTATTCATAGTTATTTTTAACTTATTTATATCTGTATATTCAAGGTGCGTTTCATAGAGGCAGTGCTTTACTTCACAATCCTTGCCTTTAAATTGGGGTATTTAATCCATTAAAATGCATGGTATCATTCATAAAATAGGTAGAGTTACATCGATTGTATTTTCTATTTGTTCTGTCTGTAATTTACTCCCCTTCTTTTCCTTCTTTTGGATTCATTTTTTTTTATTCCATTTTATCTCCTTTTGACTTACCTGCCATGTGTCTCATGTCTGGTAATCTTTGGTTGGACTCCGGACATTGTGAATTTTACCTTGTTGGGTGCTAGACACTTTTGTATTCTTGTAAGTATGGAGCTTTGCTTGGGGTCACAGTTAAGCTATTGGAAAAAAATTGACCCTTTTGGATCTTGCTTTTAGCATTTGTTAGATTGGACCAGAGCAATCGGTCTAGGGTCACTTATTACCCACTATTGAGACAAAACTGTTATGTGTACTCCACCCAGTGCTCCTTGACTCACCAGATTTTCCGGTCTGATTGATGAGAACAGGCACTATGCAGCCATTTGTTGAACCTCTTCAATTGCTTCCTCAATTTTTTTTTTCTCAAATTTGGTCTCTTGTCTTTAATCTGTTTATTCTACTTTTGGGGGGGGGGGTAGGAGATTTAGTTGCCTATCTTCCAATTCTTCTATTAAATACTTTTTCTTATATGGTCAATTTCAAGAATTTTCTTTCTTTTTTGATAGTTTTTTCCAGTTCTCCGTTGTACTCCAGGTACTAACGTGGGGACTAAAACCTTTCGCCTTTTCTTATCTTTGGGTATGTTACTTGTTTCGTTTGTTTAGGTTTCTCTAGTTCCCTACCCTGGCTTTGCCTCCTCTGAGCCCTCTGTGCTGTGTGTTGTTTTGGTCCCTGACATTCATGAAGGGCCCCCACCCCCAGCCTCTGCTGATCCGCCACTGTCCGCGCCCACTGAGGAGTGAAGAATCGGTGATCGACCGGAAGCTCTGTGAGCGGGGGCGGGGCTTTAGGCGTCACTGTCAGGTGGCTGGGTGGCAACTGAGTGTTTTGGGTTGGATACCCCCAGGTGCCAACATTGGCTTTCTTTCCCCTGGGGCCACTTGCTTTCTCTAGAATTGAGTCTCCCGTCCCCAGCCTCAGGCATATGAACCTGGCTACTGATGTCCTGGGAGTCGGTGGGGAGGAGGTGGAGGTGGAGTCCCCTTCATTCAGTGCACAACTTGCACTTCTCTCCCCAGTTGTCAGTCTGGCCCCTCCTCGTGCTCCCATTCTGCTGGTGCCCCAAGTCCAGCAGCTTTTCAGTCCTGAAAAGCCTGTCTCCTGTGGGAATTTAAGGGGTACTTGCCAGGTGTGTGTGGCACTAGGTTGGAGGGGTGCATCCTGATCAAACTTCCAGTCTTCCAGTTTTAGTCCCCACTTTAGTACCACTTCGGAGCCTCTCTGTGGTTCTCTGGGGAGAATCAGCTTGCTGACTTAACTGTACCAACCTACTCTCTTTTCTAGCTTTCATATATATGTTGGCATTCCTCTTCCACTGTTGACTCCTCTACACCCTTTGAGTTTATACTGTTTTAAATTCCTTATTGTCATCTTAGAGGGGTCTTAGGAGGCAGTAGACATAAGGACATGCTGAGCCAGCTATGTTTCTCCATAAATTCTACAACGGATTTGAAAGTCTGTTTTCATAGACACAGCTTTAGCTGTATGACATTTTCTAAGCTGAAATTTATTCTAGCTTCATTATTATTGCTCCTGGAATCAGCAGAGACAAAGAGAGTTATTGTGCCCTTTTGTTTCTCTTTGGGATATATCAGAAATACCCAGTTTAATCTCCCCTAAGTAAAACGTACTACAGGCAACGATTTCCTATATATTATTGCAATTGTTTTTACTCTTTATATGTGAAACACTTATTTTTTTCATTTCTAAAATGGATCATTGATACATACTTTCTGCAGCTTTCTTATCCCCCCAATTAGGTATTTTTTCATAATAATTTATACGGTCTCCCAAAATCTTTTCAGAGTGGGGCAGTAAGTATCCCATTGGAAAATTATCAAAGCTTATTATATCATAATCATTGACTGAACATTCTGTTTATTCCTTTTTGTCACTATTATGCTTCAGTGAATCTAACACTACCTACAGGAGAATTTTTCTGGATTAAATCCCTGGAAATAAAACATTTGGTCAAAGGGCATATTTTTTAAAACATAGCTACAGTCACATTCCTCCCTCCCCCCCCAAAATGTAGTTATAACCTTGACTTCTTTCCCAAATTATTTTGTAAGTATACTGTACCCACATACTTTTTTTTTAAATGCTTTAACTTCTATTATCCTTATATCCTTGTGAGAGATAACAGAGATTTTGACATGAAGTGGGTATGTGGCTTGTGCAGAATTATTATAAACGAGAGAGTGAAAACCAGTGCTAAATTCTACATTTTGACATCTAGCCCAGTAATTAATATTTGACCTTCTGATCTTCATTCAGGAGATGTCTAAAACACACACACACACACACATATTTAAATTTATTGACTGATCAGCTCTGTTCAAACCATCAGTAACCTACGTCTGGACTATAAACTTGTGGCTTCCTCTGAGCTCAGCAGTGTCCCCTGCCTGTGCAGTGCAAACCACCCAGAGCCGACCCCCGGCCAGCCTGGGGGAGCCTGTTGGAGTTGTGTGTGCTTTGCTTCCCCAGGAGGGGTTCCTGAGCCGCCCCCCTCCTTTCCTGCCTTCCCCTTCTGTCTTATTTTAGTTTAGAAAGGGCTTCCTTTTTTAAACTGAGATAGCTCAAAGGTCCTTCATTGAAAAGAGGGTAAAAATACGCAATTAATCTCAGTCTCATTTGAATCCTTTTCATAGAAAATTCAAAAAACATGAAACATACCAAAACCAGGAAGGGAATGAATCTCAGGGAGCTCTTCTGTGCAGTTCTTCAGCCCTCTCTCCTTCTTCTTTTGCAGCCCCATCCGTAGCACCTCTGAATGTCACTATGTCTCTGAACGAGTCTAGCAACAAGGTGGACATCAGATGGGTCAAGCCTCCGATTAAGAGGCAGGACGGGGAGCTGGTGGGCTACCGGATCACTCACGTGTGGCAGAGCGCGGAGATGTCCGTAAGTTAAAAGAGTGCCTTGTCTCCTTTGATTTGCTGATTGAATACTCCTTGAGCATTCATTTTGGTGAGAAAAGACCTGATCTTAAGGGGTTTAGGCAAGGCACCTTGCAGTGTAGTAAGAGTTAGAAGTACTTGAAAAGTTACAGAGTTCTGAGGAATCTTCAGGGCTTTCCTCACTCACTCTTCATCCATTCATTTATTTAATCAGTCAGTGTGTATAGTGTAGAATTCATCCTTGATTATCACCTCATTCTTGCCTTCAGGGAACTTAGGCTTTTCGAGGAAGCCAGTGCAAATTACCCGGAGGGCTTAGCAGTCCTGCAATTCCCAGGAAGTTCCAGAAGATGCTTTTCGGAAAAAGATTGTCAGGGAAGAACCCCAGCCTCATAGGGGATGGCAAGGGGAGGTCTAAATACGCAATCAGGTCGGCTTGGCACTGCTCCGTAAGAGCTGAAATTAGACACAAGATGCGATGGACCAGAGCCAGGTTGTCTGTATCGTTCACGGCCCAGCACACGGCAAGAGCGCCAGCCTGGCAGCCCAGCTTCCTGCTTGATCTCCTCCATCTGCCCCATCTGCGATCAATGAACCCAGGTGGCAGGCTGGACAGCTGAGGTCCCAGGGCCAAGAGCTCAGCGCAAGCCCATGGTCTCTGCAGCTGCACGGTGGTCACGCTGTGGCCACCTTCACCTTTGCCAGAATGGCTTAAGGTCAGAGGGTGGTTTGACTCATCACACACAGCCGGGATGTGTAAGGATGCTCAGGGCCCATGGCAGCAGACCGCCTCTCCCCCAGTAAAAGTGGTACCTGATCTGGGCTTGGAATTATTTTGACAAAGATTGAGAGAGTTGGACAAAGACTGAGGAGTCTTTATTTTGACAAAGATCAAGCATGAGAGAAGGCATAAGGGGGAAATCATGACCCACTGGAAGGCCTGGAATGTGAATCCCTTGAGGAAGGTGGTGTGAGGTGAAGATGGATGGGGAAGCCACCGCCCTAGGAAGGAGATCAGATCGAATCTGGCAGATGGCAAGGGAGCCCATGAAAATCGCAAGCCCAGAAGGACGATTTGAAAGTTACATATGATGACAATGGCTTATGTGACTCAGACCCTTTTATAGATAAGAAAGTTGAGCTTATGGAGAAAAGTAACCTTCAGATCTGCCATCTTTCCACCGGCGCACACTGCTGACTGGCCAGGTCACTCAGCACGTCCGTAGCTCCTGCTGCGCTCTTGGAAGTTTTTCTTGCTCACTGAGATCATACAGAGGACGGTGGGGCCTGACCGCCCCTCCTTCGCCCGGTGATGTGACTTGGTTGGGGGGGCCCTGGTTGTGAAGGGCACCGTCAGCCCTGAAGACAACCTTGTGTCTCCTGAGCTTCCGTGGGCATCACTGCTAGAAATCAGTGCTGAGCACAGACACAGAGAAAAGAAGTGTCTTTTACCCACCCCGGGAGAGGAGGAGGGAGAGTGACCTGCCGCTCTTTAAAGAAATTGCTTTGTTTCTATCCTGCTCAAGTGTCTGCCAAGGGGACCTCTTGAGCTGGGCAGGTGGGCCGGAGTGATGAGAGCCTTAGGAATGACGCCACCAGACAGCGTAACGCACAAGTGCCATTGACACTCGGCCGTGCGTTCTGATCGCCCTTTGCTCAGAACGGTCCCCGCTGCGGTGAGAACAGTGCCGCCCCCGTTAGGGCTGTGACCTTTCCAGTCGTTACCTCCTTGGAAATGCTGGATCACCCCAGTGGGACGGTCCTTTGCATTGTGCCCGGGCTCTACTTTGTGCATCACAACAGGCTTATGACCACAGAAGATTCAGTGGGGGGGGGGGAGACTCAGTGGCTCATTTTGCTTTGAGTAACATTCCTGGAGACAGGTCACGAGCGGAGCCGCAGCGGGAGACAAATAGGAACACTGAAGGGAAGCGGGGGGAGGGTACAGCTCAGTGGTAGAGCGCATGCCTAGCATGCACAAGGTCCTGGGTTCAATCCCCAGTACTTCCATCAAAAAAATAAACCTAATTACCTCCCCCTCTAAAAACCAAACAAAAGAACACTGCAGGGAAGAAAGCTCACCCCAGGAGGAACCTAAAACTCCCAATTTGCTCAAAGCATGGGAGGTACAAATTGGAAAGTGACTTCTCTGGGTTTTCATAGTGAGTTATAGGCCCTGTGTGAATGAATAGGTGTTATAAACCGCTTTTACGTTTATTTCCCAAAGGGTGGTTTTGTTTCTGTTAGGATTTCTCTTCTTCTAGGGATTTAATTCTTTTGGAAATCATGCGTTTCCTCTCATTTTGAGATCATTTTACTCATAAACAGTGTATTGTGTTTGAATCCTCGTAGACAAAAAGCATGAGACCAGAAGCTGGCCCCGGCGCCTCGTCAGGCACGAAGTCTTTGTGCTTTGAGTAAACGGTGCTGCTGACGAGCTGCTTCTCAGCTGCCAGCCTGAGTCACCGCAGGGCTGCAGGGCTGCAGGTTTGGATGGGGAGGTTACGCTACCTGATGATTTTCTGTCTTCCCCAAATTATATAGAGAACCACCAACTAACTCATATTCAAAGCTGGGTTTGCTGTACAGAAAATACCCTTTGATAGCCCCCCAAATTAATTGTTAATTTGTCACCCTAATTAACAGCAAAAAAAAAATCTATGGAAAACCAAAAAAATTTTAGTTAAAAGACCTAAAATTTTAAGGAGATGTTTTTCCCTCTCACCCCTTGTCTGGGGACATCTCTAGGTCCTGATGGTCACTGCCGGTTGAGATTATAAACAGTCTCTAGGTGGCCGACCCAGGTGCCCCCGTGGTTGTGAGCGATGGGAAGGCCGTGTCTGTGAGCACTGGGCTGGCTGCACCAGCAGTGACCAGCATGAGTGAGGACGAGGGAATGAAGTCACCCCCCCAAACCAGGCCCCTGCTGCTCGTTGGTGATCTGTGACATCTGTGCTCCACAGGACATGACATTTCTTTCTCTCTGTGAAAACAAATCTGCACACTTCAAAGATAAGAGATGTGTTCCTCCGGCTTCATTTCAGCCTTCACCACCCCTGCGGCTCCTACTTGAAAAGCCAGCCCCAAACACAAAATTAGTTTCCTACTCGGGAGAACATCATGGTAGCCGAGGTTTGGAGACAAAGGGAAAAGCACTATATAAGCCCTTAGTTCTGGTTATTTTTTCAAAAATCATTTCCTCCCATTTTTTTTTCTGAAAAAAAATGTATTCCTAAATCAGAATGTTTGTTATAAAGCATTTTCATAAACTTGGTTCCTCATGTAATATACGTGTTTAAAATGGTCCTTTTTCAACAAAAAGACCTCAAAGACAGTTCAGACACTTTGGTTTACTTATTAATACTTCCCTTCTCTTCCCCTCTTAGTTTTTTCTCCCCTTGAGTAATTTTCTCTCCATTGAAAGAAAAAAGTAAGCTCAACCATTATTTGGAGCCGTTATCCCAAGACTGTTTTGTTCCCAGTTTTTATAACTGTGTCTTTCATTTGATAATTCACCTATAACCATTGTTGGTAAAAGAACAGAGATCACCAGGATATAAAAATTCAAGATGTGTTCATTTCAAATATTGATATTTTGTACTATAATCTTGAATCAAAAGCTCATACAGGATATGAAGTAAAGAAGGAGATGGGAGGTAGGGTCACTTCTGGGTTCTTGGCAATTCTTTAATGTTGGCTCAAGGTACATGGCAGTTGGCTTTTAAACAAAATAAATAAGCGAAGAGGATGTTTGAATATGGAGCCCGTGGTGCGTTTGTCACACTGGAAGAGAAGAAAATGACATCAGTGCCCTCCGAAATGTAGATTCGAGTCACAACTCTTAGAATTGCAGGGAACAAGAGCCCCCTCGGGCTGGGTCAGGGAGGCTGGTGTTCGGTCCCTGTCAAGATGCAGCGTGGCTCCTGGCAGTGCGGAGGGTGGGGGTCCTGAGGAGACAGCCTTGCTCTTGCCATTGGGGTGTATCTGCCACATACTCCTCCCCTTCTTCCAGGGGCTTCTTCACTGGCCACTCCAAGTGTCATGCTTGCATGGCCCTAGTAGACCAAGGTCCCCAAGGCCTGAGGATGCTGCCAGCATGTCCTGCATCCCTGCCTGTCTTAGGCTTCCTAGGCTGTGGCCTGAGTGCAGCAAGGATGCTGTGAAAACATAGCCACTGCCCCTGGGATGTGCGTGGGGCGGCATCCCCCAGAAAAACTGTGGGCAGACAGGCTATTTCATCTCCTTTCCTCTCCTCTCTGTCCCCAGAAAGAGCTCTCGGAAGAAGTCGGCCAGAACGGCAGCCATGCCCAGCTTTCTGTTCAGGTCCACAACGCCACGTGCACAGTGAGGATCGCGGCCATCACCAAAGGGGGAGTCGGGCCCTTCAGTGACCCGGTGGAAATACCCATCCCACCACACGGTGAGAGCTGGCGCCCTTATCAGCTGATAGAACCTCAGTCCGGGCAACGCACAGGTTGCCGGAGAGTAAGCTGTGGGATGGATGAAAAATAAAGACCAAAAGGAATTTTGGCAGGGGTCAGGACGGAGCTCCTGATGCCCGTGAGTCCTCCCACTACTGCTTCTGTTCATGGTAACGACTTACCAGGAAGATTCGTCCTTCAGAACACCGAATTCGACTGGACTTACTGAATTTAGTTTAAATGATGTGTGCATGGCCGAATTTTGGATGTGCAGTGTGGCTAATCCTTAGCTCCCTGTAACCGGCGTTGTTTATTTTTTCACTGGTGTTTGTTTTAAGCAGTGCAGCCTTGTTGTGAGTCATCCAAGCCTCGGGTAACGTGCTTCATGATTGATCCGCACAGAACAGGCAGTGTTTCCTACAGAAACCGTCTTTAGATGGCTCCAGGCTCGCTCAGCTCAATGCCCAGCCGTGCGTGCTGGCTTCTGCATGTTGTTGGGGTGACCTGCAGCAAGGTGACACTGTGGTGCCCCAGGTGACCCAAAGGCTGTGTTTGCTTCCTTAGACCAGGGGAGCCACCTTGTTCTAAATCTGACCTGCCCTGGGTTATTTGGCCATGAACCACTGTCATCAGCTCCATGCGGACGCCTAGATTGGTGTGATTTGTGCACTTAGAAGTTCTTGCCAAAGATGGCCTTTGTGCCTCCAGCAGACGGGGCTTGTGAGCAGACCACTGAGTTCCCATCTGTCTGTCCCGGTGACCTCAAATGTGCCCTCCCTTTTAGTGCCAGATTACAGCCATATTATTGTTCCTACAGCCCAAAGTCCTTGTCCCTACGGAAGATTAGTAACTGGCGACGGGGACACAAGGTGTGTCCACCACAGGGAAATTCAGAGACAATGAGATTCTGATTCAAAAGGCACAGGTTGAAAAATCAGAGCTTAAGATGACAGATCTGTCATCCTCACACAAAATAAACTGTCCAAAATTGTAAAAAGCTCTGCCGTCCCGGCAGTCCTGGCTTTGCACGGTTCCAGTCTGCATATGTTTCAGTTACCACGGTTTAGTTAAATAACACCTTTTTCCCTAGCAATATGGTTCAAATTTGAGCTGCCAGCAAATGCTTACTGTGAGTAATTGTATAAACTTCACCGCCAGCTCTTCAGTCCACAGATCACTCCATAAATACTGAACACATCATGGTCGTGACTAGTCATGTCCCTTTTTCAGAGTCCATCGTGGTTGGTCACCACGCTTTTGTTATTCAGTTCACACACATCTAACCAGCACAGAGCTGCGTTACTTCTTTGTGTCCCAGGGGCAAACTCACGTGGCATTTCGCAGGAACAGATCAAGTTGGTGAACAAAAATGAAAGTGCAGCAAAGAAAGGAAAAGAGATCGTGTCGGGAGTGAAATGGGAATTGAATGTACAGGGGGTTATGAAATAGTTGGCGGCGGGCACATTGATGCTGCTGCCATTTGCTCGCAAGCCGGGCAGCAGGGACTGCTGGGCAGCCAGGGACCTCAGGGAAGGAGGACTTACCCAGATGAATGAAGTGGGTGTGCTGAAAAGGAGGAAGATGTCCCGGAGGAAGTGAGACTGGCAAAAATCTTCACATTTGTGCCAGGGCTCCGTAGCTGGTGTCCTGAATTAAGAATAGATTCTGACCTACTGAATGAGGAGGCACGAGCCACCCACGTCAGGGTGGGCAGGTAGCTCCCTCAGCATCCGAGCTCCCACTTGGGGGGAAGTGAAAATGCTGGGGACATTTTGATGGAGCAGTTTCAATCCACCCACGCAAAGGAAGTAGAGTCACAAGATTTATCACAGATCCTAAAAACAGGGGTTAGGGGGTGGTGAGCCCAGCTGGAAGGGCAGTCCTCTGTCCCAGATCAGGGCATGTGGGAGAGACTGGGGTAGTAAACACCACAGCTTAACTTCTCAAGGGCTCAACTCTAAGTGGTTATTTTATTTACTTAATTTTATTTTTAGGCCTTTTTTTTTTAGGGGGGGAGGAGGTAATTAGGTTTACTTATTTATTTTTAATGGAGGTGCTGGGGATTGAACCCAGGACCTCGTGGATGCTAAGCATGTGCTCTACTCCTGAGCTATCACCTCCCCTCCTTAAGCAGTTATTTTTAAAGGTGCCCCGGGAAAAGCAAAATGGGAACTTGAGCAGGAATCCTCAGCTCAGTTCCTTATCAAAATGTCTAGATTCTGGGTGTGAGCAGGGTTGTCACACTGTAAACTCAGAAGAGCTGTTTTCTCATCACAACGTTAAAGGAACTCACAAAGATATTTTACAGCATTAAAAGTGCAAGGGATAAAACGCTGGGAGCGAATCCAGACTTAGAAAGGAGTCTGGCATCCGCCAGGGCGTGGAGAGTACGTTCTGTCCTAAGCTCTGTGACTAGAAGCTGGCAAGCACTGTTGCAACCACTCCGGATGAGTTTCTTTTACAAAGAAACATTTTAAATTCTCAATAGCTCTAGTGTTTTAAGTTACTGAGTACCAGTTAAATGTTAGTTTCACCATTACTTCAGTTCCTTATACATTCATAACGGGCATGAAGAGTTTCCCCAATATCACAAATCAGCTATACTTCAATTTAAAAAATTAATACAAAATTCAAAACAGAGAGTTTCCCGTTGATTATTAAGATCCCTCTGTGCAACTTACACCATCAAAGTGAGGACTTCCTCCATGTGTAGATCACAAAATAAAGGAGGATTTAGTTCTAGAGCCTGGACTGTGTTACAAGCGCACGTTTCTTCTGTATTTCAGATCCCAAAGGGATGTTTTGAGTTGATTCTATTGGTGATTTACCAAAGAAGCCACCGTTTACAAGCCAACATTTCTTCTGTATTTCAGATCCCAAAGGGATGTTTTGAGTTGATTCTGTTGGTATTTTTCCAGGTTTGATAGATTTTGCCCCCTCGTCCACCCCAGCGCCTGGCAACGCAGATCCTGTGCTCATCATCCTTGGCTGCTTCTGTGGATTCGTTCTGATGGGGTTGGTTTTGTACATTTCTCTGGCCATCAGGAAGAGACTCCAGGAGACAAAGTTTGGGTAAGTTTCCCAAGCTTCCCAGTTTAAAATGTGTTGCTCAGTGGCATTGCTCAGGCTCCTGTGCCGAGAGGTCGCGCCTTTCCCGCCGGCCTAGCTCCTCACATGGTACCGGCTGGGTCTCTGTCTTATGCGCGCCCTGGGGGCAGGCAGCTTCCTTACGTAGGCCAGCGCTACAAAGGCAGCCAACAGTGAAAGCCGGCCTTGAAAGGGGCTCATTTACAGGAAACGGAATCCATAGACCTTCGCTGCTCAAACTGGGTTGCTGTTAAATGAGGATTTTTTTTAAAAGAATTCATTTAGAAATAATTCTAATTATTAAAAAACGAAACCAAATAAATGAAATATATGCATAGATAAAAATACTGAAAGTCAATTCACCCAAACATTAGCAATTCTGGATGGCATAATCGTGGGTGAATCTGTATTTTCTTTTTTTATCTTTGTTTTGCTTTTTTGTTTTTTTTTGTTTTTTTTTTTTTTTTTGGTGGGGAAGGTACTTAGGTTTGTTTATTTTCAGTGGAGGCACTGGGGATTGAACCCAGGACCTTGTGCACTGTACCACTGAGCTATACCCTCTCCTCTACCCATGTTTTCTTTTTTTAACTGTATTTTATACATTTTCTGTTATTTTTCTAATAGAGAAAAACTTTGGATTTTCACATTCAAATTTAAGAGAAGGCCTTTTTCTTATTTTCTCTGCATCTGGCTTTTATAACCAAAGAGGAGTTAAATATCAACAAAAAGGAGAATCCATGTTAGAAGGAACTGTGAAAAGGCTGTGTGTGAGTGTTGTTCCTGGAACTCAGTCTTCTACTGCCATGCCTCTGCAGTGAGCTTGGATTTCCATGAACCCCAGTTCATCACTTCTGGGGTGGAGGAAGATATTGCATGAGACAGGTTGTTGATAGCTCGGAACAGGATAGTGAGGGAGGGTGGGTGGCTATGTTTTGGAGGGAGTCAAGCAACCCCTCTCCCTGCTCCACCTAAGATGCTATTAGAACATTCCACTCACTCCAGAACTTTCCGCAGGCAAGGGGAGGGAGCGGCAGAGTGGGGACTAGCCTGACCTGGGTTTGTGTCCATCCCAGTCTTGGGGGTCAGGTACCCACAGCACTTACAACTCCATCCTTGTAATTAGTATATCTTAGCATTTGAATTCTAAGAATGACTATTTTGAAGAAGTAGACAAGGGATTAAGAGGTACAAACTACTATGTGTAAAATAAATAAGCTATAAGAATATATTGTACAGCACAGGAAAATCTAGCTAATATTTTATAACTATAAATGGAGTACAATCTATAAAATTTTTGAATCATTGTGTTGTACACCTAAAACTAATATTGTAAATCAACTATACCTCAATAAAATAAACAAACAAATGAAAGTGGAGAAGTAGACAAAATCTGATCTAAATCTTGACCACAGAGGTGACTAAAATATATCCCGGGGTCTAGGTATAGCATGTGGTCTCTTTATGAAACAGTTTTTGAAAGCCTCTGCAGAAGTTGCCAGAATAGCTCATTAATATGTATTAAAGGCTTCCACTGTGGTAACCTGGATACAATGGTGAACAAAGGCAGGCACTACTCCCACTTTTGTCGGGCTCAGAGTTAATGTGGAATCAAACAGTAATCACACAAGGTCAATATAAAATGACAACTGTGGTAAGTTCTATATAAAAGGACCTGTAAGAATGTATAACAGGAGAGTTTGACTGCATTAAGAAAGTCAGGAACAGCTTCCCTGCAGAGTTGGCACCTGAGCTAAAATCTGAAGAAAGAGCAGGTATTAATTAGGTTAGAGAAAGGGGAAGAGCATTCCAGCCAGAAAGAGCAGAACATGCAAAGGCCCTGTGGTAGGGAGCCTGGCATACAGAGGGGAAAGCACTGGACTGGAAGATAGGACATCTGGATTCCAGCATTAACTCTGTCACTTCAACTAGTATTTTGACTTTTCCAGGCTTCCTTTGTATGATCTATCTCTAAGTGGCCTCCTAGGTCATTACCAGTTCTAATTGCTATGCAGCTAAATTGAGTCTTTTGGGCCCAGTCCATAGTTAAGAGGTGCTAAATGTATGATGCTGATATCCTTAAGAATTAGTGGCAGAAGGCAATTTGTGTCATCAACTAGGAATTCATGGTTATCATTAAAACAATAATTGATACAGAATGATTCATAGATATATTTTCTTGAGACCACGTTGACATAGGCTCAGTAAAGACAGAGCCAAGAAAATGATGGCCAAAGCTCCTTGGTTGGTCCTGAGCTCCCAGGGGCCCAGGTAAGGGCTCTAGGTTGTGCATCTGAGATACTCCTGGAGGGGTGGGTGCAGTGCAAAAGGAGGCTCCTTTGTCTTTTGAGACTTGCAAAGAGTTTAGGAACAGCATGTAACAATGCTATCCTTCCCAGTCTTCAGAAATTCAGTACCTTTGTGCTTCTTCCAAAGTCTCCCCTTGGCACCCCCTTTCTTGCTTTCCTTTAGGAGGGAATTAATATCTTTTAGGACATTCAATGTTGTGGAAATATTTTGATTTTGATTTTAAAATACATTAACGTCAAAGTTCTGGAATGAGATCCCATCCACAATAGCATGAAAATCATAACATTCCTAAGAATAAAATACATGTGCAAGAACTTCATGGAAAAAGTTATTAAACTTTACCAACACTGCAGAAGAAAACTTAAATAAATGGAGAGATGTGTACCATGTTCATGGATGGGAAGGCTCGTTTTGTCAGGAGATCACGTTTCCCCAAGTTAACGATCAATTCAATATAATCACTATCTCAATTGCTGCAGGTTGTTGATAAAAGCTGAATATTTATCTTGAAGGGTAAATCAGCAGAAAGAGCTGAGACAGTTTTGAAATACACAAAGTTTGGGTGGAGAAGGCTAGTCCTATTAAGCATAAAAACATGTTTAGTGACTGGAACAGTGATGTATTATTGCAAGCAGAGAGAATGCAGTCTGTGGACATCACAGGGTGCTCATATGTTGGTGGGAATGTACAATGAAGATCTTTATTTCAAATCTGTGGAGAAAGGAAAGAATGTTCAAAAAACAGACCCTAACCTAGGCATTGGATGGAGAGATGGACAAGACAGACACAGGGTTGCCCACAGGTAGCGTACAGTCTTACAGTTAAGAAATGCAGAAGAAAATGTCCCATGTGAAATGTCCCATTCCTATCAGTTGGGCCTCCACTAACTCATGGTTCCATAGAACCCAAAGGCTTATCACCAAAATAGACCTCAGATTCAACCCTAGCTATAAAAGTTGGGGAAAGTTTGAGGTTGAACATTTTAGAACTTACCAAAAAGTGGGGCTGCCACGTACAGCAAATCTGTTAACAAGATTACAGTACAATTTCAGATATTTAGGAATGAAATTATCTCTGGGAACCATTAAGCTCAGCAGAAGCTTAAAACAAGTGAAAGTTTGATCACAGATTATTTTTATCCTGAAGTCAGTTCCCATGGGTCTTCACCACAAAACCCTATTCATTTGTTCATTTTTTAAATGAGAATAGCTTTATTTTCTACTTATACAAGTAGCATTCTTACAGGTTTTTAAAATTATATAGAAGAGACAAAAGTAGAAAATGAAATCCATCTGTAACTCTAAGGTTTACACCTGGTCTGATTGCTATTTTGGCATATCTCCTTCCAAATTCTTTGCTTTTGCATACATATATATTATTTTTTTAAATGTGTTCTCTCTTTTAAAATAATCTATATACCCAAGGTAAAGTGAGGTTAAGTCTATAATTCATACTAATTCATAATACTTCCCCACCAATTAGTCTAAAACAGTGACTCAATGGATTTTTTTAAATAGACTTATGTTTTTAGAAAAGTTTTAATTTTCAGAAAAATGGAGAAGAGATTTTCCATATGCCAGAGCCCCTGTTATTAACATCTGACATTCATACGATATATTTGCTACAGTCAGTCAAGCAATATCAAGGTAGTATCATTAACTAAAGTCTATACTTCATTCAGAGTTTCTTTGTTTTTACCTAATATTCCTTTTCTGTTCTGGGGTCCTGTCCGGGACACCACATTACATTTTGTTGTCCTGTCTCCTTAGGCTCTTCTTGGCCATGGCAGTTTCCCAGACTTCGTTTTGATGAACTTGATAGGTCAGATATTTTGTGGGCTGCCCTCTCTTTGAAGGTGTGTGCCGTTCTACTCATGATTACTCCGGGGTTGTGGGTTATTGAGAGGAAGACCACAGAGGTCAAGTATCATCTTCTCCTCCCATTGCATCAATGGTACATACTCTTGGCATGATTTATCCCTGTTGACATTGACCTTGGTCAGCTAGCTGTGGTGCTGTTTGCCAGGTTTCCCTGCATAGTACTTTTTTCTCCTTTTCCGTGCTGGACTCTGGGGAAGCAGGTCAGTCTGTGAAGCTCACACTTACAGGATAAGAACTTATGCTCCCCCTACCTCATTTTTTTTTAACATTTTTTATTGATTTATAATCATTTTACAATGTTGTGTCAAATTCCAGTGTTCAGCACAATTTTTCAGTCATTCGTGGACATATACACACTCATTGTCACTTTTTTTCTCTGTGATTTATCATAACATTTTGTGTATATTTCCCTGTGCTATACAGTGTAATCTTGTTTATCTAGTCTACAATTTTGAAATCCCAGTCTATCCCTTCCCACCCTCCCCCACTACCTCTTAAGGACAGAGTTTGGAATTCTTCTGCACAGGAGATTTGTCTCTTTTCCATTTATTTATTTATTCAGTCATATGTGTTTCTGTGCACTTTTATATACACACACACACACACACACACACACACAGAGATTCATCAGTCTGGACTCATGAATATTCATTTTATAATGAATGGATTATAATCCAGTACAACGTTAACGTGTTGCTCAGAGTGTTACAGCTTTGGCCGTTGGGAGCCTATCAGTTGCTCTACGCTCTCGAAGGTTCATAGGCAGAGTTGCGATATTGACAGGTACGCCTACAGTGGATCTGAGGGAAGAAACCTGTTTGTCCCAGAGAGAAGTGTTTCTGTCCTGGAAGAGCCCTTTTAGCAGCCAGCAGCTTAGTAGCGTCTTGTGGAATCAGCACCGGCCTCCGTAGCCCTGTTCTTCTTGTGCGAGACATCTGTTCTCATTGTCCCCAGGAGCGCCTTCACAGAGGAGGATTCGGAATTAGTCGTCAGCTATATAGCAAAGAAGTCCTTCGGTCGGCGAGCCATCGAACTCACCTGTAAGTTGGCTTTCATTTCTCTTTCTTGGCGAAACTTAAAATAGTTGAGAGAGCAGAAGGAACCACAGATTAATTGATGGGTTTCTGACAAAAGCCAAAGGAGTTGAAGAATATTTTTAATGTGCAAAATGTCTTCAGAAACCAACAAGGAGAGGGTCAGACATGGCCATGGCTTCCCAGCCAGCCAGTTTACTGGAAATCTGGAGCTGGACCTATGATGAAGTGATCGGGGTTAAGGACTCCTAATACCACAAGCAGAGGGAAGAAGTAACTCTTGGGGTGAGAGGAGATGCGGGTAGAGGTCAGGGATTTAAAGGAAACAGCAAAACAGCTGTCATCATCTTGGAGCTTATTTCCTCTTGTTTCCTGGCAACCAATTTAGAGAACAATTTGCTAACATACTTTGTGACAATTGTGGTTTGAGTTTTTGCTGAATCAGAGAGCAAGAACGCCTTTAGTTTGAAGAATGAGAATAAACAGATAGTTACGTTCTTGAAGAATTTCAGAAAGAGTGTAGAAAGTGTGTGAATATTATCAAATTTGGGGTTCTGGATGTTTGCCAAAAACCAGCAACAAACAACAACAAAGAAAAATGAAGGTGATGGAAGACAGGTTGCTGTGAAACAAAAACTCATTAGATGTGGTGTGTTAATTTCTTTGCTTTCCTAATCTGGAAGTTTTTGCTTTTTAGATGTCTATTCTTGCATTTACTCTATTCTTGCATCCTTCATTTAGACTGTTTTCTATATTTAACTGGAGGACCATTTGGGTAAAGCTTTTTCACAAAGAGCTAATGTATTCTTTCTAATTATCCCTTTTTTTTTTCCTTGCCAAGTTTCATTCATTCCCTAACCACGGCACAAACTGAATCATTAGTCATGTGATTATTGAATTCATCTCCCTCTCCGGGTTAATACCTCTTACTGATAACAGTGATTGTCAGTGTGGTGTATCTACACCTTCTTAGAGAAAAATCTTAACTTTCAATACCTCCCCCCCACCCCACCACCAAGTACTCAACTGAGCACTTTCTATGCCATTGTAATGACGGTCCACATACCATACGTAAAATAAACTGTAGCTTGTTCTCTGAATGTTTCCTGTGGATTCTGTGCCACCTTCCCTGGCATTGGGGAGAGCAGAGGAGGGCAGGGGAGGTGTCCTGATGGCTTTTTTGTTTGCTGTTAGTTAGAGGGATAATAGTGAACACTCCACAGGGAAGAATATCGACTTATCTTCCTCACTCCTTTGAGTCAAGGGCAAACCTCCCTGGCATGAATCTGTTTGCCGCCTGCTGCTGCCGCCACCCAATGGAAGGAGAAATAGGGTTCTGATTTCTTTAATCCTTCAGAGTTAATCTTGCCCCGAAGGATTCATTTTACTTACTTGAATCATAGTAGCATTCAGTGTGGTATTTTACCACTGGCATTTATTTTGCCGGGAGAGCTATGGGTGTAAAGTGAGAAAAATGCTTGAACGATTTTATAGGTCTTTATGTATAACTTTAATTAGACCCATACGAAAGGAAGCGCACTGACAGCTCATATATATTCTGTCACTCCTGTTATAGTACACAGCTTGGGAGTCAGCGAGGATCTGCAAAATAAGCTAGAAGATGTCGTGATTGACAGGAACCTTCTAATTCTTGGAAAAATTCTGGGCGAAGGTAAGCAGTTTAATTCTTTTAAAATGTGAGTACAAAGGTACACAGTTTACTGTAATTAAATATATATATATTTATTAAATAAAATGCAGTTCTGTGACTTTAATGATGCGAATAGTTCTATTTTATACCTTTTAAAATGAAAAAGGAAATAGTGGTTTTGGAAACTCAGATTTGGCGTATGAAAAGGGCTTCTACAGAGCCCAACAAACAGCCTGAAAACTCTTGAAAAATGTTAATTCCTTTCCTTCATTAAAAAGCATGCAATCATTGATCAGCTGCCTATATACTTTATTTTATTTTTTCCAGTTTTATTTATTTTTTATTTTTTGGTAGTGGGAGGGAGGTAATTAGTTTTATTTAGTTATTTATTTTTAGGGGAGGTCCTGGGGATTGAACCCAGGACCTCATACATGCTAAGCATGCATTCTAACGCTTGAGCTATCCCCTTCCCTCTATATATTTTAAATTTATTCCTCTAGTTCTTCAGTTTACTATCCTTGGCACCTTCCTAGTTAAATAGGAGCAGAGGTGAAAATATATATGTATTTGATTTGTCAAAATGATCTTAGGATGGATGATGATGGTATAAAGAGTCTGTACTTGGTGTACGTCAGTAACAATTTCCATGCTGTCTTGTAAGTTTCTTCGATCAGTTATGATGCTTAATAAAGTGGTGAGCTGAGCTAAGTCCGAGCCAACCAAGCTCGTGACAGACGAGCAGGAGGCTGACGCACAGCCTGTGCCCTGGGTGTACGAGTGTGGGTGGCCTGGGCAGCTGTGTGTGGGTCCCTCCGGGGCCACATGGAAACAGCAGCTCTGGTGCCATCTCGTTTCTGTGGGCAGGAGAGATTTTGCACAAGGTCAGCATAGATGTTGTTTTACTTCACAGGAGAGTTTGGGTCTGTCGTGGAAGGAGATCTTAATCAGCAAGACGGGACCTCGCAGAAGGTGGCGGTGAAAACTATGAAGTGTGAGTTATCCCCAGTTGAACCCATTCTTCCAGGGGTGGGCAGCTGCTTCAGCACCTCGTGCTCCGTCAGGCCAGTGATGGATGATGGAGTTCATATGTCATGATCTCAGTCGCCGATGGGTTTAAGGCCATGAAGAACTGTCAGGTCACAGAGGGAAAGATATTGGAATGAGCTCTTCATACCTGCATTTTATAGCTGAAGTTTTCATTTAAATATAAAAAGGAATCATCATAACCAGTAAGTCAGGTGGGCTGGTGCTTTTTGCTTTTTAGAGGCGTTTTATGTATGTAATCACGGCCAATATGTATGTAGTTCTTACCGTGTGCCAAAGGACACTGCAGCCATGCCCACCTTTCACCAGTACAGCAGGAACGGGAAATCCGTATGACTAGGAATTAAGTTTATCAAGTATTTTCCCCCAGAGACTGAGAAAACCCGAAGTTGAAATACTCACTGGGGCTGAACCCAACAGGGAGCTGAATCCAGATGCTGAGCCACACTCAGCTGCGTTCCTGCCTCTCGCCTGGTTTTATTAACCTCACAGTGTGCCCACAGGCAGGGTCCTTCCCACATCCCACTCACCGCGTAGGTTCAGGGGCCCTAGAGAAAGGAGCTGGGCCTGGAACCTGTTTCCTCTCTGGCCTTGGCTCTGCTGTTCTTTAATTTGATTAGAATAACTTGCATATGAATTGCATCTGAGCTATTTATCAGAGATTGAAAGCCAGTCTCTGGCCTCTGAATCCCAGGCTTATCTACATTTGCCTGGAAGGGGGTTAGTCCCTTAGAGAGGGGTTTACCCACCCACCTGGTCCTGTGGGGCAGAAGCAATAGGTGAGGGCAAAGCTGGCAGACACTTTGCAGGTCTACAGAATTTCTTTTCTTAAATTTGCTTTTATCGGAAAATTAATATGTATTAAGCCCATAGGATGTATAGACATTGTGCTTGATGCTCTCACATGTGATTTCAGTCAATACTTCCATCCTTTTAAAGATGTTCTAAGGCACGCCTAGCTTCAGGTTTGATTTTAACTGTGGTGAAATACACATGACATAAAATATACCATCCTAACCATCTTTTAAGTGTATGGCTCAGTGGCATTCAGTACCTTCACGTTGTTGTGCCAGATGAACTTATTTACAGAACGGAAACTGACTCAGAGACATAGAAAACAAACTTACGGTTACCAAGGGGTCAAACCGGGGCAGCCAGGAGTTGTAAAACAGGGGTTTGGGATTAGCGGATATAACCTACTATATATAAAATAAACAAGGTCCTACTATATAGCACAGAGAACTGTATTCAATATCTTGTAATAAACCACAATGGAAAGGAATATGAAAAAGAATATGTGCATAGCTATGTGTATAACTGAGTCACTTTGCTGTACACCAGAAATGAACACAACGTTGTCAATCAACTACACTTCAGTTAAAAAACATATGAATCCACATTGTTGTGCAACCATCACCACCATCCATCCATCTCCAGAGCTCTTTTCATTTTGCAAAACTGAATCTCTGTACCCATGAAACAACATCCCACCTCCTGCCCCTGGCAGCCACCGTTCTACTTTCTTTATGAATTTAATTCCTCTAAGTACCTCATAAAAGTGGAAGCATCCAGTATTTGCCCTCTTGTGACTGGCTTATTTCACTTAGCATAATACAGAATTTTAAATGTTTCTTTAAGTTGACTTCTTTCCAAAAACTTAGTATGAAAGCGTATCTAGTTCACATGGGGTGATTGAGCAACGAGACTTGCCAGAAATGTGCTGAGAGAAGCATGTGTTCTTTCTATTTTTTTTTAAGGCAAAAATAATTGCAACAGATAGGTTGGATTGGATTTTAGGGTTTGCTTTTTTTTTTAGCTAATATATTTTATTTTTTTATTTTTAGAGCAATTTTAGGTTTATAGGAAAATTGGACAGAAAGTACAGAGTTCCCTATGCCCCCTCCCCTCACACAGTCTCCCCTATTATCAACATCATGCCTGGGTGTGGTACATTTTTTATACTGGATGAAGTCTTACTGATATGTTATTAACTGAAATCCATAGGTTATATTAGGGTTCACCTTGTATTGTACATTCTGTGGGTTTTGACTAATGTCCTACGTCCACCATAACAGTGTCATACAAAAGTTTCATCATCCTAAAATCCCACACACCACCTATTTTGATTTATTTACTTATTGAAGTATAGCTGATTTACAATGTTGTGCTAGTTTCTGGTGTACAGGAAAAAAAAAGATATATATATTCTTTTTCTTATTCTTTTTCATTATGGTTTATTACAGGATATTGAGTATAGTTCCCTATGCTATACAGTAAGACCTTCTTGTTTATCTGTTTTATATACAGCAGTTTGTATCTGCTAATCTCAAACTCCTAATTTATCCCTCCCCCATTTCCTTTCTCCTTTGGTAACCATGTTTTCTATCTGTGAGTCTGTTTCTGTTTTGTAAATAAGTTCATTTGTGTCCCATTTTAGATTCCACATATAAGTGATATCCTATATTTTTTCTTTCTCTGTTTCATTTACTTCATTTAGTGTGATAATCTCCAAGTTCACCCATGTTGCTGCAAACGGCATTATTTCACTCTTTTTGATGGCTGAGTAGTATTCCATTGTGTATGTGTATCACATCTTCTTTATCCAGTCATCTGTCGATGGACATTTGGGTTGCTTTCATGACTTGGCTGTTGTAGACAGTGCTGCTCTGAACACTGAGGCACCACCTCTTCATCCCTCCCCTGCACCAGAACCTAACAGCCACTCAACTCTTTACTGTCTCTGATAGTTTTGCCTCTTCCTCATTTTACGTTTAGAGAACAGAATTGCTATTCCCTCCCCTCTCCCCT
Source organism: Vicugna pacos (assembly GCF_048564905.1). NCBI lineage: Eukaryota > Metazoa > Chordata > Mammalia > Artiodactyla > Camelidae > Vicugna > Vicugna pacos. Next base: position 10,642,527 of record NC_133014.1, read on the forward strand.
TCACCGAGTAAATTATTCATGCCTCACATTTTCTGTCTTTTCTTTTAGTGGACAACTTTTCACAGCGAGAGATTGAGGAGTTTCTCAGCGAGGCTGCGTGCATGAAAGACTTTAACCACCCAAACGTCATCCGACTGCTCGGTACCTCGGAGAAATGTGGGACTTGGGGGCTGGGGGGGATCTGCTGATTCACTCTGCGCCAAAAGAAAAACCTCTGGGGCAGATAAGTTTTACACTTTGTATAATCCCAGAGTAATTCATAGCATTGGGTTTTTCACCCAAAGGACTTCTTACAGTTATGTTTTCTGAGGCTGAGCATAAAAATGGGCCTGCATTTCCTGGGCACTGGTGGGCTGAGGGACATTTAGTGTCCACAGAGTTCTAGGTGACTGTGGAGTAAAAGAGCCCCCAGTTTACTCAAAGGCAAGACACGAAAGCTGATCATGCTATAATATTTATTGATTTAAGTGAATTAAAGACCAGTGGGGTAAGGCTGAAAGTAGACAAATTCCACAGACCATCTTTGAGAAACAATTTGTTAACATAGTTTCAAGTATGGATTTCTTCTACACTGACAGTTTCATGGGACTTGATTTAATTGAGGCAGCGACTGAACAGTCAGAATCTGGTTTTGTGGCACCAGCAGCTAAAAAATACAAAATAGAGATCAGATATCGAGTGGTTGCTGTGTGATCCTTTTCCAAGAGGAAAGAGGGACCTAAAAGTAAACTGAATATTCTGCCAACATTTTTGTTTGTTTGTTTGCTTGCTGTCCTGTGGCTTGATAAATGCTAAATTCTTTGGGGAACTTGCAGTTTTCTTGTGACACTGCAGAGAGATGTGAAAACTAATGTTTGAAGACAATATTATGTCAAAGAAACTGCTGTTACTCATTTGCAACTATTAACTTCAGCAGATTCTGAGAACAATGGCGCTTTGTAATTGTAGCACGATGTGCATGAGCTTTATAAGCCGGATCTCAGGTGACAGACAGGCTCTGATCCTAGCATCCATGGCAAACGGTGCTGAGCTCCTCCTGTGTATAACTGTTAACATTTAGAGACATGGGTCTCACCTCTTGGCCCTCAGAATTCTACTGACCATTTTAAGCATTTGTTTGCAGGGGACTTCTTCGTATGATTAACTATTTAACCATCACACAAAACTAGTTTGCCCTTGAATTCTACTGCAGTCACTTCCCCTCACCTAGACTCAGAATAAACACTTCAAGGGGGTTTAGATGGTTATATTTGGTATCAATTAATTTTTGAGAGATTTCATGCAAAGATTGGCACTAATCTGAAAGAAAAAAAAATAACCACGCGGTGGACTCAGTGTGTGTTCCATATTCTAAAACACAGTGTGTGAGCTATGAGTGTTTTTTTAACTATTAACTTGAGAGCACATGGTTTTAATTTGGCCAGGGGTCCTGCAGTGCTTTTTCTGGACACTGGTAACAAGGGCTCTTTGTTACTCTTTCTCTGGTTTTAATTCCAGGTGTATGTATAGAAATGAGCCCTCAAGGTATCCCCAAGCCCATGGTGATCTTACCCTTCATGAAATACGGGGATCTGCACACCTACTTACTCTATTCCCGGCTGGACACGGGACCAAAGGTAATTAATCACCCAGCTGCATTGCCTCTGAGCAGTTCCTGGGGCTCACGTGACAGGGCCTGGACAACCTCAGCGTGGGTTTTATTATTCCCATTTTATGGAAGGTGGAGCCAGCTGGGAGTGGAGCCAGTGGGCCCTGGGTGCTGTCAGAGTGGCCTCTTTCCTGCAAGGTCTCCTCTCTGACCTTGTTCCCTGTGAAATCACTGGATGCCGGATCTGTCTCGGTTCCCAGGAGGAAGCTGCATTGAGTTATTTCTCAGAGACCTTGATGGGGAGTGGGCTGCAACCGTCTTTCTCTTCATCCTGAGCCCCTTCCGTCCTCAGAATCAGAAAGCGTGTTGGGAATTGGTGGGCCAGCCTGCCTTCCTTCCGCAGTGCCCCTGAGCGGAGCGGTGACCCCGCAGGGCAAACCCCGCCCCCAGCACAGAGAAGCCGAACGGGAATGGGCCCAGCCCCACCCCCGCCATCACAGGTGGTGGAAAGAGTGGTGATGGTGATGAGGGGCCTGCATGGGAAGGGTCCTCGTCCAAAATTCAGGTGAACCAGTTAAAACAGCCATTCATTTAAAATTTGGCCAGACAGTTGGAAAAAAACATAAAACCTGAGACCCAATTTAAGGTGAACATTTTCTGGAACCTTCTTTTCTGTGTCTTGCTGTCCCTGTGGGCGGCTTATGCCTGTGTGTTATGGGCAGGCCAGGATGTGTTCGCTTTTCTTTTTCTTGCACGTGTTCTGTTCTTTCCAGGGAAGGTGTAAGGGGCCTAAGCAGGAGAGAGAGCCCCTTTCTTTGTGTCGCACTCCCTGCGCTCCTGGGCTCACACGTGTGTTCTTCGTGGCTTCTTTTAAGTCTTCCACCAGCACAAGTACTAACCAGAGACAGGAAACTGCAGCCACATCACAGAGCTGTTATGTCGCTGAGGCTCCTCCAAAGAGGTGAAGGGCCTACCCCAATTGTTGAGCTTGGGGAGTTCTGTTTATATTCTAGATACAATGCCTTTGCTGAATACGTGACTTGCAAAGATTTTTCTCCCAGTTTGTAGCTTGTCTTTGTGTTCTCTTAACAAGAGGCAAAATTTTACATTTTGATGAAGTGCAGTTCATCAGGTTTTGTCTTTTATGGATGACACTTTTGCCATCATGTCTAAGAACTCTTTGCCTAACCCCCTTTTTAAAAGATTTTTCTCCTATATTTTCTTCGAAAAATTTTGCAGCATTACATGTTACGTTTAAATCTGTGACCCATTTTGCATTAATTTTTGTATAAGGTGTGAAATTTAGTTTGTTGCTTTTTTTGCATGTAGATGACCAGCATCATTTGCGAAACGACTGTCCTTAATCCATTTATTGCTTTCGCACCTTTGTCAAAAATCAGTTGTCTGTATGTGTGTGTGGGTCCATTTCTGAGTTCTCTGTTCTGTTCCATTAAACCATGCCCCATCCTTCGCCCCTTCCACATTAGTTTTATTGTAAGTCTTAAAATCGAGTGGTGTGATTCCTCCAAATTTATCCGACTTTTTCAGAATTATCTTTGCTGTTCTGGTTTTGTTGCCCTTCCATATAAATTTTAGAATCAGTTTGTCTATGTCTGCCAAACGTACTGTTATCATCTTATGTTCCCTTGAACAAAATAACAAGTAAGGAAACAAGGACGGCATTTTACTGACTAATGAATAGTTTCTATTTGCAAAAACACAAGTATGTCTCTAATGGCCAAGCTGAAAGTCGCAAAATGTGTCATTGACAAACTGGAAAATCAAGCTTTTATGCAGATCTCTACTGCCTTATCAGTCAACTCCTTGGGAATAAATACCTTCTGTTCCTGCTAGAGGGGCCCAAGACCAGGTCTCGGTTACGTAACTGGGCTTCCCCAGCAGGGCCTGGGCGCCATTCTGTCCTCTGTGTGAATCGCACCCCTGTTCTTCCGATCCGTGAACACAGGCCACCTTTCCATTTATTTAGAGAACGAATTTAATTCTTTTGTTCGGCAGTTGTCAGAGTATACGTTTTGCACTTCTTTTGTTAAATGTATTCCTAAGAACTTTGTTTCTGATTGTTTTGTAGATGAAGTTGTTTTCTTAATTTCACATTCAGGCTGTTCATTGCTAGTGTGTAGAAATACAATTGATTTTTTTTTTCTGATTTACATTCTTTTTTTTTTTTAAGTACAGTCAGTTGAGATGTGTCAATTTCTGGTGTACCGCACAACGTCCCAGTCAGGCATATACATACATATATTGTTTTTATATTCTTTTTCATTAAAGGTTATTATAAGATATTGATATTATTTCCCTGTGCTATACAGAAGAAACTTGTTTGTTTCTTTAATCTATTTTTATATATATAGTGCCTAACATTTGCACATCTCAAACTCCCAAATTTATCCCTTCCTACCCTCTTTCCCTAGGTAACCATAGCTTGTTTAGTATGTCTGTGAGTCTGCTTCTGTTCTGTAAATGAGTTCATAGTGTCCTTTTTTTTAAGATTCCACATATGAGTGATATCATATGGTATTTTTCTTTCTATTTCTGGCTTATTTCACTTAGAATGATAATCTCTAGATCCATCCATGTTGCTGCAAATGGCATTATTTCATTCTTTTTTATGGCTGAGTAGTATTCCATACAATTGATTTTTTTTTTTTTTTGTATGTCAGTCAAGTTTCCTGCTACCTTCTTAACTCATTTATTCCTTCTCTCACACAGTTTATCTTTTAAATGATCTTTGGTCACAATCATAAGAATAATATAACTGTGCCAGAAAAAAGAACACAAATGAGTAATACCTGATATTCATTATACCTTCATGAATGTCAGCAGATTTGATATTTCTCAGCACCTGAATCTTTTTCTGGAAATTAGCATCCAGAAAATCAAATGCCCAGAATATACGAGACAGAATTTCATGCCTGATTTGCTTATGTTTTTTTAAACAACTCCATTATGTAAGGGTAAAGGATAATTAAAGCATTTTATTATGTATACAGTCTGTGATTGACACGTGTCTTAGTTGGGAAATATAAATTATTAAAAATTCCAGGTCTTCCCAGTACCACTTTGGAAGACTCATATGCCACAGAGAATAAGCCATGACAAATCCAGTGCCTTGGGGAGACTGTATCATGGGTGGACCCATTTACGATTTCCAGAAACTTGGAAGCCCTTTTCTTTCGGGCTCCGACTGCACTGAAACATTGAGTTACTACACAGAAGTCTTCATCAGTCATCATCCCCGTAATCAATCCCAACACAACAGGTTTTCTAACCCACCATCTGGTTTGATTTTTTACAACATAGAAAAAAACACTAGACTGTTCAAACTTACGGGAAGGCCCTAGAGAAACAAAAATGAAAATTCCCAATTACTTCCTGGTGCTACTTAGGTGCTGTGATGAGAGATAAAGACTGTCCTACTTTCTGTCCAGTACAAGAAAAGTATCTTTCAAAAAACTTCCAAGTAAAGTGATAGCAGATGTAGGGGCATAATTGGAAACAGCTCCTTCTCAGTGGGCTTTTTGCCATCAAAACATTAGACCCTCACACACATCCCTCCCCCACTGAGGCCAGACCACCCCGTTTTTTCCCTCTTTGCATATATGGGCACTCTGTCCTGCTCCACTAAGAAGGATGCAAGAATCACATTTGACCTCATAACTTGTTTTATTTGGGGGTGGGGGGGTAGGTAATTAGATCTATTTACTTATTTTTCTAGTGGAGGTACTGCAGCTTGAACCCAGGACCTCAGCATGCTAAGCATGCGCTCTACCACTGAGCTATACCCTCCCCCCTTGACCTAATGGCTTGTGAAAAGAATGTTACTCACTGTCAATACTTTTAAGAAACAGGGAGGAGAAAATGTGATATTTGCCAAGAAGTTTTCGGATTTGTTGTTGTTGTTGTTTTTGTTTGTTTTTCATTCCTTTTTAAAACCTTGTTTGTGACATTCGTGATACAGAAATGAAAGATCTGTTTGGTTTCCTTGTTTGATGGCCACACCTCTGAGAAATAAAAACATCACTTCGCCCCTCGAAGGGAAGTCAACTTGCCTGGTTTTCTTTCGAAAAAATAATCTTTCTTTTTTGTTTCTTCCACCCTCTAGTACATTCCTCTGCAGACACTCTTGAAGTTCATGGTGGACATCGCTCAGGGAATGGAGTATCTGAGCAACAGGAATTTTCTTCATCGAGATTTGGCTGCTCGAAACTGCATGTAAGAGGCCTGGCCCTTCCTGGAGGGGGTTGGACCTCGTGGCGTTAGATATTTGGTGGCAGTGTTGGGGGAGGGGCTGCCAGGGAGAGAACTGGGGGTGGCCCATTGCAGTTACAGTACGGAGATGGGCTAGGTTTGGGAGGGGACAGTGTGTGGCTGACTCTGGAGGTGGGATTTCTACGGCTCTGATATATGACTGGGTTTTTGCTCAGGGGTTTTCACTACTCTGCCTCCAAGAGTCAGTTTAGCCTCCAGAACTTTCCCCTGTGACTACTTGTTTCCTTTCAGCCAGCTAGGTGTGTCATCTCTGTGATCATTCCCCATTGCCATCAGCTAATTTGGACCCAGAGTTACATAGACGTCAGTTCATCATGAAGACAGTAATGAAAATCATAAAGGTTTTGACCCTATGTTTTCACGATGCTGCCTTGTGAAGAAGTTTTGTACCGATGACACCAAAACTGTCCTTTTGCAGCAGAGACAAGGGCTTATATAAGAGCTTTGAACTTAAGCTCTCCCCATCTCTTCCGTCTGTTTCAACAACGCCATGCATGGTCTGCTGTAAATCTTCAGAAACAACAACTACTGCTTGATTTTACATTCACTACTGTAAGAAGAGTGAGCTCCTTATATACGTATAGCTGTCGCTTGTTTTTCTTGGCTGGAGACGAGTCGTGGGGCCTGTCCCCTCACTGCTCCTAACCAGCCCCGCCCCCTGGCCCTCTGTCACTTTCGCCTCATTTTTGAGAACCCAGAAGCGTCTTGTTTTTTGTTCTTTATTTGAATGATTTGTCTGCCATGGAGGAAGAATCGTGAAAACGTTTTCTCTCCCTTAATATTTTCTTCATGTTTTTCCCGCCAGGTAGGGTGCCCACCTATTCAGTCTGCCTGGAACTGAGAGGTTTCCCAGGACATGGGACTTTTAGTTTTAAAAGTCAGTGTCGGACAAACAGGGACAAGGTGGTCACCCTGCCTCCAGAGCAGTCATCCCTCCTCCTCTCCTTCTAGTCTAGGTTCTGTTTTAACAGCTTAGCTATGAACGCAATTGTATTCCTTTAATTTTCCAGTTCATTCCTCAGGTACCCCTTGGCCATCTTAGCAGGAAGTGCAGCGTCCCCCCTCTTACAGCACATGCTTCCCCACCCCCACCAACTGTCAGAAGGCTTACTTAGTCTCCAGACACCAGGCAGGAAGGCTGCTGGGGCTCTGGATGAGCCCCCCGGGGGCCCTGGCTTTGAGGGGCTCCTCCTCCCCTGCAGCAGCTCGGCTCCATCCTCTGCGCACAGGCACCCTTGCCATCCAGATCCCCACACAGACCAGACAGGTGCAAGGTTATCCCTCTTGGTTCCCCCTCAGTTGCTCTACTCTTGGTTCCAGGAAAGACCTTCACGGGCTGATGGAGTCTGTATCTTTGGGTTCCTTATCATGACTGTTTGCAGCTGCATGCGATGCAGACCTGTGATTTAAGGCTTTGCCTCTGAGGATCGCTGAGGATGTGAACTTGCTCGCTCTCTCTCTCTGTGTAGGTTGCGAGATGACATGACTGTCTGCGTCGCGGACTTTGGCCTCTCTAAGAAGATTTACAGTGGCGATTACTATCGGCAAGGCCGCATCGCTAAGATGCCCGTGAAATGGATCGCCATAGAGAGTCTCGCGGACCGGGTTTACACAAGTAAAAGTGACGTGGTACGTACAGTTTTGATTCAGGGCCCCACACTGCTAAGATGAAGGGACACTGAAAGCAATGATTTAAGTTGGTGCTGCAAGATATCTTCTTCTTTGATAAACTGAGAATTGGGGCATATTCACATCTATTTTTTATTTATCCCTTCAATTCACACTAGATTCTGGTGAACTATCCGGACATTCAGAGGATTTGCACAGACCCTTAATTTATTCCCACTTTTCTTTTCTACAGTATAGTGACTTATCGCCCGTAACTAGGATGCGTCGTTTTCACATTAAATTAAATGAACTCACTCAAAGGCTCTTGGGAACCAAGATGCTACATCAGACGTGCTGTGTAACGATGCCCTTGACCACAGATTGGGAAAAGAAAACACTTGCCGACAACAGTGGGAAGAGAGGATTAAGCAGCACTGATGTGACAGAAGGCTTGATCGGCCTTTGTCAAATTTCCCAAACAGCTTTAGTGAAAACAGGGAACTGTGACGTTCCGACCCCACGTAATTGCCGTGTCAGGAGAGCAGTGTGTCTCAGACATAATTGTCTGCTTTGTGCCCGATTGTCAGGGCTCTAAGGAAATGACCTTTCCCAATGAAGAAGTCCATTCAGCCCTTCTGAAAAGACTTGCATCCTAACGTTGTTGCTTTGTCCTCAGTGGGCATTTGGCGTGACCATGTGGGAAATAGCCACACGAGGAATGACTCCCTATCCCGGAGTCCAGAACCACGAAATCTATGACTATCTGCTCCATGGGCACAGGCTGAAGCAGCCCGAGGACTGCCTGGATGAGCTGTGAGTCAGCTGCTCTGCATCACGGGGCACCCTGGGGATACACAGCCCCGGTGGGTGGGGGTGCACAGCCTGGCAGGTGGGGGCAGCAGGTGGCACATGCAGATATCCCGAGTCAGAAGCCTGTCCTGGTGCGGGAGGTGGCGTGTGCATATCTCCAGAGAGCCCGCACACGTTCCGAAGTTCTGTAAGCACCTCTAGGACATACAGTCGGGCCTCCGGATCGGTGGATGCAGAATCCGCGGGTATGGAGAGCCAACAGTAAGGGGCTTGAGCATCTTCAAGTGTTGGTATCTGCTGGGGGCATCTGGAACCAACCTGCCATGGAGACCGAGGGAGGACTATCGATCCTTTAGATAAATGGGCTGACTTTATAATGCATGAGGTACTTGTGTGATTCCCTGGTGTCTTTTGCTGCAGTCATGCTTCTTTTCTTGTGCTTCAAATGGAGGCACTGGGGATTGAACCCAGGACCTTGTGCATGCTAAGCATGCGCTCTACCACTGAGCTCTAGCCCACACCCCAAGCTTCTTCTTTTATTCAGTGTTTTAAATAAACCCAATCACAGGAATAGCTTGACCCAGGAAATTTAGAAATCCAAGCCAGTGACTCGGGACCACAGTGCGCTTCCCGTCCCGATGGGCCCCCCTCCCTTCAGGGCGAGCAGTACGGGGAGAGGCCCAGGACCTGGAGTCACACAGGCCAGGTTCTGCCTTCTCACCAGCCACATGTCTGGCCATCACAACTGACTTGGCCTCTCCGTGCCTCGTGATCAGCCACCAAAAAAGTACAGTCACGTGTTCTTCAGAGAGGTATTGGGAGGGTTAACGAGGAAGTGTGTGGCGCGCTCAGCGGGCAGGGGCACACACAGTAATGTCACATAATGGTGCCAGTTACTAACAGCATCATTGCAGACTGATACCCCCTCCCAACACCTTGCTGACTTTTTAAAACTAATTTTTTAAAATTTCTTTTTAAATTTAATTAATTCATTTATTTATAAGCCAGTCTTTTTTGGGGGGGAAGGGGGTCATTAAGTTTTTATTTAATGTATTTATTTTCACGGAGGTAGTAGGGATTGAACCCAGGACCTTGTGCATGCTGAGCATGCACTCTACCCCTGAGCTATACCCTCCCCACTAAGAACAATTTCTTGCGGCACTGCCTCTAACTCGGTGATCCGATCCTTCCTAATGGTGAGTCTCTTCCCAACATAACAGGCGTCCTGGGTTTGGAGACGGGCATTCTCATCATATTTAGCGGGAACATTTCAGGACAGTGGGACACCATGCTGGGGTGTCCTGGGTTTGGAGAGTGGGCCTTTGCAGCCCCCACCCCCACCCACTACACACACACACACACACACATACACACACTCTCAGAACTCACACTTGGGCCCTGCTTCCTAACCCTGATGAGAGGGCCTGGTCAGTTTGCACGTGGGCCTCCCAGATCCCATCCAAGCCAAACAGAAGGAAACTTTCTTGATCAGGGCCTCACTCTGCTTGGGGGTAGGTAGGTGGTGGTGGTGGTTATTGTGGTTTTAAATGCGTAACATGAAGAACAGAAACAAAACAAAGTAAGCCCTTTAAAAACATCATGAAATCCTAATTAAATTAGAGCCGGGGTTTCACAGTAGCTGTTGAAAGGGCCACAGTAATGAAATGTTTGCTTCTGGAAATGAGGAAGTGATTTCCATCCAACAATATTGAATGAAGAGCGTTGTTGCTGTTTCTTGGCTCCTGTTGGGCTCCGGGAGAAGTTGCAGTGATTATCTGGGGTCTTAGCAAGGGCTAAGCTGGGTCACATTGTGGTTTTAGATGTTTTGCAGGGAGCCCAGACCAGGGAATGCTGAGTCGGTTTTCTGAGAAACTTTGTCGGTGAGAGTCGCAGCATCAGCAGACGCCGGCGGCTGGGGAAGCCGAGCGAGCGGAGCCAGCAGCTCCGTGGTCCCCATACCCAGGCTGGCTCCTCATGCCTAGGGCTGGCAGGGGCTCTGGTGAACAGGCCTGCTCCCCAGGTCCCCTCTTGGGTCTGGAGGCTGATGAACACCAGCATCCTCGGAAGAGGCCCCTGTGTTTCCAGAGGTGGGGCCTTTTTTTTTAAAAAACAAGGCAGATACTTTTGACCTTCTCATCTGGGTTTGCCATTTAACCTGAGTTGAGATGAGCTGACTTCTGTGTTCAGTGGCCCCTCGGTCATTTTCATGTCAGCGCTAAGAAATACAGTGATGTCGGTGGACCCGATCTGACCCCTGGGCCATAGTTTGCCAACCTGTGGAGCAAAAGAAAGGACCTGAAATAGTCATTTTCAGCAAAGTTAGATGTAATGGCCACATGTGTCCTCTGTTCCTGGAGCCCATTCCCACAGAACAGTTATAAAAGAGGAACAAATATTACATCACTGGGAAAACCTCAGTCATTTCCAAAAAGTAGAATTACTGCCGATTAAAATGTAGTCAAATCAAAGATGAGGGGAAAACAAGAGGCGAATTACGCTAAAGGTGCTGGGGGCCCTGGCAGGAGGTAACTCGCTCTTCTTTGCTTGTAGGTATGAGATAATGCACTCTTGCTGGAGAGTTGAGCCCTTGGACCGACCCACTTTTTCCGTGTTGAGGCTGCAGCTCGAAAAGCTCTTGGAAAGTTTGCCTGCAGTTCAGGACAAAGCCGATGTCCTTTATATCAACACCCAGTTTCCGGAGAGCGGTGAGGGCCCGGCCGAGGGCTCGGCACTGGCTCAGCTGGACAAGAGCCTCGATCCTGGCTCCATCACTGCTTCCTGCATCCCCGGTGCTGCCGTCAGTGTGGTCACGGCGGAAGTACATGAGAACAGACCTCACGAGGGACGGTACATCCTGAACGGGGGCAGCGAGGGATGGGAGGATCAGGCTTCTGCCACCCCAGCGACGGGGACAGCGGGAAAGAACAGTGTGTTACCAGAGGACAGACCTGTAAGGAATGGGGTCACCTGGTCCCAGTCCAGCACGCTGCCCTTGGGGAGCCCATCATCAGACGAACTTTTGTTTGCTGACGACTCCTCAGGAGGCTCAGAAGTCCTCATGTGAGGGGAGCAGGGACACATTCCCAAACCAAGGAAATTCCACCTTAGAAGAATCCACGTACACTTGATGTTTTTGGTATTTGTCCTCCTTACCAAGTAAACACCATGGCCCGAAAGCACCACATGAATGTTGTCAAGTAAGTCATCATTTAAAATACATAATATATATTTATTTAAAGAGAAAATATCTATATGTATATGGTGGAAAGAGACAAAAGATTTTTCTATTTTAATAAAAGATGACTTAGCTCGTGTCACTGATCTCACAGATCTTAAAATTTAAGCTCTCACAGCCTCATCCCTACAGCAGTCCCTTGACGTCAACATTTGCACAAAGTTGTTTTTTTTTAAGGTTCTTTTCCTTTTTCATGACTGTTAAATATTTGTAAAATGAAACGCCCTATTTGGCTTTGCTTCTGGTCTTAAGGAAAATCCGATACCCCTACATGAATCATCTATTTGATAAGCATGATTCATTTCATAGTGAAAGTTTTTTAACTAATTAATTCTCTGATACGGCTTCCTAATAAAATATGAATGAGGAAGGATGTGTTGTACTTACTTGAGACTTGGAAAGACATGGTCCCCGGCTGCCTCGGTGCCTTTGCAAAGGAGTTCCCTTGATGCTTTGCCCTCGAGATGAAACTGCTCTGACCATTCTTGGCTTTGTTTTTTGAAAAATATGGAAAAACCACTCCAGAGAGCCTAAAGATGAAGAACAACAAAAAAATATTAAAAGGGAAAAATACAATCTGAGTGGAGAGATTTCAAATAAATTGCAGAAGGGAGTCCAAGAGGTGAAGCCCTTTTCTGTGGGAAGGCGCGACTCGTGAGAGGGTGGGAGGGGGACGTGGGCAGTGGGCCGGGAGCAAGCTTAGAGTCAGAACCCCTGAGTTCACACCCTGGCTCCGCGGGGACATAAAAGCCATCACTGGTTGAGCACTTGTTACGTCTCAAGCACTTTATGTGAACTGTACGTCTCATCTGCACATCACTAATGTGGGTACCAGTGCCATCATCACACCTGGGCCAGAACACCGAGGACGGTGAGGATGACTAATCTGCTGCGACCCACGTCTAGAGAGGGCTGGAGCCAGAATTCTGAACCAAGTCACCCAATTCTGGGTGGCTCTAAGCATATGATTTGGGGGTCTGTTCCAGAGCCTCTGACCTTTTCATGTTATTTAACAGTCACATAGATATCACTTACTATGTGGCCAGGCAGGGCGCTCATTTAATCCTCATAACAACCCTACCAGGTGGGTACTGTTATTATGTCCACTTCACAGATGGGCAGACTGAGGCAAGAGGAGGCTAACTTACTCTGCTAGTAAAGCAGTAGATGGATGCAGTCAGTTTCAGTGTTGAGCCCTTAGCCCTCAGGGCAGCCATGCAGGCCCAGGGCCACTGACATCCTCAGGCCTGTTGCTTTTCACTTGTGAACAGCCTCACTCAAACCACCGCAGCCTGCAAGGATCAACATCTGCACTGGGCCCTCACAGCCTGGGTCCTGGTCCCTGCTGCCAGTCCCAGTGCCCTGGCCTCCAGGATGAACCGGCTCTACTGTTCTGTGGAGTACTCCAGACATGAAAGTTCTGAGTTAGGAAAGAATCTGCATTGTTACAAGAAAGGCCAGCATCATATTTAACCCGTGAAAGGGGAGGGGGAGCTATTAGACCCTATAAAGATAATTTCTACTGTTGGAAATTTTTGAATGGTTGTCTAAAAATCAATAAAAATCAATAAAAAATGTTCTATCACCTACTTGTGCAAATAAAGTTTCTTGTTGATGATGACTGTTGAGAATGTGACTAGCTCACCATGAAAGTCTTGGTCAGGAACTGCCTGGCCGATTCAAGCTCAAAAACCCAAAAAGATACGTTCACATCTGTAAGACGAGTAAGCAAATTGAAAAACGTACGTGGGAGTTTCATATCCATTTAATATTAAATATCTGAATATGCTTTGTGTTTTATACTTTTAATTTTAACTACATAATATAAACAAACATACCACGAGTAGTTCATTGAGTGCCCACAGCCCCGCAAACCCAGTGTGCTCAGTGCTTGCCACGTGGACTGAGGAGGGCTGGGAAGTCTAGGTCAGTTCTGCCCTAGAGAGAAAGCTGAGACATTAGCAGAGAATTTCCCTTCATCCACCCCATGGCGATACACCAGGGCCTTGGGGGAATGGAACTTGACTGGTAGCACTTCCCAAACCAGCTTCCGTTTCCCAAGAGGAGAATGGAGCTGGACGACCTTTATTCAGACATTTAAAATCTCCTCGCTGAGAACATCGGAACCACTGTGTCCTTCTCTCAGCCACATTCGAATGTTTGAAAGTTTGTTTGTTGTTTGTTTGTCGGTGGGAGTGGGGAGGTAATTGGGTTTTATTTTTAGAGGAGGGACTGGGGATTGAACCCAGGACTTCATGCATGCTAAGCATGCGCTCTATCACTTGACCTATACCCTCCCCCAAATGTTTGAAAGTTTCAAAAGATCTAACTTTCAGAGGAGTTGATCACTGGCAAACTCCTGCATAGTCTTCTGAGCATGAACTGAGAATATCCTCTCAAGTTCTCTTTTGTATAAACTCAAATTCCTTTTGTCAGTGGCTCTTACAGGCAAAAGGTGGGGGAGAAAAACAAAAGAGAAGCAAGTTGGGTCATTCTCGTCAGCCTGGGTGGGACAGGGCAAGAGAAATAAACTAATTCCCTAAATAGTCATGACCTGCAAGGTGAGACTAGCTAGCTCTGCCTTGGGAGAGTTACTTTTTTCCCTCCCTTTCTTCCTTCCTTCCCTCCCTCACTCCACCACCCACCTCCCTCCTTTCTTTCTTCTTTCCTTTTTCCTTTCCTTTCCCCTCATCTTCTTTCCTTTTTCTGATCTTTCTTTCTGACTAGAAAGGAGAAGTGAGGATGGCGGCCCCATGAGTCAGGCCACACAGCCAGCGGTAAAGGCTGGACAAGACCCAGTCATGTGAGCACTCCTTGGGCAATCCTGCACAGGTCGAGTGCTTCTGCGGGAGCCCAAGTTTCCATCACAACCCCTGGGTGGTTGTGTAGGAAGGGGAGGCGGCAAAGTCTTCGAAAGAACTTTGTACTTGTTATAGAAGCTTTTCCCAATTAAAGCCTTCCCCCAACTCCATTCACTTGCAGTGCAAACTTACCATGTGTCCTATGAGAAATACTGTCCCTGATTACGTTAGCAGCTCCCTCCAAGATAATGCAAACTAATTCTAAAAGAAAAGAAGTTAATCTTTGGCGGTGATGCACACAGTGGGGGAAGTTGGCAGAGTAAAGGGAGGAGACTGGCCCTCATCCCTCAGAGGCAGGCAACCCCTGCACATCGATGCCCAGATACCTGTCATCCTGGAATTTAGTTATTTGAGCCCCGGCACCTATCCTTCCCCGTATATGGGTGACGGCAAACAGTAGTGGCTTTATCAACAGGATGTGGGGACCCAAGGTGTCAGAGTGCCCTCCTAATAGGGGGAGACTCTCTCTCTGCCTCCATCTTCCCCAGACCAAGCAGAGTTTCCCACTCAGAAAACGAGCCAAACCACAGCTCTTATCTTTCAGGTCAGGTCACTTCTGGCCAGACTTGTCCTGACTCATAAAAGACCTTTGTAACTTTTCCCAGTCAATGGCAAAAGCAAGCTGCAACTTCTGCTGAGTCAGTGGGAAAACAACTCACCCCAAAATAAACCAGTTACAACAGCAACTTAACTTCTCCAAAGACATTTAGGCACCTTGGGTGACAAATGGGAAAATGGGAAGTTTAGTTCCTTTAAAGAACATTTCAGTAACACACAATGTTTCTATTTTCTCCCTTTTAAATGTCTGCGAACAGAAGTAAAACTGCCAGGTCTATTTAATTTAAAAAAAGCTTGTCTAAATTACTTATTTACATTTTAATGTTATGATTATTTCTAGAAACTGTAACCCAAAGACCACTGCTTTAGAATATTTTCAAGTACAAATCATCTATTGAAACAGGATTCCATGTGCAGATATTTGTAAAAGACACTTGAGAATTATATATATTAACCCTTCCTACCTTTTAAGGACACAGTAATTTTAAATTAATCACTGGATTTATTGAGACTGCACAATTATAAATTTTAACCGAGAGAGTTTTCAACCCTCAGCGAGGTGAGGATACCTACAATCAATTCATCTCTTGACTGATACTCACTGAGAATACTAGCAAATATATTCTGAACTGAATTGGGACATTGGGATTTGCAAAGAACAGCAATCTAGGCCTTGCTGTCTTGGATAAATGTAACAGCTAAAACTATGAAACTTCTGGAAGAAGACATAGAAGAAAAGCTTTGTGATCTTGGGTTAGGCAAAGCATTGACCTTAGCTACAACACCAGAAGCGCAATCCATAAAAGGGTAACTTGATAAACTGAACTTCATTAAAATTAGAAAATTTTGCCCTGTGAAAGACACTGTTCAAAGAAGGAAAAGACATAAAAAGACTCGACATTATTAGCCATTAAAGAAATGGAAATCAAACCACAGCTAGACACGGCTATGTGCCCACTGGAATGGTTACAATCAGAAAGCTAAAAAGCACGCGGTGCTGAAGATATGGAGAAACTGGAAGCCTCGACACGTTGGTCCTGGGGAGGACGGTAGAGCTGCTTTGGAAAATAATTGGCAGTTTCTTTAAAAATTAAATATCATAATCCCAAGGATTTCCATTCCTTGGAAACTACCCAATAAATAAAAACGTGTCCACACAGAGACATGCACGAGAGTGTTCGTGGCAGCATCATTTATAATACGATAAAACTGGAAACAATCCAGATGTCCATCGACTGGTGAGTGCACAGACGAAATGTGTTGTATCCAAATAGTGGAACATGATTTAGCAACAAAAGTGATGAGCAACTCATACGTACTACAACGTCCATGAATCTCAGAAACATCATGCTAAGTCAGAGACTGCATTGTGTACTATTCCATTTATATGAAATGGCCAAAGAATGGGTGATGGAAATATTCTAAAACTAGATTGTAGAGATAATTGCAGAACTCAGTAAGATTTCCTAAAAACTATTGAATTTTAGCTTACAGTGGGTGAATTTTATGGTCTGGAAGTTACACCTCAACGTAGTTGTTTTTTTTAAGTTTTAAAACTTTTTTATCACTGATGTTTCAAATCCTCCTTTATCTCTGTCCTTCTGATCTAGTAAAAAGCAAGGTCTTATGGAGGCCTCAAAATGATCAACAGATAATTCTTAATTTTTGCCTAACCTTTCAAACACTTGGACAAAACGTGCCATTTTTACAATGTTTTAAGTTAAAACATATTTCAAATATCTGTAGGCCCCTGACTGGGGGGACAAAGGAACAAGCCTTGGGCCGGAATGGTAAACAAGTTATAAAAAGCTGCAGACTCAGAGGTGAGAATGCTGGTTAACCAAGGACGGGTAAGATCCCCAGAGGGGGGCAACCTAAGACAGGCACAGCCACCTGAGTCCAAGAAGAATGTCGTGAAGCAGCCGTTTCTCATACATTCCGCCCTGATAAGCTGTAAGGCTCGCTGGTGCCAACACGAACATGATTTGCCAAAACATAAAGGGTCTTCTGACCTTGAGCCAGACGCTGCCTGTTAACCACTTCCCTTGTCATTCTTCTTTGCTTATATAAGACTGTGTAACTTAATAAAGCTTCAGAGTAGCCATCAGCTCTCCCCGCATACGGTGTGTATGTGTACATGGTATCGTGACACCAACAATATCTAGAAAAATACACATATTAATACATATAATATAGGAAATTGAAATAGTCCACCTCAAAATTCATCACTTTGGCGTAAGGATTCTTTAGAGCTAAAGGCAAATGAGAATTAGCAGATGCAGAAAGAAAGCCTTCCCTGACCCTCCCTTATCTGACTAAAAGCAGAAACCTCTGAAGAATGAGGGCTGCCATAAATCTCCTTTCCAGAGGGAAGTTTTACGGCCACAAAGAAGACAGAAAGTGGGCTCTGAGAGGGACCCACACATACAAGCCTTACTCCGTTACCTTCCCCCATTTATTGACCTTCCCACAGTTTGCCACCCTTGGAACCCTAAAACCCCTTTTCCTGTTTCTTGTCACTTCTCTACAAATGTATTGTTCTTTATTAAAATGCTGTCCCAAGTACTAACCATCCCTTTGAGTTACTCATCACCTAATTCTCCTACGTGTATATGTGACACGTGTTAATAAACTGTTTTCCTCTTGTTAATCTTTTGTCCGTCTAACTTGCAGGGCCCCAGCTGAGAAAGCTAGGACCATAGAGGAAAAACGTTAAGTGTTTCCTCCTCTATAATAACAAACATGCATGTACCTACTGCCCTAAATTCACCAGTATGAACATTTCACCAGAGTATGGTCTATCTTGGCAAATGATCTGAGTGAATTTGAAAAGAATGTGTATTCTCTTGTTTAGGGGTGGAATGTTCTATTAAGATTAAGCAGGTCAAGTTGGTTAACGATGTTCAAATCCACAATATCCTACAGATTTTCCTGGTTTATTTTTTTCTGTCCATTATTCAAGGAAGGTTATTAAAATCTCTAACTGTAATTGTGGATTTTTCTCTATTTTCTACTAGTTTTCCCTTCATTCATCTTAAGCTCTGTTAATAGGTGCATAAGTGGATAAGACTGTTCGGTCTTTCTAATGAAGTGACCCCTTTATCATTATGAAATTACCTTCCTATGTTGTCTTTTGTGAAATCTCTGCCGTGAAATCTACTTTGATATTAATACAGTCACTCCAGCTTTCCTCTTTGTACTATCAGCATGTCATATCATTCTTCATTCATTTAGTTTTAACTTACTTGTGTCTTTATATTTAAAGTGCCTTTCTCATAGGTAGAATACAGTTGGGTATTGTTTTTTTCAACCAATCTGACGTTGCTGCCTTTTAATTAGGATAGTGAAACATTTGCCTCTAATATGACTATTGACGTGGTCAGGTATCAATCAGTCATCTGGCTATTTGTTTTCTATTTGTTCTCTCAGCCATTATTTATTCAAATATTTTTTTCTGTCCCTCTTCTCTCATGGAGATTCCAATTACCCATATATTGAGCCACTTGAATGCTCACTGATTTTTTTATTCTTTCTTTTTCTCTCTGAGATTTTGATGAATTTTTATTACTATGTCTTCAAGGTTACTAATCTTTACTTCTGTGGTAGTCAATCTGCCATTAATCCCATTCAGAATATATATATTTTTTTTATCTCAGGCACTGTTTTACATTGCTAGAAATTTGATCCTTTTATTTTCCGTATCTCTACTTAATTTTTGAACATATGGAATAAATAGAGTCACAATAACTTGCAATGTCCTTTTCTGCTCATTCTGACATTTGTGTCAGTTCTAGGTCAGTTTCAATTGATTCTCCTTCTCTTTATGGCTCAGGTCTTCCTGATTCTTTCCTTACCGGGTAATCTTTGATTGGGTGACAGACATCATGATTTGACCAGCTGCAGGTTATCATACTCCTGTAAATATCCTTGAGCTTTGCTCACGGACACAGTTACTTGGAAGCAATCTGATCCTCTGGGTCTTGCCTTTTGAGATCTGTTAGCTGGGATCAGAGCCCCGCTTAATCTAGGGCTAACTATTCCCCACCATCGAGGCAAGCACGTTTGAGCACTCTGCCCTGTGCCCTGCGAACTATGAAGTGTTCTAGGTCTGCTAATGGGAACAGACACCTGCCTGTGGTACTGCTCCTTCTTATTCTTTGGGGTAATTCTTGGCCTCAGGCAGTTTCATCATATGCAGAAGCTGATCAGTTCTCTGCTGAGGATTTGGAGGACCTTCTAGAGGGCCCAGGATTCCCTCTCTGTGCAGCCCCCTCCTCCCTCTATTCAGCCCTGCATACGAGCTGCCTTACTCACAATGGACTCCCAGCCTGTCTTCTGGCCTCAGGGAGCCTGCCAGGCTCTGCTTTGGTTTCTCCTCGCCGAACTGTAGCCTGAAACCTTTCTCAAGCCAGTAAGCTGGGCCGATCATAGGGCTCATCTCTTTTTCTTTTTTTTCTTTTTTCTTCCTTTCTCTCAGGGATACCTGTTCTCCATGGCCCGATGTCCAGTGTCTGTGGTTTCACTGATTTGGTCTATTTTGTGGCTGCTGCTGTTGTTTTAGGCAGGAGGCTAAGTTTGGTCTCCTATTACTCATCTAGCAGAAGTCTTTAATGTAATTTTTTTTTAATTTTATAGAAAATTCCAGGCATACACAAAAATAGGTAGGATAGCCATGTAAATGCCCATGTATCCATCTCCAGGCTGTGAACAATGCTCAACTCGTTGCCAGCCTTGTTTCTTCTGTGCCCCCACCCACTTCTCTCCCTCTTGTATTATTCTGAAGTCTATCGCAGACATCATGGAAACTCACCTGGAAGCACTTCAGGGTGAGTTTCCGCAGTGCTCCTTTATCTCCGTGGCCCGCCCACATCCCTCCTGACTTTTCACTTCAATGTGCCTGACTGACTTCCAGCTCTCACTCTCTGCATCTCCTGGCTTAAAGCCTTTCTTCAAAAGTGAGGAAAGCTACTGTGCCCTGCTCACAACAGGCTAGAATTGCCAGTGTAATCAGTGCCCTCCACCAAGGACTAACGGGTGTGAAGAAATAAACGCCCCCCCCACATCCCTCTTGTGAGATGACTCGGGGGCACGTGTTTCACCACTTTCCCCCAAGTCTCCTGGTGGGATACGTTCCCTTTGCCCGCCGGGATAGCTGACTCGCTAACAGCCCCTGTGTTATCTGCGTTCCCTCCTGGTCACGTTTGCTCACTCCTTGTATCAGTCTGTGAGGGCTTTATAACAAAGCACTGTAAGCTGACCAACTTAAACAACAGAAGTGTATTTTCTCACAACCCTGGAGGCGAGAAGTCTGAGATCAAGGTGCTGGCTGGGCTGGTTTCTTCTGAGGTCTCTCTCCTTTGTTTTCAGATGGCTGTCTTCTCCCCAGGTCCTCGTGTGGTCTTTTTCCCTGTGTGTATCTGGGTCCTAATCTCCTCGTCTTATCAGGACCCAGTCATATTGGAGTAGGGCTCATGTATATGACCTCATTTTTACCTAAATCACCTCTTTTAAAGGTCCTATCTCCAAATACAGTCACATTCTGAGTCAAGGCGGGGTGGTTAAGACTTTAACATATGAATTTGGGTGGGGCACAGTTCAGCTCAGAACACTCCCTTACTGGTGTTTACTGCACCTCCCAAATGAAACACTTCCTCTCAAATCCTTATCTCAGGGTCTGCTTCTGGGGGAACTCAAATGAAGGAAATCTCTAAAAGAAAAACTCTTGGAAAAAAATAACCACGTTCCCCCCAGTACATCCTTGATAGCCACACTTCAGGGCTTTACCTTGTATTATCTTGTATTATTGGCTCTTTACAGGTGCACCTCCTCACAGTGATGGCCGGGACCACATCATAGTTCCTATCCATTCTAAGCAGTGCCTTGGATGTAGGAGGTACCAATACTGCTTGATTTGCTTAAGTCAGTGATGTTATTCCTAATATTCCTTGGAGACTGGGTTATAATAGAATAGCAAGGAAGCAAACAAAAATCCTAAATAACAAATAAAAGCGTTTGTTCTCTAATAATGTAAAATCCCTGCCTGCTGAGTCCATTCCCAGCAATCTGTACAAATGTGAGATCCTTAGCACTGAGTCAGGCACACAATGCTTGTTGACCAAGTTAAGATTTTAATGATTTAAATTAGAGGAATATACAGCATCATCACCTGAAGTTGGAAGATGAGATCTCCATTCAAAAGCCTTTTAAAGTAGATACTAATTTATATAAAATATCTGCAGTCTGCTAGTGACACCTACTGGTGAGGATTAGCTAGTGTTCTAGAAACAAATTTATTTCTCAGTGCTTTTGAATGTTGATGGTTGCATAACAAGGGGTCTGTGTAAAGCATTAGTAAACAATAGAAATATTTGTATGGCATATAATTACAAGTTTCTTGTGAAAAGGACCCATTAGAAATTCAATCTCCTGAGCCTCAACTCAAAACTAAAATCAGAGTACTGTTTTAAAAAAAAAGTTAAATGAGCGTAACTGGATGAATGTGGGAAAGGTGCTTTATATAATAATCTTTCAACATTTCTCATAAAATCCAAATATTTTAAGTTAAAGTAATAAATCAACTGTACATTTTTTAAAGTAAAAGGTGAAAGATTTATTCGATCTGAAAAGAAACCAGAGTCAAATGTACAAATTTTAAATGCAAAAAATGCACTTACCAATTTTTGGTGTTGATCATACCCAGATGTTTCTAATTAACAGTACTGAAGTTCAGGGTCAGCTCAGCTGCCTTTCCATTTCCTCCCACAGCAACGTCTGGGTCATGCTGCAGTTTTACACCAGGTGAAAGAAACTCCACTAGAGGAAAAGCTAGTCCAGCCGTTCCTGCCTACAGTTAGTTATTCACAAATCTTTGCTTACACTTTTTGGTCCTTAGATGATCTCTATCCTAGGATCTAAGTTTATAAATTGAAAATTATATTGTAGCTTTTTAAAAAATCCCAGAAGACTCCAAAGAGAATGCATAAAGAAAGCACTCTGCTTGGCAATCAATCATCAAACTGTTTTTATCAAATAATCATAAATATTTCATCCATTGTGGAGGACACTTAGGTGGAGATCCCTGTAGGAGATTTGGAAAACATGAGATGCCTATCCTATTTTTCAGTTTCGGAATATTTTTCAATTTTGAAATGGCTTTCAGACTTATAGAAAAGTTGCAAGAAAAATACAAAGAATAACCAGATTCCCCAGTTGTTAACAGTTACTTCACTGGTTTTACTATTCTCTCTTTCTGAGTGTGTATTTTTTCTTCCTGAACCGTTGGAGAGTAAGTTCAGACATGATGCCCATAGCCCGAAATACTTCAGTGTGTATTTCCCCAAAATGAGGACATTCTCTTACAGTGTGATGACAGTACAGTTTTCATGTTCAGGAAATTAAAATGGATAGAATACTATTTTCTAATATAGAATCCTTATTCAAATTTCACCAATTATCCCAATAATCTCATTTATAACAAAAACAATTTGTTTTTCTGGTCCAAGATCCAATCAAGGATCAAAAACCTCATTTAATGATCATGCCTCTTTAGTCTGTAAGTGTTTTTCAGCTTCTGTTTCATAACCTTGACAGTTTGTAGGAGTACCAGCTGGTTATTTTGTAGAATGTTCCTCAGTTTGAGTTTATCTGAGGTTTCCTCACAGTTTGACACAGCAATGCATTTTTGGCAGGAATACCACAGAAGTGATGCTGTTTCTTTTCAGGGCACCAGGTTGTGAGACATGTCATGTCAATCTGTCCTACTCCTTGTGGTATTAACTTTGATCATTAAGGTGGTGTCTGCCAGGTTTCTCTGCAATAAAATTACTATTTTTCTCTTTGTAATTAATAAGCAGTTTGTGGCAGATACTTCCTCATTAACTTTTACTAATTTTAGAATCCAATTGATGGTTCTGAGTCAATTGTAAGTATGATAACAAAAGACAATTTTCTAACTTTATCATTCCTTCTATGTTTATTTCTTGGTGTCCTACTGTAAAGGAAGAGGTTTTCTTTCTCTCCTATTGATTGATTGATTGATTGATAATAGACATCCTGATATGTGTGAGGTGATATCTCATTATGGTTTGAACTTGCATTTCCCTGATGATTAATAATGTTGAGAATCTCTTCATGTACTTGTTAGCCATTTGTATGTCTTCTTTGGAAAAATGTCTGTTCACTTCTGCCCATTTTTTAACTGGGTTGAGGGTGTATTTCAAGGAAATTCATAGAAATGAGATTTCTGGGATAAATATAAACGTTTATGAGATGTCACAGGTTGGGTTTCCCAGGAAGTTACTCTGGGATGGAGATTAGCATGCAGCAAGTTTATTAGGGAAGGCTGTTGGGATCTACCGGTGGAAAGGGGGAATGGAAAGAAATAGGATTAGGCAAAGGGAGAAATATAGTAGCTATGCTGTGTCAGTGGAGGCCTCAACCAACCCTCCTGGGAATTCTGCTGCTGGGCTGACACTTCGGAGTCATTTGGACTTGGAACAGGCGGTGGGCATTTGCATCCTCATGTCAATCAGTCATTGGATGCAGGGCATCCCAGGAAGGGATGTGACCTTAGATGAGGTGGCTCTCTTCAGCTGAAGCCAAGTCCTCCAGTCCTGCATGGATGTCTGGGCATCCCGAGCATCCACTACAGCCCACCTGTTGTGATGCCTGAATCAACTGCCTTGCAGGAAGTTCTGGGAGCAGACCTCTCACCCCTGGATTCGGGTGGGCCTCCTTTTCTGGGGGAAACTCAGTGAAACACACTACAGCTCCTGCCACTGCATCTGGTCTCAGAGCCCCGAACAGTACTCACAGTCACTCTCCTCACCCTCAGGTAGCGCCCCTGCCCGTCTCAGCGTCTCACCTGTTTGCCTGGCCCAGACCCTCATAGTGAGGAGTCTCTGTGCCCTCTAAGCCATGGCTGGTGCACTTGTCCTTTTACAATGAAAATGGGCAAAGAAATAGCAAGAGGCACCCAAGTGAATCATTTTGGAGCCAAACATACTTCTTCCCTGCCCCCAGTGTAACCACTGTCTTGCCTCCTGGAGGACAAAAGTTATAAAAAGTGCCCACTGAACTGAGAAGTCATCTTGAGACTGAAAAATAAAGCAGACCGCTCCATATAACCAATGAATCCGTTTATTTGGGGTAATTTACTCACAGGATGGGATTGGAGGACATGATCCGCAAGCATTCGCAGCTGCATTCCCCACCACCCAGGGTCCACTGGGACAATTTTATAGTTAACATAGGGTATGGGGGTACATGCTTGAAAACAGGACGTGCGTTCCTAAGTCAAGATTTATAAATGGGTAGCTAGTCTCGTGGGTGCTAGGAATATGTCAGAAAAGGTTTTCATCATAGTTTGGGGGCTAACAGCATAGAAGCCATCTGGTTCTAATGATTATTAAATAATAGGTCTCATTTGTTTATTTTTGCTTTTGGTTCCTTTACCTTAGGAGACAGATCCAAAAAAAATATTGCTACGATTTATGTCAGAGAGCATTCTGCCTATGTTTTCTTCTAGAGCTTATTGATAGCAATGGGGATAACAGGTCTTGGTAAATGAAAACTCTGTTGTTGGACTTCGGCATAGCCTCCATCCTTGCCACAGTGGCTACTCCACTCATGGCTAGCACTGGAATGCCTGATAAAGAGGCTGGCTGATAGCCACCGGCCAATTGCTTTTTCTTTCCTTTGTTTTTCTTTTTAAATAGTCATTTTATTTATTTATTTAATTTTTTTTTTAATGAAGGTACCGGGGATTGAACCCAGGACCTCTTGCATATTAGGTATGAGCTCTACCACTGAGCTATACCCTTCCCCCACTGGCCAACTGCTTTTGTCCATTTATTTACCAAGATTAATTTAGCTACTACAGTGCCAAATGTCCAGCTTGCCAGAATCAGAGGCCAATGCTGCGTCCCCAACCAGCTAACTATATTCTCTTCCAGCCCAGAAGGTGCAGCGGTTCATTTTGTTAAGTTTAAACACGTATTCTGAGGATGGACTTGCCTTTCCTGTCCACGGGGCTTCAGCTAGCACCTCTCTGAGTGTTGGATTTTTGGTTTAGAATCCCACATAACATTGCATCAGACTAGGACTCTTTCTGGTAACCCCATTCTCCTTGCTTAAAAACCATCATTGCCTCTTTGATGTTCTTAGACTACAGTGCTGTCTTCCTAACATGGCTTAGGAGGACCTGGATGTTCTGGTACCATTTAAATATTCCCAGTCTTACCAGTGTCCATCTCACACCAACAGTTAGTCATCTGGTAGGTCTTTCTGTTCCTCCAGGCCTCAGCACAGGCTGTCCTGTCATAATTAAAACACCTTTAAATCTACCCCTTGCTCTCACATCTAACTTACCCTTAAGTTTTACTGTAAGATTTAAATGTTATGTCCTCTCCTCCCACCTGACTTACCTTCTAAATCTCTGGTGAATGTTCTTGTGTGACCCGGCTACACTATTATCCCTGCCCACATAGAAATGATCACACTGCTTACTGGGAAAGGCACAGATGGATGCACGTGCAATCTTTAATAGACTGTATTGGGCTGTCAATAATTCCTGGCTGAAAAAGTGACCAGATGACTGATAAGTCCAGGTCCTCATGACTATAAATCGATCCTATTTTACATTAATGATAACGTTAAAGCAGGACTGTACTCTGAACGTTGTTTACATACAAATAAACTGCTGTAGTTCTCTTTGACAGCAATACATTTATTCAGCTCTCACAGTCGAAAATGCCTGGTGAAGTACACAATTAGACAGACCCAAGCTCTGCCCCTCTGAGCATTAAATAACCAGGCAATTTTATGTGTTCTAAAAAATAGTAACTGCCCTACGGACGTTATGCTCACAACACAATGCCTTGGGTTCAACTGACCCGACCTCAAAACACTTTCCAGGCACTTACTGTGAATTCAGAGAACAATTTATTTCCCCTGAGATGAGGGGGTTGGGATAGAGGTAAAAGCAGCGGATTCAAGAAATTGAAACACACGGAGCAGAACTTTAGCTAGCAATGCCATCTCACATCTCCTGCTAAGCATCCGACCATAGTCCGGCGGAGTCTGGGACCTGAGCTTTCTGCCGCTGGCTGAAGCCGCCTCGGGCTCCGACCCAGTTGAGTCCCGCCTCCACACTCCGGCTCGGCCCTGAGCCCCGCCCCTCGCCTCCACGCCCAACCCCGCCCCCACACTGGCCTCGTTTCGAGCCCCGCCTCCCCTCCCACCTCGCCTCCCTCCTCGCTCCGCCTCTTCTCTCCTGGTCCAGCCCTATGCCCCGCCCCTCGTCTCAAAGCCAGCGCCGCCCCTACACGGGCCTGGTCCCGAGCCCCGCCTCCTCTCCCGACCCCGCCCCTTCCTGGCCCTGCCTCCACGCTCGGACTCCCCCCTCCTCCCCCTCCTTCCCTGTCCTTTCCACGCCCTGGCCCCGCCCCTAGCTCCACTCCCAGCCAGCCCTGAGCCCCGCCTCCATTTCCCGCCACACTTCCCGGACGCGAGCCCGCCTCCCGGGGGCGGAGCTGCCCCAGGTGCGGGCCCGGGGCGTGGCGGGCGTAGTGGAGCGCCAGGTGCGGCTTCCGCGTCGAGATGGCCGTCGCCAGCCGCGCCGGGGTCTGGCTCCCGCCCGGCCGCCGCCTTCCCGCCGGGGGCCCGCTGCTGCGCGTCGCCCTCTGCCTCCTGTGCTGGGGCCCGGCGGCCGTGGGCGCCGTCCCCGAGCTCGGGGTCTGGGCCGCGACGGTCAATGACGTAAGTGGAGTGTCGGGACCGAGGCGAGGCGGATCTCGGGCCCTCAGGGTCCTCCCGGGGCTCGCTCGGCCCCAGCAGCCCGGCGCCGGGCTTGTCCATCTGGCCGGGCCTGCTCGGGGTCCCCTCTGGGCCTTTTGTCTGCTGTGGGCGGGGAGCCGCCCCCTCCTCAGGCCCGACCTAGGCGGTGGGGAAGATCTCAAGCTGGTGTGCGCGGGGCGGCTCAGCCTTCTGAACCCTGTTACTGCTGATAAGTCCTGCCCCTCGCTCAGCTCTGCGGCATCTTTGGATTTGACCCTTCCTCCGCCCGGGTGCAGCCACAAGGCCACATCTGTGAGGCCACAGCGTAGACACTCCAGGGCTTCAGTTTCCGCATAAATTTAGAAAGCGCTTGTGCCGCTTTCTTTTTTTTCTTTTCTTTTTTCCTTTAAATGAGAAGGGAACTTGCAGTAGTCACCCCACCCCTCTTTCCGTCATCTTGGGTTCCTGAACTTCTCCAGGGCTCCTGTCACAGTTCCGGGAGTGTGTGTGTGTGTGTGTGTGTGTGTGTGTGTGTATGTTTAAATGGGGCGGGATGTATAATTAAGGGATGTTTGCAAGGCTAGTCTGGAGGCATGAGTGCCTGGAAACTTCCTTTCCAGGGCAGGCCATTTGAGAACTTGGCATCCAGTAGTTACATGAACTGATGTGGGAGGAATGCCGGGGTAGAAATTTGGAAAGATTTGCTAAAGAGGGACAGGAAGCCGAAGAGGCGTTATCTCTTGCGTTTCTAGAGTCAAATGATTCATCCAGCTCTGTTCGTGATGAGTATTTTCTGCATGTATGGAATCGATGTCCGAATTCTAAGGGGCAGAACTTACATTTTGATTTTCTCAAAATCAAGAAAAGAAAATAGTGCCAGAGGCTACGCATTCTGCCTACAACAGGAAAGCTACATGGAAGAAAGAGAGCAGGTATCTCTCTGAATCTTTAAGACCCAGTGCAACCATTTCTCTCAGGATTCTCCTGCGTTTGTGCCCTATTTTGTACACCAGTGTTAGAGCCTGCATATCTCCATTATTGAACTTCTCTAAATGGCAAAAAGCAGAACTCAGAGAACCACACTTAAGATCTCTCATGCTGCTTCTGTAGTGAATGAGCAATAGCATAAACTAAGCCGGAATAAATTGGAAGCAAATCGGCTGCATACAGATTACTTGTATATATGAAAAGATCTTTGCCAAGTAGACTTCGGATGGTGTGACGCCAAAGGCCATGGAGAGAAAATGACTTTGCTTCCTGCATGAAGGAGAGAGATTTGTCTTTGAGTCCTGCGTAATCTGCAGTCCTATGTGACTCAGACCAGTAGCAGTCCATGAAGCTCCTCTTTGCAAAGAGTAGGCTGATTTTTTTTCCCATTTCAAGTTGTCAGCACTTCAGAACAGGAAAGTGGAGTTTTCTTTCATTTGTACCGCAAATCTATCAAGAAATGGTTCTGACTGTAAGGGCACCAGTTTGAGTGCCTGCCATGAGCCCTGTACTGCACTGGCCACTGCTGTTGCAAGGATGAGTTTTAGACACAGTGCCCTCTCTCAAGAAGCATATGCAGTAGTAGGGACAGCATCCTCTAAGAATAGATAAATAAACCCAATTACCTCTTCCCACCAAATAAATACATACATACATACATACATACATACATAAATAACAAAGTAGTAGGAACAGCAGATCTGTGAGTAGTAATTACACACACAGTGGCATTCTAGGGGTATTACTGGAGCACTGAGGGAGTCACCTAGCCCCACTTTCTGGAGTTGGTGCCTGGCCGGGTCTGCAAAGACGTTACCTTGGTAAAGAATGAGGGGAGGAGAGAAGCAGCGTGCAGAAACTCTTGGTGTTTCTGCTGATTGAAGGCAGAAGTGTTCGAGGGGACTTGGGCCACCGTAGCCTTCTGTGTGTGAATTTGACCTTGAGCCTGAGGCCAGGGATCTAAAATTAAGGCCCTGTGGGGGCTGAGGCAGGTCACATCAGTGAGGGAGGTGAGCTGGGTCTGGGACGGGGGGCCTCATGGGGAGGTGGTAGACTGCAGATACACGGCCCTGCTGAAGATGGCAGCTGTAATTCGTCTCCAGCTGGTGGATGCTGCAGGGTAGCCACTTTTTTTAAAAAAAATGTGAAGCCAAAATCCATATTTTTATTATGTCAACTAATTCAAAGTTTTTTTACAAGGCCCCTTGTGGGCCCAACAAACCCCACTTATAGTTTGGATTAGCCTCCTGCCCCAAAACCCCAGTAGCAACTTTGGGGTATGAACGAGGGAGAGTCATTGAAGGGTTCTAGACATAAAGGCTCATCACCGTGGATGCTGTCTGAGGATGAATTGTAGGCTCAGTTCTGGAAGCAGAGGTACCAGTTACTGCAGAAGCATAGCAGGAAACGTCAAGGGCCTGAATTAGGACAGTGGCGGCAGGAATGGAGAGAATGGGAAGTGTCTGTGAGACAGAGTAGGCGTGCCATGGAAACTGGGGGATGGAGGTGAGGGACCAGAAGGAGCCGTGGCTTGGGTGGCTGGGGATGGCATCCCCCACAGTCAAGGTGGACGGTGCAGGGAGGGTTGCTGGGGAGCAGAAAGGACAGCATCTGGTTTATTGCCGGTGAGTGTGGAATGTCTGTTGGACTTCCCAGTGGGTGTGACCTTTAGGTAACTGGGTGTGTGGATGTGCAGCTCAGAGGCGGGGTCTGGGCTAGGAGTTCTATTGTTTATTGTGGTTGAAACTGCGTTGAGAAGAGGGAAGAGGTGATAA
Organism: Vicugna pacos; assembly: GCF_048564905.1. NCBI lineage: Eukaryota > Metazoa > Chordata > Mammalia > Artiodactyla > Camelidae > Vicugna > Vicugna pacos. The sequence goes on from NC_133014.1 coordinate 10,672,014, forward strand.
AGAGATGCTTGTCCTATCAGTGTTTTTCTTTCATTCCTAAACATTTGTTCATTTAATAAAAATCTCACAGGATTTTTATTTTTAGTGAGGGTAGGCATTAAATAAGTAACAAATGTAGGGGCTTTTGAACTAGGCTTTCAAGGGTAAGACAGAAATAACTAGATGAAGAAAGAGCAATAGGGAAGGGTTTTTAAGTGAGTTTCCAGCTTGACCTCAGGTTCTGCGGGCAGGAAGGAGTATGGTGTTTTTGAGGAACTGAGATAAGAGCTCGAGAGAGGTGGACAGGCCTTGGTTATGCAGGGCGAGCCGCAATGGGAACTGGTCTGTTGTAAGGACGGAGTGATAAGCCATAACGACATAGGCAGAGGGCTGGTGGTTTTAACCAGAGTGGCTTTATGTTGTGGTGGAGGGGTATGGCTGAGCGGTAGAGCGCATTCTCGGCGAGGACGAGGGCCAGGGTTCAACCCCCCAGTGCCAACGTTAAGGAGGGAAAAAAAAACCCACAAAGTGTATTTATGTTGATACCAGGAGAGCAACTGCAGGTGCACAGACAGGTCCTCTATCCGAGCAGCCCCTACCTCCTGTGCGCTGCTGGCCCCTGACGCCTCACGGCCACTGCAGGGAGTAGACATGAGGGACAAGGCTTTAAGCCAGTTAGTGATGTGATCAGATTTACGTTTGAAAACTAATCACTCTGGTCATAGGGAGGAGTGAAAAGATTAGAACGATATATTTTCCACGATAAAACTGTACTCTTAAACAGTAGAGAGAAATTTTTTGACAGAATCTTTCTATAATTCTTTGTTTTTCATTTTAGAAATCAGGACCTTTGATATTTAGAAAAACTATGTTTAACTCTACGGAAATCAAGTTTTCTGGTAAGTGTAATAAACTAGTATAATACTAAAATAACGATAAATTATAAATGAGTAATATCATGTAATATAATATATTATAAACTAATACATTAACTTTACAAACTAATATAACATAATATTTTATATTGTAAACTAGGCAAATGTTTTGTTTTTAAGTGGTTCTAACATTCTTTAAGTGTTTCTTTTGTTCCCGTCAAGTCTTGGTCATTTTCAAGAAGGGGTTTTTCTGATCCTTCTCAGGATCCTGTCTTAGAAAATGTAATATGAATCATTCTTTAAAAATTATAGTTAAAGTCTAATAAAGTAGTTCTCAGGAAAAAGTATTTGACTTCTGTGAAATTTGACTCTGAATAAATTCCTTTTATTAATATGTCAAATGCCATGATTGTGATGAAACCTTTGTACCCCTGAAATTTTTCTAAAAATACACATGATCATAGTATGAAATAAAAATTCCTAGACGCTAACAATTTAATTAGGATTTTAGGCCTTATGAAAGTGAAAATATTTGCTAGAGACTGCGTTGTCTGTATAAATTCTGATGTGTCAGGGCTGCCAAGTCATAGATCTGGAGGTTTTCAGTATTTTTAATGGGTTTACATTGGATCACTTACTGTGCTCTAACTCCTCTTAGTGTTTCTAGTAACTTGAGTAGGTAAGTTGGTTGCCAGGGTTAAGGTTTTGGGATAAGGAATAGTTTTTTGTCCGGTAGAGCAAATTGGCTTCGTGGGATCCACAGCCATGGTCCCCTTTCCCTCCCACACCATCCTCTGATCATGTGTGGTCTTTGCTGACGGAGGTAGGCTGGCCATCAGCTGGAGAGCAGAGGCGGTTCAAAGCAGCTCAGTGATATCATAGATCATCAGTGGTGATAAGAGCCTGGTAAGAGGAAATTGAAGCCCACGGTGGGTGAGGAAAGCAATTGGGCATCTAATTGCTTTAATAAATTGATGTCTCAATGTCTAGACAAATAAAATTTAAAACACCAGTGCAGACCAAAAATAAATTTACGTGGGGGGAAAGAAGTTATATGGACCAATGAAGGACAGAATTTGATTTTTTAAAAGTCAATATGTAATGTCTGAGATCAGCCTAAAAGTAGACCACAATCAAGACAGCGGTATTAACATATCTAAAGAAAGAAAGAATGAGGCAGCAGAAGGGAGTTAGGAGCCAAAGAATTAAAAAATGAGGGTTTAGTCAGGTAAAAGCTGGCAGTCTCCCAGTGTTGATGGGAGAAGAGGTCTTTCTTGACCTGTGGCTGCGGCTCTAACATGTGGCCGGCGGGGGTGGATGCGGTCCCCGGCGGAGCCTTGTTGTCCTGCTGCCACACTCACCAAGCAGCCTTCTCATCACACGGGCATCCAGGAGGGCATGCGGAAGAGAGAGTTAGTTGATCATTATACTTTAACTTTACAGTTATTGTTTATTTTAAGTAACTGGGCATTCCAGTTTATAGGTCTACATCTGTGGTGTGGTAAAGGAGTGACTGAGTCTCTGTGTTCTCACAGAGCCAAATTTCAGTGCCTGCAAAGTTAAGCCTTGGTCCCTTGGGGTATGTGTCCATGCTGTTTGGTGGATCAGATGTCTGGCTTTCCCTTAGGTGACCCCTCTTAGCTGCCCCATTCAGGATGCAGTCATGTGGAGCCACTGTTGAAAATCTCTCGGTGTAGTTCATCATATTAACAGAATAAAAGAAATATACCAAATAGCCATCTCAATAGATACAAAAAAGCCCTTGAAAAAACTCCACACCCATTCATGATGAAAACTCAGAAAACTAGAAATAGAAGGAAACTTCCTCAACCTGATAAAGGACATCTGAAAAATCTATAGATTAACATTATACTATCAGTTCTTCCTAGACTGATATATAAATTCAGTTCATCCCAATCAAAATCCAAGCAAACTTACATAGAAATTGACTAACTGTTTCTAAAACTTATAAGTAACTACAGAGGACCTAGAATAGCCAAAGGAAATTTTAAAAAGAACAAAGTTAGAGGGCTTTCACTATCTGATTTTTTAACTCAACAAGAAACTACAATAATCCTAACAGTGTGGGACTGTCATAAGGACAGACACATAGAACAGTGAAACAGACTAGAGGGCCCAGAAATAAAGCCACATACATAAGGTCAATTGATTTTCAACAAAGGTGCCAAGGTAGTTCATTAGAGAAAGGATAGTCTTCTCAACAAATGATGCTAGAACAGCTGGGTATCCACACTGAAAACAATCTCAGCTCTTACCTGGATCTCGGACTGAGACATTCTCTCTTCACCCCTCCTCTCCCCTGCTGAGGCTCATTTACGCATATGTTAGACTGCTTGATAACTGTCTCACGGGTCACTGAGGCCCTGTTAATTTTTTTTTTCAGTCTCTTTCCTCTCTGTGCTTCACAATCAGTATTTAATAGCTGTTTTCGCATTCTTTTTGTTTGTTTGTTTTCACATTCTTGTCTGCTAATTCTCTCATCTTTGTCATTTCCATCATCTTTGTCAAATTGACTGATTCATATCATGTTATGAGTCAAATTTTCCTGCTTTATATACCTAGTGTTTTTGTTTGGATGATGGATATCATGAATTTTACATTCTTGAGTACTGTGATGTTGTAGTCCTTTAACAGCTTTGTTCTGGCAGACAGTTAAGTTTCTTTTGGGTCAGTTTGATCTTGTCCAGTTTTGTTTTTCATTTCTTTTAGGATGGATGGGGAGTAGCCTTTACTCTAGGACTAACTAAGCACCACTGATAGGATGTGACTTTTCTGTGTCTCTCCTGCTTGGTGTGTTTAATGAGACCTCCCCGCTCTGGCTAGTGGAAACTCTAGAACCAATACTGGACTTAACATATAGATGAAATGAACAGTGGTCCAGCAATTTTTGGTTAACTGTAATCATTTAATTTAATGAATTTATCTGTCTCACTTTGCATTGACTTTTGGGGGGAATTAGGTAATATTTTCCTTGTTGTTTCATTAAAGTAGCCTATTTTAAACTACGTTCTTGAAACCTTAAGTTTACATTGGAGTATATGTACATATATATATATTTTTTTCATTTAAATGAGACTTTCTTTTTCTAAATAGTTAAGTCATTCAGCTGTTCGGGGCCTGTGAAGTTTACCATAGAGTGGTATTTGGAGTACCATACCTGTCACAATGAATATCCTGATCTAGAAGTAAGTAAAACTGATTTTTTTTTTAATGTATGTAATGCTATGAAGGAAAAATTATAAGATCTATTAGCTCACCAAGTGAGGAGGCTAGAAATAGAGATTGTGGTTTTCGAAGTGCCACAGATTTATTTTGGGACTTAAGACGATAAATGCTTTAATTGTATCAAAGTATGTGCTTTCTGAGAATACAGATCTTTTCGTTTCCTTGCGTCTTATGAAAAATGTTTGTAAACGTTTATATCAGGCTTGTAAGAACCATCGATAAAGGGACTGTGGGTCACACACAAATAAGAATCAACTTCATTTAAGAAATGCAGAAGTTTCACTTCCTTCAAAAAATTAGTAATAGGGCACCTAGGACTTGAGTCAGCAGGAGTAGATTTAGTGAGTTTAAGTAGGTTTGAGAAAGAGCTGAGGAGGGGAAGGGAGACATCGGGGAAAGAAGAGGGGGAGTGTGAGAGGAGGAAACAGGCTGGGCTCGGCTCCGTGTGCATTTCCTGAGAACGAAGCTCCTCACCTAGAATCCACAGCACAGTTGTCAGAGTCAGGAAATTTAACATGGATAACAATACTGTTATCTAATACACAGACCTTATGCACGTTTTACCAGTGTCCCAACAACATCCCTTTTAGCAGCTTTTTTTCCCCCTTTTCTTTTTCTGGAACCAGATCCAATCCAGGATCACATTGCATTTCTGTGGGTTTTTTTTTTTTTTTTGGAGGTGGGGGTGGGTAGGGGATGGCTTGCGATACAACATTGGTATGTTTGAAGTGTACAAGCCATTTATTTTTACAAAATATACCTTAATTTGAGTATTTCTCACATTTCCTCAGAACTAAATTCAGGTTACATTTTTGGCAGGCATACCAGAAAATACCATTTTGTTCCATTTTTGGTGATGTTCACTTTGATCAGTTGGTTAAGGAAATTTCTGCCAGGTTTCTCCACTGTGAAATTACTACTTTTCTCTTTGTTATTATGAACGATAATTTGTGAAGAAATGCGTTTATATTTGTATGGAAATGTCCTGTTTTATTATCAGTCCTTGTTTTAACATTCTTTGATTTCTTGCCTAATGAGTTATTTCTATGATTGTTAAATGGTGATTTCCTAATTCCGTGTTTTTGTCTACATTTGTTAGCATTCTGCTGTGAGGATGAGGGCTCTCTTCTTCCCTGTCTTATCTGTCAATCAGTCAATCAATTATCAATATGGAGTCATTGATTTTTACTTTGTTGTGTGATGATAATCTTCCTATTTCTATGTATTTTGCATAAATTGTCCGATATTTGGCCAGTGGAAGCCTCTTAACCTTTCCTTGATGACTAGGAGCTGCTATTAGAAGCATGGTTTTAATCATCCATCTAGGAGCCAAGAACCTCACTGTTAGTTGATGTGAATGAGTGTCTTCCCTTTACCAGCTGGGTTTGCCGCCTTTGCTTTATGTTACTAAGTGTTTGATTTATCTTTCCTTGAGTTAAATGCTGGTTTCTTTCTCTGTAAAATCTTTTATATGTGGGATAAAATGGAAGCAGTCCTAGGACAAAATATTTTTTATTTCTCTGTTTACCGTTTCCTCATAGTAACATCTTAATCATTTTTCTTACTGCAAGAGAATGCTTATATTATGTGTTACTGTATCTGAGCACATTGAAGTGGCTAAAATATTAATGATTACCTCAGCTGTACTTAAAATTATGTTCAAAGCTTTTTTCCTTTCTGTATTTTGTTCTACCACACGTTTCCAAGTGTCCCAAACTGAAATAAATTTCTGTTGTTATTTAGATATTAAGTAGAAATAAATTATGGAAATAAATGATAACAAATAATTTTACCTTGGGTAGGAGCTGTCACAGAAACATAAACTTAATGCTGATGAAGACTTTTGTGGTCATTATTTCAAGAACACGGAATGTTGGACAACAAAAACTGAAAACCTAGATTGCAACAGCGACTTAGAGGTGTTTCCCTCATTGAATGTGAGTACTCGTCTCGCCATGTTGAAATAGAATTTATTTTTCTCCAGTGGATAGAAGCATCAAGTTTAATTATATTTTGTCAGTGTTTTGATAAAGGAAGGTGCTTAAGTTGTTAATTTTTAACATCAGTTCTTCTGTGTGTGTTGCAGTCATCATAAGAAAGATGTCAGCACCATTGTTCCTTTTCTTTACACCTCTTTGCAGCAGCCTCCTTGAGAGGGGATCCTTTTACCATCCTTCCATGGTCTGCTGTCACGCCATCTCTCACCTCTCTTCTGCCCACCCGAGTCGAACCTTTGCCCCCACAATTCCCTCAAAGCAGCTGTAGTCAAGGTCACAGGCCGTCAATGCTGTTAGATCTCGGGGTCTGTTCCTCTTACTGAAGCTCTGTCAGCATCCTGGACCTACCAGCACTTAACACGCTTGAGCACCCTCCTTTTTTACACTTTTGTTCTCCTAGCCTAGAAGACTAGATTCCAAAATGTTAACAGCAGTCATGCTTGGGCAGTGAGGCTGCAGGTCATTTTAACTGATTTTTTGTTTTCTGTACATTCTAAAATGAAAATGTCTTTAATAAACATTTTTAAAAGGTTGTGTAAAAAATTTTGTTGAGGTGTAATAAACCTACAGTAAAATGTGTGTATCAGAAGCATAGAGTTTGATGAATTTTCACACTCTGAACCCACCCATGTAGACCCAGATCGAGTACAGTGCATTTGAGCACCTCAAACCCTCTTTGAGTTCGCAGTTCCCTCCCCTCCAGTGGTAATCACTGCTGTAATTAAGGAAGTAATTTTTCAAAAGTAGGATTTTGTCATGTTTGGACTGCAATGAAGTTTGTTCTCTGGTGTTCAGCTTTCAAATCTTTACTTTTCTCATAACACGTTTATTATCTTTATCTTTAAACTATCTTTTTCTTATGGAAATGCAGCAATATAAAATGGAATTACTCTATTCTTTTTTTCCAGAATAAAGAACTAATAACAAATACCAGAAATGTTTCAAGCCGGGAAGGGTCAACGGTAAGTCTTTTTATTTGTCTTTAAATAAAATATATACAAGTTGTAGTAAGACAGAAGAATCTGCTGATGGAGAGTGTTATAAAGGAGGGTTAGTAGAATTAGGAAAGAAAAAGAAGCATTGTTTAAAACATACATACTTGTCTCTGTCTTTGTTTAAAAATCTCTTTGAAGTTGTGATTTAAGGTTAACTTCTATGAGTCTTTCTTTAAAAAATAGAATTCCACTTTTGAAAGCAATGGGCCAGTATGCATCATCGTTAAGGAACAGAAACCTTGATGCAGCATGAGGGGGGATGGAGATTAGGTATTTTGGGGAATTACTGAAAATCAGAAGACTAAGAGGCTGAGAAGGTTCCAAGGAGTGGTGTGTAGGGACTGAAAGCAGATTTGGGGGAGCTTGATGTTTGCTTTTATACGGTGACTCTCCCCGTTTCTTGTTTCCTTCAGCATCTGACAGAGTAGCCTGGTAGCGGAAAGGCATTCACTTTGCAGAGACAAGAGCAACTTTTTGCTTTGCACAAACTCTGTCTCAGGTGGAGGAGCAGGATATGGAGGGAAGGATAGGAAATACTCAGGAAGGAGTAACGTCAAGAGTCTGGTCCCATTACGTGGAGGCACGGGAGGGTTCACTGGCATTCCAGTGGGCAGTATCAGCCCTCAGTGGGATTGCCGTTAACATAGTGCCTTTAAGGAATTTAAACAATTTAGCCTGCATACTGAATCTGAGTCATTTCTAACAATGCTATCTGATATCTTTCTCCCCCGTTCAATTAAAAAGAATTCAAAACCTGAATGCTTGATGACATGAGGATAAAACGTGGGAAGAGTAATATTAGAAAAACCATTTGAATGGTCACATTAGGAGGAAACCTGTAGAAATATAAAAAGTAGAAAACATTCCGGGGGGAGGGTATGGCTCAGTGGTAGACTGCATGCCTAGCATGCGTGAGGTTCTGGGTTCCATCCACAGTACCTCCATTAAAAAGACATAAATAAACCTAATTGCCTCCCCAAACAAACAAACAAACAAGCAAAAATAAACAAAACAAAGAAAACATTGGAGGGTGGAAAAGGCTTTTTTCCACCTACATCCCTTTGGGTTTGGGAGGATGGTGATTAAAAAAAAAAATTAAAGAAATCCTTTCACGGCCCACTGTCCTCCCACAGCCCACCACTCCTTTTGTCTTTGTGTGTGTGTGTGTGTGTGTTTTAAGTACCTCAATTCAATTCTTAAAAGTTGCTTTAGAATGTGGTGAATAACTGTTTAGCTGTGTCTTACATAGCAATCTTTAAAAATAACAAAGGATTTTTTTTTCTGTTTCAGGATGTTGTAGCCAAAACACAGAGAGATGGGTTTCATATCTTTATTGTTTCAATTAAGACAGAAAAAACAGATGCAGACTGGAATTTGAATGGTATAGTTCAACTGCATGCATGTTTATCGTCCGCTTTTACTATATTCTGTATTTTCGTCATTGATCCAAATCTGTATTCTCTGTTAAGACACATCATTCAAAAATGAATTTCTGGTAATCATGAAAATGAATCTGTTTGGGACACTTAAAACTTTATGCTTATCTTAACTCTAATTTTTTTTAATGGAATAGAAATTTAAAAGTAATTTAAGTTAAATTCTTTAGATGTCTAACTTCATAGAGGGATATATAATTCTTCATCCTTCTAGATTGAAAACAAATTTTTTTTAACACACAGAAATAGGTAGGCAACACCTTAATTGTATTTGAAGGAGATCATATTCTATTTATTGAAAATGGCCATTATCAGGGGCTTAAAATTTTTGTTCTTTAAAAAAAATTTTTTTAAAAAAGAAACTCCGTTTGTAGCCTGAGTGTAAAGTCGCGTTGCTGGCAAGTGTGGCTTCTGTGGTCTGTGAGCTCCCCCGCCTGCCCTCAGGCAGACCCTCTTTGCTTCATTGGGCTGTGGGTCCCAGCAGGCGGGTGAGCCCGCGCTCACACTATGCAGTTTTCAAGGGAGTGAGCGCTTTTACATGTCTGAGAATTGCCTTGGCTGTTGTCTTCTAGGGTGGGCGTCTGCTGGGCTGACAGTGGCCAAACAGCATTTGAGGATCCTGGGGATTTGCAAATGGGGGACACAGAATGACTGAAGCCAGGCTCTGTCCCTGAGGGGCACCCAGTCCGGTGGGGCGGGAGGAAGCAATGGGGCGAGTCAGGCGTGGCTGCAGAGGAGGCCCTGAGCTGGGCTTCCCTGCGGGAAGCTGGTGGAGCTGGCTGCTCTGGGGGAGTGTGAAGCAGGGCTTCCTCCCGGAGGTGCCATCCCGGGCCAGGCCGTGCCAAACAGGGGCCGGACCTGGTGCCATTCTGCCACTCCTTATTCCTGCTCTCTCGGACCACAAACCAAACTAGATCCTGGAGTGCAGAAATGTATCCAAGTTACATGAAGCAAGACAAAGTCCTCCGCGAGGTCAGTGACTCAGCAAGGGCCAGTCTAAGGCCAGGGCTACTTTGCTGGCTGCCTAAGATCCGATTTGGCCCACGTTTTACAACAGCGTGTATACAAGTAAAGGCGTCTTGTTAGGTTACATAATCCCACACCGGGTAATCACCCGGTACTTTGTGTGCGCTAGGGGGGAATTCATCCACTGTTAACTTGGTTTGGATTCTTGGAGCTTTAAGATGTGCTTACGTTTAAAACCTTAAGAAAAACTAATTGTTCATTTAACTCCTTCATTTCTTTGCCCCCACCCTACTTTTCGCTAGTTTCTCTTTCTATGATGGGGCCTCATGGATATATCTCTGCATCGGATTGGCCTCTAATGATTGTGAGTATCTCTCATCGTTTTGTTCCTTTTTTAAAAAATGAATTTTATATTCTAATTGGAAAGTTAAAACATTTTAAGAGCTCAGTGGTGGTAATTCCTTAGTAACTAACGTTTTGACGTACCCCCTATTTCTGGTTCCACGGTGACTGGAAAATAAAGGATTGCAAACCTGAATGTAGAAATGTCACTTTCCAAATGATCAGAAGGCGTTACTGATTAAAATTGCTTCTCTCCCCACAGTTCTACATGGTGATGTGTATTGTGTATATTTTATATGGTGTCCTCTGGCTGCTGTGGTCTGCCTGTTACTGGAAAGATATATTAAGAATCCAGTTCTGGATTGCAGCTGTCATTTTCCTGGGAATGCTTGAAAAGGCAGTTTTTTACGCTGAATACCAAAACATCAACAGCACTGGGCTATCAAGTAAGTAGTGACTGTGTCCATAAGTGTGGTGTGACCCACGGGCCTCAGAGCATTTGTGAGCAGAGCTGTGGGACCCCAGCCCACCCCTTCCTACAGTGGTCTGGGAACAACCATATTGGAGATGAAGAGGAGGGAAGCCAAGAGGAGAATGTCGGAGTAGGACTGTGACGTAGGCTGGCATGTATGTTGTCTTCATTTTCTCTTCCTCCTTGCTGGCTTTCCCTCACTCTCCTCCTGGGGAGAAGAAAGTTCCCATTCCCGAAGGTTCAGCTACTGGCGATTGGCTTAAAACAACACAAAGTTCTGGACAGGGGACGTTAGGTGCTGCCAATCCGTTTAATTTATTTCTCCCTCCCCGCCCTGCCCCTCCATCCTCTTTCTTCTCCTTTCCTCTGTAAAAAAGAAAAGAAAATTTGGCCACAGGGAATAAAATCAGAGGTGCCAGGATGGATGGTGTCTGCAGCCTTCTTGCAGAGAACTTCATGACCATCAGAGGCACCATCGCAGTTTACACAGTGGAACGTGGGATGTGGGGAGGGCGTACCGTTGGACATCCTCAGATGTGGGCCCCAGACGTCGACAGACAGAGTCCAAAAGGGCCAGAGAAGTAAAGGAACGGCAATTCCTTCGAAAAGGGAGATCACTCAAAAGGGTAGAAAGCGTCAGGAACGTGCTTCTGAGCGGTCAGTGACAGGTGATCGTGGTACAGGCTTTCAGACGGTGTGGTTGTGTCTGCTCTTTATTTTAAAACACTCCAGGGAAAAAAGAAGCTGAGATGGGATATAGATGAGACAGATTTGGCATAATGTTGATAACTGTGGAAGCTGAGTGATGGGTACGTGGGAGTTCATTATATCACTTTCTCTCTGTTGGGGAGTGTTTGTAGTTTCCCAAAATAAAAAATTTAAAAGGACATGTACGAAAGAATAAAGAAGGGAGAAGCAACTAGGGAGGCATGCTAGAGGCATGATTACTGTATAAGAAGTTGTAGTGATGTGTGTGTGCCCTCGGCCAGCCATGGAAGGAAGCACAGAGCTGCTGCCCCTGGCTGGAGGCTAAAGCGTCCTTGAATGTCAGAGAAGGCTGGTCGGCTCCTTTGCTGCCAGTGGTGGTCCTCTTGTCTAGAGAGGGTGACGGGTGCCGTGGACTCGGGTGAGGGGCAGCAAAAGCCTGAGACCCATGCAGAGAGGAGAGATCACCTGCCGTCCTTGGGGACTTCAAGCCCTCTGAGATGACACCATCTGGGGGGAGGAACCCCAGACTCTTCTGGAAAAGGAGGGGTGCCGGCAGACTGGGCCTGGGCCGGTGCCGTTTCTCATTTCCCAAGTGTGAATTCTGTCACCCAGGCTGTCTTGCTTGCCATCGGTCCTGGGAGGATAGAATTTAGAAGAAGCATAGCAGGGATGGGAAGTGGTGATCGGCAGGCCCCAACGAGGGTAGGTTAAGAGTAAGCCATGTCAATTGACTCCTCTGTTCTGTGCTCCTGGATTCAGTTAGGAGAGTGTCGTGAACTTAGCATATTCGAACTTCCTCAGGGTCTCTTGAGCTTTCTTGCGGAGAGGGTGGAGAAATGGGACCTGAAACACGACTGACTAGGTGCGGTCACAGCTGGTTTCTGGATGTCTCTCTGCTTCTTTCCATCTTCCCTGCCAGCACACTCATCATCTCTTGCCTGGATTTCTCAAATGGCCTGCTGACCAGTTTTCACTCCCGCAGTCTACTTCTTGTCCAAGCCGCTAAGTAGAGCATTCTTGATGACTCTTCTGCCCTTGTAGCATGCAAGCAGCCACAGACAACACATGGGCATGGCCGAGTTCCAATAAAACCTTATTTACAAAACAGACATGGGGCCAGATTCGGCCTGCGGGCCGTAGTTTACCAGTTCCCCTTTGACTCCCCTGTTTACTATCACAGACTTCCCACGGCTCTTAGCATCAAGCCTAGACTGCTGGCCCGGCCTAAACCCCCGGGTGACGGGGTCCTGCCTCTGTCCCAGCTCCTTTCTCGAGACCCCTCGTTACACGCTCTGCCGCAGCCATGCCAGGATTTCACTTCCTGCAACGTGTTTTACTTTCCTCTTTTCTCCTCCTTGCCTCTGCGTGTGCCTCTTCCCCCCCACCCCCCTCCAAATAGCTAACTCCCACTCAGCCTTCAAACCCCGGTGGAGACGTCACTTCCTCTGAGAACCTTCTCTGGGCCCGTTTGCTGTCCTGCCACGTGGATTGGGTTGCTTTCCTCCCGGTCCTGGGAGATGCTGCGTTATCTCCGCACCTGCCGTGCTAAGTTCTGTTTGCTTGTCCAGCCAGAGTACAGGCCTCACGAGGGCAGGGGTCCTGCTGTCTCTTACTGTGACAGCCGCAAGCGAATAATAAATGATGACGGCAGCCTGGAGAAAGGGAACTCGAGGATGTGGTGGTTCTCAGGTATTCAGAGGACAGGAAAAGGGTACAGTTCTCCGTAGCCCAAGGGCGAGAATAAGAACAGAGGGGCTCAGGGAGACAGATTTCTGGTGCACGTGAGAAAGCTGTACCCAATCATCGACCAGATATGGAGGGAGTTTTCAGGAGGTGGTGAATCCCCTTCACTGAGGTTTCAGGCATCACTTGGATGAGCTGACTTTGAAGTTAAGCGTGGCTAATTCGTGTGAGGTCAGAATGTCGCCGTACACAGCGCACGTTTAGACTGGAGGCGGCCGGCCTCCAGAGGCCCCCAGAGTGAATGGGTTTTCCTTCTCCCCCTCAGCCCAGGGTTTGCTGATATTCGCGGAGTTGATATCTGCAGTTAAGAGGACGCTGGCTCGCCTCCTCGTGATCATCGTGAGCTTGGGTTACGGCATCGTGAAGTGAGTACCGGGGCCTGGAGAACAGTCTCCAGTCTTGTGATCCCGTCCGCCTGCGTCTGTGGAACTGGGCACCTCTCAGGGTCACAGCAGACCCCCCAGGGAAGCGTCTGCGAGGACGTGTTTCTGATTCTAAAGGATCTCCGTGCACTGGCTGTTTCATACTTTCCTCAAATAAAGATCCTGAGCTTGAATTCCAGTAACTTTTTATAGTTAGATGAATAACCAACTTAAAGGATAATGGAAAATTTTAAATGATTCTTGAAGTTCAGACCACTTTCCATTTCCTAGACAGCATAGCTATGTGATGTGATTGTGTCTGAGATACCGTGAGCGCTCTGATCAAACACCAGGGCAGCGGAATTTCCTGACTGCAACCTGGCTGCCCCCCCGAGCACCCGCTTCTCCGGGACCCTCTCCAGCAGCTCTTTTCTCTCTTACCCGTGAGTCACTGGGCGTGAACATGGACGAGCCTATCCTCTGCACCCTCATTGCCTTTTTCAGACCATTGTTTTTCTTTTTCCCTAAGACCCTCTGGTTCCCAGAAGCTCGAGCCTTCAGACAGGATCGCAGCTACATCTTCTCAACGTCCTGTTTCCCCTCCTCCCTGGCGTCTCCCAGCCCTTGCATCCCTGTCTTTCCCCTCCTCAGCACTCATCCGGCAGGATTCCCTGTGATTTCAGTGTCCATGTGAGGATCCTTTAAGTAACCAGATCTCACTGCCTCCCCTCTGCTGCCCTTACCTGTCACCCCTCAGCTCCCGAGTCCCAGGGCCATTCTCTAGACTTGATTATTATTTATTCATTATTGTGTCTAACAGCACCTTCATGTGGCAGATTTCAGCAGTCCACTTTGCAACTGTCCCCTCCTCTGCTCCCTGTTTACTTTCTCTAACGCATCAGCTGCAGTCACTCTTCGTCCCTGCTGTGACCTCTGGCCTGTTGATCCCACCGCCTTCCTCGGTCCAGCAGGGGACTGAACACCCCTGCCACTCCTGAGGCCTTTGTCAGCGTCCCTTGGGCCGCCTTCCATCTGTGCAGGCTCAGCCTGGGGCAGCAGCATCAGCCTGAGAGGAACACCTGGCCCCGCTGCCCAGCTCATGCATTTCACAACCCTGAACTTCACGTGCACCCTTAGTGCTGCTGGCAGACCCAGCCAGCTCCGGTTTGGCTTCTCACTCTCCCTCTCTGCACCATTTACCCCTTCTCTCTCCTCACAACTCCCTGCCCTCATCCATCTCAGCTGATCTTGGCTCTTTGCTCTCTGAGGAAGTAGAAGCCATCAGAAGGGAGTTCTGACACGTTCCTGCCATCCGATCTGGGTCATTCTCCCCATCTCTGGACCACACGTTTACTCCCTCCTATGAGGCATGGACCATCCCTGCGTGGTTAGGTCCTGCCCTGGCCTTGTGCTCTGGATCCCGGCACCTCCTCTGTCAGAGAGTTGTCCCAGCAGTCCACCCTGCTCTCCTCTGTCACAGCCCCCCTCGGTGGGGTCATCCCCATCAGCACACTGTTATTTCTGTCTTCTTCAGGAACAGAACCCTCCCTTGAACCCAGATGGCCCTCTACTTGCTCTTCTGATTCATTGCACCAGCTTCCTGGAACCTCCCGACAGCCAGAACTGTTACTGCGCTCGCTTTACGAGGGTCAAACACAAGCTGATGGTGTGGGGTCATTTAAAAAAGGCTGTGCCCTACACACCAGCCCTGTCTTCCATTCCTTTTACAGCCACCACCCTCCACACCTTGGCACCTCACGTGGCTGCAGCAGCCTTTTCCATTGGGTCATCTGTACTTGGCCACTTCCACGTCCCTCATCTTCTGTCCTGGTGAAGTTTGGCCCCATCCCTCCACTGAGGCTGCTCCGCTGCCGTGAGTGGCCCAGAGGGCACTCAGGACCTCAGCACGGAGCACGCGCGCGTGTGCGTGTGAGCTGCAGCCTGCTGAGTTAGCGAGCTGTCTGCCAGGAAACCTTCTCTTCCTTGGACTTGTATTAAGATTCTCTCTCATGTGCTTTTTAAAATTTTAATTATTACTTTCATTTTTTGGCCTCAGTACAGTGTACAGAACACAAAACCCTCTTGTGGAATGTTGTGACACCTCCCAGTTCTAGTTGTGAACATCGGGTGCCAAGGTGTGGAGGGTGGTGGCTGTAAAAGGAATGGAAGACAGGGCTGGTGTGTAGGGCACAGCCTTTTTTAAATGACCCCACACCATCAGCTTGTGTTTGACCCTCGTAAAGCGAGCGCAGTAACAGTTCTGGCTGTCGGGAGGTTCCAGGAAGCTGGTGCAATGAATCAGAATTTAGGTGAACTAAATTAGATAAATAGTCTTAAATATGAGCTGTGAGTAATAGTTCAGTTTTTATCTAGATTTGTTTTAAAATGACTATCATAATTATTTTTTTCAAAACCAGCCTCCACTTCTAATTACTCTGAGAAGGGGTTTCGAACTAAAACGTGTTCGCAGGTAAATTCTGATTTGCAAATATGAAATTTCAGTTCTGTCTTCAAATTACTAATTGAAAAAAATTATCATCTTTGCCTATTCCCAATTCATTTGTTTATACTTTTAAAGAATCAAAAATGTTTTAATTCTTTTCAGTTTGATGAATGGAAGCTGGAGCCTGTTAGGACTTCCGTCTGGGGGTGTCAGGGGGAGGAAGGTGGTGGGACACGAGCCCCTGACATCCTTCTCTTTCTCTGCCCGAGTCAGAGAATCAGTGGGTCCCCTCTGACAAACCACATCAGTATGGTTCGTAATTAATGTTGGCGACAGAGTTAAGTGACTGTTTCTACCAGCAACACTTAGAAGCTGGCACTCACCTTCCTGGGTTTCATCAATCTTCGTGTCCATTCTATAGAAAAAAACAGTACCTGGGCTATGTTCAGTGCATGGCTTGGATTTCAGCAGCAAAATCCTCTGGCCTTAAAAATGTTGCTTTCTGGGCATCAGTACAGCTTCACGTCCTAGAGAAGGAGGCCTGCTTTTCCTCAGCCTGTTTCTGCTGTGTTCCCAGATACGCTATTTCCTAAAACAGCGGGCCTCAGAGGCAGGAGAGGGGGGCTTAAGTGGGTAGTGTCTTCTCTGGTGTTGGAAATGGGGCCGGTTACTGTATTCAGGTGCACTGTACTTACCTTGCTTTTTGTTTTTCTTTGTTCCGCGGCCTCCCCCTTGTTCCAGGCCCCGCTTGGGGACAGTCATGCACCGGGTCGTTGGACTGGGGCTGCTCTACTTTGTCTTCGCAGCCGTTGAAGGCGTGATGAGAGTCATTGGGGTAAAACTTACATCATTTCACTAGCGCCTTTTTTGTTGTTGCTGTGCAATGTGATTTTCATTTATATCTACTGAGATGAATTTTTAAAAATAGGAAATTTGTGAAAAAGACTCAACTTGAGCTTTTTTCTCCCCCTGTGTAATATTTCTCTCTCCCCCCCCCCTTTTTTTTTTTGGCCTAAGCAGAGCACTTTTTAAAACAGTATGGTTGTGAAGGCATCACTTGGTGTCATCCCAGGAGCTAGCTCCATCTTAAAAATGTTCGTGGTGGTTCTTTATAAAGAACGTTTGTCTTCATCGTTAGGCACTCTGAACGCATTAGTCCCTTCCCTAACCCTTGGCTTAAACACGAGTGAATGAACAGTAAGTTAGTTCCACCTTTCACACATACAGACGTGACTCGTCATCGCTCTCCCACGTCTCATGTGGTTGTAAGTTTTCTCTGACTCTTGTGGGCTCAGTGTTTGGAGGAGTCAGCAGATCCCACTCTTGGAACAGCCAGGAGAAGGTGGTGTGCGAGGGGACAGCGGCTCTGGCGATGCCTGCAGCAATGATTCACTCTGGAGAAGAGTCCGAATATTTGCACCTGTAAAGACCCCTAGATTTCTAGCTCTCAGTTTTCCTTAATAATATGGTTGATGACTGAGTGATTATGAAGTGTATTAAATTTTTACAGAGAACCTTGTGATTTTACTCAAAATGTCTCCTGTATTAGATGTTTAAATCAGATAACTGTGCAGAGAGTGAATGCTCCGTATGTTGCCACATACGTTGACTTCACATATTTTAATCTGACCCTCAAAGCAGGACATTTGTCCATTAATGGTAAAAGCTTCATTTTTCTTCCGGTGTCTTTGATCCACCTATATTCTGTGTTAGATATGCCTGCTCTTTTCATCTTTGACTCCTTGAAAGTTACATTTATTTTTACCTTTACATAATAATGAAGAACTTTGGTTTGCATTTATATATATAATTCACAGGAAACAAATCTTAGAAAGAAAATGGAATGGATAAATATGCCCCATATAGATTACATTGTATTTCTTTAAAAGTTTACATAGTCAGCATCTTAATGTAACTGTTTTAAATATGATTACCTGTCAGGATCCAATCTATGGTTTGTTCATACCCTTCCATTCAGTTCCTTTTCCTCATTTTACTTTCTTTCCTGTTCTTTCACATGCGTGGGGAAGCTAAGGAGTCAGTTTCTTTAGGGGCTGTGGCTGCAGGCTTGGTGTGGAGGGGGCAGAGATTGAAGCAGCTCACCCCAGGCGGGTGGGACGTGATCTGTTTGATTTGCCACCCCGTAATGCAATTTTACATTATTGTTGGGCAAATTAATGACAAATTAACATTCATTGCTGCCAAAACATATCATCTCCATGTGCTTAAATACAAGTCTATTAGGCAATCAGATCTTTGATGTGGCTTTTGTAAAATGAAATGAGATGAATCGTTTTCTTCATCGGTTGACAATTATGATAATACAATGAAACTTGGACATTCAGGTTTTTCCCCCTGTTTTTATCTTTCAGGGTTCTAGCCATTTAGCTGTTGTTTTGGGTGACATTGTTTTAGCAGTTATTGACTCCATTTTTGTATGGTTCATATCCTTTACTGTGTCCTAACATAGTTTGTCGTATCATTAAAATCGGGTTATTTTTAATTTGTAATAATAATAGAAAGAAACCTAGTTATGTGTATGGTTACCTCAATATAGGAATTTGGTTGAAGGTGAAATTCCTCGAACAAAGAACATCCTTATTTTTTTTGTTAGTTCAGCACACGTGAGTGTACACACTGAGCAGTCTGGTAGGGGAGACAAGTTCGTAACTGAGAGCCACACAGCAGTAGTCATTGCCATTTTAGGGAGGTGCTATGCAAACAGGGAAGAGAGGCATTCATTCTGGGGTAAAAATCAGGAAGGACTTCAGGGAGATGGTGACATTTAGACTGAGACTGGGTGGACAAATACAGGTTTACTAGGAAAAGAATGGAGGGGGGAAAGCATTCTGGGAAGAACTGAGGGGACTTTCAAATATAGTCAGAAGCATGAAAATATAGGGACAGTGGCTCATGTCCCAGAGTAGCTTGCCTGTGGGTCACGTGTGTGGGAGAATCATGGAAGGTGGGGCCGGAATGACACACTCAGAGTTTAGAGTTCCTTGTGAAGGCAGAAAGTAGTGAGGAGTTGAAGCTGCAGAGGTGAATGTCGTGATGAAATCTGTGTTAGAAAGAACTTGGGGATGGCATAAAAAAATGACCTGGAAAGGAGAGTCTAGAGACGGGAAGTCTGGTAACAGTCATTTGCAGTGGTCCAAAGGAGAGACGGTGAGGGTTAGAAATAGGGCAGAGGAAATGGAAGAAAGACTCCCAGTGATAGACTTGCTAGAAATGGGAGGGGAAAGGGAGAGAAGGCTCCAAGAAGCTGTCATGACTCATTTCGGTGGCGGGGCCAGTTCTCAGGGCCAGTTCTCAGGTAAAGTTGGAGAAGAGACCATGATGGGTGAGATTTGAGCTGCTCAGGGCATTCGTGTGAAGTCAGGACTGGCAATAGGAGTCAGAGCTGGTGATGAAGGTGGGAGTCGTCTTTGTGTGGGAGAAGGTTGCAGCTGCAGGAGGGACCCACGAAGAGCATGTGGACCCACGAGAGGGGAGGAGCCAGGAGGGTGCCTGGTGCATGGGAGGTGGAGGGAGGTGGAAGAACCAGGAGGCTGTCATGGGGTGGAGAGCAGGGGAGCTCTGGTCTGGAGGGGCAGTCAGCAGTAGCTGGGACTGCAGACAGATGAATTCCCGAGGTGCATCTACCTGGCTTTGTTCATTCCAGGGTCACCGCGGGCCAGCAGGAGAGCGCGGGCAGCGGAGGTGCTGGGTCTGAGGCCATGCTGTGGCAGGAGAGGTTCTAGAGACAGTGTCAACTGACCGTTGTGGAGCCCCCTCACTGATTCAGTGACTCCTGTTGAGTCTGGAGAATTCCACTGTTTTTTTCTCCAAGGCAGGGCCCTCTGAAATGCATTCCTGGAAATGACGGAGTCTGAAGAAACTATGACCTGGTCAGAGCAGGATGCAGGGATGCGCAGATCCAGAGCATCATTTGTGTCTGTTTCTTCAGCATTGTTGCCTTCCCTGAAACTCATTCTTGTAGCTTTTATTTTCACAAAGTTCTTTTTGTTTTCACTGTCTTTGATACCTGTCTTTTTTAACATTAAATGTTCTTTTGTTTTCCTGTGTTTCTTTCCATTTTCTCATCTTTGTCTTTCACGGGGAGGGCCAGAGGGCCTCAAATTCAAATTTGCCTGTGTCCCTTCTCTACAAGGAAGCCGTCCCCTTTCTGCTGGGGTGCTAACATAGTGTTAATAGGCTTTTCTGAGTCCCTTGTGGGTCATTTTTCTAAGCCTGGTCTACCTATTTCTAAAATTCCCTGTTGTAAATTCTCAGTGTGCTTCCAAGTTAAAAAACAGAACAAAAATCTTTTATGTTTATTCTCAGAAAAAGTAGATCTTACCCTTGCTTGGGTTCTGTCCCCAGAGATGCCTTTGAAAATCTAATGAACTGTGAAGCCTCTGCACAGATTGTCCACACCAGCCTCACACGAGGAGCTTTTCATACAGTGAGGCGTTTGAAAGCCTCCTCAATTATGTCCACTTGTCCCCTAGTGTCTGAGGGGTGTCTTGTAAAGGACAACACCTGATTTAAAGAATTGTTTCTGACCAAACTTGCTTGAAAATTGGATTCTATTTCTGTTGAGAGCTACCAGTTTAGAATCCAAGTCTATTGAATAAAATCATAGTTAAATAAATGTGACTTTTTCCAAGGCATATAAATATCTTGCTCTAGTATAATTTTCCTATGTTCTCCCCTAAAAAACATGTGAAGTCATTCAGTTGTTTCAGAGGTGAAGGACAGGCCTCAGCTCTGCACATGAACAGGGGTCCGGCTCTGGGTGCTGATCCCCCCTGGAGAGCCTGCTCTGCCGAAGCCACAGCCTCATCACTTGTCAGGGGCTCTCCCCTGACCTGAGAATAAGGGGCAGGTGGTTCGAACGTACCTGGAATCTGGACAGGAGAATTGCTCAACATTACTGTCTTTAATCTTAATATCTTCTCTTCTGTTGTGGACTAAGAAGATGAGCTTAATTTATCTGTTCAGCTTGGAGCTGTCATTTCTAAAACTGTATATTCTTAGAGCCTTTAACAAGTTAGGGAGTGTACGTTCTTCAACTAATTGAGCCTGTAGGCGGTGAGTTTTAAAAATTAGGTTATCTTTTCTTCTGGTAATTTACAGATACATATTTCAAAGAATTCTTGTTCTTAACCATCCACAAAGTAGTTCATTGAGAAAAACACACAGTAATGCAACTTGGCAGAAAATTCCAGAAAAAAAGTGGCTGTTAAAGCTATAATTCCACCTGGATTTGAATGAGGATAACTTCCCACCTTTATGGACAGCATTGCAGACTGGGGTGGGGAGATGAGGAAAAGAAGAGAAAAGATTTAGTTTGCTTAATTATTAACATTTTCAGTTAAGATGTTTGAGGTAAAAATCATGAAGAAATCCAGAAATTAAAATTCTCTTGGTTAGTGTTTCATGGTCTCATAGCAGAGAAAGGAAATTTAGTATCCATTTCTGCTTCAACCTGAATTTCTGACATTTGCTTTCAGATTGCTGTTTGGTAATTTTCATTCCTGAGATGAAAAGTCTGCTTTCTCTGTACAAAAGGGCAGTGGGTTTCCTAAATGATCACAAATGACACGCAAGAGAAGCAGAACTACGTGCATAGAGAACTGAATGCTGGGATAATGGCCCTGCTTCCTTCTCTTCTGCAGAACCTAATAGGCCCCTCCTGTAAAATCTGGTTCTACGATGATAGAAAAAATAGCCAGAAAACTGCAAAAGCCATAGCCCCCCCCCTCTTTTTCCCCGCTTGTTTGTTGTGTTTTTTTGCTGTTTTGCTGCAGGCCAATGATTCTGATCTTGTGCTTCTGGCCAGCCTCCCTCTGTCTCTTCTTGACTCTGGCTTGTGCTGGTGGATATCCTTTTCCGACCGCAGCAGCACGTGCAAGGTGATCCTCGCTTTGGGGTGATGGGGCCTGTGCGCTCTCCTTACCGCTTTAAAAGTATTTGGTCTTGATAACGTTTGCTGAATAAAGCTCATTTGCATTTTTATAAATTCTGACAGTAGCCCTAACTGATTGAATTGTGTTATTTTAGAAATTGGTCTTCTTTTGCAACTTACTGGTCATTTAGAAAGATTGAAAAGCAGCTTTGGAAGTCTTAGTACTAAAATGAAGTTTTTGATTAGTGAAGTATTTGAAATTTAAAATAGGAGGCATAAATCCAGAATGTGCCACTTCTGTTCTTTACTCAACGTTACGTGCATTCGGTGTGTGGTTCCTGAGCAGAGCCGGGCGGGCTGCACCGAGGAAGCAGCTCCCATTTATAGGGCTCCGGCCCGGAGCCCAGCTGCGCTGCCGAGGAGCCGGGGAGAAGCCTCTCGTGCCTGACAGCGTTTTACTCTCCCTGAGCCCTGTGCTCCTGGAAAACAGAAGTGGTTAAGACGGCCTCCACCTTTGGTGTACCGGGGAAAGGCTTACTGCAAACAACTCCGTTTCCTCTTAGGGCTTAGGTGGGACTCCCAGATGCCCCCTTGTTTACTGAGGACTAGGCCAGACACAGACCTATGTACCAGCTGGCCAGTAACAGCAAAATACCAGCCTGGACCAAGCTGCGCCTTCTCCTTCCCCTCGGTCCCTGAACTTTCCTCCACCCCCAGCCCTCCTTCATGGCCCTTCCTGAGAATCTGCAGACCTCAGGGAAGGGCATGTGCTGGTCAGCTGTCCAGTCGGGCCACCCACTTCCCACACCTGCTGCTTTCGAGGCTTGTTTATTCCTCCCCGCAAAAGCAGAGCCCTGTCCTGTCTGACCTCTGGGGCTCTTGCAGAGCTCACAGTCAGAAAGTTCTCCCTATTGCAATATTTTGAATAAAGTCTCTCCTTATCTAAGTCCAGGTTTGTTTTTCTTGGACATATTTCAGTTTTTGAAATTCACAAAATGGAATTGATAGACGGCTTAATTTCTTAATTATGATCATTCTAGAGGGTAAAACAAGAATAGACTAGAAACAACAAAATAAGAAACAGAGACAGAAAGGCACAAGCCAAATGGCGTGTCACGACGGGATCTGTGAACAGTGTCTGGTCTGAGGGGGACCCGGCGTTCAGCGCGTGTAGTGCCCTGTCCTGTGCTGAGGGAACCTGGCATTGAAGGAGCACGCCATAGGTCTTCTTGCTCGTGTTTTTCCCCTTGAAGTTTGTTTACTTCGTTCAGACAGTGGTAAACTGTGAAGCAGAATCAGTGATATATCAGTATTATGATTATACAATATTGGATAAGGTAACATTTTCTGTGTTTTTATTAGTTTTAAATCATGGGAACTATATTTAGCAGTACTCATTTTGGAAATGTGGCCGAAGATTCGTATTTTGTTTTTTATCTTAACTGTGTTTTACTATTTAAAATGTTTTTCCTTAACTTTGTTCACATTTTTATAAGTTTGGCACAAACTATGAAGGCTCTAAGGCTGAGAAAGAACACAGTGAAGTTTTCTTTATACAGGCACTTTACAAATACCCTGATCTTTGCCATACTGGGTAAGCTATTTAATTTTTCTTTTATAATAATTTATTTACTATTACGTGTTCCTTTAAAGGTTGACTTTTTTTGATGTGTTTCAGCTTCTGTAGTGTTTATGGTGTGGACAACTAAGACATTTAGAATGACAAAATGTCTGTCAGTAAGTATAATGTTCCTATTTAAACAGTTTTCATTCTTAATATACTACTTTGTTTTGAGTAAGTTTGAAGAATTTAATTTGTGTTTGTAAATGGAGATAATTTTAGTGGAGAGTTTCTGTTTACTTTGAATTATTGTGTACAGAATTATAAAAAACATTTGCCTCTTTTAAATGACTCCGAAAAAGTTCCTCCTAAATCTACGTTTTCGATTATGCCCTTTTCTCAACTTCTTTCTGTATGTTTTGAAAAGTAATTCTCCCCCTGTATGATCTAAGGTAACAGGAAACCTTTTTCTTCCAGTACACCATGTAATTGGGTTGTCTTATATCTAAGTGAGATTGTAAATCTGAAATCTGTCATGTTTCTAGGGTGGTAGACTCTTGAACATTCAGGAGATGCTCTCCATGGCTTCTCTGGTTAGAAGAAAGTATATTTCTCAGACTTAAAATATAAAAGGCCTTCTTGGGGGTTTCTTGATTTGGAAATAGTCTCTAGTTCTGTACAGTTATTAAAGAGTCCTCTGAAAACCCTCGACTTCCATTGCCTTACGGGTAATTTAGTGAGAGAAGAAACTGTGTCTAGAAAATCAATTAACTGATCTCTAAAGCCCTTTTAAACTCTCTTTATGATACTATATAATTTGTTAGGATTTCATTCATCTGATTGGTTATAAGGCTGAAGTAAGCATTGATGATTTGATAAAAATAGCATTTCTTACTTTTTATGTTTCTTGGAAAAATAGGTACTTATTTATTTGGAAGACTAACTGGTTGGAAAGATTTCATAGGTACTTGTCATTACATGTGGTTTGAGTGAGAAATCTGTATGTTTATCAGAAAATTAACTGTTCTTGTTTGAACTGTCCTTACTGTAGGATTGGATGGAGCGCTGGGTTGATGATGCTTTTTGGAGCTTCCTTTTTTCGCTTATCCTCATTGTAATAATGTTTCTGTGGAGACCGTCCGCAAATAATCAGAGGTACCTAACGTAGGAAGTTCAGGTTTGGCAAGGGTTTGTTCATCTCCTGCTACCGTGTTAAACACATTTATAGAAACTGGGTCCTTGCTGCTAAGGAGTGTACAGGCAGGTGGGGAGACAGGCATAAATGCAGGACAGTGAACTGAGAGATGCATAAATCGAGCCCCGCAGGAAGGTGGAAGAGGGGCGAGGAAGACTCCCTGAAAAGGCAGCGTTTACGTCATGCCCTCAAGAAAGCAGAGGGACAGTGGATGGCTGCCCTGGGAGAGAGTGCACGTTTTTCTGGGGTAGTGGGAGCAGACATGGCATACTTTGGAGGTCCTCGAGGCCTGCAGTTTGGAGGGACATAGAGCGGGAGGGAAGGGTGGCAACCAAATTGTAAAGCGTTTAAATGCTGAGTCCAGAAAGCTGTGCTTTAGACTGCCCGTGACAGGAAGCCCCACAGCTCCTCTTGCCTCATTCCTCTTCCCAAGGAAAGTGCTGTTAAGTTTCTTTCTTCTAGGAAAAAGTGACAAAGTATATACTAGTATGTGTGGCTCTCTCTCTCTCTCTTTAAAATTATGCAATGACAATAATAATAATACATGCACACACATGTGTATACACTGTTCTGCACCTTCTTGTTTAAAATGTATCTTTCCATGTCACCTTTGTATAGATCTGCCACATGACTTTTAATGGCTATGTGGCATTCCATAATAATGGCTGTGGCACAATTTATATAAGCCGTCCCTAATGACTAGACACTTGGCTTCTGGTTTTCCCGCTGTTATCAGCAATTGCTTTTTGAAAGCTGTTGGACTTAGTAAACGTGGCTCAGTCACATTTCACTTTCACCAATTTCAGTTACGTTCACCAATCGAATTAGCAGTTTCTCCTTGTTAGGGGACAAGTTAAAGTCGTGGGCAGGGAGGTAAAAGTGATGTGGAGAACAAAGTACAGCAGCAAACTCTGTCCCCTGAACATTCGGAACTGCAGAGTTCTTTGCAGAGAGATCTGATCCATTTCCAAACCCTTTTACCAACAGGGTTTGGAATCTCTACTTTCACAGTTTCTTCACAATAACCTTTGCTAACTTGAGAGGAAGATAATCAAATTTTTATCATTTCAATTTAGATGTCAATGGAAAATTGAACAAGTTTAAGCATGCTAGTAAAGCCACCCTTGTTTTTGATACAGATATGCCTTCATGCCCTTAATAGATGATTCTGATGATGAAATTGAAGAATTCATGGTAACATCTGAAAATTTAAGTAAGTGATATATTTTCTTGTTAAATGACCACTGTATATATTGTAGCAAAGAAGTATCGTCCCTTTACCTGGGACACAAAGTCAGATACATGTCTTTTCCTGAAAAATATTTTAAAAACCATTATCTGGTAGCTCATAGTGAAAAAGAATGTGACAATGAATAGATGTATGTTCATGAATAACTAAAAAATTGTGCTCTACGCTAGAAATTGACACAACATTGTAAACTGACTATGACTCAAAAAAAAGTTAATAAAATAAAATAAAAAATAATTAAAAACCATATCTGCAGACACATCTATTACGGTAGATAGTCACAAGAAGAAAAGTCAGTGATGAAATTTTCAAGTTCGTTAATGTAGTTTGAGCTTTTGTTAATTGTTCACTCTTAGTGTCTAAGTATTGAAGTAGGTCCACTGTTTACCGCAAGAATGATTTGGTATATGTTGTGCTTAGCTCCTAAATAATGCTCATTTTCTTAATGATAGCTGCTGAATTTCTTCATATCACCCCTTGCTCTTTGAAACTGTGCACATCTGTAATTTCCTGGTCATGCCCAAAGTGTTTCTAATTATGGTCTTAGTGCCATTTTCATCTTTCTATTTATTTGTACATAGCATTTTATCACTTTGTTAATTTTACACTGACACTGTAATTAAGCATTTGTTAAGGCAACATATATATGTAACTCAGATGTTGAGAACTATTTTACTTTTGTTCCATTTTTCCTTCCTCTTACTTTATTTCTCTTACTAGTAACATTCTTTTTCATAATTTTTTTTTGTTTCTCTACTGTGAATATTTTATAATCCACCCAAAAATTGCAACATAATCAGTATGTCTTCGGTGTCCCCACTTCCTTTTACCTCCTCTCATCAGCTTATTACCTACAACTAATTTTTTCATTTTTTCTGACTTTCCTATTAAGAAAGGAAACCTGAAAAACATATTCACAGCAGAAATATTAAAATTCAGTGTGCTAAGGTTCTAGCTTTAATAATGATGGAATGAATTATATTGGACTAATCTTCCTCTGATAGCTAGAATAAACTCTGGACAGACTATTTTTTAAATTAATTGTTTGAAGGCACTGGAGAGCAGCAAAAGCAGGCAGAAACTGGAGGAGACTTCAGCGCTGAAAGAAGAGAACCACACTTAATAACTTCCACATTTATAGAGCTTTGTCCAGAGTGCATGCCCAGTCAATGAGACAGTGCCGTGGCTGGAGCTCAAGTTGATAGGTGTAATCTCACTGATGCAAGGAATTGGAGAGGGAAGTTTGGAGCTGTAAAGATGCCTGGAAATTGAGGGAAGAAATCCAGAAAAGAGAGAGCCACAGAGGGGGAATTTCCAAAGTCTGTAAAGTCTCTCTGGTCTTATCTGGTGCCTGAACTGGGCGTGTGCAAAATGCGACTCCAGGAGGCCAGTGAGAAGACAGTAGCTCTCAGGGTAAGAAGCAGAACAGATATTTCATTAGTTGCCCTCTGCAGAGTTTGAAATTCAGATCTCAGCAAGTTAAAAGTGCTTGGGTAAACACCTTGGACTTTCCATTAAAACCCCAGAAGGGCCACTCCTTAGACGTAAAGACCACAGTCTAGGGCCTGGAATTTACCCTAGGACTAAAGCTAACAAGTCAACCCTAATAAAATCTAAAAGCATATCCCCAAGAGATCAAAGTGATCCAGCAAGAATTTGAATGCCTACTAGAACAAAACACACTTCCTGGAGGAAGTAAGAGAATCTAGAGTCTGTGTAAGATCCCATTCTCAGTGTCCAGTATTCAATGATGAATTACTGGACATGGGATGAAACTGGAAACTGTGACCTCTAATTAAGGGAAAAATCAATCAGTAGAGATCTGAAGGTAGCCCAGTTGTGACAGTTAGCAAGAAAGACTTTAAAGTCTTTTGAATTAACTTTTAAATAATTATTATAATATGTTAAAAGAATCTGTAGGAATAAATTGGTGAAGACAAATTGGGAAATTTAGGAGAGGTATGGAAACTTAAAAAAAGAAGAAGAAACAAATAGAAATACTAAAACTGAAACACAGAATATGTGAAATAAATTCAGTGTTTGGGATTAACAGTAGACAAGGAAATTGGATACAACCAGGTAATAGTCAGTGAACATTTGGAGACAAATCAAAAGAAGTTTTGCAAAATAGTGGAAATAAAGTGAACATAACTTCAATGACCTGTGGGACAGTATTAAACAGTCTAACACACACGTCATGAGCTCCAGAAGAAGAAAGAATGGGGGCATAAAGAATATTGGAGAAAATACTGTATATGACAAAATAATTAATTCAAGGTAGGTCACAGACCTAGATGTAAAAAATTAAATTAATTAAATTATAGCTCTTCTAGAAGAAAACAGGAAGCTATCTTCATGCCCTTGGGTTAGGCGATTTCTTAGGACACAACAAGCAGTTTCCATAGAATTAAAAGTTTGGTAAATTAGCCTTCACCAAAATTAAAAACTTGTGCTCACCAAGAAAAATAAGAAAATGGAAAGACCAGTCCTGGACTGGGCTAAAACATTCTCAGTACGTATGTCTGATAAAGGACTCATATCCAGAATATGAGAGTTCCTCTAAAGCAATAAAAGATAACGCAATTTGTAAAAAAAAACAAAACAAAAACAAAAAACAAAAAAACTTGGAACAGACACTTCGCTACAGAAGACAAAGGAATGGCCAGTAAAGCACACAAAAGGTCGTTAGGGAAACACAAATTAAAACCAGAGTGAAATGCCACCACATGTCCACAAGGGTGGTTAAAATTTAAAAGACCAACAGCATGAAACGTTGGAGAGGATGTGGAACAGCTGGGTCGCTCATACACTACCAAAGAAGTCTTAATTTGACAAGCAGTTTGACAGTTTCTTAAAACATTACACATACACCTACTGCACAACCCAGCCATTCCACTCCAAGGTATTTACCCCCGAATGAAAGCTCATGTCCACAGAAAGACACTAATGTACATCATTATTTACAGCAGCTTGATTCTTAATAGTCCAAAACTGGAAATAGCCCAAGTGTCTGTCAACAGATGAATGGATAAAGTAGTTGTGCAAGTACACAATGAAATATTGCTAGGTAATCAAAAGTAACCAACACTGTACAACATGAGTAAATCTCAAAGCTTTATGTTGAGTGAAAGCAGCCAAATCCAAAAGAATATTGAATCCATGGATTGTGATTTTATATACAAAGTTCCAGAACAGGCAAGAATAAACTGTGGTAATTTTTGTAAATCAAAATTTACGAAATTTAAATGGTCGCTTCTGGTGGGATTGGGAGTGACCAGAAAGGAATTTAAAGAACTCTCTGTGATGATAGAAGTGTTAAATGTCTTGACTGGGGTGGTTGTTACCAATAAACAAGAGTTTGTAAAATCTCTTCATACTGTATACTTGAAATTTGTGTATTTTATTACATATGTTATACCTCAATTAAAAAAAAAAACAGTGTAATACTCCTTTAAGAGGAGAATCTGAAATGTTGGCATGTCAGATGCTCCATGGCAACATTTTCAGATTGAGGAACCTCATTTTCATTCATTATATCAACTTACGCTCTTGATCTCTTCATATTGTACCAGTTGTCCTCGTTGATGGAGAAGCAGTTTTATTATGGTAACAAAATGGCAAATTATTATGGTAACAAAAGTGAATACTTACGAGACATAGATTTTATGTATAAGATACCTTGTACGTGCTAATTTGTTTAATGTTCATCGGAATTGTATGAGGTAGACATTATTATTCCATTTTATAGATGGGGACACTGAGTCACAGAAAGTTGGTTGCTTTGCCCAAGGCTGACATAGATAGAGCCTGAATTCCAAGTGAGGCAGTCTGCTTTCAGGACTCATGCCCTCACCTCTCCTCTGCTGAAACTGCTGACATAAAGAAGAGCCTTGGTGAAATACGAAGAAAATATTTTTCTTCCCTATTTTATTTATACCATGAGCACATTCTAACAATTTATACATCAGAGAAGTCAAAGCATTAGCCAAAGATGTGTTTTATCCTTGAATAAGATACTGCAAATCCTATAGATTTTTAAATCTATAAACTTTAAAATGTATTTAAACTCTCTAAGGAAATATGTGTGCCTGTATGTATGTTTGCTTGTTTGTTTAGACTCCTCTAAAACTCGATTTCAAAACTGGCAACTTGAGAACCTTGTTGTTGTTGCAAGCAGTTGTGACATTTAAAAATTTTTCCATCCCTCCTGGGCTTCCAGATGGTGTATTAAAACCAGCACCCAGCCCCAAACTTCCACTACTAACGCTCTTTATAAGGTTATTAAATGTGAGGCTACAAAGGAAAATATTATTTTATGATTTTATATGTTTCTATCATGTTTCTCATTATAGCTGAAGGAATAAAATTAAGAGCCTCAAAAACGGTTTCCAATGGAACAGCTAAACCTGCTACTTCTGATAATTTTGTGAGTATGGCATATATTTAATGGAGTCTCAGTATTTAATGTGCCACATTCATTGACCTTCAGGAGAACATTTGTCACCAAGGTTTTTTGTTTGAAAATAAATGTTACCAAGTAATGATACTAGTTAAGTCTGTGACAACTGTAACCACTGTAAACCCTCACTTTTCAAGTGCTGTCTTTGGACCAGCATTGTGGGCATCACCTGTTAGAACCACAGAATTTCAAGCCTACACCAGACCTACTGAATCTGAACCTGCTTTTTAACAAGGATTCCAAAGATGATTCACATGCACATTAAAGATTGAGAAGCTTTTTTATAGTAAAGTTTGTGTTAATTTTTCAGCATTTTAAAGTGCTTTAAAGTGATTTTTGAAGCCATTTTAGGTAACATTTGTTATCTATTGGAAAAGGACTTTAAACCACGTAAGCCTGAATAAAATAGTAAAATACAGGGTAGAGATGAGTTTTTAAATATTTAATGCATATTATTTATGCATTACAGTCATAATTATGAAAGTAAACAAAATGGAAAGTCTGTGATACAGCTTTATATTTGGCTTTCTTACAATTACATATATTGTGATTAGTAAGGTGTGAAAATTTGCTACCCATCTAAGTTCTGAAGGACAGATGGTATATGAAGCAGTTTCATTTCCTGGATTTGGTAAATTCTCTAATTTTTATTCTTGGTAATTAATAATTCTTAAAATGTGTTCTTTGAGTAGTCTTATGGTAATTCAACTAAACTTCAAAAAATATAGTTTTAATTATCTGGTGTTAGAACTATTAAACTTCCAGTTTGCTAAGAGATTTTCCTCTTATTTTAGGGTTATATCTCAGTTTATTTTAAAGCTCAATTTTTGCACACATATTCAGGGAAAATGTTATTTCTCTAAATTAAGTGTAGTCAGTTTTTGATCAGAAGTTGGGGCCTCGACTCTCATTGACTCATTTCCACCTGAGGCTCACTCAGAATTGGCGTTCCTCTTAGTACTGACCCAGTTGCTTTGTCTCTCTAGGTAAGCAAGATGTAGTTAATGCTGGAACTAGAACATTCCATGTAGCCAGGTAGACCACAAAGAAACATTTGATTTATTTTACGTTATAAACCAAAGCATTCAGTATACCTTTTATTTTCCTTACTTCTAGTGAGATAAACTATAAGCAAGTTTTTGTTGAGAAAAAAAATTCGGATACCCACAACTGACCTGCTTTCCTTTTTTCTCCTGCAGAGAGAGGAGCAAGTGTTAGAAATAAATAGGCTTTTGTAAAGTTAGAATATTTATACTGTCTTCTTTTTCCGTTGAACAATTACAAACTCAAGATTGATATAAATAAAACCTTGAACAAATTCAGAGGCATAATGAATGCTAGAAGCAAAACATCAGCACAAATGAATGAATATTCATGCTGTCGTCTATCTTATGAATCAACGCTTTGTATTTTTACTGTTTTTTTTTTCAAAACAGAAAATAACACCTGTGCATCTAACTAAAACCAGGAAGAAGAACAAAAATCCGAAATCCAAATGTTTGTTTGCCTGTTTAAGAAAATACTGGTGTCATTTCTGTGTGGCACAAGTGCCAACTTCTTAGGCTATGAAGAAATTAAAAGAATGTCATGCATTTGAATTGAAATGCTTAAATTTTAGATGCATTTTATTATTAAAATTTGCTTTTGGGTGATATTAAGCAAATGCTAATATGGAAATATTTATTTCTACAGGATGAAGATTTGAAGTGGGTGGAGGAAAACATCCCCTCTTCATTCACAGATGTGTAAATATCCTCTGTTAAAGTTTAAATCTAAAATTTAGGCTATAGTGTAAAGGGGTAATTTTCACACTCTGTCATCTGCTTTTTCAAACCTCACACCCCCATATGATTTTATAGGCCCCCATCACTGTTGAATAACTGACTGACTTCATATCACAGTGCAGACAAAACAGAGCCCTGCCCTGGTCTTTCTCCCTCCTTTCGCACTGCCCAACAGCTCCACCCGTGCCCTGTAACCAGCTCCAACCGTTTCTTATCTAAGTTTTTCAGGATCAGAATCATTTTATTTTGTTTTAACTGTATAATATGAAAAATTCAAACTTTTTTTTTAACACATGTAACCACAGTACAGTGTATGAGGGGGAAGCCTTTGGAGGAAAAATGTGAGCGTAGGAAACTAGAGGAAGGCCCTCTGGGAACTTTGAACTATTCAGGTCCTTCTTTATCAGTGTTCTGTGTGTCACATGAACTTCGGGTAGCTGTGGGCACAGCACACAACAGGTTAGCCGTGGGCACAGCACACAACAGGTTAGCCGAGCGTGATGACGTTATCACAAACTGTTCTTTCCTTTCCCTGCTCCCAGTTACCGCCTATTTACACAGTTTCTGTCTACTATAATGTTACGTTTGCCCTAAGAATTCCTCTATGTTTCTATTAGTACGAGTATGTTGGTGATGAATCTCTCAGGTTTTATTTGTCCAAAAAAGTCTTTGTTTCAGCTTTTTTGAAAGGGATTTTTTGCTGCATGTAGAATTCTCAGTTGACAGTTTTTTCTTTCAACACTTCGAAGATTGTCACTTGAACGTCTTCCAGCTTTCATAGCTTTGGAAAGAAGTCAGCTTCGTCTTTATTACTTTGTATGTTATGAGGATTTTGTGAATGTTTTGAGGAAGTGCCAAGCTGTTTTCCAGGAGCTGAACCATTTCATAATCCTGTCAGTGATGTGTGAGATTGGTTTCTCCACATCCTTGCCAACACTTGTAATTGTTCACCTTTTGGATTTTAGCTCTCTCTGTGGCTGCAGAGTGGTATCTCATTGTGCTTAACTGAAATATGTACCGTCTTGTTGAGGGACTGGCATTGTTTAGCATCAGATTCATAAAAAGTAAGGACTGTCTTTACATTATGAAACCAACAGTACACCGTTATATTCCTTTCTTTTAGCAGTCAGGAAAGGAAAATAGGTGTGTATATATCCTTTACATGCATTCGGTATTTCTCCCTCCCTTCCTGTATATCTGAGTTATCACTTCCTCCTATACATCTTTCTTTAGTGTTTCTTACAGTATAGGTCTGCTAGAAACTAATTCTCTGAATTTTATTTATGTGAAAATGTATTTGTTTGCCCTCCTTTTTGAGGGATGGTTTTGCTGAATATAGAAACCCTGGTTGACTTCTGTTTGAGCACTTCCAACCCATCCCTCCAGTCTCTTCTGGTTTTTTTCTCTGTTGTTTTGAAGAGAAGTCAGTCTTCAGTTGTATTGTTCTGATGTGTATACTGTGGGGTTGTTTTTGGTTTTTTTGGTTTGTTTGTTTGTTTTTTTTGCAACTTTTCAGATTTTTTTCTTTCTGTTTGCTTTCTGCAGTGTTTGTACGACATGCTGAAGTGTGGATTTCTTTTCACCTATGCTTGGAGTTTGTTGAGCTACTTGGATCCATATCCTTGCTCCCTTTGGTCATTTTCCAGTTCCTTTGACTACTAATTTTTACTATTTTTGTCCAGGTTTCATAAAATTTTTTTGAGGGAAGAGTCATCTGAATTCTTCTATCTACATTTACCTGCTGTCTTCCTTTTTTTTTTTCACTAGTTTCTCTGTCATTCTTTTTACTTCTTTCTTTATAGAATTTTCACCCTCTTAGTAGTTTTCCTGCCACACATTAAATTTTTATTTAAATTTGCTCTCCCTTGGGCACCTTGTAATTTTTCCCTTCATTACTGGGATGATTTTGTCTTTTTCTTCGTCTTCCAGAATTTGATTGACTCTTGGCTTTTCTTCCTCTTTTGTTTCTGTCCATTTTTGCTGTTGGCTTTTAAATTTCTTATTATAGAAAGTTTTTAATATCACTAAATATTCTTTTCAACTCATTTCATTTAACTTGGAGTGGGGTGGTGTAGCTTTCTTCCCTCTAAAACGTTTTGATTTTCACTTTCCTTCTTTTTTCCTTCCTGCACCGATGTATGGAATTGGTTTTCTTTGCTTTCTCCTGTTCCTAGGACTTTGGTAATGAGAGTTCCCGGTTTGAGTGCTTTCTTCCATCAGTTTGCATAAATTATAGTTTTATTTATGAAGAGTGTTGACAGGATGGGGGGTGTGGAGAGAGGGAGGTTGGTGTTGTCTTATTTTTCTTTTATTTCTGCAGGACCTTGAATTTTCCCTTTTACTTCCTTCTTATTAACTGTGCTGTCATAGCTCAGGGAGAGTTCTCCTCTGTGTATCTGATTCTCCCCAGAAAACCACGATTGTTCACGGCTGCTACTTTCGGTTCCACTCATGTTAAGCCCTTTCCCTGCAGCAGGTGCTGTGAACTACCAGGTCGCTGGCCTTTATTCAGTATTTTGTAACCTAGTGTTGGATTTTTGGGAAGACGTTCATTTTGTCTTTTCTTTGTCTAGGTCCTCCTTCCCCTCTCTCTTTCACCCAGTCCCTCAGAGCTCTCTCTCCCCACTCTCAGTTCTCATGAGCTTGCAGGGCCCGCAGGGGATTTGTTGGAATGGACATGTATTTCTCCACTTACCAGTAATTTCAGATTTGCTGTGTTCCTCTTGTTATGCTGAAGACCAAGAGTTGTGTGTGGTTTTGTTTACAGTCCTTAGGGATTCCCTGGGTTATTTGAGCAGGGGTGTGTGTGGAGAGTTTCAGAAGAGGTGGCAGCCATTATCTTCCAGATTTGGAAATTCATTACTAAGTACTTTAGAAGGAAATCATCTAAGTAGAGCAACCCCGTCTTGGGCCACCACTTCTCGGCAGAAAGCAGTGTGGCTCCCAGGCAGTCCTCATCATGTGCCAGAGTCATCCCTCTCTACACGTGCTTTCTGTAAATAGAATGTCTGCCCGATTACAGAAATTCCTCTGGAGTATAAAAGACTAAAATGTCTTCTTTTATGTTCTCATGAACCATTTCTGTGAAATGAGTAGAATCGTTTAATCCAAGATAGTTTCCAGCATTTTAGGTTCTTAGGAACCTGTGTGTGTTCACTCTGAAAACCTTAACACAAGAAATTTAGCACCAGTGCTACCCAAAATTAACGTACAATTTACATAGCAAGCTTAGAAATTAGACTCCATACACAGATAAGCCCTTTTTTATACCTCTATGGAAATGGCACAAACATTTGATTCCATAAATACCACCTTTCATAATATGTTAACACACATATTTTTAAAATTTTGAATATTTTAGTAAAAATTGTATTCATCCAAGGTGTCCAACATGATGGTTTGATATACACTTATATAGTGAAATGATGACTGCAGTCAAGCTTTTTCATCCCTCTTAAGTTCCCACAAGAGCACATGACATGTGGGTTTTCAGATCAGAAAGAACATCACTAGTCAAGGTATTTGTCCAACTATTCCAAGTACAACAGAGCAGGGGCTTGAGAAATAAAGATGTGCTTGGATGCTCATCGTGTCTGGGATTAATTCATTCATGATGGGTTAGTCATTGATATTCTGCCGACATGTTCTCCTCGAGAATTGTTGATCTTCCTTTATTGTTGTTGTTTCCATTTTGAAGTTATAATTATTTTCAGATTTCAGTTATTTCTTAGAGCATAGGACACACATCCTGGAACGTGCACAGATTCTAGTTAAGTGTACAGCTCAGTCAGTTTTTAGTATAAGCACACTCATGTAACCAGCCCCCAGATCAAAAACTAGAACATCACTAGTACCTTAAAAACCATCTTGTTTTCCTCCCAAACCACGACCTCACTCTCCCAAAGGTACTGCTGCACTGATGTCTATGACTGGAGATTACGTATGTCAGTTTTTAAAATTTGGTCCCTCAACAGTTCATACCTCCTTTTTTGGCAGTGTAGTATTCCATTTTGGGGACATACCAGAATGTACCTGCTTGGAGCCTATTAACAATGCTGCTATGAATATTCTTCTCTGTGTCTGTTGACAACACTAGGTATGCATTTCTATTGGCTGTGTCTTCCAGGAGTGAGAATTGGAGGATCATAGAATGAGCTCATATTCAGCTTCTGCAGACACATTGGCCTATTAATAACACTGTCAACTTTTTTTTTCTTTTATTTCAGAGCTCTTCCAGTATTAGTGGATTCAGATGAGGTAAAATAAAATGTACTTTTGCTTGTTTCCTTGGAGCAATTATAAATTGGGCAGATTGAAAGATTATGCATTGACCTGTGGGTAAAGTTGAAAGGAACTGGATCCTCATTTAAAACAGGGCAAGATAAATGCTTATTGGTGTCAAAGGAGGGAGAATTATTTTATGAGATTTTGAGTATAATTTTCTAAAATCTCATATATAGGTAAGAGTTTAGAAGACTTCAAGATGGCAGTTTGTCTAAATTAATCTCTTATACTGGTAATTATTTTGCTGGGGTATTAAATAGAATTTCTAATTGATTTACATTTACTAAGTAGGAAATTTGAACAGAAGATACGGATTTAGGAAGGTCTGGGTGAGGGGAATTAGTTGTGGATCATTTGGACACCGCAGGTTGCCCGAGACAGGAAGAAGTCTGAAGTGTAAGAGGTAAAGGTTGAACATGGGGACCATTAGCTCGTACAGAGGAAGAGAAGAGGGAAATGAGCGGCAGCCAAGGAGTCACTTATGTGGTGGCTGGAGAATATGAGAGACGCTGCCGTCTGTTCATTGAAAGGTGAGGGGAAGGCCTGGTACTGGTGTGTCGATGTGACTGCAGTGGAGTGGGAGGTTTTGAGAAGGCTGCAGTATACACGTTCCTTGCTACAAAACTGTTGAGCTCTAGGATTTATACCTCTGCAGGAAGATACGCCGTGGAATTACTTTTCGAGGGGCATTTATATAGTATTCACTTGGTAAATAATTGGCTTGTAATTTCAAAACTACAGTAATTGGTAAAGTCAGGCAAATCCCTGGACGAGCTATGCCTAAGAAACCCGCTTTAGCTCTGTGCCCGCCTCTCACTGGTGATGCTGAACTAGAAGTGTTTTGTGGCTGGCAGGATGTTCAAGTTTTCTGAACAGATAATTGATTATACTCCATTACTAGGAAGTCTGGATTATATGGTTTTTATTTTCTGTGTCTAATACTTCTGTGTGTGTCGTGCAGTGTGTCACGAAGTTGGGACTACCCTGTAGACACTCTGTAGAGAATTGTTAGGATCTGGAAGGACCATCAACATGTTGATAAATATCTTCCTTTTTATTTTTTTTTTAAGGAAATTATGACCAGATCTGAAATGGCAGAAAAAATGTTCTCTTCAGAAAAGATAATGTGATCGGAACACATACACGTGAAACCTACGTAATGGTGAAGGACTTCCTCAAGACTGAAAGAGAACTTTGTTTTGATATAGTACAACAAGTTTTTATTACATTATCTTGGAAATCTGCATATTAAAATTAAGAATTCAGATGGTGGGAGGGTTCTGCAACCCCTTTTTTTTTAAATTGAAGTACAGTCAATTACAACGTCAGTTTCTAGTTGCAGCCCTTTCTAAGCTGACTCTTGAATGCGAGCTTAATGTCCATTAAATTGCCTAGACCTGGCAATAATCTGAGAAAAGTATTATAATAAAAACAGGTGCCCAAATGCCCTAAGCTGATGGATGGCAGGCATGTGAATTTGGGTTCTGTTTTATTTCTGGGAAACACAATCATTCCAGATTGAAACAATTTTTTTACCTACACTCCTACTGTTCTTTCACTGACCTCTGAGACACATGATGTGATTCTTCTAAAGTGTCTCCATCTCTTGGGTTCACAGTTACTAGATGCAATAATCATTTTATTTGAATTTTACGCTGAAGTAATTTGATAATAAGTAAAACTTGGTTAACGTTGAAACATAAGGATGTTTATTTAGTTAGTTTGGCTCTCTGTGTGTGTATGTACATGTCTGCACAAAGCCTTTGTGTGTAATTATCACCACACACATCGAATCATGGCGTTAGGCCTTCTCTGTCTGAGCTCAGGGGAACACAAGTACACGGAGAGACAGGTCACTTCCAAAGATCTTCTCTGCCATTGTCCCCTCACTCAGGCCGATGTCCATGTGCTGCTGCTGAATCTGCCTGGGGCAGGTGGGGTCACCTGGCCACGTGGCTCCGCCAGGGCACTTCCTCCCTGGCAAGCCAGAGACTCATTACCAGTGAACCTCGAGGAAACTAGAACCTTCTGTGTAATCTTAGCATATTTGGTTTTGTAATAAAACATATATTTAGCTACATAGTCCAGCACCATTAATCTTGTAATTAATTTTTTAACCTTAAACTGTGTTATATACATTATTTTATTATATAATGTGTGATTTGAGAATTTTTAATTTTTATTGTAAAAAAATACAGGATGTTCTAAACTTGAAAAGCAGTTGAATATAGTGAGATGGAAATGGTGACTGTTTGCTGCTCTCCTGACCAAAGATACGGGGCTAGTGGACACTTAGAATAGGAATTAAAGTTAGACTCTTATACGTCTTTCTTTGAAGGAGTCCTAACCTTGTGAACTGAGGATGACTTCAGAGTTTTTGATTAAGAAGCATTTAAGTCTTAACCAGGACAAACACTCAAATTATAACCTTTCATTTTTTTTTCATTGTGTAGCCACAAAACAAAATTATTACTTTCAGTAGCCTATCTTTTGAACCGATTTCTCATTTACTCATTTCATAGGGGTTAGTAAAAAGGTTTCTAGTAGTAATGTCTCTTGGAAGATACTTTCAAATTTATTTACAGTAGTGAATATTGAACCATGTTGTACTGAACAAGGCACGGTTGTAATGACGCCGTTGCTTTGGGACATCATTCCGAAGGGAACAATGTCTCATTAACAGTGTGGGTTCCCTTCCTTATTTCTGTTTCTGTCACAGTAATGGGGTCTGTTTCCCAGCACTTCTGTCCATTCTGGTTTTGGTGTATTTTACCCTCAGCCCAGCTGTTTCTGAGCTGGGGGTGCCAGTGCCTTTTTGTTCTAACATTCTGATCTAATGCCACTCCCCAGATTTTGAGGCAGATTGAGCCCCGACTCTCTCATGGCTCTAGCTGGATTTTGAAATGTGGAATCCTGGGCCGCCAGCTGCAGACATAGTGAAGCGCGAGTGGGGAGTTGGTGGTAAGTGTAATAATAAGGGAGACTGCCCCTGACAGAACCTGGAGAGTGTCTGTGAAAACACTTCTTTCTGC
This sequence comes from Vicugna pacos, assembly GCF_048564905.1. Classification (NCBI taxonomy): domain Eukaryota; kingdom Metazoa; phylum Chordata; class Mammalia; order Artiodactyla; family Camelidae; genus Vicugna; species Vicugna pacos. The sequence continues at coordinate 10,711,035 of NC_133014.1, forward strand.
AGCTGGCAAGATAAATGATGCTACCTGGGCAGCTCTGGTACATGCCACATGCAGACTTTCCTCTTCAGCAAAGCTGCATTTTCTCCTGATCGCCTTGTCAGAAATGCTTTTCAAATGGCTTATACCCTGTCTGCCACATTCAGTGACAACCGTGTTATCTGTTGATGGCTCGTGACCTGAATTGAGTATTGGTTTGGAGGGCCTTCCTAGCCCCTTGCATACATGGGGCGGGGGGTGCCCAGAGCTGTAGCTGTAGTTCTTGTGAAGGGCGTGGGGAGAGGTGGCAGGGAGAGGTAGCACCCAAGGCCGCTGTACGCCCACCATCCCCACTTCTGCACAGAATTTCCTGAAACCGGGCAGGTGATCTCATCGATTTATTCCTAGGATGCTATCAAGAATGGGTCTCCCTATTAATGAAGGAATCTGAGGATAAGAGTTGGATTTTATATGTTTCCAGGCAAAATGCTTAAGTGTTCTTTTTATGCACTTCATGTTTGGTTTATGTGATGTGTGCATTCACTTAAAAGGGAATTTTCATGATTTGAGTTAGTATGAGTATGTGCTTTAAAGGACAGTTAATTTTTTTAAAAAAAGGAAAAATAGATGAATATGCAAATTTTCAAGCCCAAGAGATAAGATGTCCCCATACTTTTCCTGTAAAAAAAATCAATTTGAAACCTGCTGTCTGCAGGGAGTATCGACTTTCCCCACTAATACAGTAATTATGTTTGCACTACTACAATGTGAAGGCTGAAAGTATGAGAAGTGTACATGTAAGATTGACTTTTATATCCTTTTTTTTAAAAGGAGTTTGAGTCTATACGTGCACAAGGCTATACGTGGCTGGTTTATGAGACATGTTATGCTAGATTTCTGAGTCCCTAGTTTTGGGTCTTCGTATGATCGACAGCATGCAATAAGCAATACGAAACACCAAGCCTTATAAGAAAGAAGTTGAACGAATTGGTTGCAGTTACTAAACATAACGTAAGTGACAAAACTAGATTCTTAAGGAAATGTACATTATAATACAGGAGCACAATAAGACACTTCTTTACAACTAGGAAAACATGTATTTGGGGAGAAAGTTTCAGGGTTTAAGAAAATATATATATTTTTTATTTAAAAGGTTAAATTATTGCATAATTTGGAAGAAGTTGCCTTGAATATAGGACAAAAGTATTTCAAAGATTTTTGTTTGAAAAAAAGGATGTATTTTTGTGCCTTAATATATGTTCTGACTTAATAAAATGCTTTCTGAAATTTTGGTTGTTTGATTCCTGATAATACCGATTATGCTAAAATTGCATAAATCTACAGGAAATGTGGACTCCAATAGGTGGCAGGACATAAAATTCTCAAAAGAGGAAGTACAACTAATTAACAAACACGGAAAAGTGTTCAGCCTCCATAGTGACCAAAGAAATGCAAAATAAAAGAGGGAAATTTTTTAAAGTCAAATTGATTCAAGTTTATATATTAAGTATTTGTAAAAATCCTTTTGCTTTCAGTGTCTGATGAAATGAGCGCATCATTAATGAGAGTAATGTAATTGATTCAGTCTTTGTGAAAAGTTTAAGAACGTGTTCACAACCTTTGAATAATATCAATTCTAGTCACTTTTAAAAATGATTTAAAATATAGAATAAGGCTTCTGCACAACAGTGTTTATTATAGCACTACTTAAAATAGAGAAAAAATAAACAAAATAAATAATAACAGAATGATTAAGTGAATTATGGTTTAACCAGCTACATTATGGTACTCTGCAACCACTAAATCATTATGAAGAATATATGATAACATAGAAAAGTGCCCATTATAGGAAACATGATACAAAGTCACATAGGTGAACGCATCTGTGTAGACACCTGTGTAGACAGGACTGAGCGGAAATGCAGCCCAGTGGCTCCATGGTTAGTGTCTGGCTTCAGCTCGGCTGCGGTCACAACTTGATTACACTGCAGTAGGTCAAGACAAAAAGAAGTTTATTTCTTGATCTTGTAACTGTTCCAGGACAGGTGTAGAGGTGAACACGGCAGCCCTCCTCCACGTGGTCCCTCGGGGCCCAAGGTTTCATCCTGTGTGCCCACCATCCCCTAGGGCCTGTCGCCTGCATCCAGCCAGCAGAAGGGAGCACCAGGCCTTGCTAGGTGTTGTAGTCTCGTAGTACCAATGAGGTAGGTATAGCCAGTTTATAGACCAGAAATGGAGACAGAGCAGTCAGATAACCTACCCAAGGTCACCCTCCTGGCAAGTGGCAGAGCTGGCGCATTGCCAGCCTTTGGTGAGAAGCACCCTTGAAGGCTTGTCCCCAGAGTCCTGGGGAGAAGGGAAATTCCTTTCAACGAACATGTATGCTCGCTAGATGATTAAGTAAGGTAATGTATCTAAAGTGCCTGGTGCACAGGCCTTCCCAGGATGGCTAAGGTTAGCAGAAAAAAATGCAATGGTGATTGTCGTGGAGGCGCCGAGACCCAGCTGAAACAAACGCCGTATGAAATTCAAGCACATTCTAAGTTTTGTTCACATGTGTCAAAGTGAAGTTACCCAGCGCGAGTCCTGTGCCCCTTCGGTGAATAGATTTACAGCTAAATTCCTACTAACATAAGGTGCAATGGTACTGAATTCAAGTGTAAATAATTTTGGCAGTATTTCCTTTAAATCAGTTTGGGAAAGTAATAAGGAACTGCAGTGAAAGTTTATGTACAGGAATGCTTTTAAACACTCTCCAGCAGGTGGTGCCAAAGTAGTGTCTCTGAAGAGGTCTAATCTCAATACTTTCGATCTCTAATTCTCGCCTTTAAAAAATTTATAAATTTACTTTTACTTACCAAATACCAATTTGGGGATGAAATTTTTCAAAGTTTTTAAAAATGTGCGGAAAGAGTGTACAAAGAGTACCACCATCCTGGCCAGAAAACAAAACACTTATCATTTTGGTGTATTTCCAGTCTCAGAATTAGAACTTGAAAGCTAGACGAGGCCTCTGAGCTCATTTTACAGAAGAGAAGATGGGGAACCAGGGAAGCATCATTGGCCCCAGGTCCCCTCAGGCCAGAGCTGAAGCCTGTCTCCTAGTCTGCCTTTCAACTCTGGATCCTCAGAGTCAGAGGGGCAGAAGTACCACAGGAGGGCTGAACTGCACATCAGAACTTAAAATATACCTTCTATACTTCGCTTACAGCTCGCTACATCATTTTATATTCCTGTGTTGTCTTTCATTCTAGTCTCCAAATTCTTGTCTCTACATAGGCATAATTCTGATTCCCTGCTTCTTAATTTGATAAATGGACATTTCCTTAGGACATAGTAATGTCCAGAGAGCTAAATACAGTATCTATTTTATGTTTACCACTACTGAAAACACTGAAAGTAAAACACTCTATTCCTAAATTTTATCTTCTTTTTAAAAAAAAAATTGGGCATTAGTACATCCACTTGCAAAGAACTTTTTCACATATTTATATTACATGGAGAATGAACAAGCTGGCCTTTTCTCTAAGAAATTGCTTTTTAAATAATGAATTTATTATTATAAAATGTATTCGTGGATCTCAAGTTCTGATAATGGAGAAGTACTTTCTATTGGACCAACCTTCCCCACAGATAAAAACTCCAGATAGAATTAAAACAACAACTTACGTGAAGACATTGGAGAGAGACAAAAAGCAGGGCGACACTGGAAGGGACTCAACGCTTGGATGAGAGGAATTGCACTGGATGCATTTCCCATTTTTATGGCTTTTACACTGAGAGCAGAGCACAGTTCTTGCCAAGTGGAGATTAAACCCAGATATAAAACCTGAATTTCACTTGTTGGACTGGAAGACAGAGATTAGAAGAAACACAGCAGCTGGAAAGTGAAAGAATTACCGAAGGAGAGAACCAGAGAAGGTAAGCACCACATTCTGTGTATAAGCCTCCCAGATCGCTAGCTCTCCCGGAACTGTGCAAGTCTGGTGCAGGCTCCATGCGCCCGTCTAAGACGAAAAAACTGAGACTGAGATTTCTGCTAACACAGGAGACAAAGTCTGGCTTGAGTCCAACCATGTAAACTGCCTGCTTAAAAAAATAATGTGGGGGTGACATCAGAAAATGGGGACAAAGGACATCCAAAGTTTGTCCCTTTATTAAAACAATGAAAAAACTCATGAAAAATTTCAGAATTCACCTTTTCAGAACTCAACCTAAGTAGCATTTATTCAAGAAAAATGCCTGAATTTCAGTACGAACATCAAGCTTGATGCTGTTTTAATTTGTCCTACTCCCCTGCCCTGTTCCCCAGCTCAGCAGCAGCCTTCAAAATTAAGGGTCCACACTCCCAGTACTGCAGGGAGCAGAATGGATCCGGAGATCTTTCAAAACCTCATTTCCAAAGATTGTCATCATTTGACAATTCAACAGTTGTTTTAAACAGACAGAATAAGGAATCAATGAACTTGAATATAGGTCGATTGAGCTTAGTCTGGGGAATAAAAAGTAAATAGAATGAAGGAAAAATGAGCAGAACTCAGAGATCTGTGGGGCATTATTAAACATACATGCAGATGCATAATGAGAGTATCAAAATAGATGAGAGAAAGAAGCAGAAAGAAAATTTGAAGAAATAAGGGCTGAAAATTCCCCAAATTTGATGCAAAAACCTTAATCTATACCTCCAGGAACGTTAACAAACTTCAAGTTGGAAAAACTCATAGAGCTCCATGCTGAAACATCATAATCAAACTGCCAAAAGCTAAAGACACAGAATTTTGAAAGCAACAAGGGAGAAGTGAATCATTACATCCAAGGATACGCAATAAGATTAAAAACCAGTATCTCGTCAGAAACCATGGGGGCAAAAAGGCAATGAGATGACATACTCAGAGCACTTAAAGGAGAAAAAAAAAATCTATCAACCAAGAATTCTATCTTCAGGCAAACTATTCACCAAAAATGAAAAACAAAAAAACATTCCCAGATAAACAAAAGCAGAGAATTTGTTGCTAGACAGTAACTTGAAAACATATGAAGAAGTAAATAGTTCCAGTAATGTTACTATGTAGATAAATATAAAAGATAGTTTAAATATATTTTTTAACATTTTTTTTGATTTATAATCATTTTACAATGTTGTGTCAAATTCCAGTGTAGAGCACAATTTTTCAGTCATACATGGACATATACACACTCACTGTCACATTTTTTTCTCTGTGAGCTACCATAAGATCTTGTGTATGTTTCTCTGTGCTATACAGTATAATCTTGCTTATCTATTCTACAATTTTGAAATTCCAGTTTATCCCTTCCTCCCTTCCGCCCCCTTGGCAACCACAAGTTTGTATTCTATGTCTATGAGTCTATTTCTGTTTTGTATTTATGCTTTGTTTTTAGATTCCACATATGAGCGATCTCATATGGTATTTTTCTTTCTCTTTCTGGCTTACTTCACTTAGAATGACATTCTCCAGGAGCATCCATGTTGCTGCAAATGGCGTTATGTTGTCAGTTTTCATGGCTGAGTAGTATTCCATTGTATAGTTTAAATATACTTTTTGTTTATAACTTCTTTTTCTCCTATCAGATTTAAAAGAAACTTTTAAGTTGCTGTTCTCTCCAGTTCAAATTCATTTCAAAAACCCTGAATTTTTACACCCCCACCCCATGTTTACTGTTTCTGACATCGTATTTTATATCTTTCTGTTTGGTGTATCCCTTAATGACTTATTGTGGATTTAGATGATTTTAGTTCGTCTTTTTAAACTTCCTTCTAGCTTTGTACGTGATTTGCAACATTTTCCTCCTTTCAGCAGGTGTTAACTGGTGCTGGGTCTTTATTCATGGCACAATTAAATGTTTTCCTACAGATTTTCATTTATAAAATTGGAGACGGTCTTCTAGGAGGCGGCAGTCTCTTTTAGTTGTCATGGTCTCAGACATAAGCAGACGATCTCGTCCAAGTTCAACACAGGACTGCACGACTGGGGCTCGAGATGTATGTAGTATGAAAGCAAACGCAGAAGCACACAGGGTGGTGCTTGGCACTGGCACTCAGTAAATGTTGGCGTGAAGAGTAGATTGGACTAAGTCACTGCACTCCTGCTCAACCGCCCGCCCCCTGTTCCTGCCCTGTGATCCTGGCCCGGGCTAACCTGTGGGCTTTGCTCCTGGGCTCCTTTTAGGTGCTTCGTGGGGGCTGATTCCACATAGAATCACAGATAGAGGTGTGGTGTGTGAAGGAGGCAAAGGGAGAGAAGCAGCTCAGAGGGAGACGACAGGCTCGATTCAGCCACAGAGAAGCCAAGGAAACCCAAAAGGGAAAGCCACATGCTACGGGAGGGACCCCCTGAGACAGTTCTGAAACAGCTGACTTAGACTGGGTGCTGCTTCTGGTCGGGTCTCACGCAGATTTCTGTGGCTCATCCTCCTGCCTCGGTTTGTGTTCCCACATTACACAGGGAACTTGCGTGGACCAGAGAGACCGCACTGACCCCAGGAGCTGCCAAAGAGCTTTACAAGTATTTTCGTTAGATATGCAGATCCCCACCCCCACCCCCGCTACCAATCCCCTGACATTTCAGAATATTCTCTTGAAAACTAAACACAGAGGAGACAGAAGAAGCAATATCGAGGAAGGCCCATCTTATTAAGTCATAGGTTAGTTTTTGGAGACCTGACTGGGGGGCACGTGGCTTATTCTCATGGTCTGTCCGCTCTTAGCAGCCCTAACACGTCTGGGCGCAGGTCAAGGGCAGCTGAAGACAGAGAGAGAAGGGGCAGTATTGCTGGGCCAGCGGGGCCTCGGGTTAATTCAGACCAGACTCCAGAGCACGAAATGGAAATCCGCCACAGACAAGGGAAAAGCAGAAATTGGTAAACAGGGAAAAAGAAAATCCACGTTGAAATTCAAAAATGCTTGAAGTTAAAAAGAACAAAAAGGAGGAGGAAGAGGTGGAGGAGAAAAGGAAAACAAAAAAACTCTAGGAAAAACTCTGTTCCTGTAAATAAAATTCCTGAAATCCTATGATCCTGTATTTAAGTGAAGTGTGGGATAAGGTTGAATGGAGAGTGTGCTGGAAACAGCCCTGCTCCAGGAAGGCCCTGAGACCTGTTGGTCTGCAAACCTTGGGCAAGTCCCTCAGCCATTTCCTGCTGCAGTTTCTTCATCTGTGAAATCAGGCGTCTCTTCCAGCTTTAATAAATCCACTCAGAGGGCACAAGAGGAGAGAGGCCTTGCCCACATCCGTCCGTCCACGTCTGGTTTCCAGTGTGCAGCCAGAACTGGGCTGAGAAGGCTTGGCTTCGGGAGGACGGGGGTGACCGTGTAAACACCAGGTGGGATGAAATACAAAACAAACACGGCCACACTGACCAGAAAGAATCCTTCCTGAGTGGCAGGGGCGGGGAGGACACTGGGCTTTGGCACAGACAGCAAACAGGAGAGCCTGAGGCCGAAGCCCACAGTTTCCACAGGCGGCCTGGCCCCTCCACCTGGATGGGGAGAAGCAATGTCAAGCCGGCTGCTGGGACTAGAGTGAGGGCCACAGGCCTGCTCCCCTTCCGAAGGCAGGAAGGTGGAGGGAGCAGCCCAGCAGGATTTCCTGGGTAATCCAGCTCAGGTGGCCTGCCTGCACCAGGCCCCGCGCTTTCCAGGGCACTCCAACTTTCCTTTCTGCTTTCCAAAGGAAAACAGCGCCTGCTCCTCCGAGGTTGCAGCCTTCTGAGCTCCGTGCCTTGAACTCTGAGTGGGCTCTGCTAAGTGAAATTCGGAAAAGGAAAAATAGATTTGAGGCTTGGCCAGACTTGGTGTGCACCATGACATCTGCAGTGTTGCCTTCCGAAAACATTCTTCCAGTAAGAACTTAAATAATGTTTTCCAGGAGCTTGGGGCTCAGGCCATCTGGTTCCTCCCAGCCCCTGGATGCAGGGCACTTCAGACTGCTAATGTCTGCCCTTCCCAGGGGCATCTCCCACCCGACCTCAGCAAAGCATCCAGGGTTCCCATCACCGGGCCTCCATTTCACACTGAGTTTCTCCTTCCGTCTGGGGAGTGGAGAAGGGCTGTAAGTGAGGAGGGCTGTAGATTCTTAGTGACCGGGCGTGTGTGTTCTTCTACCTCATTGCATTAGTTAAAAGGACACTAGTCTACTCGGATGGAGAACTTCATGTAAGTCTCTGAAACCATCTCCCGGCCAGACTGGCCCTGCCTTCTGAGGGCCGTGGAGGAAGGTGTCGGTGCGGCGCGTGAGCTCTGAAGTTGGGCAGACCCGGCTTTGGGCTGCCGCTCGGCCACTTGCGGCCGGGCGAGGGCGGCCTCAGCGCCTCCGGCGGGGAAGGGGGCGGGGCGGAGCGGCCCCGCGCGGGGGGCGCCCCCAGGCTCCCGCACGTGTGCGCGGCCCCGGCCGCCTCCCCGGCCGGCCGGGGCGCGGAGGATGCCCGCGCTCGTCCTCGGCGTCGCGCCCGGCCTCCTCGGGGAGCCGCGCGGGTTGGGCGCGCTCCCAGGCGCATTCCTGGCCGGGCAGCCCCTCCTCCTCGGCCTCGGCCAAGGGGCTGGCGCCTCCCCGCCTCGCCGGGACTGTCTCGTGCGGGCGGCTGCGGACGCTCGCGGCCGCGGGGGCTCCAGGTCGGCGCGCGGCGCACCTGAACCCGGAACTGCGCCTCCCGAGCGCGGCGGGCCGGGCGCTCCGGGACTCCCGCCCCTCTCCCTGCCCGGGCCGCTCCGGGCCGCGCGGAGCCCGCTCCCTGCACGGCCGGCTGCGGCGTCGGCGGGGACAGACTCGGCAGGGAAGGCAGACAAAGTTATTTCCCCTTCCCAAGCAGAAAGGTTCCGATTGGCAAGATGGTGCCCAACTGTCCCCGCGCGCTCTTCCTTCTGCTGCTTTTCCTCGCCTGCCCCGAATCGCGGGCTTCCCAGGTCAGTGTCCCTCCCGCCTCTCCCCTGTCCCGCTTGCAGGGGAGGCCACGCCAAGGCCGGAGGACCTGGGCTTGCCACATTCCACTGGAATGCCCGGGCTGGGGGCTTGGAGCGATGCTTGGGCGGGATTCGGTTTTCAGAGAGAGGCGTGAGATTCCCCCATCTGTCATCTGATGCATCGCGGGCCGGGCGCCTGGGAGGACCCGGGCTGATCTCGCCGAGTAGTTTGTGCGGAAGCCTCGCTCCGCCGGGAAAGAGGGCTCCGCGTGAGAACCGTGGGTGGCAGAAAGATCGTCCCTGGGATTTAGGAGACGTCGGTCTTCCCTGAGTCTCCAGGAGAGCTCCCTGCTCACCCATTCAGGGTAGAGAACGTCCCCTCCCTCCAACTTCCAACACTGACATTTCGAACTGAAATATGCTTCTTATCACTACCAACTTTGAGACGCGCAGGACTTTTCTTAGCAGCGCTTCCCATGCAGAGGGGGGCCGGGAGGTTTCCGAAGCAGCCTTACCCAGAGCCTGTGGGGCCTTAGATCTGGGACTGCGTTTCTTTCCCACCTTTACAGGCAGCTTGCTGTTTAGTTTTTCTCTCCCTGCCGTTTGGGTTTCTTGGAGTCCCCCTGGATTTATTTACTTGACCAGATTCACTTTTACATCAACCAGTTGAGAAGTGATGATTAAAATTAAGATGAGAATGCAGATAAACATGCTTCTCTTCCGAAGGTGAAACAGGAATTGCCGAATTCAGAGCCGGCTGTCACCAGACTGGCCCTGGAAACTGGAGAGCCTTCCCTCTGTGACGGGCGCGTCCTGGGGGCTGCGAGGCAGGCAGCCAGGCCAACAATACCGCCCACAGCAGTAGCAGTAACGGCAGGCGGAGGGAGAGCCCCGCCGAGCGCCTGCGGAGGGCGCCTTCTTTGCTAATCATCTTCCAGGCTCTTAATCCTCAGAGCAGCCCTGTGAGTTGGGAATGGTTGTCACCCCCATTTTGCAGATGAGGGAGCTGAGGCCCAGGGAGACTGTGACTTACTCAAGGTCACAAAGACAGGAAGGAGGGAGTAAATTTAGTTTCTCTCCAAGGGAAAGGCTCCAAGCCTTTTCCCCCTTCCCCACAGACTCTCACCCATGGACTCAATACCTGAACCTAACAGCACATCCGTGGCCACCCAGAAGCCCCTGGGGTGCAGGAGGGGGTTCCAGGCAGGGAGAACTCAGCTCAGACCAGACATGGACCACGTTAGTGCATTAGGTGGTCAGTTGCCACTGCAGGAAGTCACTCAGCCACCAGGCCACAGAGGCCTAGTCTGGGGCCACAGTGAACCCAGCCAGCTGAGCAGTGGGGTCTCCCACCCACTTTGCAGATTACAAAGCAAAACCTCAGACCGGGAGCCCAAAGCCAGAAGCACAGGTGGGAGCATCCCTAAGCCCCTACTCCCCACCGGGGCCAGCAGAGGGGACGGGGTGGATAGGACGTTCCAGAAGGGGGCCTCTATCTTGCCATTCCTTGCTCTTGGCAGGTGGAGGCTATCGCTGTCTCTCAGGGTTACCTGGTGAGACCTTGGCAGTTCTCAGATGTGTGCGGCGGCTGCAGAGGCCGGGCAGTGTGCTCTCCCAGGCTCTGTTCCCCAGAGAGACCTGGGTCCAGTCCCTGCCCTGCCCTTCCAGGCCATCTCACAATATGTATCCTTGAAACCATGGTTTCTTTACCTGCAGGAGCACCTGCCTCACTGGGCTCTGTGAGGGGGAAAGGGAGCAGAAGGGATTCTCCAGAGAAGTTGGTTTAAGAATTCTAGTGAAACTGTTCTGCACCCAAAGTCCTCCGTGGTTGGGGGACTCTTACCCCCAGTCCCTGCCTGGCTTTTCATTTGTGTCCCTCTTGTCAGCACATCTGTCCTGACTCACTTCACAAGTTTGCGATGACCTGCTGTTGGAGAGCAAGTACTCGTGGGGAAGGAGGGGAGGTGGAGCAGTGTGAGGATCCTGCAAGCAGGGGCCCTTCCTTAGCACTACTGCCCACTATGTGGCCTTCCCCCAGGGGGAGAAATAGCCTTGTTGGGGAGGCAAGAAAGAGGACATTTAACAAAACCCCATGCCTCACCCTCTTCCCCCAACAATGGCTCTTGGCCTCCTCCTCGCCTGTGGGGTGGGGGTGCTGTGGTGTTTCAGAAGGTCTTTCTCTCCCCAAAACCTTTCCTTGTGATCAGATGTCAGTGGGTTCCAAATTCCACCATTAGAGATTCATTCTTTTGGCTGTCTACTCCCATTCGATACACGGCTTTTCACAGTTTAATGGAAAAAAAAGATTTTTGGTGTACATTTCCGTGATTTTAACCATAGAACTATGTTCTAGATGTGGGCAACATCACTGTCAGGAGACAGAGCTGTGCCACCACCCCAAACCAACATCGTGATGCACTTTGTAGTCAAACCCTCTGCCCACTCCAGCCCCTGGCAACACCCATCTGTTCTTCATCATTATAGGTTTTTCTTCTCCACAATGTCATATAAATGGAAGCCAAAAGCTCACGGACTTTTGACTCTGGCTTCTTTAACTTAGCGGAATGCGTTTAAGAATCTCCCGTGTTGTTCTGGGGAGGCACAGTTCCTTCTTATTGCTCGGTAGTATTCCACTGTGTGGACATATCACAGTTTGCTTATCCATTCAGCCACGGAACTGAACGACACCCATGGTGTCAGTTCCAGTTTTTGGCGATTATGGCCAGAGCTGCTATAAACATTCCCCTACAGCTTTTTGTGTGAATGTAAATACTCACTACTCTTGGGTAAATATCCAGGAGTGGGATTGCTGGATCATATGGTAAATGTGTCTTTAACTTTGTAAGAAACAGCCAAACTGTATCCTGTTATATCATTTTACATTCCCACTAGTAACATATGAAAGATCTGGTTTCTCTGTGTCCTCACTAGCTCTTAATGCTATCAGGTGTGTTTGGTTTTTTCTAAGCCACTCTAATAATATGTAATGGTATCTCATTGTGGTTTTAATTTCCATTTCTCTAATGACTAATTACATTGGCATCTTTTCATGTGCTTATTTGTCATATGAATAGTTTGTTGGGTGAAGTGTGTGTTCGGGCCTGCCCATTTTCGAAATGGGTGGTTTGCATTCTTATGATTAAGTTTTGAGTATTCTTTATATATTCTAAATACAAATCCTTTTCTGGATGTGTGAGTTGCAAATATTTTCTCCCTGTCTGCAGCTTGTCTTAATGGTGTCTTTCCCAGAGCAAGGTTTTAAATTTTGATGAAGTCCAATTGATCAATGTTTTTGGTGTCAAGTCTAAGAATTCTTTGTCTGACACCAGGTCATAAAAATGTTTTTGTATGTTTTCTTCTGAAAGTTTTGTAGTTTTGCATTTTTACACTTTGATCTGTAATCCATTTTGAGTTAATTTTTGTACAAAGTGTGAAGTTTATATTACGGATCACTTTTTGCATGTAGATATCCAAATGTTCCAACACCATTTGTTGAAAAGACTGTGGACTTGCCTTTGAATTGTCTTAGCAACTTTGTCAATAATCAATGCGTCATATCGGTTTGTTTCTGCCAGTAACACACAATCTTGTTTACTATAATTTTATAGTAAGAGTTAAAATCAGGTCGATTTTAAGATTTTATTATCCTTTTTCAAAATTGTTTTGGCTGTTATAGCTTGTCTTTCCATTAAAATTATAGAATCATCTTGTCTACGTTCACAAAAAATCCTACTGGAATTTTGATTGGCATCTCATTAAATCTGTGGACCAGTTGGGGCAAATTGGCATCATAACAATATCAAGTCTTCCAATCTGTGAAAACAGATGTCTTTCCATTCATTAGGTCTTCCTTAATTTCTTTCATCAGCATTTTTAAGTTTCGAACTTAAACGTGCTTTGTTAGATTTATGTCTAAGTATTTCATTTTAAATGGAGCTATTTTAAATGGTGCTGGTGTTTTCAAATTTTCATGTTCAATGCTATCTTCCTAGTATATGGAAATTCAATGGACTTGTCTATCTATGTTGACGTAGCATCCTGTGACCTGGTGGAACTCACTTATTAGTTACAGGGAATTTTTTTTGTAGATTCCCTCAGATTTTTTACATAAACAATCATGTCATCTGTGAATGGGGGCGATTTTATTTCTCCCTTTCTAGTCTATGTGCCATTTATTTACTTATTTAGCCTTGTTATGCTTATTAAATCTTCCAGTACTATGTTGAGTAAGAGAGAGGACATCCTTGCCTTGTTCTAGAACTTAGGAAGAAAGCATTCCGTTTTTTAACGTTAAGGGGGATGCGAGGCTGTAGGTTTTTGTAGATGCCATTTTTCAGATTAATGTTTTCTCCTAGTCATAAATTTGATAGTGTGTTTATTATGAATGGATGCTGACTTTCATCACATGCTGTTTTTTGCCTCAGTTGATATGATCCTGTGGTTTTTCTGCCACCTGTCATTAAAGTGGATGACTTTGATTGATTTTCTAATTTGGAAACCAGCCTTGTATTCCCAGATAAACCCTAATTGACTGTGGTGTCTTATCCATCGTCTGTATTTCTGAGTTCCACTTGCTAATATTTTGTGAGAGTTCTTACATCTGTGTTCATGAGAGGTACTGATAACTCACAGGGGTCAGCCAAACGATGGCCCGTGAGCCCACTGCGGGTCAAACCTGGCCACACTGACTCACTCACAGGTCATCTATAGCTGCTTTTTGGACCACAATCTAGAGTTGAATAGTTTTAGCACAGATCAAATGGGCTGCAAAGATGAAAAAAATTGACCTTCTGGCGCACTGTCGACACACGCAGTGGTCTGGACATTTCTTCTACTGTCTTTGCTTGGGTTTTTGTTACCAGCGTAGGGCTGCCATCCTGAAGCGAGTTGTTCCCTTCCCTTCTGTTTCCTGGAAGAGACTACACAGAGGTGGTTCCTCATGCAAGTTTGGTAGAACTTACCAATGAAACCATGAGGGCTTGGAGATTTCTTTTCTGAAGGTTTTTAAACTATGAATTCAATTTCTTTGACAGACACTGCACTCTTCAGGGTAGCCTTTTTTCTCTGGGTGATTTTTTTGGTAGTTTGTGGCTTTCAAGAAATTGGTCCATAGTCTCTCTTGAGGCAACCACTTTTAAATGCCCTGGAAATGACTCCGCATTTCTTAACAATTGATCTCCTGTAATGACAGATGAATACTTTGTTCCATTGTTCACTGCAGAGCCAAATAGTCTACTATGATTACTTTCCTTTCTTGTGTAACTTTTTGGTTCTCCTCAGGCTTTTTCTCTTTTGCCCCAGTCCATCCTCTACATAAGCACGGTTGTCTCCAAAAGCTCTTTCCGATTCCACACTCTGCCGGGCTGCCTTCCCCTGGACCCCAGTTCTGCTGACCTTCTCTGGGCTCATGGCCCTGCGGCTACCCAGGGACTCTGGCCTGAACTGGAGTTTACGTTTTCTAGATCATATGTCCTCCTCTTTCTTGGCTTACTCCCTTTGTTTTTTTGAACACATTCTCGGGAAAATGATGTTTTAATCTGCTATCCCTAGGCCTTCCCGAATCACTTTCCTACTGGAGATATTACCGTTTCTCGACGCTTAAACTTGAAAGCTGTCAACGGTAGCACCTTTATCCCCTCGCTGTAAATGGGGAGCCTGATGTGCCCAAGAGGGTGGCAGCTGAATCCTCGTATTGGGAGCAGAAGCAGAGGAAGGAGTGAGGCGGGGGTAAGATGCCCCTGTCCACTCACTGAGTTGGGGGTGGGGAGAGTTCAAGACCTATTCCCTGGTCTGAGAACAAATGAGACGAAGAATAGAAATAAGGAAATCCACTTGTTCCTTCCCAGTGTCGACTTCAGCTCAGCTGCCGAGTGGGATGGGGAACCCGGGACCGCCCCGAGTCCAGGTTGAGACAGAGTGTTAATCACTTTAGAGCTCGGCAGGAAAAGATACCATGGCTTAGCGGGGCTCTCTGCCCTGCTCGCAGCACCTGGAGCATTTGCCAGCCCGGCAGCAGGGATTTTTACACCCCAGCCCCTGTAGTATACAGACACACAGAGGTGAGCAGAAGCTCCCGGAACCTGTGAATCATCCAGATCTAAAATGGGGTATTTCATAAAACATCTGGTGCCTGCAATGGCCCGGGCGCCGGGAACAGACCAGACAAGGACCCTGCATTTGGTTTTGAAAGAGCTGCTCTGGTTCTGGGGTTGGCCAGCCAGGCTGGCAGTTGGAGCGGGGCTCAGCTGGACTGTCCTGCTCACATGCCCCGGACTCAGCTTTTCTGGACTGGGCTCCTCTTTGTGGGCAGTGGCCAGGTTAGCCGGGGCTGGTGGGTGGAGGGTCCAGGCTCTGCTCCACGCAGCCTCTCACCCTCCAGGAGGCTGGCCTGGGCTTTGCACCTGGTAGTAAGTGGCGAGGGCGGGACTAGCAGGATGCGCAAGACTTCTTGAGATGCTGTTCTAAAATGAGGCTGGGATTTTGGTTTCATCCAGGTATGGTGAGGCCAACAGATCAGGAGACACTGCCATGGGAAAGAATGTGACAGTTCTTGTGAGAAGGGGGTGTGTCCTGCCCAGAGTGGGGTCACAG
This sequence comes from Vicugna pacos, assembly GCF_048564905.1. Lineage (NCBI taxonomy): Eukaryota > Metazoa > Chordata > Mammalia > Artiodactyla > Camelidae > Vicugna > Vicugna pacos. The sequence goes on from NC_133014.1 coordinate 10,726,519, forward strand.
AGAGAACAGCAGGCAGAGAGAGAGGGAGGGAAGCTTCGGGAAAGCCTTTACTGGGGGTCTTGAGGGGAGGAATGGGAAAGACAGGATAAGGGGACTAACAGGTGTGTTGGCTAGTTTGAATAATTTTAGCTGGGTGGCAGTATAGGGCTGTCCCTAGTTTTGTGATGCCGGACCCTGGGCTGTTGGGGTGAGAAGAGGGTGCCTGTTGGGAGCGGGCTGTTAGTGTCTCCCAAGTGTAGGAACCAGGTAAGCAGGGAGGTGGGCTCTAGGCTGGTTGGTTTGCATCTCAAAGGTGTGCTGGGCACGGGCAGGGAGGATGTTAGCAGTTTGCTGCCTCTAGGAATTTGCTAGTCTCCGAGAGGGACAGTCTGTGCCAAGTCAGCCCCAGATGTCAAAACATCAGATACAGAAACTAGACAATGTGGTTAATCCAGAGCCAGCCTTGGAACTGGTATATCGCTTCCAGTGCATTCTGTTGGCCAGATTAAGTCACAAGACCAGCCCATATCCGGAGATGGGAAAACAGACCTTCCTCTGGATGGGAGGACCGGCGGAGCCTCCTCACAGATGGTGTGGGTGTGGGGAGGGAGAGGTGGCTGTGCCTGCAGACCTGCCTCAGCAGTGACCCAGGGGTTTGCTCCCCGCAGGCATGGTGTCCAGATGAAGGGTGGGGTCAGGCTGAGGATGGTGACCAGGAGGCTGTCTTGGCCTCTTCTGTTTTCTCCAGCAGCCTCCACCTTTCCCCTGGGCACCTTCAGGAGCGGGACTCTTTCCAAGTCCTGTCAAGGATGGCCCTGATTACACAGAATGATGGGGACTCCTTTGCTGTACTGGGGCAGCTTCTGGCCCCGGGGACGTTGGGCAGCAGGTGTATGTGGCCAGCGGGGAAAGGAGGCAGTGCACTGGTTTCTCCGGTCAGCCGGGAATCTGGGTGCACGTGTGAATGTACACACCCATGTGTCCTGCACACTAAAGCAACCAACAGCCCAGGGCTGACATTCCTGGAAGGGCCGGGGTATGTGTGTTGAGGGGACAGCTGGGGACTGAAAGAATCCACTGGCAAACTGGGGCCTCCCCTGAGCCCCTCATCCTGATGCCCCCAGGCTGAAGAAAGAGGCAGAATGTGCTTTCCCAGTGGGTGGGTAAGGCAACCCCACCACGTACCAACAGGACGCCCTGCGCCTCCAGCTGTGAAATGGAGATGAGTACACCTGCCTAGTAGGGCTGCAGGAAGGATGAACTGAGATAAAGAAGGTTGTTTCCCACGGCAGGGCCTGGCACGAAGTGGGGCACTTGGTAAATATTTGTGGAAGGATGAATACATGAATGAATGATGGCACCCTTCCGTTGCACACCTGAAACTAACAGAATGTTGTGTGTCCATGATCCTGAAATAAACAAATGTAATATAAAAAGAAGAAAAGTCAAATGGACAAAAAATGAATGAGTGAGAAAATACAATATATGAAGTCTCCTTTTCCTCCTTTTTCCCTCTTTATTTTCTCAATTTTTTCCTTCTATACTCATATTGGGTCAAATCCCCAAAAGAAGTAAGCAAAACATGCCCCTTTTCTACAGCTAGGAGGACCCCAAGAAGTGGAGAGAGGTGAGGGGACAGGTCCAGTGCGAGGTGGGCTCCACAGGGGACTGTGGCTGGTTGTGTGTGTGTGTGTGTGTGTGTGTGTACGGAGCTCCCCACTGCACTGGGCATTAGGGGAGATATTTGCTGGAGGTAAAGTGATGCAGTTAAAAGTACAACCAAGTATGCAGGCAAATGTGGCAACTGGAAGGTTGGCTGAAAGAGCACTGTGAGTTTGGACAGTATGTTGAGTGAAACAGTCCTGGCCTCACACTTCCGTCCTTCTTCACGCCTCGTTCATCTGTTTGTTGGTTCGTTCATAAGAACATCTTGGGTGGACTCAGAGCCTGTCCTCAGTGATGAGGATTTCACGTTGTCTCTAACTTGTTTTCCGCCCTCAGGCATGCAGAGGGGCCAGGGGAGAAGTGAGCAGAGGTGGCCGTCAAGGGGGTGCTGTCAAAGGGGAGGAGTCGGGAGATGGGCAGAGGAGGGCACCTCGGGGTTCTCTGTGGACCCCTCTCTAAAGTGGGCCCCGCCATCTGGTCATGTGAAGGTCTGGAGGAGGCCTGCTGGGTTTTAAATCCTAGATGTGTCACCATGTGACTCCTTGGCTCCATCACCTATAATGTGGTGTCATCACGGTGCCCGCATCCCTGGGCTGCCGTGAGCGTCTGACCAGTTAGTGTGAAGAATGGTGGCAGCGCCGGCTCTCCACACCCTCTGTTGTCATTGTTCCTGTGGTTGTTTTAAAAAACAGACAAGACTTGGACTGAGGTGAAAATATAGAATTGAGGGCAGCCAGCATTGTAAGAACCCAAAATGCCCTGAATGCTCAAAGAGCTGGAGGGCTGTGATGGCCGATGGTATGTGTCCACTTGGCTAGGCCACGGCACCCAGGTATTTGGTGAAACTCCAGTCTTGATGTTGCTGTGAAGGTAGTTTTTAGATGTGATTAGCATTAAATGGTAGACTTTGATTTTCCTCCATAGGTAGCAGATTTTCCTCCATAATGTGAGTGGGACTCGTCCAGAAGACTGAGGTCCTCAGAGAAGGAGGGCTCTGCCTCCCGGTGGCCTCTGGACTCCAGCTACAACCCCGACTCTTCCCTGGGTCTCCAGCCCCCACGTTGCATGGGCCAATGTCTAAAAAGAAGTCTCTCTCCTCTCTCTCTCCAGGGTGTGTACATATACAATTGGTTCCCAGTGGTTCTATTTCTCTGGAGATGCTTGACTAAGATGAGGGCCTTGGGCAACTCCCCTAAGCAAAATTCTCTCACCTCCCCTAGAAGCGACCTTTCTTTCCTCTTCTATGCTGGGTCGAGGTCACTGGGATGAGAGAAGCTGAGGGAGTTGTAACTGCGTCTGATCTGGTCTAAAATTAAAAAAAAAAAAATCTTTTGGAGAAAAAACATGCCCGGATTCTCCATGACTCAGATGCAGAGGGCCTCAAGTCTTGGCTAGGAGGCACCCATTTGGCAAGCGTGCTCCGTCCTTTCATAGACCTAAAGCCATCAAAACATCTGTGTTCCCATTAACAAAATGCTGACATGCCGCATAGCTGCGGCTTCCAAGGAACCAGCGAGAGACGGCCCTTCTGAGGTCCGAGGGGTCATCTGTGGCCACCAGGAGGGTTCTGGGGCTCTACTGTCACCAGGGTGGCACTCAGAAATAGTCACTGTGCCAAGACCGTCACTGTGAGGATGACCAGGGAGAGCCAGGTCACGTGAGAACAGAGCCTCAGGGACCCCACTCTTGTGCCCCCTCACACTAGGTCCCTCGGTGCCCTGAGAGCTGGGCTGCATTTATAAATGGAGCCCCGACAGCAAGGAGGCCTAGATGGGGTGGGAGGGGTCCACCTACCAGGTTCTGGCACACGGATGGGGCAATCTAGGGTGGGGGGACACATACCATCTTTGTGGGGACAGCAGGTGACTTGGGAGCTGGTTGGTCTCAGAGGAAGAGGAGTGTTGTAAGCTCGGCATCCCCTCTAGACCCACTAGAGTGAATATTATGAGGGGATGGGTCAGAGGGAAGATGGGACAAGACTTTCGCTGGAGATGGGGTGGGGTGGCCTCCGTGCTCCTCGGAGCCTTAGACCCAGCGCCCTCCCCCCCTGCCCCTCAGCGCTGTGTTCCAGAACCCTCTGTGCCACCTGCACCGCCGCTCGGGAGGAGCTGGCTGGGGTGACCACTGCTGCCGCTTCTCTGTCTGCTTCACGTCTCTGCAAACCCTGCCCCTGCTGTTGCGTGCAGTGCAGTGTCCATCCCTTTGATACCAGGAATGGTAAATCTTGATCTTTTTCTCCTCAGGAATGGGAGCGTGTCACTGAATGTCTTTTCTTGGTTCCATTAGAAATTAGTTACTAACTCAAAGCAACGGAAACTAATTTTCATTATTTATTGTCGATGGCATAAGCCCAGGTGTGGAGACAGGTACTGAAAGGATGCAAACTTACAGCATTTGAAGGGCTCTCTTGGAGAAAAATATTAAAAATGACGGTCGGCGATGGGGTGGGGTGGGGTGGGGAGGGTCTAGCTCAGTGGTAGAGCACATGCTTAGCATGCATGGGGGTCTGGGTTCAATCCCCAGGACATCCATTTAAAAAAAAAAAATGAACTCAGTTCTGTCTGTGCCAAAGTCCGCTACGGGGACGAGTTCTGAGCGTGGCTCCTGGGGACTCTCTGTTTCTAGCCCTTTGGGATGAAGGAACTGCCCCGTTCCCATCAGCTGCCGCACAGACCCATCAAACCTTGTGTTGAAAGGCAGTAATTTTTCCCATTGTCTTGACACCTTGGCCCTGACCACGCTGGCTTGCCAAGGAGACAAGGATCTTCCTTTTCTTTTCTCCTCGCGAATTTTATCCCCCCTTGTTTTATTGAGATACAATTATATAATATAATGTAAATGTGTAATAGCATTGTATTCGTCCAAGGTGTACAACATAATGATCTGACATACGTATACATCATGAGATGATCACTGCAGTAAGTCCAGTTAACATCTTTCACCTCACATCGTTGCACTTTTTTTCCTCCAGATATGAACTTTTACTCTCTTAGTAACTTTTATATATGTGATACAGTATTATTAACCATAGTCACCATGCTGTACACGACATTCCCAGAACTTACTTACCTTATAACTGGATGTTTTGACTTTTTGACTCCCTTCACCCATTTCCCTCACCCTCCCCCCCCCTGCCTCTGGCAACCACCAAGCTCTTCTCTCTGTCTGTGAGCTCCTTTTTTTTCAGATTCCACATATAATTGAGATCATACAGTGTCTGTCTTTCTCTGTCTGACTTCCGTCACTTAGCACGTTGTCCTCAAGGTCCATCCACATTGTCACAGAGGGCAGGCTCTCATTCCTTTTTATGACTTTTTCCACATATTCTTTTTCTATTCATCCATCAATGGACACTTAGGTTGTTTCCATGTCTTGGCTATTGAAAATAATGCTGCAGTGAGCACGGGGGTGCATATGTCTTTTCAAGATACGATATTGTTTCCTTCAGATATGGACCTTGAAGTGGAATTACTGGATCATAGGGTAGTTTTACTTTTAATTTTTTGAGTAAACTCCATACTGCTTTCTGCGGTGGCTGCACCAATTTGCCTTCCCTCTAACAGTGCAGGAGGGCTCCCTGTTATCCACACTTTCACCAACACGTTATTTCTTGTCGTTTCGATCGTAGCCATTCTGACAGGTGTGCTTTATCGTTATTGTTTTGATTTGTATTTCCCTGATGGTTAGTGATGCTGAGCGCCCTTTCATGTCCCTGTTGGCCATCTTTGGAACATCTTCTTTGGAAAAACTCTCTCTATTCAGATCCTCTGCCCATTTTTAAATCTGATTTTTTTTTTTTTGCTATTGAGTTGTATGAGTTCTTTATATATTTTGGACACTAACCCCTCATCAGATAACGATTTGCAAATATTTTCTCCCATTCTGCAGGTTGCCTTTTCATTTTGCTCATGTTTCCTTGACTGTATAGAAGCTTTTTGTTTTGCTTTAGTGCCACTTGTATATTTTTGCTTTTGGGGTCAAATTTTTCTAAAAAAATCGTCACCAAGACTGATATCAGAGAGCTGCCTATGTCTTCTTCTAGGAGTTCTATGGTTTCAGGACTTACATTCAAGCCTTTAATCTAATTTGAGTGGATTCTGTGAATGGTGTAAAACAGGGGTCCAGTTTCATCCTTTCGCATGTTACTGTCCAGTTTTTTCCAGCACAATTTATTGAGGAGACTGGCCTTTGGCCATTGTATATTCTTGGCTCGTCTGTCATAGATTAGTTGACCACGTATGCATGGGTTTATTTCTAGGCTTATGAGGATCTTCTAACATTTTGTTCTGTTAGCATCATCCTGGCGAGGTTGGAAGCAGGGATGGTGAGGGCATTCCAACCATCCCTCAGGAAGTCTGCCCACGACCCCTCCCCTCTGTCTCCTCCTGGATGTGGCCTTAGCGTGCTTGGTCTTGACGGTTTTTTCACTGGGACTGGCGAGATGAGTACGCCTGTGATGAGCGCTTCGGGAGAGAGGCGCTGGTGCCTGCTGTCTGCGGTGTGGGCGGCAGGAAGGGCTCGTGGGCAGTCTGGCGACAAGCAGAGGACAGTGTGCCTGGACCCGGGAGCACTGGCGTTCAAGACGCCAAGGGGAACCCAGACCCCTTTCCGTCCACTCCTGCTGCCCTTCTTTCTGCACTTACTGGAGCCACACGTCACTACCCCCAGGTTCCCAGCAAAGGTCCTGGCACTGATCTCTGGTCCCCCACTTCACAACTTAGACCCTCCGTGTCCCCTAGGACTGCCCCCTCCCAGCTGTCACCCCCTGGCTGCCCTGTAGAGAAGGGATGCAGCTGCCACCTGGCTCAGTGTGGGGGTGTTTTGTCCGTCCCCTCCCCACTTCCTGTCTCCATTGCCCATGTGCCCCAACCCGAAATCTGCACAGAAGTCAGAAATCCACACCTCTGGGATGTTTTGCTTGGGTTAGAGTTATCAATCCCTAATACAAATCAGCCAATAAGACCATTCGCCACACAGGAGTATGTGCAGAAGAAAGGAGACAGGGCATAAGACAGCCACTGGGGCACAGACCTCTTGGCAGGGACGCTGGGGCAGGAGTCGGCAGGTCCCCAGCCTGGCTCTACTGCTCATAAGCCACATGATGTGGGACAAGTCACTTGACTTTCAGCCTCTGTATCTTGTTTTGTGAAATGGAGACCATCCCAGGCCTCCTTCCCAAGGTTGCTTCCAGCCAGTGGTCCTCTTGGAAGTAGCCAAGAAACTGTGAGGAACGTCACAAATGTAAATCCCACGTGGGCATGAAGCCATCTCTGAAAGCAGCCCTTTTTTTTTTCCTTAAGGGAGGGGAGGTGGGTGTGGGAAATCAGGCCTGGGTGGGAGGGCCGGGCAGCGCTGGGCAGGTAGGGGCTGCAGGAGGTCACTGCCCAGGTGCCCAGAACCTGCGTGGGAAGGACCATGATGGGGGAGGAGGAAAGAACAAACAAACCTTCCCTTCCCAGCAACTGTGTCTGGGGCCAGGCCTAGTCAGGCGCTGGTTAGGGTGGAAGCCAAGGAGCCCCCATGGATTAACGAGTTCCAGGGGCAACTGGGGATTCAGCTTGGTCAAAAGCATCCATTGAACCAGGCCAGTGAGTCATCTGTTTGGTGAAATCTCCAAGGTGCAGCGGCCTGGCAGGCTCCCTGGGAGGGCGGCCGCGGCTCTGTTTCCACCGCCGAGGCAGCGCTCCACTGGCCAGGCTGGAAGCCACCCAGGCTACAGAGGCCACATGCCCTCTAGCTGCCTCCTGCCTTTTGGACATTTTTTTAAATTATAAAACTAATAATCATTGTAGAAAAAAATTCAAGTATAAAAAAATAAAGTAAAACATGATCCATCAGCCTGTCCCAAGAGAGAACCATCCTTGTCTTCCGTGTTCCCCTTTGTTCTGTGCAGGTAATAACGAGTCAGGTTAGAGGGGGGTGGGGTAACGCCAGCGCCCACGTGAGCCAAGGCCAAGGTCCCATCACTGCCCTGTCTTCACCCCTGCTTTCCTCCTGCCCACGTCCTGGCTCCTGAAAGCCCTTGACATTAGAAATCTTGAGATTTGTATCACTAAGCGTGATGCTGGGTGTTGCTTTAAAAGGTTAAATAGTCTTTATCATGATAAGCACATCTCCTTTTTCTGTTTTTTTAAGCTTTTTAAAATATCACCAGAACTCAACATTGACTTTTATGGAATGCTTCTTTAACTCTATTATAGAATTTTTTTTTCTTATTTGCCCTGTTACATTTTTTAAAGCATCAGAACCATTGGGCCTTCCTGTTTTGGCTGTTTTATATATTTTATCATCCATCTGCTGTTAAAAATGTCCAAGGGAGAAAGAAAGAAAAGGTTTCCCGAGGCCCAGATTTCAGAGCATTAGCTGAGAGTGAAGAGTTAGCGGCGTCTCTGGAGGAAGACACCTGACATAAAGCACATTGCATTCAGCCGCCCAGTCATTCGGGGTCATCCCTCCTGCCCTTCGCTATGAAGATGGGCACTTTGTTTCTGTTGAGGGGTGCACTGGGCTCCATTCTGTGCATTTGGGGCCTCCCATTGGTGACCTAACCTGACAGATGGCGGGATGCCTGGTGGGGCCACTTGCATGTTGTACTCAGCGCGTCCCAGGGTGTTTCGGTCTGGGGTCCTGGTGATGTCTGGAAGCCCAGAGTGAAGGGTGGGACTGACCCAGCCCCCACGCGGGTGGTGGTGGTGATTTTCTTCTCTTCCCAGAACTGTCTCAGCAAACAGCAGCTCCTCACGGCCATCCGCCAGCTGCAGCAGCTGCTGAAGGGCCAGGAGACGCGCTTCGCTGAGGGCGTCCGTCACATGAAGAGCCGGCTGGCCGCGCTGCAGAGCTCCGTGAGCAGAGCGGGCCCCGACGCGCCCTCAGGTGGGTCCCCAAGTCACCAGCCCGGGCCCCAGGGCTGCTCCCAGTCCCCATCTCCCCCGCCTGGCTGAGGCTCACAGTGGATGGATTCCCGGGCCCTCCCCTGCCCCGCCTTCTGTCTGGGGCTGGATGGTCGGGGGCCCAGGTGTGTGTGCTGAGAAGGCACCGGCCGGCTCTCTGCCCCTCATCTGAGTGTCGCCCGCTTCCTGGGAGACCTCTCCATTCTGGGCTCGGCCACGCTCACGCCTAAGTAGCATCTCCGGAGAATTGTTGAAAGGCACCATGTTCAGGGCGTGAGCTGCTTCTCCCTTCCCTGTCCCCACCCAGGTAGACCCTGGTTGACTCCATTTTTGTTTTTAATTGGGTAGGCTATTTTTTAGAGCAGTTTTAAGTTCACAGCAAAACTGAATGGAAAGCGCAGAACGTTCCCATCTACACGCGCCCTCCCCGCCAGCCACGTCCCGCACCAGCGTGGCCCACCTGGTACAGCTCACCAACCAACACTGGCTTCCATTTTCCCAGCATGGAAACTGGTCCTCCCCCATGCGTCCCCTATGAGTGCCAGTGGGGTGGGAGGGAGGGGCTGCTGAGGGCAAGTCCCGTTTTGTCTGGTGAAGTTACAGTGGGCCCCCCAGACCCCTTCCCCTGAGAGTAGGACTCTGACAGACACTGAGTGTTGGCCTGCTCCCACACCACCAAGGCCTGGACATGGACAGCTGGACTTCCCCTGGCCTCCCCTCGGGGTGATGGGGGTCAGGTTGGGAGGGTCATATGTTCTAAATCAGGAGCCTATGGAATATCTGCTGTCATTTACTTACTTAAGACATTTATCAAGGGCCTTCTTTGTGGTGTGAGATGAAGTTTCCTGAGTTGGATTTCCCACCTTTTCCGAGACCGTGGTGGCAAATCCAGAGTCGGCTCCTGTTTTCCTTGGCTCCACGGGTGCAGAACTTGCCCGCCAAACTCGGCACACTTCCCAAGGTGCCGTGAGGCCCCGGCTTTTGGTGGGGCTCATCACAGCCAGGCTCTGAGAGACGGGCAGGGCATCCTTCCTTTCTGCTGCAGATGGGGAAACTGAGTCCGAGAGATGTGAGTTAGCGGTGGTGGGTCCCAGCTCCGATGAGTTTTGTTTTCTGCTGAAGGGTCAGCTGCGCAGATCTTTTCTATTTTCATGGGATCAGAGCTCCTGGGGGTTTCAAAGGAGAACCTGCAGGAGATAATTTCTGCAACCGCCCCACGCACATTAGAGGTCTCTGTCTGGGAGTATAGACAGGAAGGTAGCTGTTGTTGAATTACTAAGCCTCTCATCACCAGCTTCAGGGTTTTTCTACCCTGAACCATGCAGAATTGTTGAAAGTGGCCAATTCTGCATTTGAAGAACTGCCACCATGAGTTCTGTCTCTCTGGTGTGTTGGGCATGGGGGCAGGGAGCTGTCAGGACCCCACAGAAGGGGAGGACGGTGCCACACCTGTGCCTGGGGTCGGGGTGGTGGGGAAGCCAGGAGCTTGCCCCAGATGAAACTACAGGTACTAGGAAAATTATCTATTCTTTTTTTTTTAAGGGCATTTTCTGAGAGTCAGGAAGAACAGTTTCTAGTCCTGGAGAATCCTGGGCCTTCCTCTTTCTGGCTTGCACTCTAAGTTTCTCCTTCCTGTTTCCCAGCCTTTCTTTCCTGAGAGCCACACAAGCCACCAGCTATAGAGCTCATCCCAGCAGCCTCGTTCCACTCAGGTTCCCAAATCGCCAGGATGGCGTCACTGCTGAGCTCATTCTTACACTGTATCCTCCTTCAGGAAGGTGAGGGCAGCTTCCCAGTAGCCCCATAGACGCACCTAGGATGTGACTGGGATGAAACGGACCGGCCAAGGGGCACGTCCTTCTGCCCCACAGGGGCCTTTGGCTCCCATTTGGGGAAGTGCCTGCAGATTGATTTCTAATTAATCTGTATCCATTCATGAAGTCCACTGACAGCTGTCGGGCTGTGTGCCAGGTACAGCTCCATCCATTCAGGTGCCACTTACCTGCGAGTTGCTCCAGCAGGTCAGTTTTCTTTTTTGAGGATTTTAAAGGTTTCTCTTCTCCAAAGAGACCCTACTCCTTTCCCCCAGAGCATTTTACATTCTTTTCCACACAGTGCAACTGTAGATATTTTAATGTTTTTTAAATGGGGGGGTGGGATTTAGGTTTATTTATTTATTTATTTTTAATGGAGGTACTGGGGGTTGAACCCAGGACCCTGTGCATGCTAGGCATGCACTCTACCATTGAGCCATACCCTCCCCCCTGCAATAGATTTTTTAATAAGAACTATAAAGTCATGTACGTGCAGGAACTGAGGCGGTGAGCTGGGAGCGCCCAAGCACTGGGATGTGGGCTCACACTGGCTTCCCGCTTGCACAGGCATCACCACTTGCTGCCAACTTGGAGGTTTACTAAAGGAGGGTGACAGCCATGGTCAGATGCTCCGCAGGAGCCAAAGGGCCCTGAGAGTCCTCAGGGGTGGGCTGGCTCCTGCCCTGCATCCAGGACACAGGAGGGAGCCGGGGCAGAGCCGAGGCTGCCGGCCCGCTGCCCCCGGAGCAACGTGTAGGCAGAGGCTCCCCTCACGGTGGATGCTGGGCGAGTCTGTCACGCACTACAACCTGCTCAGCTGAAGCAACAGCTTCATTTTCATCTGTCTAAAACCCTGAGAGTGTTTTTACAGACACTCGGAACTTACTTTGAAACCTGGTAGAAATGACTCTGGAGTCCCAGCTCAGCTAAATCCAAACCCAACCTGTCCCCACTCAGGCTCGCCCCCTTTAGGCAAGCCTGGACCACACGTGGCGCTCGGCGCCAGGGACAGGGGGAATGGGGACCTTCTCTCCTCTCTCCAGCCCAGAGATCCTTCAGCAAGTCCAGTTGGTTCTGCCCCCACAGCACAGCCAGGGTTCCAGCCATCTCTCCCAGCTCCACACTCCAACCCTGGGCTGAGCCGCCTTCATCCTGCCCCTGGCCTGCTCCCCTGTCTGTCCCCTCTCACATCGGACATTGCACTCAAGCCACAGCCAGAGTGATGCTGTGAGCCTGCAGGTCAGCGAGCAAGTTGCCCGGCCTTTTCTTTGAGATGCCGTGTGACATTGCTCTCTTCGGCCCCCAGCTGCCTCTCTGAAGTCATCCCCAACTATTGTCCAGCTCGTCCACTCCACTGCAGCCACAGTGGTCTCCTGGACACTCCTCAGATCTGCCAGGCACACTCCCACCTCAGGGCCTTTGCACCTGCTCAGTCCCTCTGCCATCCCTGGATACCTGCACAGCGATGCCTTCACCTTCTTCAACTCTGTCCCAACGAGGCCTCCCCTGACCTCCATATCCACATTGTGCCCCTTCTCTGGCATCCCCAGCACTATGCCCTACTTTGTTTTCTACGTGACATTTGTCACTTCTTGTCACACTCTGCCATTTGCTTGTGGACTTTGCTTATCCAGGGACTCCCCTGCTAGAAAGGGGGCTTCCTGAGAGCCAGGTTTTGTCTGTTTTGTTCACTAATTACCTCCAATTCCTAATACAGTGTCAGGCACATAGTAAGAACTCAAGAAACCATTTTTCATTTGTTCATTTGGTCAAGAATTATTTAGTGTGCACTCCCCAGGTCCCAGGCATTGGGCTGGTGCCGGGATGCAGGGGTGACCGGAGGCCGGGCGTGGTCCTCGCCCTCCGGAGCTGCATTCTGAGGGAGAAGACTGCCTCCAAACACGTCAGTGAGATAACTCCCACGGTTACAGATGCTAGAAGGGAGCAAAGTGAGCTCACGGGGGCGGTTTAGCTAAGCACGGTCGTCAGCACGCTGGGAGGTGCTGGCCATTCGAGTCAAGACCTGAAGAGAGAGAAGCAGCCAGAGACGGGAAGTCCTGGGGAAAGAACATTCCACGCAGAGAGAAGGGCAAAAGCCGGGGCCTGGAGGTGGGGCGGCTCAGGTGAACCAAGGAAACCCCGGGTGGCTGGGGCTCTGAGAGGGCAGAGCGAGTGGGTGGGCCCTGCGGGGTCCCAGCTCCAACCCTCCCATGCTGCCGGGCCTTGCACACGACACTCAGTGTCTCTGAGCCGCCATCTCCTCGTCCTTCACCAAGCGGGCATACGTGACCTGTGCCCAGGAGTGCTTTGAGGAGTCTCTGATGCATAGCGTTTCAAATGTCCAGCCCAGTGCATAGCCCGGGAGCTAAAGGAGAGACACCTGGTAATCCAGAGTGATGTCTAAATGGCCGTGGGCTTCCCTCTTCTCCTTACAGTCTCCTGTCCTGCTCTGAGCGCCCCTCCAGACGGCAGAAAGTTTGGGAGCAAGTACTTAGTGGATCACGAGGTCCATTTTACCTGCAACCCTGGCTTCCGGCTGGTTGGGCCCAGCAGCGTGGTGTGTCTTCCCAACGGCACCTGGACCGGGGAGCAGCCCCACTGTAGAGGTACGGTCCGCCTTCCCAGGGGCTTGCTGGATGGGAAGGTTCATTCTCTGGGACACCTTCTGCCCGATTTCACCACCACCCCTCCACCTGCAGAATGGCGGCCAGTGTGTCTGATGACCTCCACGCCAGGCCTGGGCTGGGCTCCATCTGCATAAACCATCTTTAAACTCTCCCAACAGTGTAGTCTTGTTTGGCACCTGGGGAGATTGAGGCACAGAGAGGTGAAGGAACTTGCCTAAGGCCACACAGCCGGGGGGGCAGGCTGAGCTGATTCACTCCAGACAATCTGACCCCAGAGTTTGCGTTCCTCCACCTCGCACTCTGTTCTTACCAATGTGGGGGCGAGAAGCCTCCTGCGAGTTAGGGGAGGGGCCAGAGGAGGGGTTGCAGGGAAACGTTCCTTGTCTGGGCTGCTTTGTTCTGGGGCTGCGGTTTGTTTGTGAGGCTGTTGGTGACCTGCAGGGTTGAGGAAATTTCTCAAGTGTCCTTTGTGACTGCTCTGGGACTTGGTGTAGACAGGCTCCAGGAGAAACCACTGGGATGAGAGGGAGACATGAAAAGGCTCCTCCTCTCTGTGCTAAGCTTGAAAAGAGTACTTTCTTGATAAAGAGGAACATCAGACTTGGCGCGCATAATTTGTTGGCATTTCAAACGTCTATGGTCAGAACATCACGGATACCAGTCATTTTCAGAACAGGATTCCTAAGACGGCTGCTGGGGCAGATGGTCTATGACTTTAGCCCAAGCGTAGAAGGGGAAAATGCAAAGTCTATAAACCGGTCAGTTGTGAAGAGCAGCATGGAGAGGACTTTGAATGCAGAAATAACTTGAAAACATTAAGGAAGATCAGAAAATATGCCATTTCTAAAGACGGTGTGGGTTGACATGAGAAGCACAGAGCAACTGGAACCACATTCGTGGACCTAGACCTCCGTTTCCCATCTGCTGGGAAGAACAGTGGTTTGAAGGATGACAGGTACCAGCTCTCAGACCTATCCAGGAACCAGCCAGGAAATCAAGCCAAGTAACACACAAAAACACACGGGGGAAACGCCAGTATCCGGATTTACCCTTGTCCCTGAAAGCGCTCCATCCAGGTTAAGCACATGTGCGTGTTAAACTACAGCAGCAGAGGTGGGAACACAACGACGTTTTATTGTCCTTGCTTTGGGTGTAGGTATTTTAACTTACAGATTGAGTTACAGACCCCAGTTGGTTTCTCTCTCTCGGAGCATGTGGATGTGTCTGATGACCACACCATCTTCCATGATGTGCACCTGCATCTCACCTGTCCGTGCCCCTGTCAGGGACACCCAGGTGGCAGCCTACTCCCCACCACCACAGACAGTGCTGACAGTGTCTTCTGATCTCCTCTATTTGTCTGTGGGTTATCTGTCTGGGGTTGGACTTGGGGGGCAGTTGGTTGCACGCTCCCTTCCTTTGGACCAAGTCCCACCATGCTGCTCTTCACAAGGGCTGTACCAGCCCACACTCCCCCAGCAGTGCCGGGGGCAGAGCACATTTTACCCACGTGCAGTTGTTCCTTGCTGGCTCAAGTATTATCCAAATATTCAGCCCTCGGTGGGGATATACATTTACAGTGAGCATCATACAGTGTAAGTAAAAAAGATGAAAACTAAAACTTAAAATAGAGTTACCATCTGATCCAGTGATCCCACTCCTGGGCATATATCCAGAAAAGACAAAAACCCTAATTTGAAAAGATTCATGCACCCCAATGTTCAGAGCAGCACTTCCTACAGTAGCCAAGACATGGAAGCAACCTAGGTGCCCATCAACAGATGACTAGATAAAGAAGTTGTAGTATATGTTTACAATGGAATATTACTCAGCCATAAAAAAGAATGAAATAATGCAATTTGCTGTAACATGCATTGACCTAAAAGATGATCATACTAGGTGGAGTAAGTCAGACAGAGAAAGACAAATATTATATGATACCGTTTATATGTGGAATCTAAAAAAATGATACAGTTGAACTTGTTTACAAAACAGAAACAGACTCACAGACATAGAGAACAAACTTACGGTTACTAAAGGGGAAAGCAGGGGGAGGAGTAAATTAGTTTGGGATTAACCGAAAAAAGAAAAGATGGGTTTGCAGAAAAAGAGAGCTGAGAGAGTGCGTGTTTAGGCAGGAAGATAAGATACACCAGAGGCTCAGGAATGTAATCATAAGAAATGACTTGAGCAAAGGGACACATTGCTTGGTAAAGTGCGGATCCAAAGCATCTTCTGCAGCCCAGCGCCATCTAGCAGCTTGACTAGGACGCCTTCCCAGACAATCCTGGGCACGTCTGCCAGCTGCTCTCTTGAACTTGCACCCATTAGTTACGTGTTAGTCCCTCACCTCCTTGCAGCAGGACCTCCTTAATGGAAAACAGAGCCTCCTCTATCATAGCTTGTGTGCTGTGGTTCCCAAACCTTTGCGGCTCCAGAGTCACCCAGAAAGCTTATAAAACGCAGGCTTTGAGGCCTCAACAGGCCTCCCAGGTTGGGTGAGGTCTTCATGGAAGAGACCTGGGAAATCTGCCTTTTTAATATGATTCTGATGTTAACTAAATTTTGAGAAATATCACTTCACTGGTTCTTACCACTGTCGGAAGCAGAAAGGATATTGGACGTTTTGAAGAGCAGATGCATTCGGGCCCTAACCAATCAGAAGGGCTGAGCCACCAGCCAGCAGTAGGGCATGTCCTGACTGGGTGTGCGCCGCCCAGGCCAGGTAAGACATACTGGACATGCTCACCTCCACCCGCACTGATGTTTTGGGAAGGCCAAGACAGCCCTTACAACGATCAGGGCACCTAGTCTCACTGAGCAGGCCCTTTTCCCGAGATGTCCCCGCAGGACCACTAACACATGTGGCCAGCAGGTCTCCTGTCCTTTCCCATCGTCCAACGTGATGCTCATTTGCCACCTCAAACTTTCCAGCTCACTCCAGATTTGCTGTATGTTCTTGGTCTCCCCCTCTCCCCCTCTCCCCCTGCCTCCTTCCTGGCCGTTTGTCCTTCCCTGACCTGCAGGACAGAGGATGGCTTGGTGCAGCCCACCCTGAACTTCTACAAGGACCACATTTAGTGTCTAGACACCCAAGAAGAACTGCCTCAGGGAACGAGGTGGTGGCCAGCCCCCCTGAGAGCTTAGATGGGTATTTTTCATCTTACAATTTAAGTATAAACCGGGCGTGGGGTTCACCCTTTGGTGGTGATAGAATCAACCTGCGTCACGACCAAGATGCCCAGCCAGCCGCTGGACATGACCTCCCCCCAGGTGAGTGGGCGGTGCCCGCGCTGACATTTCTGTTCTCAGCAGGAATTTACTTGATTAATGCACGCTGTCTCCAGCAAGAGCCTCCAAGGGGTACCACCCAAGCCTGTCAAGAGGGGGAAGTAGGGACCATTGGGACTACGTTCTGCTGCGTGTCCACTTCATTGCCTTATCAGCAGTCTGGTCACTGCGTATGTGACCACAGGGGGAACATCATCTTCTTACTTACAGGGAATTTATTTCAAGACCCAGACTGCGTCAGTGAACAATTCAGCAGGGCTTTAATAACTGCCTCTCCTCCCACATCCAGTCAACTGCTTAGAAAGAAGGTGATGAACCCAACTTGGCCTGAAAGGAAATGACACATCATCACACCATTAAAAACGCGGTGGGCAGATGTGGGCTCCGGAACTCTGCAATGGAAAGCGGCCATTTGGGTTCCTGGATGAGTTCCCTTTTCTCTTCTTACCCAGAAGGGCATGTTTTTAAGATCTGAAGCTTCCAGAAATGGGGGAACCACAGCCACAGGCCTTGACCCTTTGACAACATGGGTAACCAAAAAACAACGTGAGAGAAATAAATCCCCTGGTCCCTTACTGCCATGCTGGGGAAAAAGAATCGTTTTTGCCAGTCTTCCCCACCCTCCCCTTTTTAAAAAAACCTTCATTCATTCATTCATTCAACTAATTTTCACTGGGCACCAGCAATGCACAAAGCATTGTGTTAGGGATTCGATTCCGAATCCAACAGACACTGCCTGACCTTGCCGGGCTCACCCTCCAAGGTGGAGGCAAGACAAGTCACCGGATACAAAGGTAAACAAATCAACACTTGTGGTCGGTGCCTTGATGGGCTCTAACAAGGGCTGGGAATGAATACCATGGGGTGATGGGGAAGCTAAGGGCCTCTCAGAGGCAGAGACGGAAGGGTTGAAAAGGATCCAGCCACATGACAATAATGACTAGTGGGCAGCTTAGGGAGGATGCCATTCCGGGAAGCGGGAGTAACATGTGCAAAGGCCCTGAGGTAGGGAAAGCATGTTTGAGGAAATGAAAACAAAATATAGAACCTTGTTGCTGGAATAGCGTGTGAGCTGAGAGTGAGTGAGGCCGGGGGGAGAGAGAGACACAGGGGCCAGCTCTTGTAGCCCTGAGGCCGTGCAGGCGGCGGGGTTTGTGTTCCAAGCACAATAAACAGGTTTAAGAAGAGGGATGTGGTGGCTGGATGTGCGTGTTGTGCTGGGTAGAGATGCATCTAAGGCGACTAGAACAGAAGCCAGGAAACTGCTAAGGTAGCCATTGGCAGGTCCAGGCGAGAGAAGCGGCAGGGGAGGTTGAAAGTAAACTTAGAGAATGAGCTGATGGAACTCATCCCACACAGGACGTGAGTGGGAAGACAAGTCAGGACTCCCAGACTCTGGCTTGGGTGACGGGGTGCTTGGAGTCCTGTACAGAGATAGTGAAGACACAGCAACAGATGTGGGTTTGTTTTTGGTTATTGTTGTTGTTTTTATTTAACTTTAGTTGACTTACAATAGTGTGTTAGTTTCAAGTGAAACATGACAAAGTGCTTCAGCTATACATATGTATTCTTTTTTTATCTTTTATCTATGATTTTTAAAAATTCTTTTATATATATTCGTTTTCAGATTCTTTTCCATTATAGGTTATTATAAGATATTGAATATAGTTCCCTGTGCTGTACAGTAGGACCTTATTGTTTATCTACTTTATATATAATAGTGTGTATCTGTTAATCCCATACTCCTCATTTATTCCTCCCCTGCCCCTTCCCCTTTGGTAACTATAATTTTGTTTTCTATGTCTGTGAGTCTATTTCTGGTTTGTAAATAAGTTCATTTGTATTTTTTTTTAGAAAATTAACTCTTCCAAATTTCCACCCAGAAGCCCTCCTGTGCTCATTCTTTTCTGTACAACCAGAGAGGAGTCCATCCTGACCCTTGGCGTTTCCTTCATGTTGGAAAAGAGAAATGTTCCTTGCTTATATGCAGAACAGTCCTATGGAAAATCTATCTGGAGAGAGATATATTAAACATATTTAAAAATATAGTAAGTTTTTCTCTGTGTGGTAGCTTACAGATAATATTTCTTTGTTTATTGACACTTTTTTTGTACTCTTCCGTTTTCCCACAATGAACATTTATACATTTTCTAATTGGAAAAAAAATAATTTTTTAAAACCCTCCAGCCACATCCGCTCGTTAGGAATTCCTCGCGTAGTTTTAATGCACAGAACACAGGCTGTTTCCACCAAAGAAGAAAAGGTTTGTCAGTTCACTGACTTGACCATAGTGTCTTGGGGAAGAAAACTGGAAGCACGACCTTGTTGGCATAAAAGCATCCTTTTCTGCTGTGTCTATCAAGAGGGAGAAAAAGGTGCTTTGCTCCTGATGAGAACAACAGTCTTCCCGTGGGTGGGTTGGCAGGGACTTCGGCTTCCCTTCGGCCTCCTTGTAATTGGGATGTTACGTAGACCAGTACATGAACTTGATTCATCGCGAAAGGACCCAGACCATCTAAATGCCGCTTATCCCTGGGGAAGGAGCCATTTCAGTTTCTCAGTAATCTCAGCCTGGTGTTGTTTCCCTCCCTCCCCATATGTTCTGTTTTCAGACGACCGGTTTCTAGGAATGTGTCTGGAACAACACTACACAAATGCCCCAGGGCATAGCATTCCTCCTTCTAGCCGTCATCCAGCGCCATCGTTGCTCACCAGTGTGGTCTGAAAGTGGGCCGACCACTAGGCGGTGAAGTGATGGGCAGAGAGCGAAAGAGCGTGACCTGTGGTACCAGCGCCTGGTCTCTCCCCTGCTTGGCCTCCAGGGGAAGGCGCTGAGCCTGGCCACACCTGGCCTCACCTGGCCTGTGTGGGTGGGGTCAGGGAGATCACTGGCTTATTCAATGTATCTCTCTCCAGATAGATTTTCCACAGGACTGTTCTGTATATAAACAAGGAATGTTCCTCTTTTTCAACATGAGGGAAATGCCAAGGGTCAGGATGGACTCCTCTCTGGTTGCACAGAAAATAACGAACACAGGAGGGCTTCTGGGTGGCAATATGGAAAGAGTTAATTTTCCCCATTTCTGGACATTCTGATGGGCCACCCTCCCTCTTCCAACAACCCTGAATTGAGTTCCCGTTCAAGAGGTGTTTGACCTGGGCACTGACTGATGGGGGCAGAGTTGGGGGACAGGAAGGCGTGACTCAGAAGCAGTGTGGGTACATGCCAACTGGTGGCTGCTTTTACCGGGCTTCAGCGTCTACACTGCAAATTAGACAATGGTGTCTCCAGGTGGACTATGGCTGGGTGATGGGCCAGCACCGCAGGCTGAGCTCCAGGTGGGCACCGTGAGTGTCAGGGTCCGTGGCTTGCTGAATGGAGGGTGGGCAGCATCTCAGCCCCCACTGGCCCCCTCCCTACTCTTACCGGGAGGCCCATGGTGAGTATGGAGTGGGAAGGTCAAAAGCTGGAGGCACCCTGCCATGGAAAAAACGGTAACTCGTCTTTGTTTCTTTATATGTTCATTTTAGAATTAGAATTCACATACCTGTATTTGAGATCTATTTATTTTCCTAGATGTCAGCGAATGCTCCAGCCAGCCTTGTGAGAACGGTGGGACGTGCGTGGAAGGCACCAACCAGTACAAATGTATTTGTCCTCCGGGAAGGACTGGGAGCCGCTGTCAGCATCAGGCCGAGACTGGTACGTAGCCGCTGTGCAGCGACGCGGGTTGCGGGGTGGGGGGACGTTCTGCTGCAGAGAGAGGAGGACCGGGGCCATGGGTCACCAAAGGCAGACAGAGTGGGATTGCCTCTCTGTTTTACATCTACTGATCCCTCTGGTTCCCTGAAGTGCTTGTTTGGGGTGGAGTTTAGTCCTTTTGTGGAACCAGAGTTTTGATCCTTCTTTTGGAAGAAAATGCAGGTGGGCGAGTGACTCCTACGTTGAAAACTCTCCAGACTGGGAAGTTGGTCTGAGATCCTTCCTTGCTGCCACCTTCACGGGGTTGACAGTTCCTTCACACATCAGCAGAACAGCTAAAGATGTCCTATTCCTTTGCCAGAAAAGCCCGGCATGTCCTGTCTGGTGGTCTTGATTTCTGTGGAATCTCGGTTCAAGGGGAAGGAAGTGGGGGTTAGCAGAGCGTCCTGAGAGTATGAATTTTGTCAATACTCGATGTCCTTACATAGGACCCAGCCCAAGGTCAGGTTGGAAGTGTTGCCCCCAGACATTTGCTGCTTCATATGTCTTCTATTCCTGTACGTGCCCTGACCTCCGCCCCTTCGGGTGAGCCCTGGACCACCGGCTGCGTTTTGGTTAATTCCGCGTCTTTCCAGAGTAAGCTCGGAGAAGGGCCCGCGCCCCTGTCTCGTGCTCCTCCGAGGCCGGGTCCACGGCAGAGGCGCGGGCCCAGCCCTGAGGGTGTCTTCCCCCCGCAGCCGCCCCCGAGGGCAGCGAGGCCCGGGACTCCGCCTTCAGCCGCGCGCCGCGATGCGCGCAGGTGGAGCGGACGCAGCACTGCAGCTGCGAGGCCGGATTCCACCTGAGCGGCGCCGCGGGCGACAGCGTCTGCCAGGGTAGGCGCGGGCTGGGCCGGGGGAGGGGGCCGGCCGGTCGCGGGAGCGGATCCGGGGGTGCGGGGGGCGCTCCCACCCGCCGCCCTGCAGCCTGCGGAGCACCGCGCCGGCGCCGCGGTGCAGAGGGCGGGCCGGCGGGCGGCCTCCTGGGCGTGGCCTCAGAAAGCCCCGCCCACCTCGCGGTTTCGGTGAGCGTGGAGCTGATGGTTCCTACTACACGGCTAGTGCGGAAACATCAGGGGAAGTCCAGGAAAGCAAGACTGTGGGGAAAGCAGCCAGGGGGCCCCGGTCTCCCCATCCTTCCTGCTTCGTGTAGCAGAGCCTAGAGACCCCTTATCTCCTCCCTCCTGGCTGGGATCTCACGGCAGGTGGCGGGGAGGAGCTTGATCTCGTCTCTGATAGACAAGCTCTCCCCACCCCTCGGAGCTGCGCAGGGGCCGGTCCCTTTCTGTGATGCCCACTCTTCTTAGCTTTACCGACTGGCCCATTTTTGCAAACCTCTCCTGATTACTAAAGTTCCTTCTGAAAACAACTCAAACTAGCAGTTCGAACATAAGAATTGGCCAGCTGGTGCTAATAGCCTCATTTTACATAGGCGGAAACCCTCTCACACCATTTCCAAAGATAAGGAAAGTTAAGGTGGGGCTGGGAACCAGGGTGGGAGTCTGGGTCCGCAGCCCCACCCCTTGCTCCTTGGGCTGCTTGCACCAGACTTGCCAGGTGCCCCCAGTTAGTCATCAGCCTTAGTCAGAGGAGCCCGCCTAGGATCGACCACATCGCTCCCCGCCTCCTCCCTTCAGCCCTGGGGACCTCGACTTGGAAGGAGAAGGAGCATGCCTACTCTTCCCAGTGCTCTGCTGGGGATAGGGCTTGGTGGCCGCACCAGACCCAGCCCCTTAGCCACAGCTGCCAGAGATGGTGACACAGCCGCCATCCCCTCCAGGAATGGAGGCACAGCTGTTCTGGGTCATGGTCTGCGGACACCCACCGCGTGGCTCCTGGAGTCATACTGGGCACTTCTGTCCCCAGATGTGAATGAATGCGAGCTCTACGGGCAGGAGGGGCGCCCCCGGCTCTGCATGCATACCTGCATGAACACCCCCGGCTCCTACCGCTGTGCCTGCCCCAGCGGGTACCGGACCCTGGCCGACGGGAAGAGCTGTGAGGGTGAGTGAGGCTGCAGCCGAGGCAGGTGGCCTCGGGGCTGGGGAGAGCCTGGCTGGTCCCAGACGATGGCTCTGAACTACTGGGGGAGGAGGCCAGAGGGCTCCTCCACAGGCTGACTGCAAAGAGGCAGCTGCTCAGTGATGGCCTGGTGGGGTTCCATTGCAGGGCTCAGAGGAGTGGTAACCTGGGGCTGGAGACAGAAGGCATCCAGACAGCCATCACCCAACCACCCATCCATCCTTCCATCCATCCTTGCATTCCACAAACACTCAAGAAGGCCCACGTAGGATTGTGTGGTGGCTAGGAAGAAATCCAGCCTCCAGCCCGAGAACTCACATATAAAAGGCTTGATTATAGTCACAGAGGGCAGACCCCAGAGCACTCTGGCTGAGAAGGAGGCAGGTCTGAGAGAAGCGATGTGACAGTAATGCTCCTCTGTGCCCTCCAGCATCTCTGTGACCTGCTATGCCCGAGGAAGAAAGACAGGACCCCGGGGAGGGGACTTCCCCAGCGGGGCTCTGCAGCGCTTCCACCAGACCTGGACTTCAAATGGTCAAGGAAGACAGGGCTTCCCGTTTTAAGAATAAGTGCTGGGTGTCCGGAAAGTTCACGGCGTGTGGAGCACCTCATTCCAGTGCCTGCCTGGAATGGAGGGGACGTCAGGGGATCTACCCCTTCACTGGGTGTCTGGTGTTTCAGATGTCGATGAGTGTGCGAGCCCGCAGCACGTGTGCCCCCGGGGGACCGTGTGCATCAACACGGGCGGAGGCTTCCAGTGCGTCAGCCCGGAGTGCCCCGACGGCAGCGGCAACGTGAGCTACGTGAAGACGTCCCCTTTGTGAGTATACCCAGGGCCACCCACCTAGACCCCTCACCCAGGCCTCCCAGCGTGGCTGAACCAGATTCCACCTAGATGTTCTTGGGAGAAGGTACAAGTATGTCTGGGAAAAGGCAGGGAGCTGGGACTCGGGCTTCTCGGAGCATCCATTTCCCTCTGAGGTTGCATTTAATGCACTGCTGCTCTGTGCAGTAAGGACCCAGTCTGCCCTGTGAACTAGGAATAATGTTCCAAGCACTCCCTGCTGACAGGGAGGCCACTGGAGGGAAGAGGCAGGCAGTTATACGTTACACAGATTTGGGAGAGGGCCATTTCCTGTGTTCACTTGGTAATTGGGAGGCTCCAGCCGCACCATACGGCTACCAGGAGGTTCAACTTTTAGTACCCTCAGCACCTAAGAGTTTTTTTTATCCCCCAAAAGGTAAGAGACAGATCTTTAGGGACAATAACTGCAACTATCATAAAGCACACATATTTTCTTCTGAAAAAGAGATAGTAAGGCCTCCGCACGGTCTGTAGAATGCATTGATCTCACAAGGTTCGATACCTGAATTGCTTTGGGGGCTACAGCAGATTAGAAACAGCAAGAAAGTCAGTAGAGCTGAAGGGTGGCAGTTTTTCCCCGAGAGCGATGACACCAGCGTCTTCCTCGGGTGTCACTTAGTGAAGGGACAGAGGGACCCGTATGTCAGAGCCTTTGGGGACATCCCTGATTAACAGCCGGAAGTGCCGTTTGACCTGCATCATGGTGACTGTATGAATCACCAGAACTGCTGAACTGTCTCTGTCTCTCATGTTGGACGAGGTAGGGAACTATCCGAGCACTTCCACAGGTCCGTAACTCCAAACGACTAAGGAGGGCAGGGTGTCCTGCCTTACGAATAAACATCAGGTGCTTACAAAGTCCATCATAAGGGAAGAATAAGTGCATCACATGTAGAGAACCACGTTCCAGGATGTTGCCAGCCAACTGCTGGGGTCTCAGCACGTGTAGAAGGGCACCTGGTTTGGATGCCAGCACCATCATTCTTGTATCTTCCTCGGCTTTATTTTTCTGAAAAAACAGGAGTAACAGCATACACAAACATATATGCACATACAGACGCACATGCGTGTGGCTTCAGGTGGGGCAGGGGAGCATCTCTTCCCTGGCCAGGCCTGACGCCAGCCACACTTACTGGCCGGTAGCTCCGGAGCACCGGTGGCCAGAAGGGTCACTCTGGGGGCCTCTGCAGGAGGGCAGACAAGCCTGGTTAGAGCAGCCCCTCCTGACTCTCCCCAAGGCTGACGACCCCCTCCGTTTTGCCTCTCTGCTCCAGCCAGTGTGAACGAAACCCCTGCCCCATGGACAGCAGACCCTGCCGCCACATGCCCAAGACCATCTCCTTCCATTACCTCTCTCTGCCCTCCAACCTGAAGACGCCCATCACGCTCTTCCGCATGGCCACGGCCTCGGCCCCAGGCCGGCCTGGCCCCAACAGCCTGCGCTTCGGGATCGTGGGCGGCAACAGCCGTGGCCACTTTGTGATGCAGCGCTCCGACCGGCAGACGGGGGAGCTGATCCTCGTCCAGACCCTGGAGGGGCCTCAGACGCTGGAGGTAGACGTTGACATGTCAGAATACCTGGACCGCTCCTTCCAGGCCAACCACGTGTCCAAGGTCACCATCTTTGTGTCCCCTTATGACTTCTGAGGGTGCCGTGGGGTCACGGGGTGCAGAAACCTGGGCTCATTTCTCTTCCCCAAAGACTCAGCTGTGGGCACTGACTCTGACAGACATCTCTTCCCACCCCGCCTGGCCCCTGCCCGCCTGCCCGGCACCCCCAGGCTCCTAGGGCAGCTCTGCACGCTGTCCCGTGCAGTGGCACAGAAAGGCGGCCACAAAACCCAAACTGCTGCCATTACGTTTTTTTTCCTGCTTTAAGGCCCTCCCTTAAATGATGCACTTTCTCCATCTTTACTTACGGGAACCGGCAGCTTTTCTAAATGCTGTGAGTGGCATTGTGAGTCTGAACTAGCCGGGGAGGGAAAGGCTTATAATAAGTCTGAGATGACTGTCCGTCCTCCCGTGTTGTTATGGTCCAGCCTTGTTAAGATGTAGTTCTTCATGCTGAGGGTCACGTCCAGCCCTTGCGCACGTGGCATGGTGGGGCCAGGGGGTCCTGCCACAACCCAGCATGTCCTTTTCTGCATCCCTTCTGCAACATGCCCGCCACCCTTCTCATCAGAGAACCACGGCAGGGCTTGAACCCCCGTGCAGATTCTCCCAGACCGAGGAACCAAGATTCAAGCGTAGCTTCTGCCTGAATTAATCCCCTTTTGACAAATCCTGTCTCAAAACATAACCTGGTATTATAACTGAAGAAATAAAGTCTGTTGCTCCTCCCTGCCCGCACTGGCCTGTCCTCGACCGTGAGCCAGCCCTCATCCTCCCACGAGGGGTACCTGGTGCCTTTCCTGTCAAGGCTGGACCCGATGGGATAAGTGAATAAGAAAGAAAACGTGGAGATGATGCTGAAATTGCTCCACCAATAGAAATTTGGCTTGTCCAAGCGGGAGGTTGGTAAAGCAACGTCCGGCAGTGGAGAGCTTAAAAAAATGCTTGGATTGCCGTTCTACTTCTACTTCCAGGACCTTCTACTTCTGATGGAGAAGCCAAAGGGCAGGGGGGATGCCTGCAAGGTGGCCGAGGAAAGAAAACACTCTCAGGGCTGGGAGTGGGTGGGGGAGACTGTGCGAGGGACAACTTCGAAGCTAGCTGAGCTGTGAGGACATACATGTTCACTGAGGTGAGACTTCATCCCATTTTATTGAAAAGTTCTTTGTATTTGCTTTGGTGTGAGGTGGAGCCAAGGCAAATGTGTTGCCAGTTCAGTGATGAGGCCCTCCATCCAGGTGGTTCCTCGGACACCTGTCCTTGTATTATTTTGTCAGACAACCAGTGAGACCCAGGCAAGAGCTGCTTTTGACATTTTTCTCCTCCTCTGGGCTCAGCTGTGATGTCTGCAACAAGAGAACGAGGGCCTGCAAGTCTGCTTCTCTGGGGTGTTAAGGGCTTTATTAAAGCCATCCCCCAGCCCTGCGTTTCTCAATGGTGCTGTGACGGGTCAGAAGCCCACACGCCTCCCAGTCCCCTGTGCAGAGCACCCAGGCTGGGAGGGGCAAAGGTGAGGCCAGGCTCCTGAAAGTAAAATGTCACAGGTGTGTGTCCTTCCTTCTTGCTGGGGGGAGGGCAAGGTGGTGCCAAGGGCCAAGCCTCTTACCTCCCAGCAGGTGAGGAGTGATTTGGGAGGACTTGGACACCACACAGGCCCAGCTGAAACCAATGATTTGCATCAGCAAGATCGGCTGTCACCAAACCTCTTCCCATTTGAGATGCCTCACCACGCCCCACGGGACCCACATACAGATGCCCGCCCGAGTCCAGCTCTGTGCATAGTGCCTGGCCCTTCCCATGTGGTACCTTGTTCTCTAGCCTCTCTCAACATCTCCCCATAGAAACCAGCTTCTCCTCTGTCCTTTCATAGCTCCAGTCTGTGCCAGGTTCAGAATAGGCAGTTGTTAACAGGCATGAATTTGCATCCCTTTCTAGGTAATACAGTTTCATATTATTTGGCAGGGAGCATCTAAAACCTTTTACTGGGCACCACTGCAGACATACACAGACATAGAACAGAATAATGCACCTCCTGTCCCAGTCACCAATTTCAAGAATTAACTCCCGGCCAATCGTATTTCATCTCTGCTCTCACCCACCCCATGCTGATTTTGAAACAGGTCTTGGACCTCACAGCATTTCATTCGTGAACATTTCGGTCTGCATCTCTAAACCATAAGACTTTTTTTAAAAGTGTACCCTCAGTACTGAAACATCAGTAGTCATTCCTTAATACCTTCAAATATTTAGTCATTCAAGTTTCCGAGTGGCTCATGATTTTTTGTTTGAAAGAGGTCCATGCTCTAATTTGTCGATACTCTTCTTAAATCTCCGTTCACCTGTGGCAGTAGTTCTCATGCTGCAGCAGGTACTGGGATAACCTAGAAGACTAGCATCCTGGGTCCCTCGTCCTGCAGAACTTCTCACAGTCTGGGTTTTCCTGAGGGCATCTCTGCAGCGTCTTTTAACATCATCCTCTGCCTTCTCGATTTCTTATCTGTCAGTAGTTATAGCTAGAAATTCAGAGTCCAGGTCGGTTTATTTTCACGAGATGACTTTACTGATGGTGAAAGTACTTCCGGTGGGGGAGGGGCGAATCATCTCTCGTAGCCTCTCTTTTCTGAGGTTAGCAGCCATTGATGGTGACTGCATAGACCCATTACTTCTTGAGGGGTTGCAAATAATGTTCTAGTGCCACTGTTTCTTTATTAGCTGGCAAACCTTATAAGGAGAAACTTCCTTTCATCAATTACTTGGTTACCCTGAGGTCTGGTTTGTACAGGAAAGGCAGGATAAATTCTTGCCTTTTCCCCCTTGTCCGTTTTCAAGGTGGTTCCCAGGGAACCACCGTCTTTCCGAGTGGCCCCGTGAGGGTTGTTTTCTTCTTGAGGACATTGCGAACTCATGGTTTAAACGTATTTGGTGGATGTTTCAGTCCATTGCAGTCGCTGTCCTTACGGTTGCTCAGACCATCCTGTCTTTGGCTCTTGGGAACTGCTTCAAGTTGGCTGATTCCTTTCGACATGACCCTAGTTGTCTTTGATAGTTTGGTAGTTCTCTTGTGTGACAAGATGTTTCGAGCTTATCTTGTATATTTGTGCTCCAGCCCTGAAGTCATCTATTTTTCTTTTTTTTTTTTTTTGACCCAGAGATCCCCAGTTCCTTTCAGTGGGGAGTGATCATCAGAGATCAAAATCTGGGTATAAGGAAGGTTCACGGGTAGAGGTTTGGTCATTATTTCTTGGTTTTAATGCATACAGCTAGGAAATAGGTTCTACTCAGTTTTTTTTTTTAAAGAAAAAACACTACATGAGTTTACATTGATAATTCCAATTCAACTCAGGACTACTGGATTTTTAATGTAACCTCATTGTCTTACATCTGCTCTTTCTCTCATTCTAAAGACCTCCTTCTCAAAATCACCAAAATAGTTACACAATGTTTTAAATCCTCAGAATAACAATTCCAAAATTATCACACAGAAATGACTGAAAACGGTTAACATTTTTCTTTTGCAATTCTTTTTGTCCTTAGGGTTTATGCTATCAGGGATGCAACAGTCAGACGACTTGGAATCGTTCCTCTCTCTGTGGTTATGCCCCAAGCTTGAGTCAGGGTAATGGTTTCACTTTGTTTTGCTTAAATGTTTAGAGAGTCCATTTTTCATTTTTAAAAATAATTATGCTAACTATTTACATGGTTCCAAAGTCAAATCCACAAAATGGGCTGTATTCAGAGAAATCTATATTCTAACCCAGTCCCCTTCCACCCGATTTCCTCTTCCTACCATAGGTAATCAAGCTTTTTTCATTCTACTCTTCCATTTTAAAAATATAAGCACATGATAAATAGAAGCATCCTAATTCATTTCATACCTTCCTTGATCTTGCTTTTTTCCCTTAACAGTATATGGAATATTACTCCATAGAACCAGATAAAATGTTCTATAAAATGCTCCATTATGAGGAAATACCATTGTTTATTCAACCAGTCACCCTTGATTGACATATGGGCTGTTTCCAGTCCTTTGATATTAAAAATATTGATGCAAGATGCATGTGTCTTGTTGCATTTGTGCCTTTTGTGTCTCTGGGGCCAATTCTTCCCCCATAAGGATTACACCACTCTCTATCCCAACAAACAGTGTATGAGCATTTGTGTTCCTAAAACAAAGAAGGCCCCGGGGTGTCCCCGGTTCTCACATCTGCGCTCCCACCAGACTCTCCGTGGGAAGGACAGAGAGGCCTGAACGGAGAGCTGCTCCACAGCGAGCCCGCGCCCCTGGCCCGGCCTTCAGCAGCCACTAGGAAGACATGAGGGACAAGTCAGCTGGATCACTGGCTCCTGAGAGACGGAAAGTCCGCTCGGTTTGGGGATAACGTCAGAAAATCATCTTATTTTTAAAACGTGACACCTACAACACTGGCAAAGTGAAAGGAAAAAAAGCCGAAAACAGACTATCACCAGATGGTCACAGTGAACTTGAGGGCTTTGTTGGGCATCTGAGCACGTGCCCCAACGAGACACATGAAGAAGGCAGCCTTGAACAGTCACATTCCACCAGCCGCTGCCTCCGCTTTTACCAAGCTCACACAGGTGGACTTTTATTATGACTTCACCTTGTGCATATGAAAATCTATAAGTGTTTCTAAGCTGCATAAGTATTCCTGGATATTTACGGTGTTCCAGGCACTGTTCTATTCGTTTAGGGCACCGTGGATGGCAAGGTGGACAGACACCCGGACCTCGGACATCATGGAGCTTACGTTGTAGCAAGCGAGAAGATAATATACATAAACAAGAAGAGGCCCTAACTTCCAAGAGCGATGAGCGCTATGAAAATAAAAGCAGCAAAAGACGGTGGTCAGTGTGTAGCACATATATACACAAACAGACGTAGACACAGCATCCCCGTAGCCTGGACGTGGCAAACACCGAGATCCTGTGTGCCGACGCTGGAATTCCACTTCCTGGTGCTTGGAATTTGGACTCTGCATCTCAAGTGTTCAAATGAAGTGATGTCGAGCAAGGCCTGGGGTGACCACCTGGGGCGCAGGTGCACTAGGAAAGGCATCCACACAGAGAGAACCACGAAGAGGTTTTACTGCATAAAACACCCCCAGACTGAGCAGCTAAAAACCATGACCATTTCTGTGAGTCAGGAATTCAGAGAGCACAGGCGGGTGGTTTACATTTATGCCACAAGGTCTGCCCCTCCCTCCTTGGCCGGGGGCTGGGCTTCCCTGGGGGTCAGTCACTGACTCGCCCGTCTGGCCTGGCCTGGCCTGGGATGACTTCAAGAGAGTATGACTTGAGGAAAGTCGGGTTTGGGCTGACAGAATTTTCTGAATCTGACCACCTTCAAAGGAAAAATTAGATTTTAGCCATCTGGTTCTTTATCTCCAGGAAGCTCTTTAAATATACTTTTTAGGGGAAAAACAGGCTCCATTGTATGTATACCTTGTTGACTGGGACCAGGAGTCACCACAGGCCTGTAGTGGCCTGAAGACAACATCTGGCCTGCCTTCCTTCCCTTGATGGTCGGCTGAGTGATCAGACTCTGCTGCAGAAGGAGGTCTCGGCTTCTCAGACTCCTTTGACCTCCCCATCCAAGCCGTCGAGCTCCATCATAGGAAGAGTTTGTTCCCAGAGTCCTGTGAGTTAAGTTACACATCTTCCTTCATTCCTGCCTTCAGCCAGTAGTCGGGGCCAGACTTGGTTGGGGGCTGAGCTTGAAAGCCAGAGACAAGAGCATCACCCCCTAGGGGGTCTCTCTCACTCCGAGGCTGGTTTTACGGTGGTTTGGAGTCTGCCCGTGCGGCAGATATATCTCCGCAGAGATCTTGGCCACGTGGAAATTCAGTTCACTCCACGTTCAATCATAATTGCTGTGTTTCCCCTGAAGGCAGCTGGATCTTCGACTGCAAGCCCAAATCCGTAGAGCCCTAAGTGAGCTGGCCCCTGCTGACCTCCTGGACCACTCACTGCTCGTGATGCTCCCAAGGGCACCGGCTCCTTTCTGCGCCTTGACTCTGCCTACCTCATTTCTCCCCCGGGGCCTCTGGACTGGCTGCCCGCTCCCTGCTCTGCTCCTTGTCCTCTGTCCACTTGGTGTGGGCGCAAATGTCCCTTCCTCAGAGAGGCGTCCCAGCCGCCCTCGCCAGTGCTGCTCACCCCTCTGCTTGATTACCCACCCTGTTTCCTTTTCTTTGAAAGCATTTTTCACCATCTGAAATGATCATATTCATTGACCTGTTTTCTGTCTCTCCCCATAGCCTGGTCCCTGTTGGTTGCCCATCCAATTTCCACTTCCCTTTTCCACTTTGCAAAAAGAAGCCTGTTTTGCTCAGACCCCTTTCCCTCCTTGTTATGAGCTGAACTGTGTACCCCCCCCCCAATTCCTATGATGAGTTCCTAACCCCCAGCACCTTGGAAAGTGACTGTATCTGGAGATAGGGTCTTTAAAGAGGTAATCAAGTTAAAATGAGGTCTTCAGAGTGGGCTCTAATTCAATACGACCAGTGTTCTTATACAAAGAGATTAGGAAACACACACACACACAGAGGGAAGACCATGTGAAGACACGGGGAGGAGAGGACAGCCACCTGCAAACCAAAGAGAGCGGTCTCAGAAGAAACCAGCCTTGCTACCACCTTGGTCTCAGACTTCTGGCCGCCATCACTGTGAGAAAATGAAGTTTTGTTGTTTACACCACCTGGTGTCTGGTGCTTCCTGATGGCAGCCCCAGCAGACGAATTCACTCCTCATTCCAACCTTGTTGCGGGGGAAGACGATGACCGCCACCCACCCTCCAGGCTCCAAGGCCAACGCCCCAGGCAGAGTGACAGGAAAGGCTTTCTCAATACACGTTTGGACAATTCTCCATCTTTTCTGCTGAAATGAGAGGAGGTATGTCATCATGGTTGCTGCTGGAAGCCAAAAAACCTCCTGGTAAAAAGCAGAGCCAAGTGGAGTTGCGGTCCTCATCGAAATACCCTTGGAAAATTTCCTGTTCCTGGACTTCCTGTTATATGAGATAATGTGGTTACGGCTTAAGTGGGTTTGAGATGGAGTTCTTGTTGGTGGTAGCCCAAAGCATCCTGGATCTAACTGGCTAGAATCCCAGCTCCGTGCTAATCCTGGCGTCTTGTCTGCACACTTGCTGATGTAGCCCCAGCACATTTGGGCCCTGGCAGGTGCTCAACGCTGATCTAGAGGCTGATGACTGAAGAACCTTAAGTCACGAGGACCAACGTGAATACACGAAGAGGGGTCACCTATGACACCCACAAACAACTTGGCTTTCATTTAGTTTGTTAAGATTGGGGTCCTGAGACAGTGGATTGGGTAAGGGACAATTAGAAAAATGAGTAGGAAGGAAACAAGGGTGAGGGCCTCCTAAAGATGGAAATTCTTACTGGAAACCCATGGACAGGTGACAGATAAGCTACAAAATAAAAGAGAGAGCGATCAGGGCAGACATTAGTGAATTCGGCCCGCGGTAGGCTGGCACTTCTGCCCCCTTGTGGTAGGGACACACTGTTGCAGAGTTCTTTTCCCTCCAGTGTGACATCCAGCCCCAGTGCGGGGAGGCTGCTGGGTCAGCTCAGATGCCTGCCTGTGTGACCCAGTGAACTCCTGGCCCACGATATGTGTGGCATGAGCTAAAAATCATACTTTGGTTAAAGCCACAGAGATTTTAGGGTTGTTTATTACTCCTGACTGATGCACAGCAGAAAAGGAAAAACATAAAATAAGGGAGAATCTCTCCATCACTGAGGATGGGATCACGCCATGGGCTGAGGAGTGGAATGAACTCAACTCCAATGTACTCCTCAAATTTGCAACAAATAAGAAAATAAACACGCACAAGTGATATCTTAAATGGCAAAATCGGGCTAAAATGGTATGTGCCAAAGGTTGAGGTAGGCTTCACAGCAACACAGAGGAGTTTTAGAAGGTCCTAGAGGCCACACCATGGCTCGACCCCAACCTCTTGTCCTGAGAGCAGACTAGGCCTTGTGTTTTGGCTGGACCGTATCCTCCAAAATGGTATGTTCAAGTCCCAACACCTGGTACCTATGCATGTGACCTCGCTTGGAAATAGGGGTTTTGCAGATGTAATTAAATTAAAATGAGGTCCCACTGGATTAGGGTGGGCCTTAATCCAGGGAGTGGTATCCTTACAAGAAGAGAAAACAGACACAGCCACACGATGGGGAGAGAAGACAGTGGCAGCGGTTGGAGACATGTTGTCAAAGCCAAGAAATGCCAAGGATCCCAGTCTCCCCCAGCAGCCAGGAAGAGGCAAAGGAAGGACCATCCCTGAGAGTCTTCCAAGCATGGCCCTGCCTGCCCCCCCGATTTCAGGCTTCTAGCCTCCAGAACTGAGAGAGGATACATCTCTGTTGCTCTAGGCACTCAGTGTGTGGTCCTTGGTTAGAGCAGCCCTAGGAACCTGACACACCTTGTAACTCAGGCTCCTCTGAAGAACATCTGCTGAGGGTCCATCATCCCACCTCACCGAGGGAGGGGTCATCTCCATCCCAGGGGGATTTGCACCAACTGCCAAGCACACACTTACCAAAAGCCCACAAAAGCCTTTTCCTTGACAATCATCTTGGATCACTTATAAGTGATAAAAACGATCACTGTATTTGTGTAATTCCTGCTAAATTTAGAGTCAGAGAAGAAGGCCACTTTGCAACGAGTGCAGAGTTCCACCGGGGACATTTGGGAGGCTAATTTTCAAACACTGGCCTTTTCTCTCTCTCTCTCTCTCTCTTTTTTTTTTTTTTTTGTAAAAGAGAAGTTGGCTAATTTAATAACTAGCAATGACATAATTCTTACTTATTTCAGCAGTAAAAGCAGAAACAAAGGGCTCAATTGGCGTATTTCATAAAGAGATTCGTTGATTCCAGGGATAAGGAAGGAATCTGGACCCTTCATCCCAACCCTGGATTAGCCTAGAAGACTGGAAACAAAATCAAAACCATTCTCCCCTCAAGGGCTGCAGAATCAAAAGCTCCCCCGCCCCAGCCCTGAACTGGTCCCCTCCCTCCTCCGCCAGCTCTCCAGCAATATTCTTGCAGCAAAAGGTGATGCAGCTCTCACTTCTGCGTACAGCTTCCGAAGCCCCCTCCTCCGAGGTCTCCCAGTGACCGACACTGTTTTCATTAACATCAGGTGACCTCATGGAGCAAATGAAAGACCGGATAAAAATTCAGGTTCTGCCCTAAGAGCCAGAACGCGAGGTTTGCATTTCCTTTCCCTCTTACAGCCACGGAAGGGGGAACACAACTTATGATCTAGATCCAAAGTGAGTCAAAAGACAAATGGACGGGAATTCCACAGAAATTCCCCCGAGGTTAGGGCCTTCCCCCTATCTGAGAACTCACCCCACCGCGGTATCCACCATCATCACTGCACGCGGCGCCCTCTCGCTGCGGGCGGGAGAGCGTGGTCAGGCAGGCGAGGTCACCAGCCTTCCTCCATCTCTCTTCGCCACACTTTCTCCCTGATAAGAGTGAAAAGCTGTCCGGCTGCCAGCCAGCCTTGGGGGAAAATGGCAAATTGAAACAGAAGCCACGGCTTTTCCAAAGGGCCGCTCTGGGATTCACCCAACCCTTAAACAGCAGCTCTTCAGAGCATGAACATCACAAATTGCCTCAGTGAACTCCTAACACCTGCTCACTCGCAGAGACAAGGCCACTGGCTTCCCAGCAACTCTCTACTTGACAAAATCCGACCCACCCCTGCCAAGGCCACCGCAGGACTGACTCAAAACCTCTATGAGGACCTTTCCCTAACTCCCCGCTGTTGAGATGTTTTCCCCAAGTCCCCAGAAAAGCAATCACCTACTGCAGCAAGTAGTAAACCTGCTTTGTTGACTCTAAGTGGGTGCCGGCTGGTCCTTGACTGATGGGCATCAACTCCGGACTTGAGCAACCACTGGTCCAGCTGCTCTCCGGATGCACACACACTGCAGTGACCAACTGTGGGGCGTGTGCTCGACAGCTGGCGACTGGTACTAGCTGGGTCCCCAGTGTGGAAACGAGGAGGGTGGCTTACGCGGGAGGAGCTGCGCCCAAGCCTGCAGGGAGGGCCCCTGGCCCGTGCACGTGCACGCGCCAACGCCGCACGGAGGGAGGCGCGCGCGCGCCTGGTTGACGCGCAGGAAGCCCCCGGGCTGCTGCTCTCGGCCGCCCCCACCCACCCCTTCGTTTCTGCCTTCCGCTGGATAATTTCGTGAATTACTTGAATCGTAGGCTCCATCATCCTCACTGCGTTGTTTTAGGTTTGCCCTCTACCACTTCAAGGCTTAAGCATTTTAAAAAATCACTTTTATTCTTTCTTCTAAAGGTTCACCATTTTTCATATGGTTGGGAAAAAAAACCAGCGTCCCTTAATGTTTCAGTAATTTAATGATCTAATGACTCAATTTTTTTTAAAAAAGAGGACGTAATTAGGCTTTTATTTATCTTTTAATGGAGGTGCTAGGGATTGAACCCAGGACCTCAAGCATGCTAGGCATACACTCTGCCACCAAACTATATCCTACCCTGCTCTACTGACTCTTAAATGAGGACCTTTTATGTGCCTGATCCTTGCAGAAAACAGCCTTGAACAAGGCAGAGACGCTGAACACCCCCGGTGACCATGCTCAGGGAGGGCAATTTAAGACAAAGGGTGTGAGGGCTGCTAAGCCCAAAAGAGGGTGGAGGGTGAGGGGTGCCCTCGCTTTCCGTTCACCAAGGCTGCACCCCAATACAGGAAATGTGGGTGAGGCCTCGGAGGAAAAGAGGGCAGGCCAGTGGGCACGGCTGGCAGCCTGAACCCCCCATTTCCCAGTCCTACGATTTGACCGGGAGGGTTCTGAACAACAGACCCTAGCTGATCTGTGGGGGGAGGGCCAGGAGGTCTGTTTCACTGTCCTTTGTGCAGCTCCCACACTTTAGCCTGTTACAGCAGCGGTATTCTCGCTGAGATTTGACAGAACATAGGCCGTGGGCAGCAGCAGTGTCTCCCCAACTGTTACAGGGCACCCCCTTCCCCGTCTTGCCTTTTGGTCCCCCAGCTGGAAGGGCCTGCACGTCCCATTTAAAAGTCAAGGTCATTTCCCCCCTTCTTTCTTCTGGTACAGATCTAGCAGTCGGGAGCATCCCAGAGAACACAGCCCAGCAGAGCTGCTGGCAGCCTTCTGGGAGGCCGGGCAGGTTTCTGTTTCCTGTGGGGCGGCTCCCATCAGCTCCCCAGCTTGGGGAGAACATAGAACCCTTCACAGCTGCACAAGGACAGCCATTCAGCCCATGGGACAATCAGGAATTCACTGGGACCAGGTTTTCCTTCTTCATGGGCTGAAATGACTGTTTTATGTGCATTTGGCTGAAATAAGGAGCATTTCTGTTGATTCCGGGTTCACCTAACTGAGTTCAGCTACACGAGGAAGTTTAAATTGGCTTGCAGTCTTCGGGCACACAGAAGGCTGAAAAGAGCCGGTGTGTCAGCAGATATGGGGCTGAATCACAAATTTGTTCAGGAAGCCCAAGATTAAAGTCCAGTTTATATTATTATGTAACAAATATACCTGCCAAGCAACACATCCAGGCAAATAAACTGGAGATATTTTTGCGCAGGATACAGCTGGGATACAAAACTCATATTTATTAAGACTTATGGGAATGGTAAATGAGGCCACTTGTGTGGAACTCCTGAAAAAGGCAGTTTAAACATTCAGAGCAGGAGTGAAGGTCCTAAGTATGCAGCATCCTACCAGGAAGATGAGTTCCTGGACCACCAGGCAGGAAAAGGGGGATTCTGAAATAAAGACTAAAAGATGGCACACATTCAGTCTTCATACCAGTCAAAGAGAAATATTTCTAAAGTGCAGACATGGGGGAAAAAAAAGATGTCAAACAATACTTAAAAGTGAACGGTTGTTACCACTTCTGGAATGACAGGTTAAAGATCTCTGAAAATCTACTCTTCCATAAAA
Source organism: Vicugna pacos (assembly GCF_048564905.1). Classification (NCBI taxonomy): domain Eukaryota; kingdom Metazoa; phylum Chordata; class Mammalia; order Artiodactyla; family Camelidae; genus Vicugna; species Vicugna pacos. The sequence goes on from NC_133014.1 coordinate 10,763,019, forward strand.
TGTATGTGAGAACACTGGCAAAATTAGTCAAAATGAATTTTTGCAGAATTCTGGAAATTAAAGGCTTACAACAATTCAAAGAGAATTTACTAAAGAAAAACAGCTGCATCGGGGTAAAAATGCCTCGTGGCAATGAGTTGCCCTAATCTCCTTCTCCTCTCCCCAGCTCCACAGCAGCCCTGATGGTCAAGACCCCCAGAACTACAGCTGGAAACCAGTACCAGGAGCTCCCAGACAGGGCAGAACAGACGTGGTGTTTCTCTCAAGCCCCATTCCCCCGACACTGTCCTTTCTCATTTGCATGACAGCTCGCACGACATTCTCAGAGCCTGTCTTCATCTGACCAGACTCAACAGCACATCCAGCACCCAGATCTTGGATTGTAACTACTACAGATCGTCCTCGACTTATAATGGGGTTACATTCCCCGTGAACCCACCGTCTAAGTTGAAAATATTGTTAAGTTGAAAATGTATGTAACACACCTAACCTACTGAACATCACAGCTTAGCCGAGTTTGCCTTAAATGTCTCAGAACATTTACATTAGCCTACAGTTGGGTAAAATCATCTAACACAAAGCCCAGTTTATAATCAGTGTTGACTGTTTCATGTAGTTCATTGAATACTGCACTGAAAGTGAAAAACAAGAGGCTGTCTGGGACCTAAGAGCCCTGGTGTTAACCCTTGTGATCACAGAGAGTGTCCTGCCACATACCGCTGGCCTGTGAAAAGATCACAATAAAAAATTCCAAGGACAGTTTCTACTGAATGCCTGTCATTTTCACACCATCGTAAAGTTGAAAAATCACTAAGTGGAACCATCCTAAGTTGGGGACTGTCTTTTCCATTAAAAGGAATCCGCACTCCTTAGAGAAATGGCCCCTTCGAGGGCTGAGGTGGGGACATACAAAATAAGCCTGGAGCACCTCTTCCAAGTTCATTAAAGCTTTGGGCAGGATTCAGTAATTTGTGGTTTTCAGACTGAAGTTTCCATTTCTTTCACGTCATTCGAGGCTTGCTCTCAATTCTAGATACATGGCCTGTCAAAACTTGGCAACTTAATTATTCAAAGCTAGGAGGAAAATCTGATGCTGCTAACCTTTGGCTTCAGAAAGGGCCCAGTCTCTTGTAAGAGTCATCTGATTAGTTAAGGCCCATCTGAAATGATCTCCCTTTGATCAACTCAAAACCAACTATTTGAGGTCTTAATCACATCAAAGGTAAAAACCACTTCATCTTTCACATATAATGTAAGTTAATCGTGAGGGTGAAATCTGTCCTACTCACAGGAGTGCTCACACTCAAAGGGAGGGGGTCATACAGGTGTGTTTCCCAGGGGCCAGGAATCCGGGCGCCATCTTAGAATTCTGCCTACCACAAAGTGGGTACGGTGGGGAGCGGGGGAGGAAGGATACAGGGAAGCACTTTTTCATTAAAAAAAACTTTTTGTTTTCATAGTTTATTAATCCAAAATAATACCCGTGACAAATTTCATTTCACAGTAATTTTGTGACTACATACATATATAATTTCAGTTAAAAATTATATTCAGTCAAATCTAAATATGTCAATAACTTAATAAGATCCACCACTTTAAATGTGCCAATAAGAAAAAAATAAACTGCCAACTAAAATGTGAAATTCCACCAACTATAAAATGCATCGCAATTGCAGAGATGTTGACTACGAAAATAAATACACCTGTTTCTTACTGTGTGCTGCCTGCAGGGGCTGAGACAGTGAACGTAGACTTCAGTGAAGAGGGTGGTGATGGGGAAGTCGTGGCCTTTGGATAGACTAATGTAGTTTGGCTCCTGGCTCACGTGTGTTAGCTTGCCTTTGGCTGCAGGGAACATGGAACTCATATCAGAATGGCTTAAACAGTAAAAAGATGGTATTATTTCATATGGTGTAACATAAAATTGGAAGGGTGGCTGTCTCTCTCTAAGGGGGTGAATTCCATGGCTCAGTTGTTATCCAGGACCCAGCAGGGATTCTCCCCAACTTTGTCACCTTCAGCTGGATAGCTGGCTCCCCTTGAGGTCACAAGATAGCTGCAAGTGTTCTGGGTGATGGTTTTAGACACGGCAATGTCTAACCTCTACCCACGGACCTCAAGAGATGGTAACTGTTCCAGAAGTGCGCCAGAGGACATGAATTTGTATTTCAAGCCTTAAACCACCTACTGGCAAGGAGAATGGCACTTCGATTAGCTGTGGAGACCAGTGGTTTTCAACCTTGGCTGTGCTGCAGAATCACCTGAGAGTTACTGCAAAACCTCATGTCCATATCCGAGGCCTCCCCCCAAACCACCCGAATCAGAATTCCTGGGAGTGAGCCCCGGATGTCAGCATTTTTTAAACCCCTTAATGGCTGTGTTTATTAAAACTAGTCAGTGAACTGAGGTATTGCGCTGAAGGTCCGGAATCCTACTGAGACGGGACAAGTCATTTAATATCTGTGTCTGAATTCCCTAAGTGTTATGACTGGACCAAGTTAATGAGCCGAAAGACTACGTCCTTAACTTAAATTTTCTTACCGACAAAAACTGAGTTTCACTGTCATGTGGCTGTAAGTAACAGATCACAAAAGAGTTATATAAAACCCTTCACAAAGAATCTTAGAAATGAGAATTTTGTCCATTCTCCTCAGAGATTTCCATAGTGAAGACCCATATAAGAACTGCTTTCATGAAATTATTACTGGAAGAGTTAGGCTTTGCATCCTGCCTCCTTTCTGATAATGAGAGGTAAGTAGATAACCACTCCATCTTTTTTGTTTTGGCTCCAAAAAGGGTCAGAGATAAATTTAATACAGCCACAATAACCAGACTGACCAAATGCCACGTAAATTCGTGTACAGCTTTTTCCATTACAATTTTCTTGCTTGTATTTCCTCTGGTCCAGATTTTTTTTAAACTATGGTTTTAATATACACGTCCTTGCTAGGAGCTGCATCAAGGGTCAGTGAGATTTGCCTCCCAGGCGGAAGCCCAGGGGAGCAGAGGGCAGCGGGCACTGAAGCTTGGTATGGCTGAGCCGGCCAGACTCAGAGCACCCACGACGGGGCGACAAATGGACCTTGACTCCGGGAGGTACACAGTGGCGGCGTGGCTGCAGCGGCACACTGGGGAACCTGCCCTAACGTAGGAAAAGAGAGTGAACAGTAGAGAAGAGAGTGGGAAGTAAGTGGAGGCAGGAGACCAGTCGGGAGGGGCTGTCATAACCCGTACGCAGGAGACCCACAGCCTAACAGCTGCTTGCGGTGCACAGGGCCCGTCTGAGAGCGTATGTCTCGCCCTCAACTTGATGCAACACAAGTTAAGATGTTTCACTGACACCTATTGTTTGCCTCTTCAAAATAACAGTTGTAAAATAAGCACTATTTAAACTCTGACTTCTCAGTCCCTCAAACCTCTGCTTGGTCTTTAAAGTTCACAGGTGAGATGGGTACTGCTGTTTGGAATATAAGAATTACTTCTGCCTTATACATAAACTTTACATGCGTATTTATACCTCATAGGTATCACACTATGCATTATGTAATATTATAAGAAAATAAATTGTTTAAAACTCTCATAGAAGATTAAATAAAAGTCATTTTCAAGGCTCATGAAGATAGAGAAAGTACAAGGAAATTTCCTGTTTATTCCTCTTCTGTGCAATGGATCTCATCATCCACCTCATAGGGTTATGAGGCTTAAATGAGAAAGTTAAACAGCATTAGACAAGATAGCACAGTGCCTCCACATGGTGAGCGTGCACCAGCATTAGCTTATTGTACGTCAGTCAGCGTTAGCTTACGTACAGGTTGGCCATAAAAATCTACCTTCTATAAAATCTACCTTCTACAATTGTGCTCTGTGACAAGATCCTGAATTCTTCTACATTACATGTGATCTTTAAAGAAGATACACGGGGGAGGGTATAGCTCAGTGGTAGAGCACATGCTTAGCATGCACGAGGTCCTGGGTTCAATCCCCACAAACCTCCACTAAACATTAAAAAAAAATACATATCTTAATAAACACAAATTAAGATCATTAAAAAAGAATTTCCAACAGTTAAAAAAAAATAAAGAAGATATAAAGTATCAATTCTACAAGTAATATAACCACTCTTTTGCACAATTTCATTACATTATTGAAGGTTTCTGTAATGAACCCTTTAAAAGCATCCCCTCCGCCCCCTCCCCTGTGACTTCCTCTGGAAGATTCTAGCGCATTATCTTTCCGTCCTCCCGTCACAGCCAAGGAGTGACCCGATGAGCCTGGCAGACAGCAGTGGGACGCTGAGCGATGACTCACTCTCAGCTCATGGACTCCCGATGCTAAGGGCTCAGGATTAATCGTGGTTTCGTCCCTTCCTAGGACGAAATAAACCTTTGCTCGGAGTATGTGCAATACCTTTTTGTGCTTTAGTGGGATTAGGTTACAACCAAAGTAGCTTTGACTCATATTTGTAAACAGGACTTTGCTAAGAAGTGGCACTAACTTTGATGTACTCAAATGTATACAGCAGGCTAGTGGTGTTATCATTTCTCCCAGCAATAACATGATGATAGTTTCATTTTATAGAATTTTTCTAGTAATAGTCAGTACTGCTATATAAAAGTGCATATTTAGAATCTTATTATTTGTGATTGGAAATTTTTGTATTTGAATATTAAAGACATCACCACACTCCCAAAATTTACATTCTACACAGGTGTTTAATCTGACTACAATTTATGAACCAATGAAAAAGATAACCATTTTTATATCTTAACAGCAAAAAATTTAAGAACTCCAGGTTTAGGAATGGTACACCAAGAGACACTGGTCCATTTCATTTGTAATAGTAAGAAACTGGAAACAACTTTATCGTTCAACAACAGGGAATTGGTTTTAAAAAATCATGGAACGATAATTTAATCCAAAAAACAGAATTGTGAGCAACCATTAAAAATACATTGTGAATGTATTTAATGACATGAAAAGATCTAGTTGTGTGTTCATTGTCTGTTATCCCAATGTCTTCCCAGAGAAACTTAATAGTTTTCTCTCTTCAAATCTATTGCGTCTTCATCCATCCTCACTCAGCCTAACCTTGCTTCCTAGTTCATTTAGAAAACTCAGTCAAGCAGAAGAGACTTCTGCCGTTTACCACCACAGCCTTTACCCACAGCCAGCACCTCAGTCAAATATGCTCCTCCGTTTCAGTGGCTGGAACCATCTCCATAAAGACCAACCCCTTCACTTATACACTACATTCTGTCCCTGGGCGCCATCCATGAGAGAGTTGCACATCATTATAACGACACAAGGGGGGCGCTTTAAATGAGGTATCTTGTAAACCACTTCAAATCAAGTCTTGATAGTCTTCAACAGACACGGACACAACACTCTTCAACCACACAAAGCTACAGAAGAAAAGAGAAAACAAAAACACATCAGCCGATAAAAATGACTCACTTAGCCACCCACCCTCAACTGCCTCCCTCCAAAAAAACAGGCACAGAAGAAAACTGACACTAAAATCCAAACTGAATTAAATATAAATATCCCTGTTTAGGTATGTGAAAAAACAATTTCTGAATTGAAATTCAAAAACTAAGAACAAAACTGAACAAAAAAATGGAAGTAACGAAACAAGAGTTGACTGACCTCAGAAATGACAGAGGAAAAAGAAATCATATCAAAAATAAAGACTATAATGTAATACATACCAGATCTGAAGGGAAAGTTAATAAGGGTTAGTGGACAAAAATGGCAAAGGAAAATAAAAATGAGATGAAGAAAGAAAAATCATCTTAGAGAGAGCAAACACATAAATGTAACATAATATACACAGTAACTATAATACAGAATGAGAAGAAGCTAAAGCAAACATTCATCACTTCAATAAATGTGAATGGATTAATTCACTTATCAAAAGAAGAAAAGGATTTGTGGTTTGGCTCATAGAGCAAAACCCAACTATAGGCTCCATTCAAGAAACAAACCTAAAACTGACTCAGAAAAACTAAAAATAAAATGATAGGCAAATAAACATTAAAAGCAAATACAAACAAATATCTGGCTGCAACATAGAATCTGAAACCACATCAAGGAACTTTCTGTACTGTTACATCAAAATTGATTAATCTCTATTGTAGGTTGGATAGATATTGTCCCATGCATAACTTTGTAATATAAGGCAGTGGTTATTTGAAAAGCATTATCTAATTTATGCAGATCTTTCAAATGCTTCATTATAAAGTATTTAAAAAATCACATTCTTTACTATCATCACCCAATCGCACCAAAAAGCCTTTAAGTAGAAGAAAGCTTTCAAGCTCAGAGGCAGATCAAATGTTTTAAAATTGTCACTTTTGCTAAAAAGCCAGAATTTTATCATTGATAACATATACTTTCAGTTGTTTTCCTTAAAGTGCCAGGATCACTCCATTCAAAACTACCTGCGAAACACCCAAATTTGAAAAAACCAGTTTGTCCCTAAGTTATTCATTCAAGTAAAAGCATAGTCATGACAAAATGTAGCTAATTCAGCTTGCAACTGAAATAGCACAAATGCTTCTTCCTTGAGGACACTCCTCAGTATGTACAAATACTATATGAATCTTCCCCTTTTGCTGTATATAATATTGCAAAGACATCTACTCGAGAACTGAGATTTAATAACATTAATAATTTTTACTGCTTCACCAAGGACATGCTTAAATGAAATGACACCAGATGCAAATCTTTACAGAGAGGAGTTCTACTCAACTTTTAGAAACTAAACTGTCCCCTTGAAACACAAAACTCTTCTAGTGGAAATGCTTCCCCCATTTCCCCATTAAGTATGGTGCTGACTTTCTTCTTAAGGTATAATATTTTATCATAGTAAGAAAACACCCATTGAATGATCTTCTATGTGGAAAATGTAATGATTCCAGAATAAAAAAAAAACTGTTAGAACTAATAAATGAATTCAGCAAAATAGCAGGATACAAAGTTAACACCCCAAAATCAGCTGCGTTTTTATTTACGAACAATAACAATCTGAAAGGGAAATTAAAAAAACAATTCCATTTACTACACCTCAAAAAGAATAAAATTCTTAGGAACTAACCAAGAAGGTGAAAGATTTATACAATGGAAGCTACAAAACCCTGCTGAAAGAAATTAAAGACAGAAGTAAATGGAAAGACATCCTATGTTCATGAACTGAAGACTAAATACTGTTGTCAGCACTACGCAAAGTAATGAATGGTGCTGCTTCAATGCTGCTTCAGTGCAATCCCTGTCAAAATCACAATGACAGTTTTTGCAGAATAGAAAAATCAATCCTAAAATCTGTATGGACTCTCAAGGGGCCCCAAATAGAAAACTTTCTAGAAATGGAAGGTTGATGAGTGGGACTGGGTAGTGACTGCAAATGGGTAAAAGGGACCTTTTTGGGGCTGTCAAAAACAGTCTAAAATTGGATTTGGTGATGTTATGTAACTTTGTAAATTTGCCAAATTGTACAAATCGAATTGTACACTTAAGTGCTATATATAAATCATACCTCAATAAAGCCATTAAAAAAAAACTGTAACAAAGTAAAAGGGTCCAAAATAGGCAAGGTGCTCCTAAAGAACAACATCAGAAAAATTACCAAACTACATCAAAATCCAATAAAGCTCCAGGAATTAAGGCAGTGGAGTATTAGAGAAAAAGACAAACGGAGCCGACTAGAGATCCCAGAAATAGACCTCCGTTTGAAGGAAACTTGACATACACCAGAGAGGACGTTAGAAATCACTGGGGAAAGGGCAGTCTTTTCAGCTGAATGGTGCTGGGAGACTGATCATCTGTAAGAGGGGGGAAAAGTAAAATAAAATCAGGTCCCCATTGCATACTGTTTAAAAAAAAATTTTTCCAAAGGATTAAAATATAGGCATAAAAAGCCAAACACCAAAACCTAAAAGAAATTAGAAGTACTTCAGAGCTTCACGATAGGGAAGGATTTCTTAAATAAGACACAAAACACAAAACCTACCATAAAGAAAAAGTTTACCAAAGTAAGTAATTCCGCTCATTGAAACACCTTTAAAACAGTGAAAAGACAGCCCACAAAATGGGAGAAGACCTGCCACCCATTATCTCGCAAACAATTACATCAGGAGTATATAAAATCAAGTTATAAAGGTCAAGCAGCCCAACATAAACACAGGCGAAAGACATTTAAGGGATTTCACCAAAGATGAAGCTCAGAAGCTAGTAAACCCAAGGGAAGATGCAGAACTTTATGAAAATAAAGTGATGGAGCACCATTTTTATACCCACTAAATTGGTAAAAGGTAATTTAAGTCTTGACGATACAAAGCAACGGTGAGCGTGGAGAGACAGAAATTCTTTTACACAGCTGGCAGGAGTAAAAACTGTTTCAACTACTTTAGAAAACACTAGCATTATCTTAAGGTTTAAGATGATGTAACATTTCTCCTCCTTGGTATACTCAGGACAACTCACGCACATTTACATCAGGAGATACGTAACACACTTATTTATAACAATAGTTAAATTTAAAAAACTGAAAATAACCTCGATGTCCATCAATACAGAATGAATAAATAAACTGGAACAGTCACAGAATCAATGCTCTATAACAGTAAAAATGAATGACAACTGCATGTATCTACACGAATGAATCTCAGAAGCATAACATTGAGTGGAAACAGCAAGTCACCAATAAATACAGAATGTGATGCTGTTTAAGTCATATCCAAACACAAACAAAATACATACAGTATTGAGTGAATCATATACATTTGGTAAATCTACAAAGAAACTGAACAGGAGAATAAAAACACAGATAGTGACAAATCCAGGGAGGGAAGCAGGTCCAGGGAGATCCATGTATGTATCTATTTGTATGTATCAAATAGTTTGTAATTTTTTTAGTGGGGTAGGAGAGAGAAAAAGACTTCTTTTTGAGAAAAATGTAAAAAGGCCTATGTTCCCCTGACAATTTTTCTGGAGACATTTCAGAGGAGGATTGAAAAAAAAAAAAATCAAGCACTAAATTCTAATTTTACCTTTTTTCTGTATTTTACTTTCATGAAGATTTCTTTTCAGGATCCAAAACCTAATATGGGGGGGAATCGCACAATCATTCTTATGCATCAATGTCTAATTCAGGAACATCATCGTATTCTTGTAATTATCTAAAGATTCCAAATAATATTCATCTTAGTATTCACCCAATAATATTACCATAAGGGGAACTGCAAAATGACTTTTACATATACCATTTTTTCCATATATATTTCATACTAACAAACTTCCAAATATTTGGTATAATTTCTAATTCCAGGGTAACCGTTCATATTTCACAACCTAAAAATATCCAGAAATAAGCACCTTTGACTTTGTAATATTTGCATAGGCTCAAGGGAACTTATGCCACACAATGGAATGGTATGGTTTTAAAAGAATTTTTTATTTTCACTTTTATTTCAATTCAACTTTGAAGAGACTAGCTCCAACTAACATATGAGAAATGAAATAATATAAATAACTATTATTTTTAATTATCTTTCTTACAGCCTGAAAGAATATCTGAAGAAAACTGAAATAACTAACTACTGAAGTATGCTTTGATGGAACTCTAAAATATTTATCAACCAATGATCCTTAACTTTTCTCCTAAGAGTGTAACAGGTATACTGTGTCTCCTGTTTGTTGTGTTTGCCTTTGGTTAACTTAGCTATTAAGGTTGCTGACTACACTGAAGATTTTAAGAACATTTCAATTTACACCAGCAGTAAGTATGAACTTTCCTTTCCTACAAGGAAGTATATACAAATGAATAATAATTTTCTAAACTGAAGTAAATCCTTATATTATCCGTCCTAATATATAGCAAGTGCTAACATAGGAGGCATTCTCCTTAAGGAACAGTATCTTTTCAAATTCTCATGCTTAGTTCAAACATATTCGTTTAAAAAAGAAAACAAAAATTAAAATCGTACTCACTTTAGCCAGTAGTTCCTGTGTTTCGGCCGTCAGTGGAGCGTGTGAAAACTTGCAATATTCTCCCTGGTAACATTTTGCTCCTGTGTGGTAAAACTTGCAAGGATATTCATGTAATCCAAACGTTAAGGAAGAGAACAATTTCACTCCAACTAAAATAATTTGTTATTCATTTAATGACTTTATTTTTCCCACATAAAGTTCTTTTCTACTAGTAGAAACGTTAAATTCTCTATTTAAAATATGAGACAATAAACTATTAATTGGGTTACAAGAAAATCTAATTTTGGGATGATTCTATAAATCAAGTTTATTGGCTGTCATAGGACTTTTTCCCCCTTCATATCCATTCTTAAACTACAGGTATGTTTCACTAATACAAGAGAGAGATGTATATTTTAAATACTGTGAGAAATGGGATTATTTTAAAAGCATTCTTTTGGGGTGAGGGAATTAGAGTCAATGACAATGATATGTCTTACAAATCTGGATCCTTCACATATTAGGCTTCTTTAAAACAGGATCAATTTATATAATTTCAATACTGTTTTCTAGGGAAAATTTCTCAAGTTAGCATTTGAGATTGCTTGTATTGAATGACTGAAAGAAAACAGCTTTTGTGGTGATCAAAGGTGCAATGACCTAAAACCTTTATGTTCCTTTTTTTTTTTTTACAACACGTCTGGGCCATTTGCACTGAAGGGTTAGGGTTATTCTTCAAATTAAGAGACAACTGAGGGGGAGGGCATAGCTCAAGTGGTAGACCACGTGCTTAGCATGCACGAGGTCCTGGGTTCAATCCCCAGTACCTCCTACAAAATTAAATAAACCTAATTATCTTCCCTCACCAAAAATTTTTTTTAAATAAAATAACTTAAAAAAAATTAAGGGATAATTAAACTCTGTACAATACAGAATATACAGAAAACAAAAACCATGCAATTCCTGTCTCTTTTTAGGAAGTAGATTATATAAATATAGTCAATTAGTGACTGACACAGCAGAAATTCTGAGAAAGTTTTTCTGGGATTTGAATAGGTCTCGTGAACCTGTTAAACTACCCAGGTTGAGCGGATCCTCATTTGAGAGAAGATCTAAAAACTCCCACTTTCTTGGAGGAGGAAAAAAAAAAAAAATCCATGTACAATTTAATCACTTTGATACTGAGTTGAGCTTGGATAACGTAATTTTGCCATAGCTAAAACACTGGTTTTATTCAAAATTTTACATATTTAAAATGCTCATGTAAATATTAACAGAAAGTAAAGCTACTATATCTCGTGATAAAGGATATTATGCAAATACAGACAGTTTTCGCCTCTGGTACAATATCCTTGCACATAAAACTTACACATTTCCTTTTTCTTCTCTATCTCTGCATCATGGTCAAATTTACACTGGTCTCCCTGGGCCAAAAGAAGAGCAAGAAAAAGCCATTATTTCTCACAGTTACAATTCTTAACTTTAGATAAGCAACAGATTCCAGAAAAACACAGTCTAACGCAGTACAGTCTAATTCTTAATGAACTATCTTATAATAACATCACATATATCTGCTTAAAATTTGTGAAATCGTTAACATTTTTAACACAAAGAATTTTTTTAGAATTATCTATTTTTTAAGCATGAAAGAATATTTCAGTAAAACTTTCTAATTGAAATTTTTCTATAAGGAAACAGTTCTAAAATTGTACAGGTATGCTTTTGGAGTGTCTAATGGAAACAGGAGTTGGTTTTAGTACATTTTTGCTATACCTTACAGTTTAGTGCATTTGTGCTTATACATTTTTTTATACCTTAATACATTTTCTTTCAAGAAAATATTTACAAATCTGCTTTCCGTGGCGTTGCACTGTGTGCTGGTTGATGAATCCCTGGCTCATTATCACAGGCTGCTGCTTCTCTTTAGGTTTACCATCCTTCGAAAACAAAAACAAAAAACTAAATGTGAGAAGCAGAAAATTAAATATTTTACTCCATTGTACAAAATTATTTTAAATCACCTTTAAAACATTAAAAAGTAACTCTTCTAAATTGGCCTTCAAGTAGGATTTGGACTTTTTGTACATCCGTTGGGAAAAACAAAAATGAATGTTTTGTCAGTTTCAACAGCTTTCCATCACTGAACATTAGTGTTTGTGCAATCTGAGTATTTTATTGTACCTTGCCCTTATTTAAAAAAATTAATTAAAACGTTTAAAAAGAAAAGTACCACTACTTGTGATAAAAAGTGAAGTCTAAGAATAAGGCTCTTTAGAACAACGAGGGCAAAACTGGAAATCATAAGCTAAACCAAAAACAAAGAGCTATACCAAAGTGGCGCAGTCCTGAATTTCAATTAGATGCTTGCTAGGTGTGAGCCGAGTTTACTGATGAGCTCAAATTAACAAACATAATTAGAAATAGAACCTCAAAGATAGTGCTAAAGGTATAAAAACAAAAGGGGACTTTTATATAAAAACAAAAGGGGAATTTCATTTTGGCTGTTTAGAAATATAGATCACCTTTAGTGTGTGGTACCACTTACAGCTTCCACGTATCATATTCCTCCTGGTTTGTGCAAAGAAGGGAGCTGACTGTACATTTATGTCACCTACTTCACAATAAAGTCAAACTTCCACTTAGGACCACGAAAATTATGTGTCTAATAAATGTGTCAGTTTTAACTTTGGGTTTTATTAGATTCTGTTATTAAATTCCAACATATATGTTTATAATTTGTTCCTCATGTAGAAGGGCTGTCGGCTTTGGCTGAACAATCCTCTGAGTCAATGGAAACCAAATGAAAGGGAAGTCTGCCCGGGCCTCACCCTGGCCTGGCCCTGTGTGACTCTGGGCAGTTACCTGAGCTTCAGATCCCTCCTTTGTAAAGCAGATTTTAAGCGTTTATTAAAAAAATTTTTTAAGCGCGGTCCTGGAGATCCAACCTAGGACCTCCCGGGGGTCCAGGCGTGCACCCTGCCACTGAGCTTTACTCGCCCCCCAGATTTTACATAAATATGCTTCAATCTATAGTATCTGGCATTTCTAATATTTTACCACCCCTAACTCTTGGCATCTGGACCAAGCCTGACAAAAAAGATTGCCATCCAGTTTAGAAGCCCTCAGAAAAGCAGAGTCCAGAGGAGTCGCTGATTCTATCCTGATTACATCCGCAGACCAAGGAAGAGGAGTCTCTACAATGCCAAATCAAAAGACCAGGAGGGCAGGGAGTGTTTGGTAAGGCTAAGGCTCAAAAATATTCACTTTTAATTTCCAGAGGGAGGAGTCAAGAACCAACAGACCAGGGACTGCAACAGCAGAAACTCTGTAAGACTGGCCTTTGGAATGGCCTCATGGCTATCTTATCTTCTCCCTGCTTCCCGCACCTGTTTTTCCAGAGGCACTGAAGGGGGCTTGTGTGCGTGTATTCCGGGGCAACAGGCGTGACACTAAGGCTTAAAGTGGGTACGGGCAGGTGATGAGTGTGGGGAAAGGCAGTGCGACAGTGAGAAGGAAGCACATGGAGCCCACCGGTGGGAAGAGATTTCCACTGAGGCAGAAGATAAAAACCCAAGAGCAGGCTGTGTCCTCTGATGTGCATATACACTCCTGTACCTGTTCCTGTGAGCCACGGTTCCTCAGGGAGGCATTTGGTCCCTTGTCTCCAGCACCAGGCCATTTTCGTTTCATTTTCTTCTGTTTACCATTCTTTTTAAGGTTTTTATTTTTATTTTTCTGTTTAACAGCTAAAAATAATAAAGTTAATTTTAAAGATGATATAAAAGGACAACAGTAGTTCATTCTTAGGAAGTATATTCCATGATAATCCAGGAGAAGCTCTCCACTGCTCAACGAGTTGAACTGTCTTTCTAGAAGCTCTGGGATTAAGACACCAAAAAGAGAATCAATATATTCTAGATCCCTAATTCATTCTTTGTGACAATATATAAGGTATTGCCAGGGGAAAATATAAAGCAAGATAATTAATGAAATCAGTCTTGCCAGCCGTCAGCCACATCCTTTTGAAGTGTTGAAAGTACAATGGATCTAATTAGAAATTGCTTTAAAATGATCTCATATATGACTGTCAGACTATTCACTGAAAACATTTTATATAGACTAAGCTTACCTATACATCCATTTTAATCAGAAATACATTTTAAGAGGGGAAAAAAAGTGATAAAATGAGAGGATTAAAAAATCTCATTTACAACTGGCATTTGTCCTCATATCCACGGCTAAATTTCATTTTAGTAATCTAAAAGGATATGTTTCTGAGTTTAGTCTGACACACCACCATCCTTGACATTAATTACACCCATTCTCCTTTAGATGTTGGCGACACAAACAGGAATGTCCTGTCCTTCATACACACTCAGGCCAGGGAATCAGCATCCTCCCTTTCAAAGTAGGCAAGTCATGTCCTTTGAAAACCCTCCTGTTCTCTCTGCTCCTCCTGCAAACTGAGCCTCTGCACACCGAGTGGCCAGCTCACATCTGGTATAAAGATCCATGGAAAGCTAATCTTATCATGAGACACAGTGCAGGAGAGCCACTCCACCCCCTCCCCTATCACTTTAAATTTATCACCTTACATGATAAAACGGTTTGATTCTCACCTTTACCTTTCTGAGTATTCTTTGCTCCCTCTTTCTTCACAGATTCTTCAGGAAGCGATAAGGACTGAGCGACATTTGCCATCTCTTTAGCTTGAATGTACTGCTGAAGCTCTTTAGCAAAACTGTCTTCTGATTCCTGACTGCAGATATCATCATCACTGTACACGTCATAGTCCTTGCTTCTTGATTTTCTATGCTGCAGATTCTTCGGTGAGGTGGAGTTTCCAAAGTGCCTAAACTAAGTGAAAATTAAATTTTCAACTTTAAAAACCTAGCATGATTCAAAACAAGCTGGTTATAAAGAGGAAACAAAGACTGGCCATGAACTGATTGTTGTTTTTGATTGATGGGTACACGGCACATAGGGGCTTCACGTGCTACTCTTTCCACTCTTACATATGTGAACTTTTCCAGAATTAAAACACACACACACACAGTACATCCATTCTTAAATGTAATTTGAAGGAAGATTCTGAATCTGCAGTACACTGTGTGTACTTAACTGAATTGAAAGACTAAAGCCCCACATCTTAATTATTTGCTATAAAGGGACTACCATATTACATTTCACATTTGACATCTCCCTTCGTATTGACTATACTTTTAAATAGTTTAATTCAATAGCTCATCATTTCATAAAAGAACAAGTGAACGGTGATGGCCCAGGTGAAAATCCACCATACTGAGCTACATCACAGCTCCCAAGGCCAATTTCTGTCTATAACTCACAGTATTGGTGGCAGAGGCGGTGGCAGCAGCCATGACAAGTGGGAAGGAATTGTCCCGGTCTCTGTAATCAAGTTAATTTTACTTTCAGAAATCATTTTCTACCTCTGCTGTTGGAGCTGCCCCACGGTGACAGCTACAAACACAGGCATCCCCGGGAACAGGGACCCAGGTGAGGCTCCTGACCCGGAAGCAGCCTGACATCATCACAGCAGACAACCTAAAGCACTTTGTGTACAAAATTTCCCAGTATTGGGTACACAGGTGTCTATGCTTGGTGACACAGGTGTATCAACTGATTACAATAATATGTATGATACATTTCAATTAAAAAAGGTTTATTTTAAAAAGTCCAATTGTCAAAGGGCTCAGAGGACGTGTCTATCACTAAACTGGCCAATTATCCTGCTCCAGAGCTTTTGGACCTGGTCTTATCCACCTTCACGTAACTGATGAAGGCTGCAAACGCAAAACAAACAAAAAACAAAATAAGAGAATCACAAAATACAGTAGGGGGTCCAATTTAATGCTTTATCCTGGATGCTGAACTTCTAAGCTGAGAGTCGTATCACCAGAGGACTGACTGTAGACCTAGAAAAGGATGTGCTCCCTGCTTGAAGAATCAAACGAGCTAAGAAAGTTTCTTAACCCGACAAGGGCTTCACCGCGCATCTTATCTTCACTACACCAGACAAGACTACCAACCCATCCACAATTTACCAGCCTCTGAGTTTCTGATCACCAAGTCCTCAAGAAAGAGCACCCTTTTCCAACTTAGGAGTTCTTTTTTGAACTCTAGTGAAAGCAAATTATTATCCCCAAAAGAAGAATTCCCTTCTCATTAGTAAATCTGTATAACAAATACTTCATTACTATTATTATATGTTAAATTATGTCAATAAGGAAGTTGTGGGAATTTGTTTCCTCTCTCGTTATACCAGTACCTACAGTCTATCTTCGGTTTTGCTCCTTGGCTTACAAAACCTAACATATTTGCTGTTTTGTCCTTTACCGAAAATATTTACTGACTCCTGATCAGGAGAATGAAACAAAATAGCAGGAAAAAGAGAAAAACTGATCCAGACGAAGCAAATATGATTCAAGGCAAAGAAAAGAACACAGAAATTTTTAAATAAATTCTCATAGATATTAAGATAATGTTATATTTTTTAAATGCTAGAAAGCTATAACGAAACAGGACAAGAAAGAACTCCTGAATAGTTAAATTGTGATTTGTGAAATAAAGATGGGGAAATTTCTTAGAATGTAAAGAAAAAAGACAAAGAGTAATATGACTTGTGTATGAAGGGTATTGAGTGAAGAGTCTCACCAAATAACTTCAGCACAGTGAATAAAGAAAGATTCACAATCTCCAACAACACCAAGAATAAAAAGAGAAGAAGCGAAAAGCTTCCTGGGAGAACAGGATACTTACAAAGTAACAAGAATCGATTGGTAAGATGTCACATCAGCAACACTGGATAGCAGGAGGAAACAGTAATAACCTCGAGCCTAATTCTACTTCAGCCAAATCACCTCTCAACTATGACAATAAAGTCAAGATACTTTCAGAAACGTATGTAAGAACTCAAAAGGTTAATCCCATGCATTCCTATAGAGAACAGTATGTGCCAGCAAAATGCGAAACCAACAGTTAGACAATTGTGCTTAACAGGAAATTATATTCAGTATCTTGCAGTAACCTATAAAGGCAAAGAATATGAAAATGAATATATGTATGTTTATGTCTGACTGAAACATTATGCTGTACACCAGAAACTGACACACTGTAAACTGACTATACTTCAATTTTTAAAAAATGGTTCTTAAAAAAAAGATGCAATTTACAATAGCCTCATCAAACACCTAGAAATAAATGTAAGATTTAAGATACAAAGAAAATTAGAAAACATTGCTGAGGAAAATTAAAGAAGAACCAAAGATTGGACAATTCAATATTCTGAAGATGTCAGTTCTCCCCTAAATGATCCATAGATGCAATGCATTCCCAAGTGGAAAATCCCATCAGGGTTTTCTGTGTAACTTGACAAACTGTTTCTAAAATTTACACGGAAATGCAAAGGGCTAAGAATTTTAAAGCCTAGACATTTAAAGAAGAAAAACAAAGTGAGAGGACTTGCTTACCTGATACCCAAACTCATCATAACAAAGCCTTAATAATTAATACAGTGAAATCTTGGGGGAAGGGACCTATCAGAATACAAATACTTGATTTTTGACAATGGTGACACTGCAGATCCATGGTGAAAAAGACAGTTCTTTTCCCCACTGAATGTGCCTGAACAATTGAGTACGATAATTTTTTTTAAAGTAAAACAAACTTTGTCCCCTGTACCCCATAATATATCCCCAAATCAGTTCTAAGTGATTATAAGCTTAAATGGGAAAGGCAAAAACAGTAAAACTTTTAGAAGACACTGTAGGGAAATATTCCTAATTATCTCAAGATACTTAAATACAACAAAGCACTGACTATAAAGGAACAGATTGAAAAATTTGAATACATTAAAATTATAAACTTTTTATCAAAAAATGCTATTGAGTAGAAAGAAAGCCACTTTGCAACACATAATCCACAACGAAGGGGGAAAAAACCCAATATCCAGGATAAAGGGAAAAAAAGGCTTATAATGGCACACAAAAAAATGGAAATCTAAATGGACAAACATGAAAAGATGCTCCATCTCAGTAGTAATCAAACTAAATTTCAATGAGATACCTCACCAGATGGCAAAAAATAAAAAGGGTAACAAATATTAAGTGTGGAGCAGTGAAAATACAGTCTCTCATGCACCGCCTGTGGGATTAAAAATCGGTAGAACCACTTTGGAATACAGTTTGGCATCATGGTAAAGGGAAAGCTGCTTATACTGTAAGTCCCAGCAGCTCCTCCCCCAGGTAAATGCGGGGCACATGTGCAGCAGGATACACGTGAAAGAAGGTACCAGCATCGCCCATTACCTCCAAAAATGGACATCAAACCAAATGTCCACCAACACTAGACTCCAGCACATTCAAATAATGGAATGCTATGCAGCAAAGAAAATGAACCAATCAGTATACACCACAAGGTCTATGAATCTTATAAACGTGACATTGAGAAAAAGAAGACAGAAAAGAACACATACAACACTATTCTATTTCTATAACGTGCAAAAAACAGGCAAGGAAAAAAGCTACATTCTAAGGATGACAGCATTAGTAGTAAAACGGTGGAGAACACAGAGGTGACAGTATACAAGCTTGGACTGCAGTCATCTCCAGGAGGAAAGACGGGAACACGACTGAGAAAGGAGGCATCGGAGGTACAGTGGGTAAAGCTCTTTCTTGACTTACAAGGCGTTTATCTGGGTGTTCTCTTTTTAATGAGCTATGATATTATACAGTTATGTTTTCTGCATTTGTAAGTAAAGAGCCTAGCCTGAAGGAAGCCTACTTAGGAATAATCTAGGTGTCCATCTTTTCACAGTATTGTTTCTGGGAAACTCCTTAAGATAATTGTGCAAATCTGTATCTGCCTATCTCTTGAATGGGGCTACTCACAGATGGGGGAACTTTAAGAGGGTATGACCAGGGCCTCCGTGACTAAGACAGTATTAAAAACGTGTAGGAAATCCAAGTTGTAGTTTCCTGGTGCCCACCATGGCTCTAGTCCACAGCAGCCATATATGCCCCAAAGGGCAAAAGAAGTACCTTAGACTGTAACCTCATTTGGAAACAGGGCCACTACATGTATAATTAGTTAAGATGAGGTCGTTACGGTGGGCTTTAATCCAATATGACTGATGTCCTAATAAAAAGGGGAAATTTAGACACAGACATATTCACACAGGAATATCCTTCAAACATGAAGGTAAAGATAAGATGATGCTTCTGGAAGCCAAGCCAAGGAAGACCAGACTGCTGGCAAACCAATCAGAAGCTAGGGGAGAATATGGAACAGATTCTTCCTCACAGCCTTCAGAAGGAACCAGCCCTCCCACCACCTTGCTCTTGGACATCTAGTCTTAAGAACCACAAGGCAATGAATTTCTGTTAAGTCACCCAGGATGCAGTAATTTGTCATGGTGTCCTAGCAAACTAATATAAGCTTCAAGCTACAAATCACTAAGGTTAGTCAAGTTAGCAAATCAAAATTTTTCAATCTAATTTGAAAAGAAAGAAGTTTTCGAAACACTTGACAACCCACTTCAGAAACAGGGAAAACTAAAAGCAATGCACTAAAAACAGTTCATGTTAAATGACAACAAAGTTCTTAAATAATACTTTTCTAAAAAGCATAACCATGTTTCCTGGATATAAGTAACTGTGTCTCAAATGCTGACTAAAAAGAGACAAACAGGTCCCTAGTCAATTTCTCACATCCATTCCTGTCTGTTTTTTCAATATGCCAACTTAATCTTACTTTTTTGGGAATTTGCTCACACTCCAGTTTTACTTCCCATTTTATTTTCTCTTCTTGCGTTTCTTCAACTTCTGTACCATCTATTTCACCATCGATTCTGTAGCAAAAATATCAAATAACACAAAAGGGTTTTTCAACCTGAAAAGGGTTCATACCATAGTATTAAAATTCACTGCTTTGGTTTACCTTCAAGTTGCCCTCAGACAAATTCCAAATTCAAATCCTACCCTAAATACTCCAGAGAAATAACGTACAAAATTATGATGAGTAGTAAGCCTCAACATATGTTTATGAATAAACTGCAAAGCTGAATTTTTAGATTACATAACTTTAATGTTCACCTACTAGCAGCTATCTAAATCATCCATCCATTCATCAAGTACTGAGTAGCCACTGTGTACCAATCCAGGCAGGAAGAGCCAACTTCCTATTCAAAATATCCACCTGGACATCTACTGGACAGTCTCATAGATCTAAAACTCTTGATCGAATCCTCCTGCTATCTTAAATAGCAATTTCATCCTTCTAATGATACAGACCAAAAATCTTGAAGTCGACCTTAACTCCTCTCTCATATTCCCTGCCCAATCTGTGAGGAAATGCAGTTTATCTTCAAAATATATCCGTATCTGACCACTTCTTGCTACTAATACTACGATCCAAGCTACTCTTGGCCCTTGCATTCACCCTCAACACAGCCAGATGGCCCTGCTAATATGTCACTCTCTGCTGAAAACTCTCCAATACTCCTCATCTCATTCAAGGCAAAAGCCAAAGTCCTTATCATGGCACCTACAAGGTCCTACACAATCTGCCTCCCCTGATTCCCCATCCCAATACTTCTCAAATTCTTCTTCTCTTCAAGTCTATTCTATACTGTTCTTACTCCACTCCAGTTGTCATCCTGGCCACTTCGCTCCGACCACCCAATCACAGCAAGTGCACTCCACCCAGGACTTTTATATGAAATACTCTTTTCACTAGATAATCAACCTCTCTCACCTCCTTCAGGTCCCTACTCAAATGTTAACTGATCAATGTTATTAGAGAGGCTTTCCTTAACTATCTTCTTTAAAATATCTACATCCTCTCTGCCATCCCACCCTCCCTCATCTCCCTGCCCTGCTCTCATTTTCTCCATGGCATTTGCCATCACCTAAAATGCTACATATTTATGTATTGCCTGTGCCCCAAGAAATAAATCTCATGAGCATGGGGATTTTTATCTGTTTGTTTAT
This sequence comes from Vicugna pacos, assembly GCF_048564905.1. Classification (NCBI taxonomy): domain Eukaryota; kingdom Metazoa; phylum Chordata; class Mammalia; order Artiodactyla; family Camelidae; genus Vicugna; species Vicugna pacos. The sequence continues at coordinate 10,783,994 of NC_133014.1, forward strand.
TGCTAGATCCTCAGGGCCTAGAATAATGTCTCCTACATAGCAAGTGCCCAATAAATGAGTAGTCCCATCAGAAAATTACTAGGAAAAATACCCAGAAACCATAAAAGATGGATTTATTTCACTGCATTTAAAACAAACAAAACCTTTATGCACTGAAAATAATGCCATGGGCAATTCATAAGACAAATAAGAAACTGGGCATAAAATACTTGGAGATTCTAAAATTTTAAAGAGAAAGACCAACCAAGAGAAAAACAGGCAAAGAATGTTCACAGACACCATACTTCAATACCAGTCTCCACCTAAAAGTGTCTTTTATGTAGTTCAGCAGTTTTTGTGAATGGAATCTTCTGTCCAGTGCATTTTCAAATTGATAGCTCCTATTGGTTTTTCCTACGTAGCTATTCTCTCTTGATGATTCACCTTAATGAACTCTCTCATGTATTTTAAGTTTATTAGCTCCTCTCATTTTTCTTTGTAGCTAATCATAAGCATATCATCTGCAAGTAATTAATGTCTTTGTCTCTTTTCAGTATGTGTGTTATTTTAGTCATTCTTTCTTGGAAGCATGGTGGTGAAATCATACATCTTGATGTAAGACTGTGTTGATAACTCAATCCTATAACTGTACAAGTTTCTGTGATCTTGGCAAGTTATTTATTCTCTTTGTGCCTCAATTTTCTCATCCGCAAAACCGAGGATAATATCTTCTAAGGTTATTCTGAAGATTAAATGACATATTTCACACGAATCCTGTAGTAAACCTCTTGATAGTGGCTTGAATTAAGGTAATAGTTTCAATTAAGGTATCTGAGACAGAAGTGAAGGGCTTTCAGTGATATGAAGAGGTAAGATCAACCAGAATAAGAACTATATGGAGGATAAGAAAAAATAAAGGAATAAAGAATGTGTCACGGGTTCGGCTTAGGGAAATTTGGGGAAAACATGTAGGTTTAAAATAAAAGATGGCTTTTTAGCACTTCAGACTCGCAGGCAAAAAACAGTGAATGAATACCTGGGTGTAAACAAACTACACGAATGAGATAAAACATTTGCGCCATTTGGCCAGCAGTTTCAGTGCCTTTTTCAGCCTAACGGAAACGTATTCGAATGGTGTTTGCTGCTTTATTATGATCTTTATGATCTTTCAATGTAAATCAAGGGGCTAAATAAAGGCAGACTAGTCACTGCTTATCCTTAGGGCTTCGTCTTTTCTACCAAAAAGAGCCTTGCACGTGTAAGTGAAAAATGACAAACGACCTCCGTCCTCCAGGAGCTGACGGTCTGGATGTGCAAATGCTCTGGGAACGCAGGCGGGCTCCCAACCCGCCCAGAGGGGCCGGAGTGCAGAGAAAGGGAGCGTCCTGGATCCCCCTCGTCCCCACCCCGCCCGCCGCCGCCGCCGGGACCCTGCCGCCCCCCCACCCCGGCCCAGGCTCCCGGGGCCTCTGGCCGCGGCGGCCTACGGACCCAGCCCCACCTCCGGTTTCTAACCCCTTCCCTCGAGCGACCTCTCGTCGCCCGGCCGTGGCACTAGCCCGCGCGAGGCCCCAGCGGCCTCCCGGTGGATGGAAGAGGCGGAACCCCCCCGCGTTCAAAGCATGAAAAGACTGGGGGGGTCACCTTTCGTCAGAGTCCAGGGTGGGTTTCTTGCCGAGAGCCGGGTTGGGGGGTTTGGAGAAAAGATTCTCAAAATCCATCATCCTCTCCAGAGCCTGGGAGCCACAGAGTAACAAGCACGGCGTGAAGAGGTGGAACCTGGCTCAGCGCACGCCGAACCGCAGATCACCCCGCGCATGCGCGGTTCCATCCTTCGATCTGCGCACGCCCGGTGTCTCCCACCTCCCCGGCTGCTCTGCGCAGGCGCAGCCCTAATTATGCGCCTTTAGGCGTACTTTCCGGTACTTTACCTTAAATATTTAGTAGAATTTTTAAACTTAGTCCTTGGGGCTCTCCTTTATTTCATTATGGTGAAAACTGTTTGATGGAAGTCACAATGTTTCAGGAATGGTAGCAATAGCTAACATTTATTTGAGCATTCACTTTCTTTTTTAATTGAAGTGTAGTCAGTTATAATGTGTCAATTTCTCGTGTACAGCTTAATGTCCCAATCAGGCATATATATACATATGTTCCTTTTCAGATTCTTTTTCATTAAAGGTTATTATAAGACATTGAATATAATTCCCTGTGCTATACAGAAGAAATTTGTTTTTTATCTATTTTTATATATATTGGTTAATGTTTGAGCATTCACTTTATACTAAACAGCAATGGTAAATAAACACGACAAATCCAAAGGTGAACTCTAAAAAAAACCTAACAAAATAGATAGTTCCCTGATGAGATTGATCAATACTACAATGAAAAGGGGGCATAATTATAAATTAATAAGGTTAAAATACTAATAGTAAAATACAACAGCTGTATTTGAAATCTTAAATGGCATGGGCAAAATCCTAGAAAATTTAGATAAAATCCACAGATAATGTATAGTCCCCAGGATTGACCCAATAAAAAGTAAAAAGCTTGAATTGTGCTATAACCAGTAAAAGAAATTGAAGCAGTGGTTTGAAAATCTTTCCACAATGAAAATGCCATGTTCAGATAGTTTTATATGCAAATTCTTCTAAACTTTCCAGGACTAGAACATTCCAGCTTCACACAATCTTTCAGACAATTAAAAAAAAGGACGGTAGAAATAGTCCCCAAATCATTCTGCAAAGTCAGCATAATCCTGATAATAAATCCAGGCAAAAAAACTAAAATAAAGGAAAATTACACACACACAGTGTTATCACTGTTGAAGAAGGAAGTTACAGATTTGCAGAGGGAAGGCTAGAATGAACTCTGTGGTTCTCAGAATTCACAGTATCACTATGAACTCAAGATTTTTAATAAATAGGTAGGAGATACATATAGATATGTCCATACACACAAGGGTATATATACATATACACACATATATTATATATATGCATACATAGAGAAGGAAACTTCTTCCATATATGTATTTGTATCTATTTCTCTGTTCTCTCTTGAGACAGGATCCAGAAGCAGTAACACTGCAGTAGCAATGAGCACATCCAGCTCTCATAAGAGGAGCCAGGGTTCTTTGAAGAAATGCCTGGTTCCAAGAAAACAGATCGTTAAGAACAACATGAGCTGCACAAATACAAATCATTAGACCCTAGGCTGCATGAGAATAGACATCCCAAGGAGTATATCCACAATTCTGTACTCAGAGAATAGCATGGTGTCTTAAACACAGTGACATGGTCAATGAATCAATCAATTGCTGATTAAACAAATGAATGAATCAATGCTCCCAAGATTAAGAGGTGGGGGGATACATATAGCTCTGCAAGTATGATTCTTAGTACTGAAAAAAAACCCCCACATTTCTACTGCAGATATACATGATAACCCAAAATAAAGGCTACTGTATTTTTTTTGCATCAGAAAACACTTTCCCAACTGCTGAGAGTGGCTTCTGAGTTCATTATCTTTGGGGAAGAATAATAAAGTATTTGGAGTAAAGTATTTAAGAAACAGGCTTAAGAAAATTCTGGTATGACATAAATGACCTCTGAATTCTGCCTTTGAAATAGACACCTGGAGTGTACTATGGATCAGTCCTGATCTTTTCCATCTAAGGTTGTCAGGGAGCTTGAGCTAGAGAAGGGGCCACTCCCATCCTTCCTGAAGATGGAGCCTGACATTTGTGTCTGTATCTCCATCTTGTTTGGAAGCAATGTTTTGGAAGAATTTTTGCAAAGACCGGGCTACTATCCAGGTGCTCAGTTGTTGTTGTTGTTTTAATTTCCAAAGAATGTAGGTAAAGCAGCTATTCATTTGTAACCTCAAAGTGTACTGTACAGGGAATCCCCCCCTCCCCAAATTAAATGCAACTCTAAGTCCCTATCCTGGTAGGCAGGTAAAAAACACAATTGGACTTCCTCCCCTCTCCCTTGAGCCCCACAAGCATTTAAAGAATTTTACAACCTCCCAGGGAGGATGAGGAAAAGGTTCCCTAATCTTCCATCTAGGATGATCACCCAGGAGATTGTTTTTATCCAAGGCTGATTAGTCTCTTTAAATGTCTAACATTCTGCTGTTCCTGGGTCACATTAGACCACTGACATTTTTGCTGGAAGTGGAACCTGGTTTAACAAGGCTTATTCTTACTACTCTAGAGCAAAATGAGGACAATGAAAAGAATTTTTCTTAAAACTAAACCTATTCCTGATGTTAAAATATCCTTCCTTTTATGAAATAATCATAAGGTTTTATAAAAATGTCCTTATTTGGCAAAATAAGATGTTAGCACCTTTATATTGGTTACAATTTTTTGTGTGCATTGGTGGTGGGGATGCTTGTCAAAGATAAACAAAGCCAGGCGTCAGTTCAAGTAGTGAAAACAGATTTTATTCAGTAACTATTGACCAGAGGGGAAAGAACTGAACTCCATTCTGACTTGTGTAGCAGTGACTGGGGGTTTTAAAGGGAGGATGAAGTAACAGATATTGTATGATTCAATTTAAATGAAATATTCAGAAAAGGCAAACCTACAGAGACAGAAAGCAGATTAATAGTTGCCTGGAGCAGGGGTGACAAGACAGGGTTAACTGTAAACATGCACTCGGGTAGATGGAATGAATGTTCCAGAACTGAATGCTGGGGATGGCTGCACAAATTGATAAATTTACTGAAAATCACTTAATCGTACATTTAGAATGGGTGAATTTTACGGTATCTACTTTATCAACAAATCTGTTTTACAAAATAACGGGCGAATGAGGGAGGGGGAAGGGCAGGGCGCAAGTGCAAAATTACCAAGGATTGGGCAGTGTCCCGTCAAAGCGATTAGGCCAGCTGACTGTCTGTGGGCAGTGACTTAAGTTAGGGCCCTATCCTCCCACAGAGACAGGGAGACAGAGGCTTATCTTTCTGATGATTACATTTCAAAGGAATGGCTTTTAGGTCCTTGAGAAAGATGCTCCTGAATTGTGGGAGGTACATATACCTCTCAAAGGGACAGCAATCAGGGGGCCCATGCCAGGTGTTGGCTAGAGCAAACAGGAACTCCCCTGGCAGCACTGAGCTTTCTCAGACAGGCATTTTAACGGGAGGTCATCCTGAGGACGTGGTCTTCTGCTGCTTGAAGTCATGCTGGAGTACGTGTGTCTCTTGGGGCAGATGGAGCTATTATGTGCTAAGAATTCTTACCGTCCATATTTCATTGTTAAGTAAAATCTGCTAGGTTGAAAACGAACGCTCTAGTTTAATCTCTGTGATGAATGCATTCTTAACTGAGGCAATTTAAGAAAAGGGGAGGAAGGCTAAGCTTGGTTCAGCCTTCAACTTAAATATTTTATCAAACAGCTCTGAGAACTTCTAGATTCTAAACACAGAGCTTCAAAGGAGCATCACCTGCTGCCCAGCGTATCATCCACATAGGCACTTCCTTCCTGATACCAAAGGAAGACGACCAGGGTCTGACATCATATTTTAGCTACCGGAAGTGGTGCGTAAGAGGGCTTAGGAACGAGGCTTTTCATCCAGGGAGAACTGCACGGTTCCACACCACAGCACATCGAACACCCTAAAGAGGGTTTGAAAGAGATCCCGAGGCCTCTAGATATAGGGGACAGAGAAAACCGAAGTGCAAAGAAAGAACAGCAACCGTTCACCTCAAACGCCTTCCAAAAACTGCAAAGAAATGGTCTATCCTAACAGCTAAACACCTAAGTAACACAGTTACAATAGAGACAAAGTAGAGATTCTAACAGAATCCAAATGCTAATTACTGTTACTCCAGACTAAATATATCTGTTTTTGAAAGTTTCCTAGAAATGTATTACATCCAAATGTGGCGAATGCCTGCAGAACTATCCAACAGTATATAGCTCCTGTCAATGGCTGCATTCAATTTAGGGGGAAAAAAAGGAAAAGTGCGATTTCTTTTGTTTCAATATACACATACAAAATTTTAAAATTTAGAATTTAATCTAATTGCAATTGCTTCTGAATACAATGTATGCATCAGCAAAACATATTTACTCAAAACAAATCACATATTTGAGAGGATTAAGCATTAATCCATCATGTTAATAAAAAAACCAAGGACGTTCCTTCAAAACTTAGTATACTAAATAGGCCAAAATGCTGTCATTAAAAATTTTTTCCCTAAAGATCACGTTCACAAGAGTAAAAAGTAATACCTTGTTGTTTTTATTTATAAAGTACTGTAAGTATTTTATGATGTTAATTTTTTATGAGATAATTTAAACCTTACATCATTCTTTTAGCGATTTTTCTTTCATTAATAACCTGGTAGGTAAATTTAGCATTAAATATCAGAAAAAGTTACATGCCAAGCTATTTTTCTCAAAACGAGATTCCGAGCATTAAACATTACAAAAAGAGATATTCTCCACAACCTTGAAGGAGAAAGTACATTTCCTTATTATTTAAGCAACGAAGGCTTTCGTTTTGGGGGTTTTTAAATGACGACTTGGCAGCCGCGTGTTATTATCTCACCCCTGCCCACACTGGCTAATGGCTTTTAGGAGGACGTTTGTTAGGGCACGTCTGAAACGCTCCATCTTTGGGAGGCGACATCTCGCAGCGAAAACCGAGGACCGGCGCGGACCGGCCTGGGAGGCGCGGAGGGACAGCGCGGAGGGACAGCGCCAGTCCCCGCGGGACGCCTCCCCCGCCCAGAACCACCCCAGGCACCGCCCGGCCCCGCCATCAGAGACGGTCTCCTCCGCCGCTTCGCCGGGGAAGGCTGGGGGCCGCCCCCGCGGGTGATTGACGGGCTGTCTCCTCCAATGGGCAGCGCGCTCGGCCCCGGAGGGCTGGACAAGGGCCGCGGCACGCGGAGGAATCTCTCCTGCCCTTTAGTCCCGGGCTAGGTGTTGCGGCAGGCGCCATTTTATCGAGCCGCCTGTCTCGGGTGCCGCCATGTTGGTGAGGAGAAATCACCGTTACGGCCACTGTCCAAATCCCCGCGTCGCTGCGCGCCGCCCGCCCGCTCCCAAGCCTCAGCCACCGGCGGCGAATAGAGACTAAAGCGGCAGCGCCGGCAGCGCGGGGCCTGCCGTGGCCCAGTGTTTGCAGTTAGAGCCCCACCTCTCTGGCGTGGTTGTTAATAGACTGGAAAGTCTGTGTCTGTGTCGCTCACTAGTAACCGTGAGTTTTTACCACTTCGTCACCTCTCGGCGGCGGCCGGGAGCAGGTACCCGCAGGCGGCGCAGGGATCCTCCCCGCGCCCCGCCGCCGCCGCCGGCCTCGCAGACCTGCCCTCCAGCCCCGCCCCGTTCTTGACCAAACATGACAGACTCTGAACATGCAGGGCACGACAGGTCGGGAACCCTTCTTGTCTGTCTTTCTGTCGGATGAGAGGAGGGGTCTGGGGCGGCGGGAGCGGGCCGGGGCCGCGCGCCTCCTGCATGACTTAGCCGTCTCTGTGTGGCTCCATCAGTTCCATGACGTGCGCCCTGATGTCAAGCCCAGGCTGGCGGCCGCGGGGGAGGTCGGCCCGGCCGCGCCCGCCTCCCCGCGCCGGGGTCCTTCCCGGCCGGCCCCGCCCCCGGCCGCACTTGCGAGCCCCCCGCCCCCGGGCGGGCTCGGTCGGCGCCGGGCGACTGCCGCGTGCGGGCTCGGTGCTGCGGTCCAGCCTGGGCTTGGAGGAGGCGGCTCCCGGCGCGGGGTCCGGCGTTCACGTCGAAAGAGGACCCGCCAAGAATTTTCAGTAACTGGTGACTTATTTGACTACTACGCTAGCGCACACCTGAAAATAAACATGTTTGGGTTTTTTGGTTCTTTCTTAGGAAAAATTGAAGCGACCCCAGAAGGCCATGTATTTGTCTTATCCCTCGGAATTTGCAATGGCAAGTTTCAGACGTTAACACGAAGTAGTTAGGCTTGGCAAATCTTGGCGTAGCACAGTTTTGTCCTGAAGTAAAAACTCCATGGATTAACCAGTCTAGCCTGGCTTTCTAAAAACTATGTATCGTTTGAACATTTAACCGAGACTCTGATTTTTTAATTTTTTTGTATGTCTTAAGAGGCACATTGTTGGTTCCATTTAATGCTTTGGGGATATTTACATACTTTAGCGCAAATCGCATACTTAAGTTTTGGTTAGGTTTTAAATTTATATTGATGTCCATCTTGATTGTTACAAAAGAAAGGGTGGAGTTTCATTCAACAAAATTGCTGGAACAGAATCCATTGCACCTGATTATTATTTAGACTATTTAAAAATCCAGAACCTGGCAATTACTCCCTCGTGAATAGAATTAATCGAAAGTCTACAAGATACTCTAGGCTGTGTACAGGTTGCTGAAGTTTTACCTGTGGAGTAATGTGATCTGCTTTTGGTAAAGTTTACCAAACACTTTTTTAAAATCCGAAAGCCGGAACCACAAACATTATGGAAGTTTGAAATATAGAAATATCCGGCAACCTTGAGAGGGGTAAAAATGTTACTTTAACAGTTTTGGTACTGTGATAATAAATGTAGATCTCCAGAAGGCAAGTCAGTTAAACATGTAATCTTTAGAAAGTCAAAAGCACCCTTAAAATAAAAATTATGGGTACGTAAGCTTGCATTTGACACATTTTTCATGATTGTTTTACATTATCCTGTGAAGAAAATGAGAAAATTCTGGGAATGGGTTAACTATTATCTTGAGAAGTTTCCCACTCTGAGTATCTGTGGACAAATCAATGATGGGGTTTTGCTACTGCAGCCTGAGATTCATTCTGTTGTGTGGAAGAAGGAAATCTATTTTCCTGTTAGTTCACAGAGCAACTTTAATCTGAGGAATTATGTATTCTACATAGGGAAGAAACCATGTTGCCAAATTCAGATACCCAATTAATTTTGCTAGTAAGGAATTGTGATGCCAGGCTTCAGAAAGAATTTGTAAGTTTAAAATACTGAATTAGAAATTAAAAAGAAGAATCTAAAGAATTCTTTGTATGATATATTACCCGCTTAGCCCTAGGAACTAAAAATTAAGCAATAGTGTATTTAGTCTTTTTTGTTTTTGTTTTATGTTAGGATTAAGAAAATGATATTATCTAGTGATTTCTGAAACAAAAAGAAAGATTAGCTCCATTTTAATTTGTCCACTTGTTAAGTGGCAGTATTCTGAGGCGAGAAGACAAGGTTTATCTTTTTCACACCTTTTTTGGTCAAACTATAGAAAAACAAAAGGAGTATATCTGAAAACACAGTGTAAGAGTCAGGAAAAACAGTTCTAGCTCCAACTTTGGTACCACTTAGCTTTGTGAACTTGAGCAAACCTAGTTTCTTAATTGATAAGAGGATTGTACAAGAATTTTTCAAGTTCTACAGAATCTGTTGTTTTCAACCTACTCTGGGGAGCTTTTTAAAAAGTGTTGAAGTCGTTTCCATTGGTCTGAGCTTCAGCCTGGGTTTTAAGATTTTTTTTTTTAAAGCTCTTCAAGTAGTTCTGATCTGTACCAAATTGAAAACCATTATTGAGAATTAATGTTAATTTTAGCTAGTCATCAGAATCACTACGAGGAGTAAAGATTTTTGTACTGCCTAGGGCAATGAATCAGAATCTCTAGGGGAGGAGTGTGGTAATCTGTATTTTTAATAGGCTCCCTAGATGATACTTAAATTTGCAAAAAAATGGGCTAATCTGTGGAATCCCAAAATATTTTCTGCTTCCATATTATAGTTATTTTATACTGTAATAAAAGTTTCCGTGAACCAGGTGGAGAAGATACATGAATTCTGGTATTTAGAGCCAGGCATTGTCTCAAGGATATTCTCTCTGACATTTTTGAAAATTAAGGTATGTTGCATAAGTGCAGGAAAAAAAGTTAAATCTATGATTTTTATTTACAACTGCTTTAATTATACAAACTGAAATAGTACTATGATAGTTTACATGAGAATGAGATTCTCCATGTAATTGGAAATTCATAGAATGCACAGGTTTTTTTCCTGTGAAAACGTTCTTGTGCAGGTTTTATATGGTGAACATTTTGCATAAGATTTGTTTGCTAAATGAGTTAACTTAAAAAACATTTGTACTTACCTTTAAATATTTTCATGCCTGGAGTGAAAATATTTTATAACGTATTATTAATATAAAAATAGCTGTAAATAAACTTGTGGATATGTAGAATGTTAGTAAAGGACTTCTTCATAGATCTTTAAAAGTAAATAATAGAGGTGGAGAAGGAGTTGGGGAAGTCAAAGGGAGATAAAGTTCCTGCCTCTCTTTTCACTCAGTTCTTCCCTTTCATCCAGTTTTCTTAGGCACAGCTCCAGCCACCTGGCTTTATATTTCAGCTGAATGTTGACCGAATTAGAACAATTCACAAGTAACTCTTAAAGGCTAAATACTATTTGTCTCTTGTGGACACATGGACAGTTGAGTAGGAAAGATAATTATATACCCAAGTAACTATTACATAGTTTTTTGAAATACTCTAAAGGTAAAAAGTTTTACAGGGCCTGCCCTAGGAAAAAGGATAATTTTAACATGAACAGTATGAGAGCTTGTGATTCAGAGACTTGAACTGATAGGAGGTATGAGTAATCGTTTTCCTTTGGGAGGAGCTTATCCTCTGCCCATTAGGGACAACCCGTGCACCTTCCCCTTCTCTCCCTGCTTTCCTTCCTCGTGCAAACCAAGAGCAACAAAACTCCAGCTCTTCCCAAGTGTAGCTTGTGCTTCCTCCTCCTTTCCCTCACCCCCACATAAGAACTGAAACCTCACACTGGAGAGTGAAGGGGTGAGGATAAAGAAAATGATTACACTTTCCATTTGTAATAGGGTTTTCGTTTGATTTTTGCGCTATTTCCGTGAGGTACTATTGCACAGATAGTGCTTAGGTAAGAATTCAGGTTATACAGACTCCTACCTGCAGTGTTATTTTTAACTCTTCATTAAGTTTGCACAGGGAAATAATCTAATAAATTCTAGTCTTTACTTCTTGAATTGTTTGGGACTGTAATGTGGTATGTTTAAGAGAACCCTGAATTTTTTTTCCCATTTATTGTGCTTCGAAAATGATTGTATTTTCTTTTCCTTTTTCAGTTTTATTAGGTAGAATTATTACAGTTTGACTGCACAAATACATTATATTGCATGTAAATACATATATACAATATACTGCACTTTTTTTAGTTTACATATATGTACTAATCATGTTTCTAAGAACACGTTAGAGCTTTAGCTTTTTAAACTTACATAGTTATCAAAGGAATAAAGCCAACCACAAAATAAGAATCAACAGTCTGTGGTAATCCAGTCATAAAGGACAGTCAAATATGCTTACACATATTCAAGAAATCAGTCGTCTAAGTTATAAATAATAAGTACTGAACCTTGTATTCTGGATAAAACCTGGGTTCTGATCCTAGTTTTTCCCTGTAGCTTGGTTAACTCATCTTTTTCTTGATTATTTTTCTTATTTGTGAAATAAGGTAGTTGAACTAGATTATTTCCAATCTTCCTTCCTACTTTAAGAAGTCAGTGATTTTAATTTGCTGATGAATGGATGTGTAGCATGAAAGAAGGAATGAGTCAAAGCTATTGTGAAAGTCTAGAAATTGAGTAATTAGGACCTGATCAAAAGCATCAGCAGTGAAAAAGCAGACAGAAGGCAACATTCATGAGAGATTTCTTAAGAGTTGATTGAACGGGAGATAAAGATCTGGGAGTTCTTAGCAGAGATGTTAGATGAAATAGTGAGATCACCTAGGTTTGTATGTAGTTGACCACGAAGAAGACAAGTGTTCTAAAAGCCAAGGGAGGAGAAAGTTTCAAGGATGATTGCAGAGCAGGATAAAGGAAAATGAGGGTTGAAAATAGTTCAGGGTATACTAAATTAGGGATATTTGAACACTTGAATGGAAGAGCACTGCAGGTTTTGCATGTGGGAGGCCTTCAAGCCTAAAATCGGCCCACGTTGTTGTTTGCCTGACAGAAAGTTTAAAAATATTTGCATTTCAATGCATTAGGCTTGACTCGTGTGCTCTACCCTCTGTAATAGTATATCGCTCATACTTTCTTTGCAAACTCAGTACCCGAGGTCTGCTTCCCTCATTAGGTGACCTGCCTGACCACTTAGAGATATGAGTTTGTGATTGCTAAGGAAGAATTGCCTAAGGAACAAGAGCGTGGGATTAGATTGAGGCATCTGATTATAAATGACAAGAATTTTAAATGGCATCAGGCTCCAATAAAGTGATACTTTTATTTCCACAGTATATCTGCCAAGCAGATACTTACACCTGTCTGTCTTACAGGACAGCCTCTCTCCTGGGCAGTGCTTCCACAGGCATTGCTCACATTTGTCTCTCTACCTTTCCTTTTTCATTGCTTACATTGCTAACCAACCCTCTCTTCTGATGGGTACATTTCTTTCCACTGCATGTTAATATCTTAAATTTTGTCATTTTGTCTGACCTCCTTACCTCTGCCCTGGTTCATCTTTTTTAGGGTTTTATGGTCGAACGTTCTGAGGGCATTCTTAATTTCAATATCATTTTTGAGGTATTAATTTTTCACATTATATTTTAAGGGATTATGAAATCAGTTAAATCTAACTTACTTAAATCTGCAAATTTTTAGCAAAAAACCCCACCTATTAAAGAAATTCCTTGAAAAGTCAAGAGATCTGAAAAACCAGCAGCTCTTTGCTTGGATTTTCCTTGAACACTGGCAGCTGACAATAAAATGTTAGATCACCAGTACCTGTGTGTGGGGTTGAGTTCTTTATAACCTCTACTGTTTGTCCTATAAAGGAAGTTGCAGGTTGATTTCTTTTCTACATCCTTGGAATACATTGGTGTCTTTTAAAATTATGTTTCGTGTAAACAGATGAAATAGAGTAATACATTTAAGTAAGAAATATTAACATTTTTGGCTGTGTGTATATATTGCACCAAATACACATTTTTTCGAATGTAAAATGTGCAAGTGTGAAAACCAGTATTAGACTAAAGCTGGGCTGAAGCCATAGATTAAACTTCTGTATTATGTGAGTAAACCTGAAATATTATCTCAAATTATGACAATTTATTATTAGAAATTTTGGTGGTGTAATTTTAAAAATAGGACATTGTAATACAGTAACAGTTTTCATCTCTGCCTGTTAGGTTGCTCCTATGAATGCTGTAATTCACATGACAGATAGTGAATGGAGGGTCATTTTCAGCTGAGATTAGTGGAATACAGGATAGTTGAGGTAATCTTTTTTCCCTCTAACATTTTCTTTTTTACATATATTTTAAATATCTGGGGCAAAGATGATTGATTATGTTGCATGTTACTTTGGAGTTTTTTTTCTTCTCTTAAAATTTTGAAGTAGCAGAGTTAATATTCTACTTTTAATTGATCCCCGAAAATGTGAATTCCTAAATAGGATTTTTTCTTGAAACATTTATGTAATTAAATAATTAAAAATTAAACCTAGTCTTTAGAAGTTATTTTGTTGAATGTTATGTATATTAGTATGCCAAATAATTGAATGAAGTTAGAGTTATGACATAATTTCTGTTATTCTACTTTGTTATTTTTTATTTAAATTTTTATACTCATTTGCCAGCTCAAAAAGAATATAATATTATTCCTAAAGTCATCAGTTATCTTACTTTCTTAATATTATTACTCTATTTTTCTATTTGACTATTTGAAAAGTAATTTCTTTTGTATATAAAATAGCTTTCATAATCATCAATTGTAATATTTTTCTGTTAACACTAATGTACATTTATACTTCATCTGTTTGATAAAATGTCAATACATAAAGCACACAAAGAGAGTCTCATTCTAAATTGTACCTATAACACCTTCTTAACTTGGAAAATGAATATTCAGATACTAACAGTAAATTCAAATGACATGGCTTTTTTGCATATGCCCTTGTTACACTAAACTAGTGATCACGCAGTCCCTGATCATGTCACGTTCAGGGATACGAGAACTGACGTGAAGCAGGCCAGGCAGAATGGAGAAATGTGCTTTAGCTGGGTAGTTTAGGTGAAGCCTAATTTTGGATTTTTTTTAATCTACTCCCACCACCCTCCTCAAATCCTGGAGCCCCAGTACCTCATGTTATAGTTAATCTGATTATCAGTTAACTTGGGATACTGGACACTTAAAGACCAAGTATGCTTTTGGATATTATTGGGTCACAGGCAATTTCACCTGGTGCCTTGTAGATTCTTCCAACGAGACTTCTTCAACTTTTGTTTTGATGGCAGGATGCTTAGAAGAGTGTGTTCTGGCTTTCAAATTGTATGGCTATTTTATTTGCTGAGAATTTGTTTCTGTTGAAGTTCTAGCTTCTTCAGTGTACGCTAGAGGGCCTAAATCAAAAGAATAATTTGAAAGGGAATGAAAGTAAATGAATTTTAGCTTAGTGAGATAGCCAAGATAGTAAATGAAATATAAAAATGGATTTTTTAATGTAGTCTCAAAAAAAAATTATAGCAAGCTAATTTAGTTTTAATTGTGTAGTCTGTCTCTGCTTATGGCATAGAGGTTGAGGAATGGTATGGTTTTCTTTCATGATGTTAAACACAAGTTTAAGGATATATTAAAAATTTTTTAAATTTCATAAATTAATATACAGCAGTACCTCCTGGCTGGCACTAAATAGGGGCAGGGAATTAAGTGTTAACTGATACTATATCAGGAACTAAATTTGTGAACTTTTTTCAAAGAAACTCTGAAAAAAAAATACATGGGATGCCTTCTTGTCTTACTAAATAGACATTGATTTATCCTTTTCTTAGTTACTTAGGATCGTCATGAATATGTATTGTCCCCATAATTGCTGGGAATACTGGGTATTACACTCCATCCTGAGTCTTGCTGCGTTCAGGAGACTCTGGAAGTACGGAAGCGCTCACACAGACTGTTGCTGCGAAGTATTGCTTAATGATAGAATAACTGGAAATACCCTCAGGAGCAGACTCTGCACGTGGCCTACCTCGCGTTCCTTTCTGCTTTTACTTGTTTTAGATGGTTTTCCATTGTTACTCTCAGAAGGAAAATTAGAGACATTTCTCCTTAGCACCTATGCGCCTTGGATTTACAACCTTCCCGGTGTCTGGGGAAGTACCTGTCGCCTGGCATTCCCATTTTATTCAAGTGCGTGTATTTTGAGTACCTCACTAGAGGAGAGGAAACTTTTGTTTAGGGCTGTCTAGGTACAGTGCTAAGTAATTACCTAACTTTAAGTCTCTTAATCCTTGACTCTGCGGTGGTAAATTCGGAGTTCCGTATTGCGGATGAGGAAACGGAATATTAGGGGGTGGGAGAATTTATTCGAGTTCATGTAGGTAGCGTGCAGCCGAGGAGCAGGATGTGAACTCACTCCCTTCTGGCTCGAGAGCCTTTCTTCTACCCTACTGTGATGTCTTTTTAAGTATTCAGTTATAACAGCACGAGTTTAAAGCATTAAATAGTCCTTTTAAGAAGTCTATTGCTGTTCGTTATTCTTACTTGACACTTAATTTCCAAGTTCAGTGATCTCACTTTGCTAGAAACCTGGGTCCTCATTAAATAAGCGTTTTCTTGTTTGTTTGATTTTGGTTTTGGGTCCTCTTTATGTGAAAACCAACTACCTGATTAAGTATTCCACTTTCTTTTCTGGATGTTGGTGCTTAGCCCCCTTTTTGTTAATTGAACAGCAAGCCTTAGTAATAACAGCAATTTTCGTTTCTTGCAACATTCCTCTTTTCTTCCCCTCTTCTGACTTTGCTGTGGAGGATTTCACCGAGTAGGCTCTTACCTAAACTGCACCACTTTTTATCAGCTTGCCTGGAACCCTGCAATGAAATACGGAGAGCTGTTTTTCAGCTCTGCATTGTCTTTTTAGCTCTTTTAAAGAAAATCTGCACAATGAAAAAATTTGACTGTTACCCTTTGAGCACTTAAAAAATACTATTCAGTTTAAAAAAAAACCCTATAGCGTCTCATAACTCCATGTCCTGTTTTATCAGTCCAGCTGGTTTAGTCTGGTGGTTCTGTTTCCTAAAAAATATTAAAATAACTCCTGTGGAATTGAAGTAACTCACATTTACTTTTGCATATCAGAAATGCAGCTTTCAGATCTCAGCAGTTTCTCTGTATCATCTCTTAAAATAACACCTGAATTTTGTGTTGATAAAGTTTCTTTTTCCTCAGATTTTGTTACGAAAAATTTCAAACACAAAAATGTTGAAAGAATTTTGCTGTATACACCCCCTATCTTATCCACCAGTTAGCGAGGTTCTTAATCTTCTCTACATTAGCTGCTATTAAGGGGTTTAGCTATTTGCAGTTTCTTCCTAAGACCAAACACATGTTGTTGCTATTATTACAACATGGTAAGAAAGTTGGTCCTGGGAATCAGATGGCCTGGGCTGGGTTCTAGCTGTGTCATCTACTAGCAGAGTTAGTTAAGCTCTTTGTCTTCTTTCTTCACCAGTTTAATGAGGGTATTAACAGTTACAGTTGACCCTTGAACAACACTGGTTTGAACTGCATGGGTCCACTTATACGGGGATTTTTTTCAATAGTAAAGACACTATACTATACATGATCTGGGGTTGGTTGAATCCACAGATGCAGATACTGGGAAACTGGGATGTGGAGGGCCAATTATAAATTGTGTGCAGACGGTAGGACCCCTAATGCACATACTGTTCAAGGGTCAACTGCATTTCATAGAGTTAACAGGAAGATGAAATAAATTGATCTAACATGCTTGGCAGCCTAAGAGGTGCTCAGTAATTAACTACATCATATTACAGGATGGTATAAAAATAATATTTTAAACTACAAATTTGGATTATGTTATTTTACTTCAAAATTACTGTTAGTTTATCATGAACACATTAGTTTGAATCAAAGATAGAGAAATAGTGAAAGAATTAGGTGATAAAAAAGTAGACTAAAAATTGCTGAGAAATATTTTTGAATTTATTTGTTAAAATCATACATCCATGATCCTCTAATGGCCCGAAGTTTTTTAAAGGTTTGTCCAAGGTAATGGGGAAATGAAGTTAACTTACTCTCTTTTTAACAAGGTACAGCTAAGATGGAATCATTTACATTTTCTATTTGTTAGTACCTAGATTTGAGTAATTGCAGGACTAAGACTAGCTGGTGCTGTAGTGAATGGTGAATGGTGGTGCTTTAAAAAAAATGGCCTGTAGTTTTATTTGTATTCTCTATTGTTTTTGTTTTCCATTTTGTTGGTTTCTGCCCTTATATTGATTATTTTCACTCTTGTTCTTTCGGGTTTGCCCTATTCCAAGTTCATTAGTTGAATGTATAGCTCATTTGCTTTTAATCTTTGTTATTTTCTGAAAATATGTTTAAATAAAAGCATAAATATCCCTCTGAGGACTCCTTTTATTTGTCAGAAGGTCTTTAAATTTAATAACCTCGTGATGTACTCTGCACCATGCATCAGATTTATACTGGGAAGTTTACCAAGAAGTTATATTGCTTGAGTTTAGATGTTGCAGTAATATGATACTGATATATTAATTACTGCATCGGATAATTATAGTGCCATCTTTGAAAAATTTGAGGCTTAAATGATTGGGATTATGTGCTGCTCTGATAGAGAAAGTTAACATATTATTCATTATTTCCTTACTGTTTTTAAGGAAAATGTTGACCGTATTCAAAGTAATGGCCTCAGCAATAATGAGGTAACATTTTCAAGGTATAAATCATGGGAATGTAATGTTCACAGAGGATTGTATGAAGGATAATAGTCTATTCATTTCTCAGTGTTAGTAGTTTTTAGCTAATTTTTTTTCTGCCTCGACATTGATGGAGTAAAAAGCATTCCCATCAGTAACAGTGAGTGTATCTGAGTGGGCCGTGTCTAGTTTCAGAGTCTCCGTATGTATTCCGTTTTGGACCCGTGCTGGATTATTGCAGTGACACGCTGCTTTCCCTGCATCTGTTTTGTTTCTCCTCTAGATCTGTTTTTCACTCACAATCAAATTTATCTTTCAAAATGCAGATCTAGTTACATCGCCTTCTTTCCTGGAAACGCTTTCAGTGCTTTTTCATTTATCTAGAAGAAACTCCTAACAGGGTCAAAGCTCTGCATGATCTAGTGCTACCCATCAGTCCAGCACAATTGTGAACCAGCTTCCCCGCTTTCTTCTGTGATCCAGTGATTGGCCTCGTCTCAGTTCCTGTCTCAGTTCCCCTGCACAGGAATTTTGCTCATCCTGTTTTCTCTGTCTGCCAGAGGCCCTTCCCCTGCGCCTTATCTCCCAGGCTACCTCCTCATCTCAGTTCGTTCTTGACTTCCTCAGGGAAAGACTTCCAGACTTCCTTGACAGATGACTTTCCCCCTGTTGTATGCACTCATAGCACTTTTTACCTGCTTCATGTGTGGTTGTTGTTTTATATTTATTTGTATGATTCTTTGATTGATATCTGTTTTCCCGGTCACTACATTGAAAACTTCGTGAGAGAAGAAAACCATATCTCTTTCTTGATTACCATTGCATCCCCACTGAGTCGGTGGTGAATAAATATGTGTTAAATGAATGAATGGCTTTTTTTTTTTTTTTGCTGGGGGAAAGAAGATTCTAATAAACATACAGTTTTTGAGAACTGCTGCTCTAGCTGTTGTGGATTTCATCTCTGGATTAAATCAAAACATCAGACAGTTGTGAAATTGGACAGTATTACTTTGTTTCCTCATGTAATTGCTTTTCCTCATTTGAACTGAAGCAGCATGCCCTTGGTTCAAACTGGGGCATGCTGTAAGTGGTGAACTGTTTATGTGGGTTGTATGGACAGTATTGAGGATAGTGTCCATTGTCTCAGGTACTGTCCTCTGTATCAGAAAGTACTGCCTTTATGACGACTCAGAGGAGTAATTTCTCTCCGATCTTACTCCCAGAAAAAAAATGTGCTTCTCTTGAGCAACTGGTTCGTTTTTTTCCTGAAAGTACTGTTGTCTGATACTTTACCCTGTTTCCTGATGCTCAGGGTCAAATTAGCAGCTCACATCTAGAAGTCAGTCAGGGGTTTCTGGCCCTAGGTAAACATAATCTGAGTCTAAGCATCATTTTAACCTTTAGGTTTTTAACTATGATTTATTTACACGTTTTATAGTTTGTCCAGTAAAAGTCTCTATATGGCTCTCAAGGATTAATAAAACTACACCAAAGCTTAAAAAAAAAAAGCAGAGTTAATCTTTTAATCTGCTTGCTGGGTAAGAAGTGAGTTCAGTGTGTCTTCACGTTGAAAGTGGAAGGGATAAAGAAGAATATGAAACGTTTATTACATATTGGGAGGAATTCTAGGTATTCAGATCTGATTGGTTCATTTGGGAACTAGAAATTCTTCCTTCTGATTTTTTTCTGCTTATGTCACAAAAGCACAGACATTGCTTTATGAAGATGTCTGAGGAGGGAATATGAAAGTTCTTTTAGGCTCATGGATGTACAGTTAGCACTTCTGTATGCACACGCTGGGAACTTGGCAGAGTTGTATTTTCACAGCCTCGCCTTCATCCCACTGACATAGGACAGCAGGTCACAAGTTCACTGCTGTATGGGTTATGATCTTTGTAGGAACTCTGATTAAAGGCCTTGGTATTTGGCTTGGCTGAATATGAGCCCTTTATTTTCCTTCTGTTACAAAAATAAATTTTTGTACCATCAGATGGAATAACAGCTGTACAAGTAGCAGCTCTGACTCTGGAGAACAGGGATTGGAAGAAAAGTGAGCGTAGCCGTGACTGTTGTAAGGAGAAACTGGAAGGCTCTTCAGAGTGATGACCAAAGATTCCCCCACTTTGATCAGGAGGTCAGATCTTAAGACTCCTTCTTTCTACATTTGATAGCCAAGTTGTCTTTTCTTTTAGTCTGAGTATAGATTGGTCAGCTTTCCCTGTGGTATTGTTCCATGAGAAGCAGGAAGTATTAGCTGTGTATTAAATATTCCTCTTGGCTTGCCAGCGAAACATCCAGTGCCGTGGTGTTTTCTGCAACCACTTTGATCGATGACTTTAGTTTATTGTACTTCTAGGACTTTATAGTATTATTGATCTTTTCAGTCAATGTTAGTAACACTTTTTTATATATTTTTCGTTTTATGACCCTCTTAGTTGAAAACAGAACCCTAATGATTCTAGCTTTAATTGAAAATAGAACCCTAATGTATCTAGCTTTAAGGGAGTAACAGAGTTTTTTGTCTAGAGAGATCGGTCCCTTCAGAGATTCTCAGAGAAGTATGATCTCCCGAAGGAGATGGGAAGGAAATATCTAAAAATGTCTAATTATTATATTATTATATATACTTATTATTTATATATGCAAGTTAGGTTTTGATGAAGTAGATACAAGAAGGCATGTTGTTGACTCAGGAAATAAAGATTAGAAGGGCCACATATAGTTTTAAAACCAAAAAGCACTTAGAACAAAGTGAGAGAAAGGAGTTCTCAGTTGCCTGTGAGGTACAGATAACTTACACAGAATTAAACAAAATTTGCAAAGGTTGTCATAGGACTATGGAAGATGTTAGCTAATTAAATATTTAATTTTGTCCATTTATTTGTACGAAGTCCCATTACTGAAGGAATTTGTATTTGGGTTGAGACTTTGACTAAGTTCTAAGACTGGCTCGGGGAGTAAAACATACCAAGTAGAAATCACCATGGTTGTAGATAGTCATAAAGGGATAAGCTGAGTTTCTGCAAACCAAATACAGTCCAGAGGGTGTAAGAATGTTGCGTAAAGGAGAAGGATAAAAGTGATTTGAAGGCTGGTAGATATCCAGATTTTACCACTGGTAATTTGTAAAGAGAAACTTTTTCTGAAATTTCTGAATCTGAAATAAGATAAACCATCTACGATGTAAATGTTCCAGGTCCAGTTTGGGGATAAACATCAAATCACAAAAACTCAAGTCAGGCAGCTCTTCCATGGCCCCAGTGTGGCCAGCCAGTATTTTCCCTGAGGGGAAATAATCTGGTTTGGAGGTGTAAGGTAGGAGTTAGATCAGGGCTTAATTAAAGGGACCTATAAGCTATACAGGTTGAAGGGAAAAGCCAGAGTGGGCTTTGGCAAATCCTAGACCTAAACAAGTTTTCTGTGAAGCCTGCTTACGGGTTCAGCCAGAAAGATTCAGACATTTAATTTCATACATAGACAGCAAGTGCAGGACGAGCATGGGGTCAGCTGCCCCTGTCTCTCGTCCAGCAGGGCAACACCGAAACCGCAGAGGCCAGAGAATCACAGGTCATGTGAGTGGTAGGGCGCTCGCGCTGAGGAACAGTATACTCCATATTGCAGCAAAACGATTTTTTTTTTTTTTTTAGCCTGCAGCTGTGTGGTAGGGAGTGGGGAAGGTGGAAAATCTAAACCCTCACTGGAACCAGGAAAAGTGGATGAGAAATTGCCTTACAGCAGGCTCCCACAAAACAGGGAGGTGGGTGAGAAGTAGCCTGGCGGCAGCACCTCCCAAAACTGCCCACCTTTCCCTACTTTGGAGGACCACAGGGCATCTGCTAAGGCTTAGGTCAGCCTGCGGTTGGGCCTGGCCTGTGTAGCCTGTGTGGAGACGTGAAGGTTGCCAGGACGCCGGTACAGAGCAGTCCCCCTGTATTATGCATGGCAACGGAGAAATGACAGGGTAAATTAGAATGAAGCATGAAAAGTGCTACAGGCAAGTGTTTGAAGCATCGAGAGAATTGTGGTCTATTGGTCTTAGAATAAGCAGTCTACTTCTATGAAATTGTCTACTCCGAAAAATGTCTTTTTTGTAGGGATCATGTCAGCTTATGCCAAGAAACTTGTGTTAAGGAGTAATGTCTTTGTAATATCATCCATCAGGAGTACTTGGATAGTGTTTTATTGAGGCTATTGTGTTTCTTCCAAAAGACTCGGTTTCTGATCTGTAGCTTGTAACAGGAGCCTTTAGGCAAGCATAAAGAAAAAGCAGAAACTACCTGTGGAGGTAAGACTGGTTCAGGTTAATTTACTTTAATAGCCAACAATACCAGAATGGAGAAAAGTAGAATTCTCTATTGAGGCATATCAATTTATAAGGATTTAGTGAATAATTACCTCTGAATAAGAATATATCATGGACAGTGAGGGAATTGACCCATTTCAGAGTCTTTAATTTATGTCATAGTGTAGTATGATTTTCTCCAGTTGTCGCCAATCTGGATATTGAAATCTAGAGATAAAATCTTCTTTAACTTTATTTTATTTTTTTTTAAATGACAACCTTATTGAGATAGAATTCACTTTTAAAAACATAAAATTCACTGGCTTTTAGGATGTTCACAGAGTTGTACAATTACCACTGTCTTAACTGTAGAACACTTTCATCACTCCTGAGAGAAACTCATTACTCATTGATAGTCACTTCCCATTCTTCTCTCTGATCTGTCTTTATGGATTTGCCTAAGAGATAAATTATTTAAAAAATAATTTTATTAACTGGGCAGTTATGTATATATCCATAACATGAATATGACTTTCTAAAAAGGACATGATCATTCTATTATTTTTACATTAATAAAAAGTTACCCATATACATTGACCTATATAATTTTATTTATTAAATTTAAAAAATTATCTTGGGTTTAGTAAACAAAACAGCTTTCATGATAGTGTTGAGCTAATTCAAAATCTAGAGAATGCCAAGTGCTCTTAATTAATTCTATTGTCTCTTCTATTGTTAATTTTTCACAGAGCTAGATTACTATCTGATACTTCAGTAGGTGCTCAGTAAGAAAACTTTCTTTTATTTTCATGACAGAACTAGAATTAGTATCCAGCTTTCTTCCCACTAGGCTTCCTCTTTCCATTATGCCACACTTGCTTTCCATATGTACTCAAGGCTGAATTTTTAAAGCATTTGAAGCATGGAATCATGTAAGTGTGGATCACTGTTCTTTATTTCCTTTTTCTCTCCTATTTTTTGTAACCAAACATATATTTACAGTGCTGAAATGGTAAATAGCCTAAGGGAGAGAAGAAAGAAAAATTTTAAAACTTTCTGTGTTTTATGTTTAATAACATATAAATACCTGTATTTCACAGGTAAAGAATTCATGTCAAGTAGAATATAATCATACGCATCATTTTCAGCTTGAGTGCTATATGTATTTAAATACCTCTAGTCAAAATGCTAAATATAAGTTAGTGGTTTTAAGATATAAAAATCTTTATGCTTTCAGGAGCTCACGTTGGAGGAGAGTGGTGGTAAAAGAAAGGATGAACACCTATAGGTTTTGTTGTTATTTGCATTTAAAATTTTACATATAGACAGTAGAGTACACAATTCTTAAATGAATTTTTAAGAATTGATGAATTTTTACACACAGGTATATATGTAGTAATCACCATAACCCATCTATATAGAATATTTTAACACCCTGGAAGGCTCCTTAGAACTCCCTTTGTGTCAGTTATATCCCTCCAAGAGGTAATCACTATTCTAAGTTACATCACCATAGATTAGTTTTGCCTGTTCTTGAAGTGCATATAAATGGAATTAAGCAATTGCCTCTTGTGTCTGGGTTCTTTTGCTTATAATTATGTCTATAAGATTCATCCATATTTTATAGAGCAGTGCATTAGTTAATTTTTTTTCTTTATAGTATTCCATTATATAAGTCAAGCAGAATTTATCCATTCACCTGTACATGGAGATTTGGGTTGTTTACAGTTTTTTACAAATATGACTAAAGCTGTTGAGAACTTCCTTATACTTGTCTTTGGTGAATATATGTACTCATTTTTCTTGGGTCATAAGATATTACAGTATTATAAAGCTCAGAATTTTTTAAATTAAAAGAATCAGTATGTCAAACCTGCCTAACATGAAATTTTCAAGTCCACCTAAATAGACATATTCCTCTGATTTTATGATAGAAACGGGGGAAATGACATTGACTTCACAGTCAACTTAGGGTGATATTATGTGCCTGTTCTATAACGGCAAGAGTTGTGGATATTTTACATTCAGTCATTCAGTAAATAGTAGGGCACCTTCCCAGGGGTTAGAGATACAGCTGTGAAAGACACAATCACATATCCTGCTTTCCCCAGCCAATGAACAGCTCACTTGAACGTAATGTGTAGAGTGCAGATATGACGAAATGAGAATC
Organism: Vicugna pacos; assembly: GCF_048564905.1. Classification (NCBI taxonomy): domain Eukaryota; kingdom Metazoa; phylum Chordata; class Mammalia; order Artiodactyla; family Camelidae; genus Vicugna; species Vicugna pacos. The sequence goes on from NC_133014.1 coordinate 10,808,156, forward strand.
ATCAGGAAAGTTCTTAGGATAGAACATCGCATCTGACCCTGGTTAGTCAGTGGAGGCATCTTGGAGGAAGTGACATCTAAACTGGGTCCTAAAGATTGAATTTAGCCAGGTGAAGGAAGTGAGGGGGGGGGTGTTGACAGGAGCAGTCACGAGAGTTACTAAGGCAATGTTTAAGGCTTGGAGACTTGAGAAATTGAAAGTAGCTGGTTAATCAGGAACTCAATTTTTAAGGGCCTTTTGGAGTCAAGGAGTTTTGACATCATCCTCAGGTCAGAAGGGAATCATTGATAATGCTTTTTTAATTATGGAAAATTTTAAACACGTAGAATGGTAGAATAAGTCCTTATACTCAAATCCCACAGTTTTAGCAATGACCAGCTCATGGCCAGTCTTGTCGAGACCGCTTCCTTCACCTCCAGGGGGTTGTTTGAAGCACATTTGAGACCTCACATCATTATTGAAGATTTTTAGTGGGAGAGTGACATGATCAGTTTTGTATTTCAGAAATCACACATTCTTAGTAATTTTAACATATCTTTAAAATACACATACCATCGTTCAGGTGTTTCTCATTTGCTCCTAGTGATAAAAGACATTTGTCTTTTCTGCATCACCATGTAATGTTTGTAGTAGCTTGCATTTTTCAGACTGTATGGAAGCAGGATTAAATGTTTATATCATTTTATATATTTATCTTTCCATGTAGATCAGCTGGTTAATTTGCATTTTAAAATACTGTTAATGAACATTTTGGCTTCTATAACTATAAAAATGTCATGATCAATAGAAAGGTTTGTTTCTAGGATTTAGCCTCCATAATAGCAAAGATACTAGTATTTGGAAAGTAGCATTCAGTTTTTGGTTTTACTGTGAATGTTTTTTACAGATTCAAGTTGAAGAATTTATTATTCTGCTTTTGTGGTTCAGGTTTTGTTACTTATCTATCTATTGAGATTTTACTCATTGAAGCTTACTCTGATGGTGAGAGTTAATATAGATTGCTTTTATTTTAAAGCTATTTATAGCTGTCTGTGGGCCACTAAGTTAAAAATTCCTTTCTGCAGTTAGGTTTGCTTCCTAAAGTGTTTTAATTTCTCTTTCTCTCTCTCTCTCTTTTACAGTAGCTTCGTAGATGGTAGCTACTGCAATGCTCCTTTCAGATAGTAGTGCACTCATGCATTCATTTGTTCCTTTGGTGAGAGTCAATGCTCTTAATCTAAATCGAAGTTTAGCAAACTGTGGCTGATGAAACTGCTTCTTACATTCTTAAGGGTGTTTATTAAAAAAAGGGCCAATTTGCAACAGAAACTATACGTGGCCTGCAAATTTTAAATGGTTACTATCTAGTCCTTTATAGAAAAATTTGCCAACCCCTGAGCTAAATGAATAAAACTTAAATTCTTGGCGAGTGCTTCTTTTTCTTTTGGAAATGTTTCTGTAAGATTCATTTTAGAATTGACATCTTAAAATTTAAAATTTTCATTGTCTTCTACAGAGAAGATGGTGAATTAGAAGATGGTGAAATAGATGATGCAGGATTTGAAGAAACACAAGAACAGGAAGCAAAAGAGGATGAAAAGCAGAAAAATGAGAAAGCCTACAGAAAATCAAGAAAAAAACACAAGAAAGAAAAAGAGAAGAAAAAATCTAAAAGGAGAAAACGTGAGAAACATAAGGTTAGTTAGAATCTATTTTTTATTCTTTTGGTAAATTATAAAAAGTTATTCATAAATAAAACACTGAAAATTATAAAGTATAAATTATTGCCTATTTTCTTATAAAATACATAGATCGTATCTTTTTATGTATTGCTTAATAAATTTTCTGAACATAATAATTATGTGAATTATCTAAAGACCTAAAAAAATAATCAAGGTGACTTTAATGCAAAGCAGAATAAATCTTTTCAATTGATGGAAGATTGTATGCAGGGATACTGAAAGCTTAAGGAAAGAAAGTTTCATTCTTTACAGATGTAGATAAACAGTACTGGCATTGTCCATCCATTCATTTATTCATTCATTCATAGGTATTGTCGAGTACTTGCTGTGGAAATCTCTGCACTGTCTGCTGGGAGTTACTGTAATGAGTGAAACAGTCTCTGCTCTTACAGAGATTACATTGGAATGGGAAGGAGAGAGGCAGGAACCAAATGAAAACAAATGCTATCAAGAGCACTGTTGAGTGCTGGGTAGAGAATAATACGGACTGGGGTTGAGAAGAAGGGAAACTGAAGCTGACAGAGAACTCAGAGAAGAGTTGGCAGCAGCAGTGGGGTAGTTTTTGAAATTCCCTGAATTTCCACCATTAAAACAGAGCAGCTAGTATAGCAAAACCAAAAACTCATTGGCAGCATCTACCAAAAAAGTGAAGTAACAGGTTATTTCAACAGACTTCAAAAACACAGATGGATAAGGCCAAACCACAGGCAGCAGCAAGACTAGAACAGGATCAGCAATTGTGTGTAATGAAGCAGAGGGAAGGGAAAGGAACTTCCAGAAAACAAATTACCCAACAGTATTTATTGCAAATGGATGAGTCCCCAGTGAACATGCAAAGCCTGTTGGCCAGACTGAGAAACAGCAATGGAAACTAAAGGGGCCTTGACTGAATCCCAGTTCACACAGGCGTGTAAGGTGGCCATGTAAAACTGGGTGGTGCTGGGACGGTCTGGGACTGATGAACTCCTGATACTAATGAAGTGAATCTCTTCCGGGACAGAGCCCCCCCCCCCCCCCGCCCCCAGGAGGTAACTGCTGGGAGTAGCGTCCAGGTTGGGAGGACGGGAATACGAGGGCCAAGGGAGGAAATGTCAAGTGAAAATGAGGAAGGGAGAGAGGTGGCATATCTCAGAAGGTGCATGGCCGCATTCCTCGTACTTCATACGAGCCACATAAGAAGTAAGCCTAGAGGAGTGAAGCTAGGGAGGGTTTTCCTGGCTTATTCCTGTTTTTACTCGCGAGCAGTAAGATTGGATCATGATCACATTCCACATAAGTTATTATAAAAAAAAAAGAGAGAGAGAAATGAAGAGAATGATATTCTTCCAGAAAAGAAAGAATGCCCACAAAACATATGAAAAACTTAACCTAATATTTCAAAATGATTTAAAAAAAATAAGGAAATAATACAAACTATGGTCAAACAGCATAAATAGAATTTGGGGGAAGGAGGAGGTGGGGATCCTTTGGTCATTTAGGCAAAAAGACCAAGTCACTTAATAAGGAAAGAAAGTCAGATTCATATTAAAATTTTTGATGTCAACATTTTATGCCAGAAGATAATGGAATAACATATTTGAATAAAATTGAGCCAAGCATTTTATATCCAGGTAAATACTAACCTTCAAATATGAAGTCCTCAGAAAAACTGTATATAATAGAATTTAGGAAATATTGTTATCATGAGCCTTCCCATAGAATCTACTAGAGAACAAGTTCAGCTAACCAGAATGGCTGGTGGGAAGGCAAGAGTGATCTACATACACTACATATTTACTTGTAAAACTAAGACTAAATGATGGACATAAGGGGGGAAGAATATTATGGATCAAAACATTACAGCTGTAAAAAAAATAAGTCAGGAAAAGCTGAAGAATATGTGGTAAGCAGGATAAGCTTATTGGTTACTTTATAGTTGTTAACTAAAAAATAAAATTCAAATTATATTTGAATAAAAAATACACTTCAAATTATTATCCTGGGAATGAAAGAGAGGAAGTGGAAGAAAAGGTTCCTGCCTAATTTCAATATTGGTCCCACTAGGAAACTAATAATATGCAAAGAAGGGACGGGGACTAAGGTTACTGGGAAAAGGCAGTGTGGAAGAAATAATTGAAACAGAAATGCAGATCTTTCTAAATACCGAAAGATGTATTCCCCAACAATTCAAAATCCAACTCTAAGCTACGAACAAGAGAAAGATGTAAAAAACGAGTAAAGCTATACCAGGCAAATGTCCTTCTACCATAAAAGCATCAAGAGCTTAATTTAGTTCAGCACATTTTTACCGAGTCTGTTCTAGACATCCAGGCTGGGAATGTAAGGATGATAAAATACAGAGCCAGTGTCTTCACTGGTAAGAACTTAAAGAGTTTTTTTAAAGAGGGTACTCAACCTGGGAAGGTGATGACTTTGAGTAGGTATTTTGACTAGATTTGATGATTTTTTTTATTTTTTGAAATTGCATTCGTACTTGAAAAGCTTATTCTTGATATTTGTCAATCACTATCAATTACTTGTGGTGTGAATTTCACCGTTCAATTTGTGGGTTGAATTTACTTTATAGTTTGGAATGTTTTGGTATCTTTTAGAGTTTAGGGTGCTTATACAATAGATTAAGAGCTCTGAAGCCATTTTAGGTAAAGATTAACTCATACTCTATTCATGTTCTAGGACCCTTTTTGGTGTTGAGGAACCAATTTTATTTCCTTTAAGATGAACTTAAATTTAAGATCACTTTAGATCACAGAGGTGCAGTATTTTCTATTTGAAATCCTTGGGCCAAAGGGATGATGAGGAAAATGCTGCCATAAAGTCCCTGAAAAAAGAGGAAGGTGTACTTTTTCTTAGAAAATTTTAGTGACATTAGGGTAGAGGAGGTCTTTGGAGTAAGGATTTTTCAGTTAATACTTCAGAACCTACTAGGATAGTATAACCTGTTGGTTGGCACTTCTGGGTGAAACAAGCTTATCTAGTTACTAGTTAAATTTTCTTCCATTTGTAAATGTGACATATTTGGGTTTTCCTTCTTTTAGCATAATTCTCCATCCAGTGATGATAGTTCAGACTACAGCCTTGATTCAGATGTTGAACACTCAGAAAGTTCCCACAAAAAAAGAACTGGTTTCTACAGGGATTATGACATTCCATTTCCTCAGGTATTGCCTTTATTTTTATTGTCATAAAATATACGTAACATACAACTGACCGTTACAACTATTTTTCTCTTTATTTCTTTTTCAAAAAGTTGACATACGGTTGACCTACAACACTATGTTACTTGCAGATGCATAACATAGGATTCAGTATTTCTGTATATAACCAAATGATTACCATGATAAGTCTGGTAACCATCTGTCACCTTACCAGGTTGTTACAGTATGATTGACTATATTCCTCATGTTGTACATTTTATCCCTGTGACTCATGTATTTTATAATTGGAAGTTTATACCTTTTAATCTCCTCACCTATTTCATCAATTCTCCATTCTTTTCTGGCAGTCACCTGCTTGTTCTCTTTGTCTGTGAATCTGTTTCTGTTTTGTTATATTTGCTCATTTGTTTTGTCTTTTAGATTCCACATATAAATGAGATAGTACAGTATTTATCTTTTCCTGCCTGACTTATTTCATTTAGCATAATACCCTCTAGGCCCATCCATGTTGTCGAAAATGGCAAGATTTCATTCTTTTTTATTGCTGAGTAATATTCCATTGTATATATACTACATCTTCTTTATCCATTCATCTATTGATGGACACTAACATTGTTTCCATACCTTGGCCATTGTAATTAATTCAGCAGTGAACACAGGGGTGTGTCTGTCCTTTCAAATTAGTGTTTTTGTTTTCTTCAGAAAAATACCCAGAAGTGAAATTGCTGGCTCATATCGTAATTCTAGTTTTAATTTTTTGCAGTACCTCCATGCTGTTTTTCATAGTGGCTGCACCAATTTACATCGTTTACATTGTTGTTGCCACCAGCAGTGCCCAGAGATTCCCTTTTCTCCACATCCTTGGCAACACTTGTATTTTCTTGTCTTCTTGATAATAGCCATTCTGACCGGTGCAAGGTGGTATCTCACTGCAGTTTTAATTTGCAGTTCCCTAATGATTACTGATGTTGAGCATCTTTTCATGTGTCTGTTGGCCATTTGTCTTCTTTGGGGAAATGTCTATTCACTATTTTCACTATTTTGAAATATATAATTCAGTGACATTAAGTTTATTCACAGTGTTGTCCAGCCTTCACCTCTAAGGGTTAGGGGTTCAGCATGAATTTTTACCATCTGTCTCTTTAAGTGCAAGCATTATTTGAAGTGTTTTAAGCAGAAAATATTTTAAAGCAACATGATATACTTTATATCTTTCTTAAGTATGTTGTGCTGTATGAACGAAGTCTTTGATTTTGTGCTAGAAAAATCATGATGCTCTCAGGAGCACTGGAGAGTATTCAGGTCAGTGTGCATGTATCTGAAAAATCCCAGACTTCCTGAGTCCTGGTTTCTGCCAATCTGTCTGTATGCTTGTCTACAAGAGCTCTGTTCTTTCATCTAATTTGGTGTTCCTAATCTCCTGTGAGTTTAGAAACCAAATTACTGTGTCTGTTAAAGTTCTTATTAAATTGCTATTTCTCTTGCCTTCTTTATAGTTGAGGTTGCTCAGTAAGTGACCGTTGAATAAATAAGGTTTCATTAAAATCTCTTCTTTTAAAATTTGAAAAGAATTCTACTTTGCTTACTAATTTTATCTAGTTAAGTGCATATGAGAATGTGTATGTGTATGTATGTATGTTTACACATACTTATTGTGTCTAGTGATTTTGGAGTGAATGATGCTGCCATTTCTTAGAACATTTTAAAAGCTATTCATTCAATTATTTTTTTTACCAATAATGACAAAATTTAAATCAGTTCAATTCAACAAAAACTGATGTAGTATCTAAATTTCATCATTTGCAGTTAGGATTTTTTTTTTTTTTTTTTTAGAAATAGTCAGAAGTCGTTTGGAGACTCTTCCAATGAATGAAAACATGCTCAGGATGGGCATGACTATTTTAGATAACAAGGCGTCTGAAAATATCAAAAGCAATGAGATTCATAAGTAACAGTCACTAAAAGTAATTCCAAAAGACAAGATACAGAATATTTAAAACAGTGACAGAAGTACTGTAATAAATGCAAAGCCTTCTGTGGGGGCTACTATGAGGGACACAACCAACTCGTTTGTATAAACAATAGCACATTTGTTTTAAGTAAAGTTTAAGTTTTCTTAAACATTATAGTTACTGTCATTATGTTAACTATTCTTTATCCCTATAGACACAGTGTAATTATTTTTGTTTCAAAAATTCAGTTAAAGAAATTTTTAGAAGGAATGATATTTTTATATTTACCCATATTTCATTTACAGTCCTCCTTGTTCCTTTATGTAGATGTGAGTTTCAATCAGGTATCATTTTCTTTTAACTTGAAGTATGTCTAGACTTCATTCAACATTTCTTGTGGTGAAGACTTACTGTCAGTGAATTCTTTCAACTTTTATTTATTGGGAGATTGATTTTTTTCATTCTTATTTTTAATAAATTTTTATTTTGTCATCCTGATTTACAGGAAAGTTCCAAGAATGGTGCAAAGAACTCGTGTATCTTGCACGCAGACTCCCCAGTTGCTAACATGTTACTGCATATGCTTTGCTTTTTCTTTTCTCTCTTCTCTCATCTTTTCAGGGAGATCTAATGTGCCTTTAAACTTACCTATTAATTCTTACTTTCAGCTTTTATATTTTTCACATCTATACATTTATTTTGATTCTTTTTCAGATCTTCAAGGTAATTTTTGTACTTTTAGTTCCCTGCTGAAATTTTCCTAATGTCTTAAAAATAGCAAGCACAGATAATTTTAAGTCTGTCCCATGAATTCCAGTATCTAGTGGGTGTATTTCTGTTACCTGTTGCTTTTGCTGGGTCTCTTTCGTGTGGTTTTGTCTCACATGCCTCGTTTGCCTGGGGTTTTTTGTTTGTTTGTTTTTGTATTGTGCGCTGAGCATTGTATTCACAGAATGTAGTATATTTTATAGAAATAATTTGAGGTCTAGAACAGTGTTCATTTCCTCCGAAGAGGATTTTCACTTGCTCTTGTCAGATTCCTAATGACTCTTACAAGCTTTATTCTAGTTTCAAGATTTGAGATTTTTCTAGGCTACCCAGATAACTTAAGATTGGACTGCAGCCTCTGATTCACGTTTTGAGATTCCCTCAAAATTGGCGGGTGGGGGTTACTAAGACTTCCACTTTTTCCAGACTCTGGACTTCTCCTTTTGTTCCCGAAGATTAAAGGGACAGTCAGAAGTGTTGCTGAACCTTTCAGCAGATGTTTCATGATGGGCTGATGCTTTCAGAGCAAAAACAGCTCCAGATACTACTCACTTCTGGGCATTTTCATCTCCACAGTGATGGTCCTATAATCCTTCACTAGTTTGTTAGCTCTCTGAAGTCTACAGGGCTTGAAAAAAAAATATTTTGTCTTATCTTTGCTACTTTTTTCAGGAGGAAGACTGATCTGAATTACCTAGTCTGCCATTAGGAGCAGAGGAAGTTCAGTATCATTTCCTTCACATATGCTTTAGTTTACTCTAAGTACATCCTAAAAATCCCATTTAACTAGATAACAGGTATCTGCTATATAAAACTTATACAGTTACAGGCCCACAGCAGAATATAGTATAAACATCTAGCTGTTAAATTAGAGGACTTAATCTGCCTTCCTTTTTCCTCATCCTTGTTCAGGGTCTCCTATTCCCTTATTTCGTGTTTACAGTGATCGCCATAGGGCCAGTTCCTGTGTCACAGAACCCAAATCTGCCCCCACAGATATTCTAGCAGCATATATAGCTTAATAATCAGCAACGTGATGGGAGAAACTATATCCTTTGGTAGAATTTTTATAGTCTTTTTCATTTCTTTTATCTTTAGGAGGGCTTTTAAAAATATTTACTAGATCCTTACTGGTGAGTATATTTTGTTCATTCCGAATGATGAACATGTGCGGTTTGAGGTGACAGGAGAACCAGGGCTGCTGTGTAACCAGTCATTCATTTAGTGCTTCCTGGAGAGCTTGCACTGCGTGGTTGGGCCCTGCTTCAAACATGAAGCGCTCCAGCAGGCCACGTTAGAGTCTGTCACTGCAGAAGGGGTCCTGGGATGGAAGGTTTGCATCACTGGAGAACTGCTAGGATTATTTGCAGTTGGGAAAACTACGGAAGGGTAAATTGAAAATTTAGGATAATTCTGTTTAAAAAAGTAGAAATTATGGAGATTATTTTCGTAAAGGCTGTGAAAAATCAGAGAATTGAATTAACATTAATTAAAAGCTTTTGTGAAAGGCATCTAACCTCTGAAGGAGAATTCATACTCACTCATTAGCAGAGTGATCTGTAATCATAAAGCATTAACATGTATCACTGAAGGATTAATATAATCATATTTTTATAAAGGGAAATGTAAGTACCATTCAACTAATTAATCTTCAACTTAATCAAAGCATTATTTCTTGTTTTATTTTCATAGTGGCTTTTTAAGAAATGTCAGAAACACTGCCTTTTGGCTACAGTTGTCAATCCCTTTGTGGATTTCTAAAGTGCTAGACTGAGAACAGTATATAAACGTGAAAAATACTGCTTAAAACAAGACAAAAATCTAATACAAATTTTGTCTTCAAAATTTTAAATTGATGAGCTAATTGATTTTGTTGATTGCTTTAGTTATATACTTTATCTCTATTTTAAAATTACTGAAAAGTACTTGTATTTCTCTGCATTCTATTAAAAAACACATAGTCTCATGTTGGTACCGTGCCAGGGCAGCATTTTTGCATCACATTTAAAATGTACTAAACTGAAAATGAGTCATGGTCTGGGGTTTTCTAGATCCTCAAGTTGTAATTATGTGCAATTTTTTCTTGCTTTCTTATAAGAAAAATTGACAAAATATATGATAGAACTAATAAAAACATTTCAGTTAATAGAGATGTACTTGAATACTATCATTAAATAAACTTCTAGGACTAAAATGTATTTATTTTTACATGCTTTACTAAAGCAATAAAATTAATAATGTATATTCCAATAAATAGTTTTTAATGAGCAATTTTTTCACTAGATTTTTTTTTTACTATTAGAGAAACCTATTTTTTCTGTTAGACCTCAAATATAAACACTTTCTTTTTATAAATTTGTCCACATGTATAGTTTTTTAAATGAAATATAATATGCTTAAATATGTCACTTGGGAATTTTTCAACGTTAGGAGAATATATATATTTTCTACCCTCCCTCCAAGCTATTTTACTGTCATTTCTTTATTTTCAAAAAAGCCTCTTCAGTGTTTTTGGAGAAGGAATTCATGTATGATGGTATGGATCTTTTTAAGGATTCCTGTGCATACAAACATGGGACATCGAAAACAAAAAGTGAATAAGACATACTCACCGGCAAGGATCTATGAACATTACAATGTTAAATAACACCAGAGTAGCATTTAGCTTTTTGAACTTAGTTTAAAATAGTGTCATAGGTAAGTTTTAACCAGAAGGCAGAGCTAATAACTATCTTTGCCTCTTCTTTCTCCCAGCTTTCTGGGGGAAGAAAGATGTCCTGTCTTACTGTCAATTCCTGTATGTAACTGAAAAATCTTGATAATGATTATTCATTTTCACTTAGCATGGACATATATCAGGAAGCTACATGACATCAAAGAAGAGTCAACACAACAGAAAATTTAGAAGTAAAGACTATGATGAGTACAGCACCTACAGCGATGACAACTTTGGTACCTACAGCGACGACAACTTTGGTACCTACAGTCAGGAAGCAGAGGGAGACTTTGCCAGTCAGCTGAAACAATACAGGCAAACTAAAGAAACCTCAAGTACTGCTTTAGGATCATCATTTTCCAAAGAGCCAGGGAAAAAACAAAGATTGAAAGGAATTCATCAAGGTAAGTTTGAAATTGTCAATTTGTTTTGAATAATGAGAACCTTATATAACAGGTAGCTATGGAGTATTAAGTTAAATTTCTTAGCCCTTTCTCGTGATCAGCTTATTGTTGTGGTTCCTAAATTTGTTTTTATTTATTTTATCCTTGAGGACAGAAATCTACAACTATTTCTATCGGCATGATATCTTAATATTTGAATTTAAAAGATTTCCTAATATTTTAAAAGTATGTAAAAATATAAAACAACTTTCCTGTTGTATTTTTCCCCTCCCTTCCATATGATATCTGTACACTGAAAAAACATAACCTACCTTTTTCTGTTGTCTCTGTTACTCTGTATTACTTTATATTTTAGACCTGTAAGGGCAGAATTCTGGGAAGCTATTCTTTTACTAGGCTTAAAGTATAGCGATCATCTTTGCTATGCAAATGTACTTAGGATTGGGGACATCTTTCAAGATTGGAAATAAGAACATAATCTAAAAAATTTCTGGAGTGATCACCTTTTCATCTGCTATATTGAGGTACCTCGTCCCTGGAGAGACCAGGGCAAATTACCATAGAACTTATTGGTCAGATCAGGGTCAAATCCACCTTAAGAATTGTCCAGTCAATAAGTCTGCTTCAGGAAAACTAAGTAGATGAGACTGAGATGAAGTAGTGAGCATCCAAACCCTAAATAACTATCCTTTAATTATCATTTAAAAAAGGAATCAGTTATGAGTAAATTTGGTTATTTCTATTGCTTTATTTTTTCTTGATTTCCTAGCAGAATTCCTTTGAAAAATTTGTTGAACTAAAGAGAAAGGAATTTGTCTATGCATATGCTATTGTAATTAGTATGTTTGTTCCTGAAGTCTAGACATAGTGGTGTCAGGGATCATTCCAGTTGGGGAATAAGGGGAATGGAGAGGACTGTTCATCCCTTCCCACTGGGGTTTTTCCTTTCAGGCTCTTCCTGTTTGTTCTGTTAAATAACTGAGTATTGTATTTTATTTTGAATTTTATTTCTTCCCCCTGAATTATGAAAGTAATATATGGTCAAATGCAGAAAACTTTTCTATGTGTAGAAAAGATAACCCAGCAAAGATCGAAGATAAAACAAAAGCAACTTGAATACCTACACCCAGAGACAATTATTATTAATATTTTTGGTATATTCTTCTAGAATTTTTTGACAGTTATTTAAAAAAATTATACATACTGTTGTAAGTTGTTTTTTTATCCTTAATTATGAATTGTATCTTAGTCACTCTTATGTTAATGAGTAGATTTAAATGCCATGTATATCCTTGTTCCTTACCTTCCTTATGTTGTTAACATCCCTCAAAAAACAAAAAAATAAAAAGCAGTACCCAGGAAGTAAAAGGTAAAGATTGAATTAATTTTTTTCTTTGAATTTAGAGGGGAAAAAATGCACAGTGCACAGTATGTTATAGACAATTTTAAATATGCTATTCCCTATAAACTAATAGGTTGATGTACTGTTTTCTATGATATCTGAAGTACACTTTAACTTTTTTAGGTATTGAACAGAGGGTTAAAAGTTATAATATTGGTCGTGGACGTGGTTTGCCGAAGAAAATCAAACGCAAAGACCGTGGGGGAAGAACCAATAAAGGGCCTAGTATGTTTCAGGATGACTTTCAAGAGGTACTGGGAATTTATATATGATGAGGAGAGGAGCTTTTCCATCCTTTAACCTGTTTGACTGCAAATAAAGCATTGTGATTATTTTTCTAAGCATTGTGATTTTAATGCTGCTTTCCTAGTAAATAAAAAATTTCAGTTCAGATCAAATAGATACATTCCCAAAAATGAAGCACTGTTTTAATTAGTTATGATACTAGTATAGAGATGTCAGTTTAGGTGACCTTGAAATAAAATCGATACGTCTGAAAGCACCTCAAAGTAAAATTGATGTATCTGAAAGCAAAAGTGTGTGCTCTATTGGTTCTCTGTTGTGCTCTCCTTTCCTAGGAGTCATCTCCTCTAGACGCAAATGGCAATAAAATGCTCATAGCTCAGTGTGTAGCAGGGCCAAGAAGGGAGATGGTGGTAACTTCACTTACTTTATTAGCGTTGAAAGCATTGAAAGAGAAGAAAAGGAGATGTAAAATGGTTGGAAAGATGAATTTATGAACCATATGTGTAGTAGATACTGAGTAAATATACGGAGCACTGAACTCTGAACAAGTACATTTCAGCCTGGTAGCCACTTTCGGGATTAGAGTGATCCAGTTCCTGCATTCTGCCACTGTTCCAGTAAGATTTGATTGAATTATATAGAGCAAGGTTGGGTTATCAAAAGCTGCAACCTTGATAGATAGAAAAGGGATAATGTACTATAACTGGAAAATGCTTAGTTTTCTGATCTCTGGGTTTAAAGATAATGGGCAACGATTTCTTAATATGTATTCCTTAGTACACTGTTGAGGAAGTTGTTAACAGGTATGACCTAAAAAAAGAAGTTCAGGCCCAAATAAATTTTTGAAACCTAGGACATGCTATTCTACTCTTGGGGATTCTCAGTCAACAGTATATTAAAGGCTCTGAGCAGGTTAGGCATAAAGAAGCCCATTTTACTTTTTTCAGCCCATAATTTTCAAAATTTACTTGATCATGAACTGTTTTGGTTTTGGTTTTTTCTTTTTAAACCCCTGCACACCTATTAACATTCACTCTTAACTCAGTATTCCATGGAATAGCTTTGGAAACAAGCTTAAAATTTCTGGGTCATTATGCTTGCCTGTCCATCTTCCTAGGCACCTGTAGAATGTGCTGCTTTCACTAGACCAAATTAATGTGAATGTTTTCTAAGTAAGCCTCCTCCTTTCTTCAATACTTAACATGCTACACGTGAAAAAATAATTAGCTTCCAAGAAAGTGTGGCTTTGAGCAAGTTACAACCTATCTCTAAGCATCAATTTGCTTACCCTGTAAAATAAAAGTACATATTAAATTAATTCTAAGGGTGCCTTCGAGCACTAGCATTTTAAATATTTACAGATCTGGGCCGCAACTAAAAGATTTCTTTATCATGTAATAGAAAATTGGAATAAATTCTTTTGCATTTATCAGGTGTAACATATTTTTCCTTTATTTATCAAGATTAAAATATGTTATTGACAGTAAGTCAGTTTATTGGCTCTCATGAGAGATTTCTTCTTATGATTCCAGAAATAAGCAGGAGAGTGCCAGAGGAAGCAGCTCATGTTCAGGAGTGGTTTGGGGGAGGTGCCTCCAGGTAGAGTGGACATGCTAGAGTGGCCAACATAGATCCCTTTCCACCCTGGCCTTTTCGAGGAGTGTAAGGTCCTCCGAAGGCCAGATAAATTCAGGGATACCTGCATGTCCCCACACATTTTCTTGAAAACTTGTCACAGAACAAACAAACTTTTGATGGATTCTAAAGACTTATTCATTCTGTTAGCCATAAAACCCCTAAAGTTATTAGTCTTTATAGTAGCTATTAAATTTTCTGTAAATACATACTCTTTTCCTGGTAGAGCCTTTAATTTCTTCTTCCCTATAGGATATGCCAGAAGTCTTTTATGCTCTTGTTCCTTACAGTAGTACAATATTAAAAGTAAATAAATTTTAAAATGTCCAAGTAGGTAGTTTGGTTTTCCCTCCCTTCATCTTTTCCTTCTCTTCCTCTGTCTTGAATTGTGTTTTCTTTGAGACAGTGTGATACAGTGCAAAGAATTCTATCTTGACTCTACTAACACACCACATAAACTTTGACAAGTCACTAATCTTCAGTTTTCATATTTGTCCAATGAGGGTGATGAACTAGATTACTTCTGTGGTTCTTCCAGCTCTTACATTATGAGAGATATTAAAGATGGGGGGCATTTGTGGTTCTTCTGTGGGCTCAAGCTTAAAAGATCAAATCTTCCAGGCACTTTATTTTGTCCTGAAATTCTATGTGTTAAATTTGCTTTAGATTTTCTAGAATACTTTGATTATAGCCAGGTTTCCCATAGTTATGGATATTAAGATACTTACTCCTCATTTAAATAGAACTAACTGAAGGACAAAACAAAACAAAACCAAAAACACCCCATAATCCTCTACTAAAACAATGAGGCACGTCATTAGAAAGTAACATAGACAGAAAGAGTGAGCTATTAATGAAACATAGGTACAACTTGGTGCATTTTTCAAGCTTTGGGTTTTTTGTGTGTGATTACCTAGTATTTTTACTTTTTAATTTCAGAGTTATTCTCCTCAAGTTGCCTCACTGACTTTGTGTAATGCACTCCCTTTGGCTGCCTATTTTATTACAGCCCACAATTCTTTGTACAGGAGGCAAGTGTGAGCTGGTTATTTATATCTACTTGTTCTAAATGAGCCTAAAAATAGAAAATGTTTGTAAGTCAAATTTACGTAGATTTAAGACCTTTTAAGTGATCCTTTCAGAGTAGAGTATAAGCAGTTTCACTGTGTTTTCCTGGAACAGTATGGGTATACGTATATTTTTTAGAAGAACTTATAAGATTATCTTTTTCTGGTATTCTTGTACTTCTTCCCCAAGAATTCTTGTAGTAAAATGTATATTTCAGTTGTGAGCACTGAGGATCAGATTTAAGTTTAGCCATCTGTTACCTCAAGGGTTCCCCGTGAGGCAGTTTCCTATTTTCAGTAGATTGTGCTTTGTTCTCCATCTTCTAGCAAATTGAGAGAAAAGGGAAAACTGATATCAGATCAGAAGAGCAAATTGTTACTAAGCTTCTACAGTGTGCAAGGCATTGTGCATGCTGGGTGCTTGAAACACAGTGCTGTTTTATAGGGCTCATGAATGGCAGTCCTTAGCTTGACTAAGCGTCATACTCTCTTGTTAGTCAATCTTTTTATACTTGTAGCAAGAGTTGAATAGGGGACTGAGGAGAAGAGCTAAAGAAAGCAAGCAGGGCTGCGGGACTTTCTACCATACACTACTCTTTTTTTTTTAATTGAAAAATTAAAGGTAATACTCCTCCTCATTTTTTTTTCCCGAGAGAGAGTGCAAAATAACCACACATGCAAGCAATCTATAATTTTTCAGAGATCCATCTAGAGACATACACTAAGTGTGGGGGGTAATCTTTTAGTCTTTTTTCTTTGCCTTTATTATTTATAAACTAAGATCACTTTTTCACTTAGTGAAGTATTGTGAACATATTCTTATGTTCCCAAATTGTCTTTCCATCCTATGATTTTTAATGACTGTGTAGTATTCTACCACCTAAATGTATCATAATGTGTTTAACTATTCTCCTAGTTATGGATGTGTAGAGTATTTCTAGGCTTTTTGTTTGACTTGTAAATAATTCTGCAGTAGTTATTTTAGTGAATAAATCACTGTATACCTTCTGGAAACTTCTTTTGAATAATCCTGAAAAGTACAAACTCTGTGTCAAACAATATGAATACTTTAAATCTTCTATCAACAGTACATGAGAGTGCATATTTTTTACATTTTCCAAAGCTGAGTATTATTTTTAAACATTTCATAATTTTATTTTGAAAAATGTAGTTATGTGTCCTCATTAAATTAGAAATAGAGTTCTTTGCAAGTGCTCATAGCCATAAGCAGTTTGCCAGAGGGATCTCTCTCTCCAAATAAATGAATAGCTTCAGCACTTCCAGTCTTGACTGCTTTTAACTATCAGTGTGTACTGCTTTCCAGATCCATGTGACTATACATTTGATACTGATTTAATATTTCATATGTTGCATTTAAATAATTTTTTTCTTACAGTATAGTAAACCAGGAAAGAAATGGAAGGTTATGACTCAGGAATTTATTAACCAGCACACAGTGGAACATAAAGGAAAACAAATCTGTAAATACTTTCTGGAAGGGAGATGTATTAAGGTAAATTTATGGGGATATCATAAATCATTTTTTCAAATGATCTAAAATAATCTTCTAAAATAATTTTAAAATTTAAAGTCATTGGAGGGTACTTAGTTTTTCATTTCTCATATAGTTGTAATAAAATTGGTTCTTCAAAATGTATCTTGCATGGAAATATTGTATACCAGAACTGATTTAATTCTATTCTGGAACAATAATAGAATTTTTTGAAATCAGATTATATTGAACAAACACATGATGCTAACTCTGTGGCAAGTACTGTTCAGAGTGGATTACTAATATTAAATCTTTACAGTGACACAATGAAGTTTTTACTGTTTTTCTCCACGTTTTAAATATGGCCAAACAAGGAGGTTAAGTCAGTCCCCATAGCAGCTCAGCTAGAAATTTTGAGTGCTGAGCGCTGGTGAAACCGAGGCCGTATCCTCTGGAGGCCGTGCTCACTATGCCGCCTCTCTGCACGTAGTCACAGCCACTATCTTGGGCAAGAGTTCTAAGGGATTGTTTGAATTATTCTTAGCTCATTACTTAGAGATTGAAGATATGACCATAGTTCTACCATGAAACACCACAGAGAAAATTCAATTTGACGGTTTCTTTTTTTCTTTCTTCTTTTCTTTTTTGTGAACAGGGAGATCAATGTAAATTTGATCACGATGCAGAGTTGGAGAAGAGAAAAGAGATCTGCAAATTTTATTTACAAGGATATTGTACCAAAGGAGAGAACTGTATTTATATGCATAATATCCTTTATTAAAATATGTTAACCAAAATATTGAGGTTTTCAGGCATCATTGAGGGTCTAAAAATCGTAAGTTCAACCTGGAAAGCCTAGTTTGGTTTTAAATTTAAAACAGCACATTATATAAATCAAGTCTAGGCAGCCTTTTTACTTCAAAAGGGAAACTGAGTTTTTTTCTTTAGGGAAATGAAATAACTTTCTTTTGGGAAAAAAAAAATCTATGAAATAAAGGTACTTTATATTTAATATACTCAGCTTATAAATATTTCAAGAGACTGTGCTTCCTGAAGGAGTATTTGGCAAAATATTTATTCTGTGACTTAATTATTATTTTCTTAGGTTTATAAATAATAAATTATCATTGTTGAAAATTATAAAATCAAAGTTTTGTCAGATCTTACCACCCAATGATAAACACTGTATGTTCTTCCCTATTTCTTCCATTGGAAATCTATACTTTGAAATTGTGTTCTTGCCTCCACCAAATGACATATGGTGTGTGTGTATGTGTGTGTGTATATATATATATATATATGTAGATAGATAAATAGACAGATAGATAGAGATAGGGATGTATATACATATAGTACATTTTTCTGTGTTAACCCTGACTCCTCACCACCCCAAGCTGGTTACTCACTACCACACATGACTACTGGAGCTTTTCCCCACTGATTTGAAACTCCATCTTTATCACAGATGAACTGCTTATATGTATGTTTTTGTTCTAGACTTTCTGTTTGGTTCCATGGATTTGTTCGCACTCATGTCTCATGTTGTTTTGCTGTGATTTTTTTTTCTGCCTCCCCAGCACACTGTGCTGTTTGGTAGATTCTTACATGTATTTCTCAAGGTAAATTTGTCTACTTTAAAAAATAATGTATAGAAGAAAAGAAAGTGAAAAATCTGTTACTGTAGATCTAAATGTAATAAATGAAACCATGCAAATACTGGAGAAATATACAAATGGATTCCTTTATAATCCAGAAGAACAGAAAACTTTCCCAAGTATGCCTTAAAATTCAGAAACAGTAAGGGAAGACATTGAATACTTGACTGCATAAAATATTTTAAAATTTATATAACAAAAATATGGCATAAACAATGTAAAAGGTAAATAATAAAATGGGAAAAAATTGTTTGCAATATTCACTTAAAAGAAGTAATAGCCTTAATATATGAGTCTCTAAAAATTGAGAAGAAAAATGGGGCAAGAAATACAGATAATTCACAAAAAGAGAAATGCAAATGACTCCAAAACATATGATAAGATGCTCTATCCTGTTCATAATAAGAGAAACGTAGTTACAAAGCTACTCCAAACAGCATGGCACTGGCACAAAAACAGACACATAGATCAATGGGACAGGATGGAAAGTCCAGAAATAAACCCACGCACTTATGGTCAATTAATCTATGACAAAGGAGGCAAGAATATACAATGGAGAAAAGACAGTCTCTTCAACAAGTGGTGCTGGGAAAACTGGACAGCTACCTGTAAAAGACTGAAATTAGAACATTCTCTAACACGATGTGCAAAAATAAACTCGAAATAGATTAAAAACCTAAAAATAAGACCGGATACTATAAAACTCCTAGAAGAGAACACAGGCAGAACACTCTTTGACAGAAATTGCCGCAAGATTTTTTTCGAACCAGCTCCTAGAGTAATGGAAATAAAAGCAAAAATAAACAAGTGAGATCTAATTAAACTTATAATTTGAAAAGACACATGCACCCCAGCAGCACTATTTACAATAGCTAAGACATGGAATTAACACAAATGTCCTTCAACAGATCACACACACACACACACACACACACACACACACACACACACACGGAATACTACTTAGCCATAAAAAAGAATAAAATAATGCCATTTGCAGCAACATGGATGGACCTGGAGATTATCATTCTAAGTGAAGTAAGTCAGAAGAGAAAGAAAAATACCATATATCACTTTTATGTGGAATCCAAAAACAAAAAACATACAAAAAAAAGCACAAATGAAACTTATCTACAAAACAGAAACAGACTCACAGACATAGAAAACAAAACTTATGGTTTCCCAGGAGATAAAGAGGGTGGGAAGGGCTAAATTCAGAATTCAAAATCTGCATCTCTTGGGGGGTGATGGAAATGTTAGCTATCTTGGTTGTGGTGGTGGTTTCATTGGTGTATACATTTATCAAAATTCATCAAATTGTACACCTGAAATAAATGTAGTTTACTGTACAGGAATCATACCACAATTTTTTAAAAAGAAACGTAATTTAATCTATGTCGAGATACCATTTGTAGCTCTCAGATTTTCAAAAATACACATACATGCAAAAAGTGACAGCAAAGTTTGTTAGCAAGGCTGTGAAAAAATAGACACACTCAGACCTCACTGGTGGGAATTCAAAATGGTGTACCCTTATGGAGGGGAGCTTGGCAGTGTCTGGCAAAATTATACATGAATTTTCCCTTCTACTTAGCAGTCCTACCATTTTGCAAATTCTAATGAATCAGTGGATCTGGTAGTGATTACTGATGGCTGCTAAAATCATCTTGTGAAAAGTTGGCCAGAAACTTTGTAATTGATGGATTGGACAGACAACACCAGAACCAACTGGTCAGTCTTACTCACTGAAAAGAAATAACCAGGCACTAAATGCCTTCTGATACAATGCAGTGAAACACCACCTGTGCCAAATGTTGACATTATCAAATGAGTGATACAAACTAAAAGGGGAAGGAAACTTGAGAGATTTACCAGTTAGATGCAGTTTGGATCCTGAAAGGCATTTTTCTGAAAAGTCTTGGGAAATTTACAGGATAGTAGAAATTAATGCATTCATTTTTCAGATTGATGATAAGGTTGTGATTGTTAAGAAAAATACTCCTTATCTGTTCGAAATAAACATGGATGTATTTACGAATGAAATGTATCTCTCCAGTGTTTGGAGGGAGAGTAGCTAGGAGCCTTCAGGGGTGGTAGAGATCTCACAAAACTGCCAGATGACAAACATTGTTGACCCTGTGTGGCCATCTGTACCTCTTGATTTAACATTTTCTTTAGATGTTGGTCTCCAAAATCTTAAGTAAGATTAACCTGTGGTTCTCTTTTTTTTTAAATTTTATTTATTTATTTTTTTTAACATTTTTTATTGATTTATAGTCATTTTACAATGTTGTGTCAAATTCCAGTGTAGAGCACGATTTTTCAGTTATACATGAACATGTATATAATCATTGTCACATTTTTTTCTCTGTGAGCTACCATAAGATCTTGTGTATATTTCCCTGTGCTGTATAGTATAATCTTGTTTATCTATTCTACAATTTTGAAATCCCAGTCTATCTCTTCCCACCCCCTGCCCCCTTGGCAACCACAAGTTTATATTCTATGTCTGTGAGTCTATTTCTGTTTTGTATTTATGCTTTTTTTTTTTTTTTTAGATTCCACATATGAGCGATCTCATATGGTATTTTTCTTTCTCTTTCTGGCTTACTTCACTTAGAATGACATTCTCCAGGAGCATCCATGTTGCTGCAAATGGCGTTACCTAACCTGTGGTTTTCATTGTTGGAATACTTGACTTTACTGTCACACATCAGGCCCTTTTATTTTCTTCATAGATACAAAGTCTTGCTACAAAATTTATTTGTTCTGTGTGACAATTTATTTTATTGTGTAAAGTAACAGAGTTTACATAATTAAATTACTATAGTATTTGCTGTAATATCGTAAATTTTTTTTCTTTAAAAAATTGTTTTCTAGCTTTAACAGAGTAAGACTTAAAATTTTTTGAATGTTTTGTTGTGTAATTAAAATATTTAATCTTAAAAATTAAATACATTATCTGATATGATTACAGAAAATTCAGTACAACATATAGCAGTAAAATCTTACTGATACAGCAGTTACGTTTTTGGTTTAAAAATACAAGTTTGATTATACTTGGTCTATTCCTTAATATTTTTATTTACATGAATTTCCATGCAAGTTTTACCATAGCGGAGCAAAATGTTACCAAGGAGACAACTGTAAATTTTCACATGATGATCTGACTAAAGAAACAAAGAAACTTTTGGACAAAGTGAGTAATATTTTTATACCTCGATTATTTGTTAAGTTTCTCCATAGATTTGTTTGACTTGAATCATGTTTTGTAAATCATATTTTGTAGAACTCTCCTGAGAAATTAAGAACTTGTTATTTTATGTTTTATTCTATTATAATGTGTTAGAAAAGCAGGAATATTGGGCTAAGAATTAAAAAATCTTTTGCTATTATCACTGTTATGCCATTAAAAAAGCTAATTTTAAAACCAGTCCTCCGTAAATTTTCTCTCAGTTGAGTTTTTGTTCAAGTGTAGTTTACTTACTTATTTTCCAGTTTTATTGAATATAATTGGCATACAGCACTGTAGAAATTTAAGATGTACAGCATAATGATTTGACTTCCATACTTCATGAAATGATGACCACAGTAAATTTAATGAGCATCCATCATCTTGTCTGCATACAAAATTAGAGGAATAAAAAGAGATTTTTTTCCCTTGTGATGAGAACTCTTAGGATTTACTCTCTTAATGACTTTCATATACAATGTACAGCAGTGTTAATTGTATTTACCATGTTGTACGTGACACCCCTAGCGCTTATTTATCTTATACCTGGAACTTTGTACCTATTTAGTACCTTCATCCAGTTCCTCTTCCAACCACCTCTGGTAACCTCAGATCTGATCTCTAAAAAAAGTTAATTTACTTTGAGAAATATCCTTTACCTCTTTGAACCTCATATTCTTTATAAAAAATTAGTTAGCTATCTCTGATCTATTTCAACTTTAATATTGTATTTTTCTGTTAGTAAAACTAGTTTACTCAATTCTTCACTGCTTTAAATGTGAGAAAGAAAGCTTGTTTTGAAATAGAGATCTTTGCTGATTATTTTTAGGTGTTGAACACTGAAGAAGACCCTACAAATGAAGATGAAAGAGAATTAGAAGAACTCAGAAAGCGTGGCATAACTCCCCTCCCCAAACCGCCTCCAGGAGTTGGGCTTCTGCCAACCCCATCAGAGCATTTTCCCTTCTCTGATCCTGAAGATGATTTTCAAACAGATCTCTCTGATGATTTCAAGAAAATTCCATCTCTTTTTGAAATAGTTGTAAAACCTACTGTGGATTTAGCACATAAAATTGGGAAGAAGTAAGTTAAATTTTTAAAAAATGGCAGCATTTTCCACCTGAAAATTCTTACTAAGAAACTAACTTGTATTCCATGTTAATCAGGTAATTAGATTTAGACAGAGATAAGACATCTGGCAGGCACCTCAGTTGCTGCTTCCCACTTCCTTTTGTCCCTGCCCTTTGTTGCCTGCCAGCAGTGCTTTTCTCTACAGAATCCTTAACACAGCTTCAGAAATCTCTGCACACTGATCCTGAAGGACACTGCTAGGTGCATGGAACTGGCGTTCCTACCATCTTGTTATAGGGCAGCATTGCCATTAATAATATCTGCAAATAGTGGGTAGTGTGTCTCCAGCATACTTGTTCTTCTAGAGGAGTATTTCCTTGGGCCACTAGAGGAAAGCCTCTGGGTAAGCTGCATCCAGGTTTGCAGTTTTTAACAACACTATGCCAGTCCTGCTCCCTCTCCCCCAGGGTCTGTTCACTTGGGCTCTAAGTCCCATTGTTATCTTTTAACCCTAATGCTCAGGAAGCGATGAGATCGTAGCAGATGAGGAGTAAGACATTTACAGCAAAAATCACAATGAATGCAAGCCATTAAAAGTATTTCTATTCAAGTCCAGAGAAGACAAGTATGTTCACTATTCAGCTAAATAAATATTGTAGATCAGATCCTAGTCATTGCAAAAGGAGAACAATGTAATAGATGTAAAGATTAGAAATGAAAAGGCAGACTCATTATTTGGTCATTTTCCCTTAATGAACCCAAAGGAGTCAACTAACAAAACTGTTAGAAATCATACAGTTGTCCCTCAGTGTCTGAGGGGGACTGGTACCAGGAAATCCATGAACACCAAAATCCACAGATGCCCAAGTCCTTTATATAAATGGGTGAAGTATTTGCATATAACCTTCACACATGCTCCTGTATACTTTAAATCATCTCTAGGTTACTTATAATACCTAATACAATGCAAATGTTATGTAAATAGTTGTAAATACAACATAGATGCTATGTAAGTAATTGCCTGCATGTGGCAAATTCAGGTTTTGCCTTTTGGAACTTTCTGGAATTTTTTTCCTGAATATTTTCAATCTGCAGCTGGTTGAATCTGTGGATGCCGAACTGCAGCTATGGAAGGCCACCTATAATTAAATTAGTAAGATGTCTAGAAAGAAGAGCAACATTCACACATTAAAATCTTTTTTATGCAAGTAATAACCAATTAGAAATTGTAAGAAAGTGGTATGTTATAATTCTAATTTTGTTATAAGAAGGTCTGTGTATGCCTAGAAAAAGGATTAGAAGAGAACCAGTCAGAAACTTTATCTCTGGGTGGTGGGATTAGAGGTGAATCTTACTTATTTTTGTCCTTTTCTATATTTTTCAAAATATTAATAACTGGTAAGTTTAAGAACAGCTGGTAGTAAGCAGCAATTAAGAAAACTGTGGGCTGAAATGAAGGCAAAACACATATGTTGGTGTTTCCACTTATAGGCAATATAGAATAAATTGCTTCTTAAAAATACAGTTTTCTGTTCTGGTACTATAAAACATTTAACCAATATCTATTTTAAAATGTAACATTCTTGTTTCCCTCTTTTCTTTGAGCTAAGGAATACTATTCTTTTGTCCACAGGCCACCAGCATTTTATAACAGTGCCTCACCACCAGGACCACAATTTCAGGAAAGCAGCCCACATCCTCAACATATCTATAGTTCTGGGACAAGTCCAGGTCCCGGACCCAATATGTCTCAGGGACACAATAGTCCTGTGATGCACCCAGGCTCCCCTGGACATCATCCATGTCCAATGCCACAGAGCCCCCCTTTACCGCCTGGTCCACCTGGAATTGTAGGCCCTCACAGTCAAGCGGGAGTACTTGTTCAACCGGAAACACCTTTGACACCACCAAGTATGAGTGGTGCTTACCATTGCCCAGGCTTCCCAGAGCACATGATGAAAGTACCTAGAGAGAATCACTGTTCTCCAGCTTCGTCACACCTGCAAAGCCCTGGTGAGATGCAGCTCAGTACCAACTATGAGTCCCTTCCAAACACGGCTGAGTTTTATGACAGTTACTATTCACAGCATGCTGTGCATAATTTTCAGCCATCCAATAATTCTGGTGGTAAGTTCACCTTTTGAAATAACTCACTTCTAATTTAAAATATTTGGAGTCCTATTTTTCTTTAAAAGCATGAAAAGAATATTTGTTTTAAATAACGCAAAGTAAAATGTAAAACTGAAACATTAAAATACAGTTTAAATTTAACCAAATATTTGTAGCAGTAGAACTTTACAGAACTTTAAAAAATACTTACAATTACATAATTTGATTATTAAATGTGATTATTATTATAACTAAGCTTTCACAGTGCTACTCTCTAGTGGAGTTTTGTGCTAAATTAGAGTGTGTTTCTTTCCGTGTTACGTGTGTAGATGGGACGTGGCACCATGGAGAATTTGCCCAGCATCAGCCTCCCGTTGTTCAAGACTCCCCTAACCACGGGAGTGGGTCCGACAGCAGCGGTAATGTAACAGGCCCCGGCGCCCTGCCTGCCCCAGGTCTCCCCCCTGCAGTGCAGAGAGCTCTTTTTGTCAGACTTACTCAGAAATACCAAGAAGATGAAGATCCAAGCAGCACTCAGCCGCAAAGGGCACCAAGCAAAGAAGAAGGTGTGTCAGGTGTTGTTGATAGCATTTTACCTGTTTAGATGACTCAGTTCCTGAAAGGGTCTTGAATAAGTTAAAATTTGAAAAATGGGTTCTTAAGCACTGTCTCTTCTATTTGCAGTTTATCTCATAACTCCTGTCTTCTTGGGATTGATTGCGTTTTCCAGTGCCACTGATGCATTAGTAATTAATTGCAAAGGGTTTGATTTGTAGCGATGAAGAGATCTGAAGCTGGAGTGTCAGGCCTGGGCGAGCAGACTTGCTATTAAACCTTTTTTTTTTTTTTAAGAAGAAAAGAAATAGAACAGGAACAAGATACCTACCAGTTCAGGAATTTTGATTTCTAATCCAAGTTCAAATGATTTAACTATTAGAGGAATTTTTATGGGCATAGGCTGTATACTTCTGGTTCTACTATATTATTAAGGAATATTATTTTTAATATAAAAGGTTATGTGGAGACACTAAGCTTCCCTTGGTATTTTTGATACTGATAAGCATATAGCAATTAGTTGATTGAGTTAAGGGGAGGAAAGTTTAAATCACCTAGTTCTTATGAATTATAAAATTGATGTATTTGGCCACTCAAACATAAACTGTATGAATAACTATGTAGAACTAGATAACTCTAGATAGTGACAAGCTACTCTATAAACATTGCTGTATTTTCAATGAAGATAACATTAACTCTTCATTTATTTAGCATGACAAAGGAATGAGGGGTTTCTAATAAGCGAATTTCCTGAACAGTTTATATTTACTCCTTTAGGTGCTAATTTTAAGAAATAACCATTTTAATGGTAATCTTTATTTGGTGGGGTCATTGGGTTTGTTTGTTTGTTTATTTATTTATTTTAATGAAAGTACTGGCGATTGGACCCAGGACCTCGTGCATGTTAAGCACACACTCTGCCACTGAGCTATACCTTTGCCCCATCCCCTAGTAATCTTTCTTTAAAGTCTTACAAAGCTTTATGTTTTAATAAACAAGAAAATTAAAACTTTTCTAGATGATACAAAATTTACGCTATAATATTATACAATTGGTAATTTTTATGGGGATTGTTTACCCTGTATACAGAAAACATCTAAACAGCTAGATATTTTTGTGTTTGTGTTCATTTTTACAAATTTTTTTGCCTTTATAAATTTTATCTCTTTTGATAAAAAGCAGATAGAAAGCTTTTAAAACTCAATTTCTGTCTAATATCTGCTTTCCATTGATCTCTCTCTACTATTCTACTTTCCTTCTGTTATTCTCATTCCAAAAGGGATTTGACTGCTTATAAAATATATTGATATGAAAGTGAAAATAAAATAATATTTTGGATCAAGTACCAAATTCTGTGAGCAGTGACACTCCTATTCAGAAATATCTAAAATAACTGCAGCAGGTAAAAGTGAATCACAAGTGTACTTCTAAGCTTCCTGGAGAAAGAGAAGAAAGGTCTAGTGTCTGGCTATAAGTAGTTTTTTTAGACACCGAGATACGAGTAAAACTTACTGCCATTGTGACATCGTATTATTATTTTAAACCACATCCCCACCCTAACTACCAATGCTTGTTTTGTAAACAGTGTTTTATTCAAACTAAGTATTTTTTTGTTTATTTTTAATTTAATGCTTGAATGATATATTCACGTAGGTCAAACAGCTAAAATTACAACATAGTATGAATGGAAAGTTCCCAGTTCAGCCCTCATTTGCTCTGTTCCCATTGCTTCCTTAATTATCATTGTTAGCATTTTGGTTTTTTCCCAGATTTTAAAAAATATCTCCCCCTTGTCGTAAATCTAGAGCTATGAGGTTTAAGAATTGCTTGAATTAAAGAGAGCTGAAACATTGTGCTATTCCTTTCCAAGAGTGTATTTCCTTTTTTTCCCAACCCTGTCTTACCACACATTTCTGAGTTCCCTTTGACCAGTTCGAATGAAAGGTCCAGACTTTTCTCTGACTGGAAGGACATTACAGATGTTCCAATACCACATCTCTTTCTTTGTAGAATATAATGACTAAATTGCTAATTGTTATACCACATCTTACCTTGTTCCAACAAGTTGAAACTCTGGCATTTTTTTTTAATTGAAGTATAGTCAATTTACAGTGTTGTGTTAGTTTCTGGTGTACAGCAGAGTGATTCAGTTATACATACATATGTATTCCTTTTCATTTTCTTTTTCATTATAGGTTATTACAAGGCATTGAATATAGTTCCCTATGCTATCCAGTAGGACCTTGTTTATTTTATATATAGTAGTTAGTATGCAAATCCCAAACTCTCGATTTATCCCTTCCCTCTGAACTGGCATTTCTATGGTGCATTTTCTTGAAGTTAGACTACACTTATTTCAGGAATAGTATTTTTTAAATCTTAATTAAGGCCATATATGAATGCTTCATTCTTTACAGTCAGTTTTTGTCTGCCTTTAGATGATACTGTTAACTGGTATTCCAGTAGTGAAGAGGAAGAAGGAAGCAGTGTCAAGTCGATACTGAGAACATTACAGAAACAAACAGAAACTTTAAGGAATCAACAACAACTTTCCACAGAACTCAGCACTCCTACTGATCCAAGACTTGCTAAAGAGAAAAGTAAAGGAAGCCAAGTTGTTGACCCCAGACTTCGGACTATCTCAAGGCATGACCTTAGAAAATCTTCTGAGTCTACCCCACTGGATCTTAGACTTGCGTGGGATCCCAGGAAATTACGCGGGAATGGAAGTGGTCATGTAGGCTCTTCGGTTGGTGGAGCAAAGTTTGATTTACATCATGGAAACGCTGGCTCTAATGTCAAACACAAAAGAGGAGATGATGATGATGAAGACACAGAAAGAGAACTGAGAGAAAAAGCGTTCTTAATACCTTTGGATTCTTCCCCTGGTGTAATGCTCCAGGATCCAAGGTCACAACTGAGGCAGTTTAGCCACATTAAAATGGATATTATCCTAACCAAACCCAACTTTGCAAAACACATCGTGTGGGCTCCAGAAGACTTACTTCCAGTCCCTTTACCTAAACCTGATCCAGTATCGTCAATCAATTTACCTCTGCCCCCTCTGATAGCTGACCAGAGGCTCAGTAGGTTATGGAATACAAAAAGTGATCTTCATCAAAACACAGTGCCCATTGATTCAAAATTAGCAGCCAAAGCGAAAATTAGCACAACAAGCAGAGAAGGCTACCTAGAGCAACTGGGAGACCTGCATGGTTCAGGAAGTAAATTGGGAGATCCTAGGCTGCAAAAAAATTTTGATCCTAGACTTCACAGACTGCATAATACAGAGTCTCATCAAGCAGTTATGAAAGATTCACATACATCAAAGGGTGCCCCTCATTTAGCCAGATCAAATGCTGGCTCATCCCAGCCTTTAGGGGCAGTACCTAGCAGCTCTGGTCCCGGTTTGCCTCCATATGCCCCTAAACTCTCCTCTTCAGCTGGCCTTCCCCTGGGAACCCCAAGCTCAGTTCTTAGTGGTATTAGTTTGTATGACCCTAGGGAGCAGGGTTCACCGTCTGCATCAGAGCTAGCGACGGAAAATACAGAGAACCAGAGAAAAAGTGGTAGTTTAAAAAGTAGTGACAGAAGTGAGCCTTCTCCTGGAGAAGCAGTCCTGCCACAGAAGATCGCTGCAAGTGTGGACGTGACTGTTGAGGGCCCGGCGGACCCACAGGCAGATCCTGTCAGGGGTTCCGGTGTGGTGCAGGTCCCAGCAGTGCACAGTCTTCCGATCCAGGCGTTAACAGGCTTAATCAGACCCCAGTACAGTGACCCGAGGCAGGCGAGGCAGACGGGACAGGTGAGCCCCACCCCAGACGATGACCCCAGTAGAGAAACCGATGACAAGTCTCTGAAAGAGGTTTTTAAAACTTTTGATCCAACTGCTTCACCGTTCTGTTAGCTGTTGTGTAACTCCGCAGTTCTTTTCACTCTTGTGACTGTTGCAGTCCTCTGCTGTTTTGTAACTGGTTTACCTCTATAGTTTATTTATTTTTAAATTATAAACACTTTTCAGCTGCTAGTATCAGAACTACATGAAGTTATATCCTCTAAAGCCTGTGGAATTTTATATAATATTTTTATAACTTTAAGAGACTGTAGCAATTGACATAGAAACCTATATATCATGTTAGCTTCAGTAAAAGTACTTTTATTGTAAATAAACCATCATGAATTCAACACTCTGCCTGCATATATATATGCCAGTTGTCTTTCATAATCAGTGTTTAGATAAATGATTACCACTTTTATATGGTTGTTAGTTTCAAGCAATATAATGTACATTACTTTTGAGAAACAGTATTTTGACTAGGATCCTCTCTTTGTCAACACAGAATTGATTAATATGTAATGCTAACTGCTAGCTAAACTGTAAAATGAAGTAAAGAAAACATTTTTAATCTCAATTAGAGCAGTTCATTTAGTTAGGGGGCATCACTTTTATTAGTACTGGCAATATTATTTGTGTAAATGAAGCATTTGAATGTCATATCTTTTAAAGGTATTTTACAGTATACTGTATCATAGAAGTTGGAGATACATAAATAGAATGTTTTGCTAAAGTGAAAAATTCCCAATTCCTCTAACATAACTTTTTAAATTTTAATTTTTCACATTAACTAGTTATGAGTTACTGCTGTTATATTATGATGTTTATACATTTCGATTTTTTTGTCTTTAGCAGCATAATTTATATTACTTTTTCAAATTATGTAGCTGCAATAATTGTATTCATCATGACTTTGGCAATTTTTAACAAAGTTTTAAAAGATCCAGTGAGAGCCTTTAATGATTATTGCATTGATAATGTTTTAAATGTCCAGGTTCTATACTTTTTCTTAAATAGCAAGAAAACACAGAGATGGTATAGTCAACTGTATATGGCTACCAATAAAGAATTTCTTTCAGATCTCACCTGACTGGCATTCTGTAACAGAGGAGACTGCCTTGTGTTTTAATGTATTTAGTGTCCTCATAGTTTGGAAACCTCCTAAATTGATTAGAAATTGTATTTTTATGAAAAATAATTTGTATTCATTCTCATGTATTTATTGCAGTATATAAATAATGGCAGCCCTACTTGTTTTATACATATATTATTTATAACTAAAACCAAGTATTACACTGATATTCATATCTTGAACTGGAGGTATGTGACAGTATTCGCTGGTGACAACTCCAATAAGTTGTTTGAAAAGGAGCATTTCATTATAAAGGTAATGCAAGGAGAGGAAATCAGTCCTTGAGAAGTGATTTTAAAAATACACAGCAAAATATTTCTGTGGGAACTTGACACTTGGATAGCATATGGTTTAATACTAATGTGTATTCTTTTTCTTCCCTTCTTCACTTTTTACTTTGTTTGCTCTGATTCCGTGCTTAAGTGGGGTGGCAGTTAAGTGAACAAGAACGCGACTTGCCCACCCAAGAAGCTCATTGTGTTCTGAGAGGAAGGACAGTTGTTCAAGGGAATGTGAGTTCCTACTATGTACACTTCGGTTCCATTGTTGTCTAAAATGGTTCTCAATAACATTTGGGGGTTAAAAAATGCATTTTAAAGCCACTGTAGAAAGTACTTTCTGATTTACTGTCCAAACTTTAGTATTAATAGAAAAGTTAATAAAATGGGTAAAACTAACAGAGAAAATATACATACTTATATTCCTAAAAATAATTTGTTTATCAGGATAAAATTAGTAAAATTGCTGAATTTTCGTCATTAAATTGAAAATTTTAGCAAATCTTTAATTCATGCTTTTATAATTACTGTAAGTAATACTGTTTACAATATCATCCAAAAAAATAATTTGGCTTGTTAAGAATCAAAATAGAATCCAAATTTTTTTCCAAATTCTTAACAAAAGATTCTTTTTACTAAGAGAGATTTTAAAAAATTAGTTAAAAATTAAGGTTCCAAAATCATTGATACAAATTATAATGTTCGTTTACTTAGCGTTCTTGAGCCCCTGTTACTTCAGCTTGTGTCCTAGAGGCTGTTTTGCAAGAGAGTTTGAACTAACTTTCAAATTTAGCAATATATTTTGTATGAAAATGTTTTATTTATGTTTAATGATTTTTATTTGTGATGCTTTTTAATTGAGATAACTTTAACTTAGGGAATCTTCTGTAATACCCTATTAACCTGGATTATTTTAATGTTCTTCTGTTTTCCTATTTTCTTACCAAAATTTAATAAATAGCCATTTTCTCCAATTTATAAGCTGCTCTTTAAGATGAACTGGTGTTTTTAGAATCCATCTAATTTAATTTACACTGTTACATTGAAAAATACATTATGTTCCTATTCTTAGAAGCCAAACATTTATAGCTGACAGAAATAACTTGTCCTTAAAGAGTGTGTTTTAGACTCACTGAGGTGTGACTTGACTATTCATACTGGTTTCGAGAGTTTTACACCTGTTCTCTTTGACGTCGAGCAGAGTGGGGTGTATCAGGGCGTTGAATTGGGATACCCAGATGGTCATAATTTAGACTGAGCAGCTGCTTTTCCATGTCTTGTTTAGTTTGCCCCCAGCTCCTGTCTCTGGGACTTTCCCAGTTAGGACCTCATTCTGAATCTCGACAATTAACCAAATGTTGGAGTGTTTTCAAACTGTGCCTCAGCAAGTAGGTCTGTTTCTGAACAGACCCTCTGTTCAGCTGAACGCGCCAAACCCGAGTTAGGTTGCAGCCAAAGCAGCCTAATCATGAGATGACATTTGCTTAGGTTTCCGTTTGCCCTTGAACTTGCTGTAGGACTTCAGTAGTATTCCCTGCTAGTTGTTCTTACTTTAAGAGTAGAAGAATGGTTGATTAGTGAAAGAATCCTGTGTGAGTGCTCACATAAGTCACTTTGCTGAATTAATCAGAAGAGACAGAAAGAGGAAAGGAGAACTTGTGAAGGCTGAAGGTTTAAAGACATTGAATTAGTATTCTTGTTCTGAATTGATTTATAGGTGTTATATCTCAGTGTCTAGTCATCTGTGAAATGGGTGTAATTTTGACTGTTCACAGATTTGATGTAAGGAGTGAATGAATTATTATTTTAAAGTATTTGTAAATATAAAATTGCTTTGTAACTTTCACAGACGTAGTCATTACATTCCCACTGGGTTTGCATTAAGTTGTACCGCACAGTGATACACACTTAAAACACAGAATTGCCCCAGAAGTTGTTTCAGAGAATATTAATTTCCTTGAACATTTTGTATCAGTAAGACACAGGACTTTCCTACTTTAACGCTGTATGGACTTGTAGTGTCCATTCAAGATCTGACCTCTCGCTCATTTTTATCAGGTTGAATATTGATGGAGGGTAAAAATCCTAGTTGCATGCCGTGTTTGCTTAAATCATAGCATGTATGGAATGGGCGATGTGGCCAACTCAGTCACTGTAAGAGTCATTGGCTCTTAGAAACAATAGGGATATTTATTCCCACCTCTTAATACATATTTCTGCAAGCATGTGAGATTGAGATCTTTCCTAGTGACCACTTGCTTGGTAAAGATACCATTTTCCTTTGGTTAATGGCACCTTGAAGTTTGAAAGTTCCTAGGGACCTAGATGTGAGGTCTTGTCCATATCTTTCCATTTGTACGACAGAGTCTCATCGTCCTCTCTCACATGGGAGATGCTCTCCCCGAGTTCACCCTTCTGGGCTGAGGGCTGCACCTTGGCAGGGGGGGTCAAGCAGTCCGCCAGCAGGGCCCCTGCAACCTTCGGTAACTGGGCTTTCCTGAATTTCTGAGACAAAGAGTTGTAATTATCTTTTCAAAAGTGGTTTGGCAGCACTTGATAATATTATGTGCAAAATTTAGTAGTAGTTAGTAAACCTGATTAGTTTAAGTAAGAGTTAGTTTAGGAAATTTAAGCTTTGACTAAATGTAACCAATCAGGGTCTGAGTGTTTAAGGCTGTTTTCCTATGTGTTAACGATTTAGTGTTTATACGTCTTTTCCCCGAGTAGCTTAATGTGATTTGCAGAACCAGTGTCAGTAGCTACCAGTCACTGTATTGCTGGGGTTATGTTTTTTGAGTACGTTATTTATCAGCAGTATCTGCCAGTTGTAACAAAATCCAAATTAACTTGCCTTTCTTGGAAAAGATACAGACCGAAGAAAAAGGACTTTTAAGTTAACATCAATATAACATTTAGAATTTCTAATTTTTAAATAAGAAATATAAAGCACACATTTTAAACTGTCTTTTACGCTTTCAGAGGCAGAACCCATATGCGTTTCCCCATTGCAACAAGCCTTGTTTTAGGCACACAGTGGGTGCTTTATTAACGGCTTGTTGATTGCCTCCTAACCTCATCAGTCCATGTGTAGATTTTACAGGTGCCGTCATCTGTTAGCACAGGTGTGGCAGAGCCATTCCACGGTCACATTAGGAGTACAGTTCATAAATTATACTCCATTCAGTAGGCACAGGGCACTAGCCTTCTCTTGTTTTGTCTCCCTTCCCCACCTCCCACCCAAACAATGTGAAGGTAGGGTTATGGCAGCTTTACTTAGGAGTTAAATGTTTCTACAATAATTCACAACTTTTGAGTCCTCCAGACTTACAAGGTAACTTTACTATTTCATTGTGGAAGTTTAAATAGACCAGTAATTTGTTCCTATAGATCTATGAAGGATTCTTTCTATAACTAGAAAGAACTACATACCAGAGTCTTGTATTTTTATTTTAAAATGAAATTTCTCTAATTTCCCCCTTCCTGGTCTCATCAAAAATCAACCAAAATTATAAAGATATGCCTACCCTAGTGAATTTCCAATAATGTTTTATCCTAACACCATAAACAGTAATTTACCATTTCAAGTCATGAATTTGTCTCTAAATTTGGATCTTGTGTCTTGTCCTTAAACAGCCTTCATTACCCTTTGGAACAGAACAATCGTGTTACAGTTGGGAAAATCATTGTGGTTGTACAGAAAATCTGTTTCTTCAAACAAGATTGTGAGTTCTTGGAATGTATTTTGTAACTTGATTTATCCTTAAACCTCTTTTTTTTTAAACTTAGAATTTATTAGAAAAAAAAATCAACTTCGAATTATCAGGCCCCGTACTTCCTGGCTCAGTACTGATTTTAATACCTCTGTGAGGGCATTAAGTTTTAGAGGAATGGTGAAATTTGCATTAGCTAATATTACTTTGTCAGGGGTCTGAAATATAGTTTATTGTAAAGGAATTAAATACATAGAGGCCCAATTTTTAAAAAAAATTAGCCATGTTGTCCCCAAACTTCCATTATGAGCAAGATCTTGGGGTCTGTTGTCAATGATAGACTGTACATTTTATATGCTTTTTAAATAGTGAAGGTGAAAGATACTTAGCTATTCCTTCCAGGGGGGAGGTTTTAGCCCACCTCTGTTTTACACGAATTTGCCCTCCCGATGTTTGAGAGAGAAGTCAAATAAGACAGAGTGTCTTTTCAGAGGTAGAATGGTACTTGTTTTAAAAGTGACAATCAAGTAGTAGTCATTTGTATACTCACTGCCAAAGTTTAAAAATATTTTACATACCTTACCCTAAACCTCCTGCTCCACGACCCAGGATTCCGAAGGGGCTCAGCACAGACCCCAGGTTCCAGGGCCTGGGTCATTTTGTCTTCAGTCTAGGGCTGCTGTGCCTGCGCGTGGGAAAGGGGTAGATGGTACTAGTGTCCGAGGATGCAGTGTGTGTGTGTGTGTGTGTGTGTGTGTGTGTGTGTTTGGAGGGAGGGGTGCTGTGTCGAGATGCATGGTCGCCCATGTTCTGTGAGATTTGCGAGTACCATCAGTGGGCTGAAATCCAGATTAAACCTATTCGGGATGAGGTAGAGTTTTTTCCCCAAACTTCCTACTGTCATTATTTCAGTTCCCCAAGTTGTGTCTCAAGTGTTGGTGAAACGCTGCCTTGGCTGGTTTACTTGGGAGGGTTTTAGTAGATACCAGTGTAGTAGATGAACTAAACTGTTGATCTGCTGTCTGTTCAAAAGATACCGTCAAGGGGGGGTCCTTCGCTGAACTGATAAGTTATCCTACATAAGGACTGACAAATCACTTCACGAAAGCAGGAGTATCTTTTTTTCTTCTCATTTACTAGTAAAGTTTCCAAGCTGCATTCTGTTGTTGCAAGTTTCTGTAGTTCTTTTCTGTGACACCTTTCTATTGTCTGATTTAAATAAAAATGTTTCTAATGATATCTGTCTGGCAGTGTATTGCTTTGCTTTATTAAATCTTCGATTTAAACACAGACTATCAAGGAGCCGTGTAGTCATACGAGCTTGTAAATGGAACCCCTCCAGGCCTTCCTTGAAAGCAGGTAATAGAAGTAAGCTACCCTTCAGTTTATCTTTAGTGCACAGATGTTGTGCTCCGCTTGCCCACAAAGACTGACAGCATTTAAAACCCTATCCTGTCTCTTACATCAGCTTAAATTAATTTTCTGTTAATTTTCTCTTCAAATCTGTGAATCTGCTAGCAAATGTGCTGCTTAGAGTCGAGCAAGAACTCTTCAGGATCAAAGTAGGATCTCATCACAGGAAAGGCTCTCAGAGAGCAGCTGGTCCCTCTTCCCTCCAAGATCAGGAGCAACAAAAAAGTGGCTGGTCATGCTTCCCTCAAAGGTCAGGAAACACCATTAAAAGACGTTTTCTGGCTCCTGTTCTAGTGTGTTCAGTGGCCAAGGACACCCTGTCTCAAGTAAGAGGACCCAGTAGATTACTGGATTTAATTATAGAGCAACTCAAGACTGTTGGAAACTTCTTCCTTGAGAGCTAGCGTGGCCTGGTCCTGGCGCACCCTCTCTGAGCAGCGCAACATGGGGCAACTCAGGACTTCACTGAGTACTGCTTTCCTCATGGACAAAATGGGGGTTCATCACTTGCATAAGAAAGACTGAGCACTTAGCACGTGCTGTTAGGTGTTGAGTTACAGAGATGGGTAAGATGGACTGCTTTTTAACTGCAGAGTGAGTGAAGTCACAGTGCTTTATGGTGAACATCAAACGATCAAGTACACAAGGATATATTTTAGAAAATTACAAGGAACACAAAAAGAAGTATAGTGGAGATAATGTTGCATAATTCTTTCCAATCAAACCATGCCCCTCTCTAACATCCTCACGGTGGTGGCGGCTCTGCCCCTTTGACTTCATCTTCCACGACGGCACATCTATCTGCCCAGCGTTCTGGAGCCCAAAGTGCTTAAGATATGCACAGTGAAGCCTCAATACATGCTAGTTTGGTGATGGGCAGTGTACTCGGGTATTAATTAAATATTCACCATGAGATGAACATGCAGTTTACTTTTTTTTACTACAATAAACTCT
Source organism: Vicugna pacos (assembly GCF_048564905.1). Classification (NCBI taxonomy): domain Eukaryota; kingdom Metazoa; phylum Chordata; class Mammalia; order Artiodactyla; family Camelidae; genus Vicugna; species Vicugna pacos. Next base: position 10,844,658 of record NC_133014.1, read on the forward strand.
TGGACACTCCATCAATAAAATACTCAACAAATATTTTAAATTGATATATAATTGACATGTAACATTGTATGTTAGTTTCATGTCTACAATATAATGATCTGATTTATGTATATATTGCAGAATGGTCACCACAGTAAGTCGAATTAGCATCCATCATCTCACATAATTACAAATTTTTTATCTAATCTTAGCAACTTTCAAATATATTTTTTCAAATATATTAACTAGAGTCACCATGCTGTGTATTACATCCCCAGGACTTCTTTATTTTATAACTGGAAGTTTGTACCTTCTGACCCCCTTCACTCATTTTGTGCCCCACCCCTCCCTGCCCTGGCCTGCCTCTGGCAACCACCAATCTGTTCTTTGTATCTATGAGTTTGGCTTTTTTGTTTTTGTTTTTTAGACTCTACATAAAAGTGAGATCATTCAGTATTTGTCTGTCTTTGTCTGACTTACCTGACTTAGCATCATGCCCTCAAGGTCCATCCATGTGGACACAAATAGCAGGATTTCCTTCTTTTTTATGGCTGAATAATGTTGCACATCATGCATATATACTATATGCCACATTTCCTTTATCCATTCATCCATCAGCGGACATTTAGATTGCTTCTCTGTCTGAACTGTTGCAAATAATGCTGCAATGAACATCAAGGTGCATATACCTTTTTGAGTTAGTTTTTTTGTTTGTTTGTTTCCTTAAGATAAATACCCAGAACTGGAATTTCTGGATCATATGGTAGTTCAATTTTTAATTTTTTGAGGAACCTCCACAGTGTTTTCCGTAGCGTCTGCACCAATTTACACTCCCACCAACAGTGCACGAGGGTTCCCTTTTCTCCACATTCTTGCCAACACTTATGTGTTGTCCTTTTGGTAACAGCCATTCTGACAGGTATGAGGTGATACATCCTTGTGGTTTTGATTTGCATTTGCCTGATGATTAGAGATGTTGAGCATCTATTCATGTGCCTGTTGGCCATTTGTATGTCTTCTTTGGAAAAATGTCTATTCAGGTCCTCTGCCCATGTTTTTAATTGGGTTGGATTTTTTTGATGTTGAGTTGTATGAGCTTTTTGTATATTTGGGGTATTAACTCCTTATCGGATATATCGTTAGTGTATAAGAAAGGCAGCAGATTTCTGTATATTAATTTTGTGTTCTGCAGCTTTACTGAATTCATGTGTTAGTTGTAATAGTTTTTTTGTTAGTGTCTTTGGGATTTTCTATATAGTATCACGTTATCTACAATGACAGTTTTACCTCTTCCTTTCCAGTCTGAATTCCTCTTATTCCTTTGTCTTGTTTGATTGCTATGGCTAGGACTTCCAATACTATGTTGAATAAAAGTGGTGAGAGTGGGCATCCTTGTCTTGTTTCTGATTACTTAGAGGAAATGTTTTCAGTTTTTCACCTTTGAGTATGATGTTAGCTGTGTGCTTGTCATATGTGGCCTCTTTTAGGTTGAGGTATGTTCCCTCTATACCCGTTTTGTTGAGAGTTTTTATCACAAACGGATGTTGAGTGTTGCCAAAAACTTTTTCTGCATTTATTGAGATGATCATACAGCTTTCATTGTTCAATTTGTTATTGTGGTGTATCACATTGATTGATTTGCAGAATCGAACTAATTTTTAAGTGACGAAGCAGATCAGTCATTACAGGGACCCGGGAGGAGACACAGTGGTAGGAGAGAGTGAGGACACTTTGGCGGGTGATGTGTGTATTCATTATCTCAGTTGTGATGGTTGAACAGGTGTATGCAAGCAAAATTCATCAAATTATATTCTGCTTTTTAAAAAGTGGAGAGAAATCCTTGTCTGTCTTACTGTAAATCTAAGCCATAGTCCTACTGGATTGTGGGAAGTTCAGTCTCATCCAGTGTCAGCCCCTCCTCCCTAAGGGCTGCACCAGAATCTAAGAGGCTGGCATCGTGTCTCCCAAACAAGCAAGGCTCCCAGCCCCCAGGGCATGCCTGTCCCCGACCATGTCCCCAGTCCCCATCTGCATCCCCTCCTCCAAACTCAGTTCTCCACTCCTGGCCCACGCAGTTCAACCACTGAGGCAAAGGTCACTGGTCTCCTCACTCTCCTTTTCCTCATTCCTTTACCAAACAGGTTTTGTGAAAGATGGCGAGAACTAAAAAATTCCCACTGACGCCCCAAGACCTTAACTCCCAACTGTTCCTCTCCATCCCCAGATTCACCAAATCACAACTCAGAGCCTTCAGACTCAGAGCTGCTGCATCTTACCCTGAGCTAACAGAGCCTCAGTTTCCCCACACCTTGAGAATTTGAACAGTGCCAAAGTATTCAAGCAAGGTGAACTCTGACTGACTGCCCAATCGAACCCATAAATCTTTCAGTTCTGGCTCCCTAGAGAACAGACTGGGACTGCTCTCACATGACAACATCTTAATAAAGGCTTACACTAATGGGCCTTGAATTTCTCTTCCCCATCCTTTCACAGTCTATAGGTGATGTCCTCCTAAGCCCAGAAACCTAAGTATCATTCCCAGGAGGGTATCAGTCTCACCAGGGGCCCAGATGTCCTGTTAACCGTGAAAGTTGTCAGGGCAGTTCTGCTCAAGGCTCAGCCCTGGCCACCCTGCCCCAACCCAGCCCACTGTGTTACTCTGTGTCCTCACAGGCTGATTTGGCCTAAAATGCACTCGCCATGGGCTGCCAGAGTCTCAGGGTGCGTGCACACATCAACAGAGCGTCTGACTTGGAGAATGCTGCTCAGCTTTTCCAACCCTTCCTGAACTAGGGCCGCGAGTGTCGGGGGCCCTTTGGTGTTTGTTTTTCGCAGAACCCAGCTCATCACAGTCCAGGTCTGAGGCTTCTCGAAGTCTGTGCCGTAGCAGTTTTCTCCTCCACTGCATGCAGAAGGCAGCCACTTCCAATTCCTCTGAATTTGGGGAAGGTTGTCTCAAACCCTGGAGGAGAGAAATGTAATTAAGTAGTGAGGGAGGCTGTGCACTCTCCCGGTGTCCGCTGACTGGAGCTTCTAGGGGATTCGTCTGTGTGAGGCTGGGGCTGGTTTTCTGATGTTCTGGCCCTAATGTCATAGAGAGCAAGGAGAGTACTTGGAGAGGTCCTCTGAATGGGAGCCCACTCATTCTTAAAGGAGAAACACAGCAGAGCAAAGGAGAATGTCCTGACAAGGTAGTCAATTAAAAAAAATTCTCTAACCCAAATTCTGCCTCCTTCTGGACCAACTATCCCTAGGTCTTTGGCCAGTGGCCACAGCAGAGCCAGGATGCTGGTGTACACTGCAAGCACTCAGCCTCACTCCCAGGTTCTCCTGCACTCAGATGGCCTGGGGATTGGGACACGGGGACCGGTCCCACCTCGGGTGGTGCTCCAGGATCAGGGGGAGGCTGCGGCCACACTGGCGTGCAATGGAAGAGACACTGATCCGCAGGGCCCCGTCCTGAGCCTTCCTCTCAGCCTTCTTTATACTCAAAAGATTCTGGAACTTGTAGCTAAAATATGCGTGCTTTTCAAACGCTTTGCACCGTGTGTGCCTATTCCACGTACTCTCTGAATTTAACTGGTACAAAGTTTCTCTAAGCTTGAAATGAAAATTCTCATTCTATTTATTTAGCGCCTCCATGCACTTGCCCACTATTCTAGTAGGTCTGTGGCTTCGTGAAGTATACGCTCTAATCAAAGAGCCAGACAAACACATAAAAGCGAGGACAAGAGGTGGACAAGTGTATAACTACAAGGTGTGGTAAGTGCTACTGAGGACTCCTACGAGGTGTGAAAACAGCAGAAACTTGTGTGATTTCATTTAGATATAGTGCGGGTGTTTCATCCCTTCTGAGGAGGTGGAATCCAGGTTTCCATCTAAAAAGATACGAAGGAACCAGACACGGGACCATTTGGTAGAAGTGGAGGGGCAGGGACCCATCCCGCGCTGGTAGAACAGCACATGTGAGGGCCCTTGGCCGGGGATTCTTTTAGACACCCAAATATTTCCCATTTCCTGTCTCCACTAGGGACATAGAAATCGGGTGACAGGTTTGGGAAAGACGTGAAGCTGAATTTAATAGCTGAGAAGCAGGGGGAAGGGTCTAGATCAAATGGTAGGGCACATGCTTAGCATAAAGAAGGTCCTGAGTTCAATCCTCAGTACCTCCTCTAAAAACAAATAAACCTAATTACCTACCCCCTCTGCCAAAATAAAATAATTAAACAATACAATAATAAATAAAATATTTTTTTTTAAATCTGAGAAGCAGGTGGAGTTTTCTCACGAATGTCTGTAATTTAACCGTGTTCCTCTCACACCGTGGCCCGGGCCTCGGTCCTGTGCGTGCCTACTCTATGCCAACGTCTACTCTGGGGCTCAGCCCTCACCCGGAGACTGGCGGCTTCTGCGGCCCTCACGGTCTTAGAGACAGCACGGAGGAGCTGCTGTGCACCTGCCACCAGGAGCTCGTCGGAGGACCTGCTTCTTGCCAGGGAGGCCTTCACACTTGGGAGTTGATGGGAGGAAAGCAGTTAACATCACCCCAGGTAAGAGGTGTGACCTCAGATAAACAAATACCAGAAGGTTTTACAACGTGAGCCTTTTCCACGAAGCCGGGGGGCCTCTGTGGAGACTCTTCAGAGAAACAACGTCCTAAAGGTATAACGTAACATTTTAATATAAAACTTGTATTTTGATTCTAAGAAAGTATGACTCATATAGTATCTACAAATTAACAAGAAATATAGTTTTAATAAAAATAACTAGAGAGAATAAATGCCCACATCCATATATCATGAGAGGGAATACGAAATTTTGTGTCAAATTGCATTCAGGACTTAAAGTAGAAGTTCCAATAAAAGATTAGACTGGCTGTTTCCCAGCTGAATTACACACCTCAGTAACACCTGCTTCAAGCTGAGTGTCACTGAATTTAGTGAGACAGGTTGTTTTTCACTGATGAAAATGAAGATGCTGTGACACTGCAGTGACTAACTTTGGTAAAATCTCAGGACGTCCAGATCCTTTGAGGACTGAGAGCTTGGTAAACGCACCGGCGTTAATCATGCCTTTTATTTTCTGTATTTCTGATGCACTGATATCTTAGGACCATCTGACCTTGGAAAGGCTGCCCCTCCCAGGATTAGCCTACTCCTAGAGATAGACTTGCCTGCAAGCGCACTTACACATGCAAACCAACCAATCCAAATCCACACCCCCAACCACCCCCTTTATGGAGCTCTTACACTCTGGGCCACTATTTCCCTGCCCCTAATCACCCCCAGGGCCAGGTACCACCCAACTAGAGGTCATCTCTATACTCCAGAACCCAAATTCAAATCAGCCTATCCTAAACCCATTCAGCCTACTTCCCCTGCCTTGACATTTCTTCCCACAAAAACCCCACTAAAGGGTTTGTCCCCTCGCTCCTTCTGCTTTTCCCCCAACCCTGGTGCTTCCCTGTGCGGTCTTGCGTGACATGACTCCTCTTTCTAAGGGTCCTAGAGGGGTCTTCCTCCTTGCCTTCTTCCTTCTTCCTTGTCATTTCCATGTCTGCGTGTCCTACCAAACCTGATTTAAGCAAATCCTAAGTACCCTTGCAACAATACCCATATTTGAAAGGTTAAACTTAGCTGCAGTTCCTGTATATTGAGTAGAAAAAATTGGGTAGCTAATCTTGAGATGATTGTGTGCCTGAAATATTATTTCCTAGAGAACAGGAAACAGGCACGTGCATTTGGTTTAAAAAGAATTTATATACCGTGGTCTTGGTGATATTATTTTTATGCCTCACATCATTGATAATAGCCTTAACTACCAAGCTTTCCCATTATATAAGAATATTACTAACAATATTACTGATGAATATGCCACTGCAAGTAGTAAGGGACGGGGCTGGAAATGAAACCATCCTATACTTAGATCATAATGTTCTATACTATCAATGTAAAAGCTATTCTATGGGAACAGTTAACAAAAACTGCTCAACTCCAGAGTTTGGGCATGTTAAATGAATTCATCTTAACATACACTCTGTGCTGGCATAGCCTTTCTTAGGCAGGTGACATTTAAAGTACTTTCACTTTGCAATTAATATATTTTTAATTACAACTGGCTTGTTAGATATGAAGAGTATAAAAACAAATAGGGAGCTAACGGTGAAAATATAAACATGATTTATAAAGTAGCGATCAGTCACCTGCGTTTGTATATTAACCCCGAAGTGTCGTGAGCCCAGCAGCACGACCGGGGTAAGGGCACAGGGTTGTAGACGGAGGAGGGCCCAGTGATGAAGGGCAGCCTGAGATGTTATTTGATTCTTAAAAATTCCTTATGGTTACTTTAAAGTCACACCTACTCAGGAACCAATTCTCCAAGTTAAATCTTTTTTTCTTTCTTAAGTGTATTATCAAATATGATATATTTGTGATACAATGATAAATGACAGTAGCTTAAATGTGTTTTTTCGTGCTGTCTAATAATTCTCTACATTTTCAACATTTGACATTCCTCAAATAAATGTTGACTCATGGGGTTTAAAACATTCAAAGGGGTGTACAGATGAAGCTATTACACTCCCCCACTCTAAGCCCTCCCTCTGGGTCTTGAGAAAGCAGAAGACAGCAGTCTCCCCCAAAGCCGCCTCCCACCTGGAGATGATGTGAAGCTGGCTGCTCATTGTTTGAATCTGCTCTACCACACAGGAGCTCCTGGGAGCATCTTTGGTCCACACAGTTCTTAGCAAGGATGCAGATAAGTTTGGCGAAGTTTTGTCCATAAGTCGCAGTTTTCCTAGCAGAGGTAATGAGCTGATCTTTGGTCTATACCAAAAGACAGGAAAGAGTTAGAAGCAGGTAACAACGCCCTCACAGGTCTTCCCTGAGACATCGGTGCCAAATTGCAAATGTCCAAAAGTTGCTTGGCACAACTTATTTCAGCCCCAGGGTGAACATATTTTAGCTTAGTCTAAAACCAGGATCTCCTGAGCTTCCTCCAAAGGCTTCAAGACCAGCCACTGCTGGGTTAGTATGAAGCTTATTCTCCTGGGAAGCACGGAATGAGGTGGTCCAGGCCCATGCATCTGTGGGGGCTGCTGAAGGGAAGACAGCCCAACCTCCTGGTCTTGAGGTAGACTTTCTCCACAAAAGCTGAGGCCTGCACTGACTCAGAGTTTTCAGCAGGCCCAGGGCAGAAATGAGGCCCCTAAGAAGGGCCAGGTGAGGGGAACATGCAGGCTGGAGGACGTCTTGGCTTGACCAGAGGGGCCTACAGTTACATGGAGAGCTTCCTGGAGGGGAACTGATAATTAAGGAGTTGCTGACAGAAGCCATCTCTTAGTTAGCTGATTTGAAATTTTAATCATTCTGGATCTTATTTGTCTTCATTTGAGAAGAGAAATTTGGACAAGATTGGCAGCTTCCTTTTCTTTCCTCTTCTTTTTTTTTTTTTAAGCAACAGAACTCTTTATTCAAATAAAATCTTCATCATGGTAAATGTGGAGGCAACCAGTACAAGTAAAAGATGGGCTGCTTCAGTGGATGGGGGACCCAAACCAGAAACTACACCTGCTCGTCTGGGATGAGCAGGTCGGTGGCCCTTCAGCAGGCCACAGGAAAGTAGACACTGGCTGGAAAAGGAAAACCCAGATGATGCCACGGGTCCTGCCATTGCAGCCACTGTGTAGACAGGGGGGACCCCTCCTCTCCAGATTTGGTTCAGATGTCAAGATGGATGATGCCACCACGCATGAACCAAGAAGGTATGAAAAGGTGTATTACTCACATAATGAGGCTTTCCGGAGAGAGTGGGCAAGCTCCTAACCAAGCCTGGAAAGGCTCTGAAAAGGCACGCGAGAACAAGGAAGGGGCGTGGGCTTGGCTTTCGTTGTGGGCGGGGGATGGGGCCGGGGTGAGGGTTTCCACTCATCAGCCAGGGCTCGGGTGGTTTGAACTTCCCACTGGCACCAACAGAGGCCATGCCTGGGCTCTTTTATTGACTTGCCCAGATGTGGAGCAAGCGAGGAAGAAGGAGGAGTGGGTGGGACTTGAAAGCTGCCAGCAAACAGCAAAAATGAAGTGACCCTGCATTGTACCTGCCCTGTTGAGGGGCTCCTGAATGCCATGAGGACTGGACACTAACTTAACGGACAGAACTTAATTTTGTTTGCCCCACTCTTTTCGTAGTGGCTGGCCCTGGTGGGGAACCACTTCCCAGCTCCCTCCCCTCCGTGTGTCATGCTGTCTCAGCTCCTCCTGGAAGGGAAAAATCAATGCTAATAAATCTGTGCTAAAGGCTTGCTTTATTAGAGGTATTTGCAATTCCAGGTAAGAAAGGAGTGGGTACAGGCTTGTCCAATATCTAATTCAAGCAGTTCCAAGCTCCAGGGCAGACCATGGAGCCAATGGCACCCCGCAGACCTACAGCAGAAGGAGTTTTCTAAATGGCTCCTGGTGCCAGGCTGCCTCTCCCTTCTGGTCCCCACACTCAGTAATGGACTTGTTTTATTTTTTTCAATGTTGGTGTGTTGGTGTTAAGCAATGCCTAACTACACCGCATCAAGAAGAGGGCTAAAGAGAGTTAGAACAGGAGACATGCGATTGAAGTTGGTCCCCCCAAAGCCGGTGGAAACCGGCCTCCTCCTCCCCTTCCAGGCTGTGCTGGCCCTGAATGGCCATCTCTCAGGAGCCTGTAGCCCCGTTACCTCTATTTTGGGGAGTTTTTAAAGACATAAATGGCTCCCCTTCAGTTCATCCTCCGGGGTATGAACGAGTCCTTGATTTTGCTAAATTGCAGCTTCTGGCAAATTTCCTTCGCTGACGGAATAAGGCAAAGCCTTACCAGTAAGCCCAAAGGAGGACGGGAAGAGAGAAATGAAGTGCGCCTTACAGTACACCCGGAGAGAGGGGGAAGACAGCGCCTGAAAATGTGCTTGACGGCCTCCGAGAGCGGTCGCTCCTTCCTGGGAGCTGCCCGGCTGTCCTGGCTTCTGCAGGGCAGCAGCTGGGAGCCCTGTTTCCCCACCACCCACGGAAGGCCCAGTACCAAGATGCGTCCTCTTCTCCTCAAACTCTGAGCCATCAGGAGCACCTCCTCGGCCACCTGCTGGGTAACCTGGGAGATTCTGTTCCCCCCGCCCACGCGGCCATCCTCCGGGAGAGGCGGGTCCCGCTCGGCGTGCAGCCGGGCTGGACAGCAGGGGGCGCTGCAAGGGGTGCCGTTTTGCTGCGGCTGCAAGAGGAAGACAGGGTGGAACTGCTGAAATTCCGGATGCTCAGACCTTCTAGCCACAGTGGGGATGCACACGGTCTCTTTATCATTTTTAAAAGAAGAGTAGGAATCAAGAGGGTTTCCTGATCCCCACGTGCCGGCAGCTCTAGGCGACATTCTCCAAACACGCAGGAAAACAGCGAGAAGAGGAAACCACGAATCCCCGAACCCCCGTTACTCTGCGCTCCGTTCACCCCCAATTTGCATAAACTGAAACCCAGCGGACTCAGATCCCAGTATGGTTAAAATACCACATCTTCTTTCCCTTGGTGAATTTTCAGGCCTTACCTGGAAGAGAAGAGAATCAACAGCTTCTTGAAAAAATTCAGGAATCCTTGAAACAATTATTCTACATGAAAAGACAATTCTCTTATGAAAAATTACTTTTTTCTCCCATTAACTTGCTTGTTGTTTTCTAGTGAGAAAAACAGTAGCTTCTGCCATCCAGAAGTGGGTGAGGGCACGTTATCCTTTTCTGGACCCTGGGTGGGGCCTCCGCTAAGCCTTTTCCAAACTCTGGAATGGAGACCAGTTGTTCTGCACTTGGAGGCAAACCCAGTAACAGAGCGTCAAGAGTGACCTTGATGGTCTCCCGGCCTCACGAGATCCTGGGCTCCTGAAGGCAGAGGCTGGGCCCTGGATGCTGGTAGGAGGGAGAACGCCCGTGGGTGGAACCTCTGGGCCTTCCCACCCCTACTTCTCCCCCGAGACCCCAGTGTAGCACAGTGATGCCTCAGAGGGACATAATATAGCTGCTGGAAAAGTACGAGCGTGATAGCAAATTCTAAGTTCACGAATCTATTTGGTCTGAGGCCGTTATTTCACCAGGAGAGGAATGGAAATCAAAGGACAACTCCTCCAGGTGCGTGTCCCTTCCACCCCGCCTTGTGGGCGGGCTCTGTTCAGTCTTTGTTCTCAAGCACATGGGAAGGGCGCTGCACTAATGACATAGGACCAGGAGACCAGTCCCCCAAGGACGGGGTTGGGTGAATCGCATCCTTTGGCTGTAGCTGTAGAGCTCAGGCCATGAAATTGCCGAGTGGCAGACGAGGGCCAGGAGACTGCGGAGGTTGGGGTCCAGGTGACCTGCCCCGGGGTGTGGGTGCCCCACATCCGGGCACTTGGCCGCCAGCTTGGCCCAGGAGCAGACAGAAGCAAAGCATGTGGGAAGAGTCCTAATTGCTTGAGTTCAACTCAAAAGTTGTCCAGATGCCAAGAACAGCAACCAGCCAGGTAGGTGGCTGGCGGTGGTGCCAGGTGTCCAAAGTGAAGGCTTAACGGCGGGATGTTTTCCTCTCCAGCCATAAGGTGTTCACTTCCACATTGGAAGCAAACCTGGGCACAAGCATGCACCCCGCCCCCCAGACTCACAGGCACTGGGAGACCCCCTGGGTCCAAGTTCACGTCAGAGCTTTTATTGCCTGGAAAGTCCTTCCTCACTGGCAAATACAAATCCCCAGCTTCCTTTGAAGCTCAACTCAAGACAGCGCTCCTCTCAACAGACACCTAAAGCATCAGCTCCATCCCTCCCGCGACCACTTTTCCCCAAATTTGAACCTCCTCTGCACTTCCAGGCTATCTGTAGCATCCTTGCAAGCAATCTAAATCACTTACCGTGCACCTGCAACACCCCAGATAGCATGCTTGGCCAGAAGGATCTAAAGATGAATAAGATCAAGTCCTTGAACTTGAGTGGCTGAGAGTTTAGACTTTCTGTGCTAGTGCACCTGAGACGTCACCTGGCTTGGCTATCGTTTTTATGTGTTTTGTCTTCAATTAAATAATCTCCCACCCTCTGAAAACTGCTAATTGGCCTTGTTTTAGACAGGCTGGGATGCCCCCTGAATGCTGGGAGGGGCAAGCCAGAGCCTCTTCTGGAGAAGGACTAACACACTGAGGGCCAGCAGGCTGCCCAGATGGGGCCCCGGAGTAGGTGAAATGAAGAGAAAGGAAAGAACTCAACTCATATGCGATTGGTGATCCCTGAGCCAAGAAGTAGGGAACTGGGAAATATTCTTTTCAACTCATGTTTCACATTCAACTGTCAGGGACCTTAAGCATCCAAAGTTAGAAGTGTCTCCAGGCTCCTCGGTAATGAAAGAGGTCAGGACTCTGTTGGCAATCCCATAGCTGGAATAAAGAATTTCCAGGTTGTAATGAACAAGGGCCCGGAAGACACACCAGCCCCTTTCCAAGACCACACCCCCCCTCAGCGGGCTCTGACCTACCAGGTGCTCACTGTTTGACGTGCTGGGCTGGGTGGAGGGTGTCTCTGCCCCCAGGAGCCCCAGGGAGTGGGACGGTGGAGCAGACACACACACACACACACACACACACACACACACACACACACACACACACACACACAGAGAGATGGTGATTCTCCCTCCCGGGGGGGTAGCCCTCCAGGCAGAGCCATTGTCCCTACTGCCCAGTCTATGCACTATAATTGTGCGTGTGAAGGAGAGTGCTCCCTGGGGGTAGGAGCCTTGGAAGGTGAGGCCTTGCTCTTCACCCAGAGGAAAGCAGCCTGCAGCAGGAGAGGTGGCACCCCTTCATGGACAGGAGTGGTGACGGGGGCTGGACTAGCCTGCCCTTCTCCCCGCTCCCAGTGCCGGCGGCCCCGGGCGGCCAGCCTCACCCTGCTCTGCCAGCAGTTCTGTGAAATGCTCGTATGGAGAAGTTTTGATGAAAAACGGAATCTGCCAGGTGAAGTCAGAGGCATTAAGTATGTGCTAGAAAGACCTTATGGAAAACAGACCAGGAGGAGCCGGCAGGTTATCTGGATTCGTGGGACCAGGCGCTGTGGAGCAGGAGCGTCTGGGGGACAGCTGGAGTCTGAGCAGAGGCGGCGTGGGCTGCGGGAGCGAGGGCGCCGTGCCTGCCCTCCTCCCAGCTACTCCGGGAACAGGGCCCTTCTCAGGGTAATGACATTTTAATCAGAAAAATGAAGTGAAGAGTCATGGGGTGGAGAACACATGGTCTGGTCGGCTTCGTCTTGGGAGAAAGCCCAGGGAAAGGTTTGGGCACGTCTGTGCAGCCAAGCATGAGGTCGCGAAGGGGTCAGATCAGGTTGCGCTGGGCTGAGCGCGTCTGCTCGGGGACTTCTCGGGGGGGGGGGGGCACTGCCAACCCACTGTACCCCCCACAGTCTGTGTAAGCAAATCAAATGTTTGGGCTCCACAGTGCCTGGCGTTGTCTGGTGCCCCAGAAGGAAATGACCGTGCAGAGAGGGGGTTCAGCAGACCCAGCAGCCTTCCAGCAAATCTCCCTTTTTGCCTACAAGGATTCCTGCCACTTGCAAACGGAAGAATTCTGATTGGGGTAGGGAGGTAACATTGCAGGGGTCAAGGTGGCATGAAGCAGCCTGGTCCACGGTGGGAGTGCTGTCAGTCCAGCAAGAGGAACCCCCTCGAGATGGGGCCATGAAAAGACTTCACAGAAGTCAGCCATTATAGGTACGACTACAGGACACTAACCGTGTGCCAGGCAAGTGCAAGTGTTTTACGTGGATGCGTTCACCAGCCCTCCGCCAGGAGAGCATCAGTGTACCCATTCTCTAGACCAGAATCTTGAAGTCCAAGATAGCTAAGACACTGCTCTGAGGTCTCAGAACTTGGAAATGGGAGAGGCAGATGCAGCCCAGGCAGTCTGGTTCCTGATCTTGGATTCTCAAAGGCTGCCCTGTGCTGCCTGCCAGATGTGAATTACACACATGGGCACCAAGAGAGCTTTTTCTGGAACTTGACAGGGGGCTTTGGTTACTAGAAAGAAGGCTAGGTGGGGGAAGAGGAAAGATGCTGACTTTCCTACCATGCCCAGGTCTGCTGCGACTGTCCCGGTGGTGGCTGGATCAGCAATGCAGGTCCCCGCTGAACACCCTGGGGTGTCTCTTGGGGCAGCACCCTGAGAGTCTACACCGCTGGCTGCAGCTGCTCCCGATGCACCCCCCCTCAGGGTGGGGCTGGGGCTGGGCAGGGTCCTGTTCATCACTGGGCTTCAGGCACTGGATCAGGAGTCTCCAGGCCTTGGTGTGACCACCTTTCCAGGCCTGGAGCTGGGCCACGGCATGGTGAGCCTTGGCTGCCCACTCCCACCAAAGCCAGTCCTCTGGGTGTTCTTGTAGCACACGGACCCTCTGGGCCACCTCCTTGGTGAGGATGAGAATACTCTCCAGAGCCACAGGAAGGTCTTCCTGGCAGGACCCAGACTCCTGACCTGCCACGATTCCCTGCACAGCTTGGATACCAGACACCATTCTTTCCAGGGAAATTTCTGGCCGGTTCTGGGGGTCTTTGCAGGCAGAGAGCTTTGGGCACAAGGCATCTTGGAGGGCATGTTCATAGTCTGCATTGATACTGCCAAGGTGGCCAGTCAGGGCCTTGGCATGAAGGGTGAGTTCTAAGCAGAGAAGTTCAAAGCGAGTAGACAGGCTGGGGGATGGTTTGGGGGAGGAAGCCAGAATCGGTGCCACATCCAGCACAGCGTCTGTGAGCACATGGACTTCCCTGCACAGAAAGGAGATCTCACCCTTTGCCTGCTCATCCCCACACAAAAGGCAAGACAGCTTGGCAGCTTCTTGAAGCCTCTGAGAAACATCTGCTGCCTGAGCCAACCCTTCCTGCAGCCCCTGCTGGTCCTTCACAGCCTGTCTCAGGGGCAGCAGGAACAGGCCTTGTCCCCCGCTGAGCCTCTCCAGGCAGAGGAGCAGGTCTTGAACAGCCACCGACCACAGAAGGCACCCGTCCTCAATGCTCTCTTCCCATGACCTAGGGGCTTGGAGACCACCAGAGGCCAGAACCTTGTCTAAAAGCTGTTTAGCATGGGTCTCCACCTCCTCCAACCTGCCTTGCATTTGTAAATGTGCTTCTGCGAGCCCAGTTGAGTCAGAATCCTTTTTACCCAAATCCATGGGCCCACTTTTGGCTGCTAGTTGGACCATTGAGGCTAAATTCTGCTGAAGCTCCATGAACACCGCTGTGTTCCCTGGAAGATCAGCTGCTGGGTTGTTGCAAAATAGCTGCTGACACAGAGAATACCAGTCACCAGCTATGACCACCAAACCTTGCCTGGTGTCCCTGGTTCTCCCAGACAGTTGGAGAGTTACTTCCAGAGGCCTATCAGTTCTGGCAGTCATGCAATGTTCTGTCTCCCTTGCTAGATCAATAATAGAAGGTGCCAGTGATGGGATTTCCTGGAGTTCAATTACTCTCTCTGAGACCAGTGGTCCCTCTCCAGCCAGGGCCTCCTGAGCTGCATTCATAGCTGCATCCTGTTCCTGCAGGATGAATTGAGCTGAGGTCACTCCCCGGTGGCTCTGGGTCTCTACAGCAAGGATGGGTTTGTTGGTGGCAGGAGGTGGAGAGCCCCCTCTCTGTGGATGGGTGTCAAGAATCAAGGGATAGGAAGGATGGTCCCTTGGTGGATAGGAGGTGCCTGGATCATTTTCCCCCAACCCAGGCTTCCTCTGGTGTTTCAGTTCAGGAACTGTGCAGTCCTGGAAGCAGGGGAGAATGAAAGAAGTCTGTCTCTTAGCCATGCCAGACCTTTGGACTTGGTCCCGGAGGGGGCTGAGGATTTCTGGGTGGTTAGTCCCGTCCAGCCCATCTTGGATGCTCTGAGCTGAAAAGATCAGATGTCTTGCCATGGTTAAAAGTGCACCTGAGTCCTGAGAGCTGTGCCCACCTGAACAGTGCTGGGCAGCTGCACCCAGGACCAGGGAGGATTGCTCCAGCTGCTGGATCAAGACTCTCAGGCCATTTCGGAAAATGGGATCTCGATCTTGGTCCACATACCTGCTAATCACCTGCGCTATGTGGGTTGCTCGACCCTGTAAATACGCCACCAGTGGAGAACACTCTCTGGAATCTCCACTCCTCAAAGTCCATGTAAAAAGGTCCAAGCGTTTGGTCATTTCCTGAACCGACACACTCAGGAACTCAGGAATATTGAGAACATCATCAAAACATGCTAATAAGCCTTCAGACGCCCTGGCCCACTCCTGAAGCAGGGCCTGCAGGGTAGCAGGGCTCCAGTCCAGACCAGACCCTTGGGGACTTTGTGAGAAAAGCTGCTGCACTCTGACCACAAGCCCCCAAAGGCCGACCATGGTCGCCTCCATGTCTTTGCCAGTCTGTCGTCGGGGGCAGCAAACCAAGACCAAATGAGCCACACTGAGCATCTGCTTGGCCTGGTCATGGAAAGCAGCGAGGAGACGCTGGAGGCGCTCAGGCAAGGCCTCGCCATCGCACGGGGAGGAGACAGGGGATGTCGCCAAGGCAGCTTGGACCAGCCTTTGAAGAGGACTTTGCGTGTCGGTGAACGTGTCCAGGATCTGGCGCAGCAGCCCAGTGCGGACCTCGTGGGAGAGGTCCTCAGTCGCCGCCCGCAGCGCCGCGCACTCCTCCGCCGGCTCCTGGCTCCCCCCGCCCGTCCCCGGAGGCCCGCCGATCGGGTCCAGGCGCCGGGCGCCGGCGCTCCGCAGCTCCAGCAGCCGGCGGCAGCGGGCCACCAGGCGCAGGCGCTCGGGCGGTGCGGAGCAGGCGGCCAGGCGCATGCAGTGCCAGACCACGGCCGCCAGCGGCGCGTCCAGCCGGTCGCCGCGCAGCCCCTCGGGCCCGGGCGCCGCCAGCAGCTCGCGCAGCTGCCGCAGGCGCCGGCGGAGCGCGCCGTGCGGGGCGCGGGCGGCAGGGGCCGCGGCGCCGGGCTGCAGGCCCACCAGGAGCTCGCCCAGGGTCTTCCTGGCCAGAGCGAAGACGTGGCGCCGGGAGGCGGCCAGCTGCGGGTCGCAGGGTCGCCGGAGGTGGCCGCGGGCGGCCGCGAGCAGCGCGGGGACGCAGCCCCGCAGCAAGCGGCCGGCGCGGCCCAGGCGCTCCCCGGATCGGCGCGCGATCAGGCCGCCCAGGCGCTGCAGCGCCGCCGCCAGGTCCGCGAAGGGGCCGCGCAGCGAGGCCGCGTCTCCCGCCGCTTCCAGCGCGTCCAGGCAGGTCAGGCACCAGCCCGCCGCCCGCACCATCTTCCTGGCCATCGCAGCGTCTTCCAGGAGCAGGACCTATTCGAGCAATCAGGGGAGGAGAAGCAGGAAAACGGTTTCTGGAGCCGCAGCGAGAGCAATGGCAGCTTCCTCACCACCCCCATCCCCGCTGTATAAGCAAACATCCTTCAAAAGACCGAAGAGTGCAGACTCCCAGAGCTAACAACAACGATAATGTCACCTACGAGTGACGATTAAAGAAAGCACTTGGCTTAACTGAAAATATGAGACCCCCGAATTGGGCTACACTTAATGTGGGGTCCAATCTGGCTTTGAAGCGCCCATCTCTCCTGATTGGAGGAGGAGCAGCCAGCCGTCTACATGGTTAGCACCGCATCACAAACGACAGGGTGTTTAGGAAGGACTTACTATTTGCATGAGGATGATGGAGGCTGGAGAGATGGCCTCTCCCAAAGTGCCTCTGAGAAACCTTTCCTAGTCTGACTCTGCTGCTCCCAGACGCCTCTGTCCATCCCCTTCAACAGAGCTGGTACCCAACCACTGCCCAGGGCATGCCCTCTCTTCCACCCATCAGCAGGTGCCAAAGCCCTCCGGGTCTGCCTCTCTCATCTCCCCGTGTCCGATCTTACTTTACTGAGGATCTGTTAAACTACCAATACAGCCCCCCATAATAAGCCACACTACTGAAGTTTTAATGATGAACATTATTAATACGTTAATACTAGATAATATTTAAGGCATATAGATTCTAACAGAAAGCAATGTCCCAGCTGAAAGAGTTGTGCCAGATGGTGGAATGCCAGGAGGGAGAATGGGGAGTGTTTGCAGGCTGAGGGATTATCCTGGCCCCTGAGATCCTCTCAGCCACAGGTCAGCACAACAGGTTAGCCAAATAGGCTAAGAGTTGCAGAAGTTTCAATACCTTCTCCCTATAGCTTCTGGCCATGGGTAGGGTGAGATCACCCCTTTATTATTAGGGGTTGGTGGCCAAGTGTAGGGGATGAGGGGGTCACATGTGGGTTTAAGATCACAGACTCTAACTCAGTATGTCTACCCAGCATCCTATGGTAGCTTCCACATTTAGCATTTATTAGTAAATTGGTAATGAACTCTGTGTCTGTGATCTTGGCATAAACTCGGGCAGCTTCCCCTCTCTGGGGTAGGCACCCGTTGTGGGAATGACATGCCAGGTCCATGCTTCCCAGCAATGAGCACTCTGTCCAGACCAGCCAGCCAGCCAGCCAGCCCTGACATCAGCCTCACCTTCGTGGTGGCCACCAGGATCTGCTGAGCTGTGGTCACTAGCTCCTCCTGGTGGCTCTGACATTCCGGCCGAAGATGGAGCTTTTGGGCAATGAGCGTGATGTTCCTGGAAGACAGGATCAGAGACTCGGCAGCAGAGCCCATTTCCTCCTGGAGCCACTCTTCCTCAGAGTCTCCTGCCAGCCTGGACAGACGTGTTTTCACTCAGCAGTTACCAACCAATATAATGTTACAAAAAAGAAACATTCCCATAAAGAAACTATGATACATAGAAATAACGGAGCACTCACAATAAAGCCATTAAAACGGTGGTTAGGTCTATAGATACGGTGATAGAAGCCACTCCAAGACTTGATAGTGAGTAAATAAAACCAAACTACAGAATAGCATATAAGACAAGATTTCCTTTGTTTTCAGTTATGTGCAGATCTCCATAGAGAGCCATTTATCTCGAAGGATAATCAAACTGTGGTTCTATCTTGGCATTTTGAAATATGCTTTGTTCCTTTTTGAATTGCTCTCATTTCCCCTGCAATGAACGTATATAATTACTACAAAAGACCAGTAAACCTCTTCTTGTAAGGAAGAAATATCTAGACTCTCATTTCAACCCCTGTTATCAAGAGGAGAGTTCTTATGTAACAAGAATCAGATTCCATGACCACAGATGTCCACAGCAACTGTTTTGTTCACGTGACTGCAAACATTTCTTTTTCAACAGTAATCCTTAATTGTGCAAAACAAGAAAAGTCCCACCTGCTCTGGCCTGATCTCATAATGGTTATTCTTTGCAAATGAGGCTGAGCTCTGTGCCTCTGGAATCTCAGGCTGGGAGGACACAGGAGTGCCAGATCGAGCGATCTCAGAGAAGCTCCTCTCAGATTTTGGTCCCTTATTTGGTGTCAGCCAATTTCAATGCTCCTCACCCCTTCCTACCCCAACAATCCAGCTACCCTCACATGAAATATTCTCTGAGTTCCGAGGGTGCAGGGTCACACAAACCCAAGCTGCCCAACACAAGAAAATAGCAAAACATTGGGGAAAAAGAGTCCTGGGAAGAACGCGTGACAGCTGTGGCCTTCTTTTATTTTACTTTTGGCTCCTCGTGGAGAATTTGCACATCAGCTGTTCAGCCCATAACTTTGATACTCAGGCCATAAATATGACTGGGCCACATTCTGGCAACTGAACAGCGGCTGTGAGCATTGGTGTGCAGGACTTTGTGTGGACATATGCTGTCATTTATTAATAAATAGCTAGGCATAGTAGGCATATGTTTAAAGAAACTGCCGAAATGTTTTCCAAGGCCGTCGTACCAGGCTGCATTCTCAGCAGCAGTGTGAGAGTTCCAGTTCCTCCACGTCCTCACCAATAACTTGGTATAGTCTTTTCAATTGCAAAAAAATGGGTAATGCTCCCTTGCTGTGGTTTTCATTTGTCTTTCCCTAATGGTTAGTAATATTTTATTCTCATGAGAATTTTGTCATATGCTTACTTGCCATCTGCATAGTTTCTTCGGTAAAGTATCAGCTCAAACCTTTTGACCATTTTTATCAGTGGTTTGTTTCTCATTCTGAGATTTGATGGTTCTTTACATATTTTTATATACACTCTTATCAAATAGATGCTTTACAAATATTTTCTCCCAGTCTCGAGCTTCTTTTCATTCTCTTCCTAGTGTCTTCTGAAGAGCAAAATTTTTTCATTTTTTGAAAAAAATCAAATTTCTTCTTCTGTGCTTTAGGTGTTGTATCTAAGAAATCAGTTCTTAACCCAAGATCTCAAAGACTTTCCCCCTATGTTTCCTTCTAGAACTTTCACAGATTTGGGATTTATATTTAGGTCTATGATCTATTTGAGTTAACTTTTATATATGATCTAATGTATATATCAAAGTTCATTTTTGGGGTATATAAATATCCAATTATTCCAGCACTGTTTGTTGAAAGACTAACCATCTGCCACTCATTTGCCTTTAAACCTTTGTAAAAAAAATCAATACTAATTTATACCAAGGATTCATGGTATAATGAACAAATTCATACCAAGTGCACAGTATTAAAAGAATAATTTTAAAATGCATAACTGCATTATAGAAGAGAAATCGCACAGAGCATTTATTGGACCACAGTGTAATTCCACTAGAGATCAGAAAGATAACTAGAAAATCTCCAACTGTGTGGTCCAGGAGAGACTGAAGTTGGAAGTGGAGGGGAGACAAGATGTCTGAAGCCAACATCTTTCCCGGGGCTGCTGTGATGATCACGCTGACCGTGCAGACACAGCCCCAACGGCACGGTTCACCCAGACTCTAAAGCACACGGTCCTCTGGGGACCCTAGGAGCCCTTCCCTGTTTACCAACCAGTAGGAGCTCCTGTATGTATATATACACATACACACATATACATATATATGCATATATATATATACACACACACATATATACACATACACACACATATATCCATGGATAGATATGCTTTATCTGAATTTTTTAATGAAAAGGGAGAGATGGGGAAGAAAAAGGTTGGGAAGAAGGAGTGAGAAGGAGAGAAAGCAAACATCTCTGGAATCAATATATACTGAATGTCCACTCTGGTTACCTCTGGGCTACAGGCTTATAGGTAATTCTTTCATTCCTCGTGTCATTCGTATTTTCTAAATGTTCATCATATCATCCATTTTTAAGCTCCAGGAAACGTATCCTTGGTGTTGGCCTCTTCTTGGGGGGTCTTCCCTGAAGCCCTGACCTGCTGCCAACACTGGCCTGCTGATGTGGCAAGTTCCTTCCGGCCTCCTGAGAGCTTCCGCAGCAGAGAGAAGCACTGGAACTTGCCAGCCACACACTTAGCGCGCTTTGTACCGATTGCCTCCTCTTGCCCTTTCCTGAGAACTGCTGGAGGAGCTGCCCTCAGAGCTGATGGAGCCAAACCCAAGTCAGAATATAAAGTATTTGCAGTGTTGCCCTGATTGATGGGCTGGACCTTTTCCCACGGTCATGAGCACAGATAATTCTCTTTATAAAAAATTTACTTGCCCGGAACAGACGATAACAGCAAGGGTATTCATAGTGAAACAGACAAAAGGGACATTTGCCTTCTCTCAAAGTTTAGCGTGCCTTTTTGTTGCGTGCGATGACAAAATGCATTTAAAAACTTAGAATGTGCAAATGAGTATTAAATTTGGATAAAATCACTCCATGCACTAACTCCTGGGTAAATTATTATAAATATTTTGGCAAATTTGTATCCATGAATGACTACCTCATGTAAGAGGACTCACACAGTATTTGTTTTTTAGCGTCTGGCTTATTTCACTTAACACTAAATCCTCAGGGTTCACCCATGTTGTAGCATGTGTCAGAATTTCCTTCCTTTTTGAGACTAATATCCCACTGTACGTGTACACCACGTTTTGTTTATCCACTCATCTGTTGACTGACCCTTGGGTTGTTTCCACCTTTTGGCTGTTGAAAATAACGCTGCTACAAACAGGAGTGTACGCGTATCTGTTAGAGTTCCTGTTTTTCACATAGAATCAGAAGTGAAATTGCTGTGTCATATGGTAATTCTATTTTTAGTTTTCTTGAGGACTCATGTATAGTTTTGAATTCTTTGCTTCTAACTCACTTAACTTTTGAGCATGAGTATTTTTTCAAAAATATTTTTGTAACTCTTAATAATTTCGAACTTCCAAAAAATTTTGCAGAAATAATACAAGCTTCAATATGTGTTTCAACCAGATTCGCCAGCTGTTCTCATTTTGCCATGTCTGCCTTATCATTTTCTCTCCTTCTCTCTGTGTTTGTATGTGTGTGTGTCTAGAAAGTTCCAGACACGATGCTGCTTTACCCTAAAATGCTTCAATGTGGATTACCTAAGAATGAGGACATTCACTTTGAGAACCACAAAGCAGTTATCAAAATCAGAAAATGAAACAGTGATACAATGCCATTATCAAATCCAAAGTCAGTATGCTAATTTTGCTTATTGTCCCCAGTCTGAGAACATGAATGAAATTTAATTGCCAAGTCCTGTGGTGGGCAGTTTTAAGATGCCCCCACCCCAAAATTCCCATTCCTCCCCAAATTGGTAAGCAGATGCAATTAAAGAGACCTTAAAATAGAGAGATTATCCTGGACTATTCGGGGTGGGGGGGTCAGTGTAATCACATGAGCCCGTAAAAGCAGCAGAGGAAGGCAGAAGGGGTGAATGTGAGAGAAACTTGACCTGCCATTGCGGGAGGGGCCACAAGGAATGCAGGCAGCTTTGAAGAGCAAAGATGAGCCTCTCTGGCTGAGAGCCAGCAGACACACAGGTTCCTCAGTCCTAGGACCACAAGAACAGCCTGACTGAGCCTGGAAACGAACTCTTCCCAAAGCCTCTACAAAAGAGCCCGGCCCATGGGCATCTCCATCTTGGCCTGTGAGACCCAAAACAGAGGAACCAGCCAAGCCCACGAACTCCTAACCTTCAAAATGATGAGATACTAAACTTTGGGGGTTTTGGTCCTGGAGTTTGTGATGACTTGTTACAGCAGCAATAAAAAACCAATGCCGGTCCCCTCAGCCTCCCTTAATCTGGAACAGTTCTTGAGACTTTCTGTCTTGACCCTTGACTCCTTGTGGAGAGTCCAAGACAGTTGTCTGTAGAAGGTCTCTGAACTGGGGTTTGTCTGATATTTTATTAATAGCTTCAGGTTCTGCATCTCGGGAACTGATTCCACAGCAGGGGTGCTATGTCCTTCTCAGTGAATCATATCGGTGGGTGTAAAATGTTTTTGTCCCAATAATAGTAATGTTAACTTTGACCACTTGGTGACATCTGCCAGGCTTCTCCTCCGTAAAACTATTTCCTCCTTTTAAAATGAATACTCTACAGGAAGAGACATAGGGACAATATAAGTATCCTGCTCCTCATTAAACTTTTGCCCACTAATTTTAGCATCTATTGATACCCCTTGCCTGGAACAGTTACTATTAAGATAGGTGAATTCTCTGTTCATATTAATTCTAGCTCTATATTAGCTTACAAATTTTGTTTGATAGCTTGCTTCCCCATGTAAAGCAATACTATAAGTATTTCCCCTAATTAATAAATGTTCATCAACAGCATTTTAAGCATCTGTTTAATGTTTCACCATAAGGTTATATCGTGGTTTACTAAAGTAGGTCATTTAGCTTCCTTCTACTTTTTCATAATTTTAAATAATGACACAACAAATGTCCTTGTAAATACATCTTGGCTCATATTTATGAGTATTTCCTTAGGATAAATGAGTAAGATTGGAATTAATGAGTCAACAGGTACATATTTTCTAAAGTCTTGGATCTGTATTATCAGATTATCCTCTAAAACACCATTAGTATATGAGAGGACCCATTTCTGCCAACAATGAGCATTATCATTATTCTTTAATCTTTGTAAATATGTTGAGCTGGGAAAACAGTATCTTACTATTTAAATTTGCATCTGATTGTTTGCTAAAAATGTTTAGGGGTAAAGAGTTGAGAGTATGAGTAAGATTGCATATATATTTCAGATTTTAAAAGTCATTTTTATTTCTTCTTTGGTAAAATATCCATACTTTCCCCACTTTTCTATTTTGGCATTTGACTTTTCCTTTTTGATATAGGCATATGTTTACTTTTCTCTTTGCTCTACTGCTCGTGAGAGCAAGGACCCTGAACGTCTTATTCACGCTGTATTTCAGCACTTAGAGCCTGACACTTTAGTAGGTGGGCAGTAAATACTTGTTGGATGAAACAGAGGAATATTTATGAGACTTCTTTCTATTTTAAAGATATATCTGGAGCAATCTTTCATCAGCTATCATGTGCCAGGCACTGAGCTCAGTGACTTGTGTATATTATTTCTCATACCCTGATGACAGTTCTATGAGATTTGGTTATTATCTCTACCTTCACAGAGGAGGTACAGAGAGGTTTCAAGATCTTAGCTACAGCCAAACAACTCGCAAATAGTGGGGATGGGATTCAAACACGGGAAAACTAATTCCAGCATCTACAGTAAGTTTTAGGTTATAAAAATACAAAACTTTTGTTATAGTATTCTCTTTCACTTACAGAGTTTGGGTTTGTTGTTATAACTAGGCTCTTTAATTTTAACCCTGGAACTGGAATTTAATACGGAAATAATTTGCATGCTAGCTTACTCATAAAGAATCAGGCCCAATGCACTGAGTGACAGGCAGGACAATTAGGTTTGGACAACTCTGAAGATTCTTATCTCTGTAGTAAAAAATAATCTGTGAAATAAGAATGAACCTAGAAATCTTCTAATGGGATATGCAATGGCTCCTTAGTGGGAAACCCAGTCAACTAATTCTGAAGTATTTGCATAATGAAATTTCACTCCAGCTGATAAATAACGACGTGTTTAGCAGGTTTGCTTTATGTTTTACCACTTTATCTGTCACACCCGACACCTTTCCAAAAGCATCTAGGAAACTATAATAAGGCTCTCGTTACACTCTTCCTCCTCGGTAAACTTGTCAGGGTAACGGGCTTGAGTTTGAAATGATTACCTTCGGGCAGCTTGCACAAATCCTTCACTAGCTTGAGCCAATTCCTCTGCCGTCTTCTCCAAAGAGGCAAATACTTCATTCCCCATGTCTCTCCTCTCTAATGAGATGATCAGATGGTAAAGCCGAATGGTCATTGGTGAGATGATTCTCTCAATGGCCTTGTTCTGTATCATGGAGCCGACGTCATCCAAGAGGAAGGACTCCATCTGTGGGCAGAAGTATGACATGGCTGAGAGCAAAAGAGGAAGACAGCCTTCTAGTCAGGATAGAATGGATAACAACAGGTCAGAGTCCCTGCTATAATATCAAGAAAAGTCAGATAAATTATAAAAATTACACCCCAAACACATGAGGGAGCTGCAGCAGCGAGGACTATGAGATGAATTAAGATTTCTGGGAGGGGAGACTCCTTCTGAGATGAGTTAGTATAGATGACAATTTCCTTAGGGGCGTTCCGTTAATTCTGGGCACAGACTCAGGAACAGAGCCAGGACAAGTCAGAAGTCCAGGGCTGGGGGAAACGAAAAGAAAACTTTGTGATAATTAAAATTATCACCTAGAAACATTACATAATCCAACTGCCGAAAATCAAACACAGAGAGAAAAATTTTAAAGCATCCAGAGAATAAACCATGCTATCTTTAAAGGAACAGTATTAAATCTGACAGATGACTTCATAGAAACAAAAGAATCCAGAAGATAATGGAATGGCATCTCAAAAGCGATAAAAGAAAATCATTTCATTGTATAACCAGTGAAAATATACTTCAAAAAAAAGAATGTGCTGGGTGACAGAGCTGTCCTAAATATTGATTGTTGTGGTTACATAACAGTGTACATCTGTCAAAACTTGCAGAATTGTATGCTAAAAAAAGGTAAAATTTACTGTATGTAAATTATGTTAATTTTTAATGAAAGGAAGGGAAAGAAAGAACTTAGAGAGAAATAAGGCTTCTGTCCTGTGTAAACTCTATTGCTTGATCATTTTAATACCCACTGCCATCAATTCAGTATAGAATTAATCCAAGCAGATTAGTGGAACAGAACACAGAATCCAGAAATAGACCAAGCACATCTCAGCATTTAAGACAATGGGATGGTACGTCAATTCAGTGAGAAACTAATGGATTATTCAATTAAGTTGTTTGGCTGACATTGTCAGATTAGGGCTCCTTAAAGTAAGAGACAGTCTTCCAACTGCGATTCCAACCTTGTTGCCCATTACAGCAATTATGCTCCCCTTCCTTCTGACAGTTAAGAGCTGCCATATGGCCCCTGCTGTGCTGGGACCCAATTATCCTCATTGCTAATGGGAAGTCCTGTTCTGTGACAGCATCTCCGACCATTCACCCTGCCCTTCGGAAGACAGCCACTGCCGCACTTCCTATCTCCTGAATAAATAAAATGTCTTTCGAACTCTTCGTCCATTGTTTCGGCATCTCTACTTCACTTACTGCGGACCATTGATTTTTTCCAAGCCTCCAGAGCCTCTTAGCAGCACATTAGAGCTTTTCGTTTGGGGCTCTTGGCAGGGTGTTAAATCCTGTCATGTGAAAGATGCCCCATGTAGAGAAGCTCTTCCTCATCCAACCTTACTTTCTGCTGTGCCTTGATCCACAGCCATCAGGATCCACTCCAGGTACACGCTTCCAATTCCTCCTAGTGCTTGTTAATCAGGCCTTGCGGCTCCTTTACATATAATTCCTCCCTTCCTCAGCAGGCCCAGCATATCCCAGGTGGACGGGCCCTCAGAGAATGACCATAATGGCATTGCTGTCCTGTAAGACATCTCCCTCACAGTCTTCCAGAAATCAGGGAGCCTCCATCTCCAGCCAGGCAGAGCATGCCAATTCTGCAGACCCAGTGGGTGCAGGGAAATGTGGACATTCAAGGAATTCAAACTCCTCTAGCCAGGTATCCAGATCCCCCCTCCCCAAGACATAAGGTCCCATGCCTTCTCTGGACACTTGACTAGACTGAGCATTCAGCCTTCTCTGAAGGTCCAGCAGTCTGAAAATTACGTCCTGTGCCTGCTCTTCGTCTCGTTGTGGCCCCAGATGCAGGGGACAGAGGGCCTCTCTAACTCGTGTGAGGGTGCCCCTCTAACTCTCCCACTTTGTTTTAAATTGGTCTTTGCCCTGAGGCAGTCCTTTCCTCTCCTCAAAGAATCAGTGATATTCAACAACATCAATCCAATTCCACTGTCCTCATCATTCCTCTGTCTCCTGGACCTCACAGAAGCCAGTGACACTGCACGCGGAAGTACATCTCCTCTGGCCGTTTCTTGTCTCAATTCAAGGTCTTAGCAATTGTGCTGATAAATGACAGGTTCTCTCGATACACCACCTCCAGTGAAGATGGGGGGGATGCCCGTTGCTGGTTGGCTGGTGAGTGATCCAGCTTCCCGGTACCGACTTTCTCAGGTTGGACTCCCTGATACAGAACATGGTATAGGGGTGTGAGGATGTAGGGGTCACTAAGTGAAGCAGGATAGGTGTTACAGATGGAATGCTCCTGTCCCCCCCAAACTCATAGGTTGAAATCCTACCCCCCAGTGTGATAGTATTAGGGGGTGGGGACTTTAGGAGGTGATTAGATCATGATGGTTGAACCATTATGAGTGAGATTATTACCTTCATACAAGAGACCCCTGAGAGCTCTGGCCCCTTCCACCATGTGAGGATACAGCGAGACGACAGCCATCTCTGAACCACGAAGCAAGCCTTGCCAAATACTGAATCTGCCAATCCCTTGCTCTTGGACTTCCCAACCTCTGGAAGGATGAGAAATGAATTTCTGTTGTTTATAAGCCACCCAGTCCCTGGTATTCTGTTATTGCAGCCCTAAATGACTAAGACAATAGGGAATGGGAAAGAGACAGCTAATGTCTTGGCCTGACGTACAGGGGCAGCTCTGGGGCGCGCTGGCAGGCTGTGGTACAGATGGTGCATCTGACCCGGGGTATCAAGTGATCATGTGATCAGAACTGCCATCATCAGATGGGCGCTGCCAGCCTCAGAGTCTGCATGAACCAGCAGTAATCTGGTGTCTGGTGAACGTAGGACATCCAGGGTCACGTTCAAGCAGGTCCAGAGCACACCAGTAAGCTTCATAAGCAGGTAGCCAGACCGCACATCATCTACTCTTTCTCAGCTCATCTCCCAGCATGTGGGGCTAATTATCACCAGGCAACAGAGGGAAAAAAAGAACCTGAGTTTGATTCATGGTTGGGTTGGCTCAGTATGCTGGTACCAGCTGAAAAGTCACCTCTGTTTACAGGTTTACATGGAGAAGTATGTCATCTACATTTGACCAACTGCAGCGAGAGAAGGCTGACGGCACAGCTGTCCATGTGGGCATTCACCCCAGCAAGGTGGTTATCACACAACAAAAACTGGACAAAGACCACAAAATGATCCTTGAAATTTAAAGCTACATCTCCCCAAGTAGGAGAGGAAAACGATTATAAAGAACAAACGACCGAGAAGGTGGGGGGATGAAGTCCGCTAATATACAACTTAAAAACTGCTAAAATGGAAAAGAAAGCCCCATTCGGAGATGAGGCTGAATGACAGTGGTGAGAAGACACCTCCCAGCGGGCAGAGATCCAGGCAATGTTCGTGGCCCTCCACTTTGGGTGGAGAGGGAAGTGACCCATCAACTCATGGGCCACATGTACTGATACGGGGAGGGCGAATGATCTCAGCCTGTCCGAACAACCTGATGAAAGCCAGACTCTGTGCCTGGAGCTGCTGGCAGTCATTTTCCCCATAATGGGGGCCTGCTACTGGACAGAGCTGGGACTGAAGGAAGAGAGCCGAGGGATGGAGCCAGTGAGACCACGGCCTGAAGACATTGCTCAAACCCTTGGATTCAGGTAAAAACTTGTCCTCCAAGTTAGCCTTTTTGTGTTTTGCTTAGACCATTTGATTGCCTTTGGGAGGCCCAGTTGACATACCTGGGAACCTCCCAAAGCAACGAGGCCTCCCTTCTACAAAGCTATGGGTGGTCAACACGTTGTACTTATAGAGATGGAGGCGGGGAGCTACAGAATCCCAGCCCCCTGTCTCAATTATCAAAAAATTAATGAAAAAAGAGGTTGTTGGATCTAGTATTTTTTTCATTTATTGGAGTTTGTATTCTCATTTTTAAATGGATACCCACACAGTGTTTTTAATATGAATTCTGCTAAAGAAACTTTTGTTTGTTTTTGGGGAGGTGGGAGGTATTTAGGGTTGTTTGTTTGTTTATTTGATGGAGGTACTGGGGATTGAACCCAAGACCTCGTGCATGCTAAGCACACACTCTATCACTGAGCTATACCCTCCCCTGCTTAATGAAACATTTTAACACACCAAAACATATCATAAAATAAATTATTCCAGATAAGAAAGAGCTTAACACATAAGAAAAAGGAGAATGTGATTACTCCTGCTTCTGAATATGCCTAGAGATCAGCCCACACCATCTTATGCCAAGAGTCTGAGTTGTAAAAACCCTCTGACCTATCTTTGATTGACAATCATGAGAGTGTAGCCACCCACAGAGAACCAACAAGGGGGAAAGCATGGACATTCTTGCTTACCTTGATGGGAAGATGCGTTCCACTCGCTCTAAGCCAAAGAGCAGAAGACTGGATTCACTCTAAATGTAAGAAATCCAATTTTTAAAAAGCAGCAACAAGAATCTATTTACAGCCACACCACAGTTCAAGACTGTGGCAGCTCCCACCGTTAGCTGACTCCGCCACTGACGTCAGACAGTATTGCTAACAAGCACACATCATCATTTATGCATGGAGTCACTGAAGGTCTGCTGTTTCTGCAGTGTTGAAGGTCCTGCTTATTCACAGGAATAGGAACGAGATTATAGTCTGAGAAGGAATGTAAATGTGTTCATCAATTCAGTCACAAAAATAAAACTCAGCTATGGGTCTTCAAAAAGTTTTGTTTTGGGGAACTGAAAGGAAATGAGGCATCTGAAAGCCAGATGATAAATCACCAAGAAGGTTCATTAACTTGGCTTCTTTCTAGTTCCCTTGTGTGTGGATTTCCACAAGAATCTGCTTTGTGAGTAGATATTCAGGCTGCTATTCCTTGGAAACAATAAAACAACTGGGGGCTTCAACTGTCGGGGGGGGGGAAGATAGCCTTAAATATGCATTGAAGGCACGTACTGTGTCCCATGTGATTTCCAGCATCTCACTGTTTTGTAGAATAATTTAGGTAATATTATTAATTTCACTTTACACATGAAGCAAGCAAAAGATTGGGGCACATGAATGATGCCACAGCTTTGAGAATTACTCCCTATTCAAATTACCATTCATTCCTTGACTAGCAATAAGTTCCTAAAGACAATAATGTTTGAGCTGTGCCTGATCAGGAAAACAGAAACCACTGTAGGTACTGAAAACCGAGGGACTTTGATTCAAAGAATTAAATACAGAAGTGTTGGGAAGGACAGTGACTTCAGGCAGGACTTCTAGCTGTGGTTAAGTAAGGAGACTGTCAAATGCTCTACCTTAAAAACAACTATAAAGATGGACAAAATTGCTCCTAAACAATCATTTCATCACTCTGAAAATTGACCGAAGGCATATAGCAATCTAAGAACTATTTACGCTTGAGCAACTGCTGGACTTGGTGGAAATCTATGGAATTCTAGTCTGTGGCTGAGCCCATCCATCTGTTCAATGTGGACTTCTGCCAGGGAGGGAAGACCATGAGGCCAGTGGTAGAGCATGCACGAGGTCCTGGGTTCAACCCCCAGTACCTCCATTAAAAAAATAAAGGAAAAATAATAAAGGCGGCCCACTCAATCTGGAGCAGTGGATGATGCCCACACTCAGGATCCTTGTCAGTGAAAGTGATTTTCCAGGAGCAGGAGAGTGGGGGAGGGCCACAGGCTCATCTCTACTGGCCAGAGGTTGAGATTGTGATTGGGGCAAGCACATTTCTTGTATTGCTTTGGATATACGTAGCAGAGATCAAGAATTCTCAAAAGAAAAGAAAGAGAGAAGGGGAGAAAGGAAGGAAAGAAGGAAAGAAAGAACAGAACAGAACCAACTCTACTGCCGTCTTCCAGACAGAGAGGACACAGGACAAAGTCCTTGCCCTCACAGAGCCTGTGTTCCTGGGGAAGCTTACATTTCACTGAGATGTCAGCGAGAGGAAGAACACATATTCCCAAAGTCTCTGCAGCTGGAATTCTGGGTTGGGTTGATAGTTGTAGGGACAAGAACTCTTTCTGGAAACCTCACATCTCACCATGTAGTAGGAAGCTATTATGTCCATATGTCACCTGAGTCATTTCTCCTCTTATTTCCTGTTCCTTCTGGGATGAATGCAATGGCTCCCATGCAGAGAGACAGGAAAATAGAAAAAGAACTCAGTGAGTTGCATTCAAACCTCCTAGAGTCACAGAATGCCAATGACTGAGGTTTTCAATAAATCCTGACTCCTGTCCCACGAAATACGTTTATGATTGTCCTGCCCATGTTACAAAGGAGAAAATGAGGCTCCAAAAGGTTAAGTAACTTGCTCTGGGATTGGTCTTCATGTCTCTTGACTCTAAAGTCTGGGATCTTAACCACTCCCACTCTTAACCTGTGCTGGCTCATTAAAAGTTTTGATTAATAGGGACTTTATGATCTGTGTGATATATGTATATACACGATGGAATACTACTCAGCCATAAAAAAGAATGAAATAATGCCATTTGCAGCAACATGGATGGACCTAGAGATTATCATACTAAGTGATGTAAGTCAGATAGAGAAAGACAAATATCATATGATAGCACTTACATATGGAATCTAAAGAAATGATACAAATGGACTTATTTAAAAACAGAAACAGACTCACAGACAGAAAACAAGCTTATGGTTACCAAAGGGGAAGAGGGGAGGGATGAATTAGGAGTTTGGGATTAGCAGATACAAACTACTATATATAAAATAGATACACAACAAGGTCCTACTGTAGAGCACAGGGAACTATATTCGATATCTTGTAATAACCTATAATGAAAAATAATCTGGAAAAAAATATATATATACACACAGGTATAACTGAATCACTTTGCTGTACACCAGAAACTAACACAGCATTGTAAATCAACTATGCTTCAATTTAAAAAAAAAAACAGGAAAAAAAAGGGGGACAAGGGGTGATGCACAAAAATTAAAACAAACAAAAACATTGTTAACTACAAAATGTAGGTGAGAAAAAGGAGAAAACTAACTACTAGATTTGGTAATTCAGAGGTCACTGGCGGTCTTAAATCCACAGCTGTGGCGTGGTGGAGAGAGAAGCCAGCTTGCAGGGGTAAGCAGGTGGCGCAGCAGGAATGAGTGGGTGAAGAGGACTATGGTGTGATCAAAGTGGGTGTCACTTTCAAAACTGGCTGTGAAGAGAAGCAGCTACAATGTCTTGGCAATGAGTTCCTGCAAAAGGTGGTCCTGGTACAACGATTTGAGAGCAAGTAGTTTATTTGGGATGTGATCCTGAGAAACATCTGTAGAGCAATGGGACAGCAAGCCAGGAAAAGGAAGGAGTCCAAAAGAAGGTCCATGAACAAGCAGGTTACAGCTGGGGACAACTGGAACTCTTCTGCAGATGAGCACTGAAACAGGGTGTAAGATACCTGCTTCTTCACAGATTTGTTCACTCACAGATTTGTTCACTGGACGGGTGAGAAAGCCAGGGCACTATCTACCAACCCTCATCCCTCATGGATGTTGGACAGCTGGAGCAGGGAGTGGGGGGGAAGGAAGTGTAATCACCCCAGCTCTTCTGGGCCTGCCCCATTTCTCCTGCTGAGTGAGCTTCCCACAGCCAGTGATTGCCTCCAGGTGGTGGCCGAGCTGTTGGCTTTGCGCAAAATAGGCAAGTACCCGTCCCAGGGAATATGGACAAAATGCTGGAGAGAGGAGAGCGCGTTCACATTACGCATTATGCTAAGCAGGTACCGTGAGCACAAGAAGAGCAGGATGGGGAGAGGTCCCAGGGTGTTCTTTCTCTAAAGAAGAGTAAAAGATGTGAAGTGCATTGCCGATGTGGGTGATTTATGAGGAAGTGCGGGAAGATTGCAGGAAATCTGAGAGTCCTCTCTCTGTCCCTCAAATGCACGCACGCACACAAAAGTTCCTTAAAAGACTGTGTGGGTATCAGAACCGAAGGGAATTTGAAGAACCACCTTCCTCTCACTTAGAACGGAAATCGAGGTCCGCAGAAAGGAAAAGGCAAGGCGGGTTGTGGGGTCCGGGGACCCCGGGGCCTGTACGCGATTATTCCCACCCGCGAGTCTAAAGTCACCCCAGGCTGTGCGCCACCCAGGAGGTCTCAGCAGCTGAGAGGAGCATCCGACCCAAAGGAAACCAGCCCCTGCCTGAACGCTTCGGGTTCTCTGCGGCCCTTAAGCAGGAAAGTAAAGAAGGGCATCTTGGACACCGGATGGGGCCTTAGAACTTCTTGTTTTTATCCACAAAATGTCCTTTTGAAATGGTAGGTAGAAGGCTACCGGAGGAAGCCCCCTGAAGAGGGACCTTCCGCTGGCACCGCCCCCTGGCTGTGACCCTGGGCTTCGGAGGACAGCCCCAGCTTCCGGTCCCTCGGCCCCGCCCGCCCCGGATGCTGCGGCTGAGGCCGCGCCCCCTCCCCCAGCCCCCGCACCCGCGGCAGCTGGCAGCCGGCCCAGGAAGGGTGCGGGGCGCGCCCCCGGCGCACAGGCCCCCGTCGCGCCCGCCGCGGGGCCGGCCGCGCGGAATCACGGGGCGGAGGCGGGGCCGCGCCGGGGGTGGGCGCGGCGTCCGGGCCGCGTTCGCCGCTCGGGCCGACGCGCGGGCGCCCGGGCGCGCGTGCAGCCGGGGGCGACTAGCGGCGCGGGGGGCGGGCGCGGGGGCGCGGCCGGAGCGTGCGGGGCGGGGCCGGCGGGGCCGGAGCGCGGCGGGCGCCCGCGCGGGTCGCACGCTGAGGCGCCGGCTGGCCGGCTGGTCCCTGCGGCGGCTGCCGGGGCGGCCCGGGCGCGCGGCCCTCCGCCATGTACACCTTCGTGGTGCGCGACGAGAACAGCAGCGTCTACGCCGAGGTCTCCCGGCTGCTGCTCGCCACCGGCCACTGGAGGAGGCTGAGGCGGGACAACCCCAGGTTCAACCTGATGCTGGGAGAAAGGAACCGGCTGCCCTTCGGGAGACTGGGTGAGCTTCCCCATTTCGCGCCCTCCGGCTCCCCCCGTTAGAACGAGCGCTTTTGTTTTAAGGTCAGAAACCTTCCCCTCCGACGTTCCTTGAGCAGGTTTAAAAAAAAAAATAAAGCGCCCCTAAAGGGCTAAACCCATCGTTTTTCATGCTTTCTTGTCTCCTAAGTCTGATTCGGGGCGGGAGTGGCGGTGCGAGCTCCCGGGGCCGCGGCTGCTTCCCGACAATGACCGGTCCCGGCAGCCCCGCGGCGGGGAGCTGAGGCCGCGCGTTCCCCGGATTCCGCGGGTCCGACGCCCCCAAATCGGGCAGGTCCGCTGGGCGGATCGCCGGGCCGAGCGAGGCTCCCCGGAGCCGGCAGCTGCCATCAGGCAGGAGTCACCTTGCAAATTTTCTCCACTGAGGATCCCGCCCTGCTTGTGTTGGCGCGGGAGGGATGCTTGTGTGTGTTGAAAACCCTGAGGATTGAGCTGCCCGAAGGCTTAGATAAACTGTCAGGGGACCTGGAAAAGACCTCTGGATTCTGAAAGCAGGAGCTTCAGCAGTGAGCCCAGGGAAAGGCGGAAGGGTGTCTGAGTTTAGACCTTCCCTTAGCTTCACCAAAGAACACGTTCTCGCAGTGGTGCGTTGGATGCAGATTTCACATGACAGTGGATTCTCTGCCCTCCCCTCCCCTCCCCGAGGGAGTTCCCTTCTTTCCCGTGGTTGAAGCTGCACCACGACATCTACATCTCCTGTAGGAAGGGGCAAGGGGAAGGAGAGGACCAGTCGCTCCTTTTTAGATGACGTAATCCAGAAGTTGTGCAGATCCCTTCAACTTACATCTCATTGACCTGAGCATAGTCTCATGGCCTCTCCTCACTGCACAGTCATCCGGGAATCGCAGCCTCACTCGGGGTAGCCATGTTCCCTGCCAAAATTCCCCTGGGGTGGGGACCCAGTCCTATGGCCAAAGACAGAAGGGGAGAATCCGTCATGAAGAAAAGTCATCTTTGCCTTGGAGAGCATCCCAGAAAGAGCAGTGTTCTGCGTCCAGGAGAGAAGAGTTTTTAGAAATAGGTGTGGTCAGAGGGTGGGGAGGGTGAACAGGCAAAGACTGAAAGTAGGCGGTTTGGAACTGACTAGCCCTTGGTGAGCTTAGAGAGAGAGAGGGCAGTTGGGTGGGAGCCTGTAGAATTGTGACGATTTGAGGAATGAAGAGGGTTTCAGCATAGCCTTACTGAAATTTTTTCTTCGGGATGGGTCCATGGACCACTCCTTATTGTTACGCAAGTTTATAATGTATGATGGAGACCCTGCAGAAGGGTTGAGTCCAACCTCCAGAAATCTTGGAAGAGACAGAATGTACCTAGAGATTCCTTTTGTTCAGCTGTCTCCCCAGGAAGCCTTCAGCAAGTATACCTTCCCTAAAAGAAGAAAACCTGCTTATAGTTGAAAACATTTATTTCCTCCTTGGTCTGTCTGCTTCCCTGCCTGACTTACTTTCCTCTTTGGACTGGGCAGTGCCTGGCTGTAAAAGCTTAGGTGGAATCCTAACATTAAAAGATGACCAAAATGGCTCTGTGGGGGCTGAAGCAGGGGTGGTTGGCACTGCAGTGAGGCTCAGGATTAGGGTGTAGGAGCAGAATCCTAGAGGGTCCAAATCCTAAACAGTTACCATGAAGTCAGCCAAATGATCAGGAAACAGTTGGTTTTTGTGGGAAGGAAGACAGAATCCCACAACCAAACGGCTATGTGCTTTCACTGTTGGGAATATTTACCTTTGGCTTAAAGTACACTGGGTGAAACGCAAGGAGATGTCCTGTACCGTAGGTGCAATAGGGATCAAGGAGGGGCAAAACTGAAAATGCTCTTCCACCCTAAGAAATAAAAACAAGGGCAGCAGAGGTCCTTAGCAGACCTGTGATGCAGTTATCATAACACCCACTCATGGGAGGGTGAGAATTGCCAGTTGGATGTGCAAAGCAACAGAATTTCTCCCATCCTAACAACCAGTCGTGAAATGGGAAAGAAGAGCTGGGTGTGACACCCGGCTCTCGCTCTGTGTGCTGGTGCTGATGTTGTCCATTCCCACCACCCTGTCTCCCTCCTGAGCCTCCTCTCTCCTTCACAGGTCACGAGCC
This sequence comes from Vicugna pacos, assembly GCF_048564905.1. Taxonomy (NCBI): domain Eukaryota; kingdom Metazoa; phylum Chordata; class Mammalia; order Artiodactyla; family Camelidae; genus Vicugna; species Vicugna pacos. The sequence goes on from NC_133014.1 coordinate 10,880,033, forward strand.
TGGGTTGATGCAGTTGGTGAATTACTACAGAGGGGCTGACAAACTGTGTCGCAAAGCTTCTTTAGTGAAGTAAGTGTTCTTTAAGACCTGTTTTCCATTTTCTACTGAACCGTTTTTAGCTTTCATACTGAAGCAACTTAAGCAAAAATGTAGGCTTGTTTTTAAAGGGCAGAAATCCTTTTATTTTAAAAACCAGCGAGTGTCAGTCCTTTGATTGCCATCCACACTTTGCTGCAGATACGTGGTGTCTTGGATGAGGCTCCCCAAAGCAGAGCCTGAGACAGGGCTTCTTGCGTAAGTGATTTATGGGGGGAGGGCTCTCAGGAGAAACTCGTTCAGAACCAAGGACAGGGCAGCCAAGGAAGAAACCAAGCAAAGACTTGGTTTCAGCTGGAGTCTCGCCTCAGCCTGACTCCACGGGGCTTGGGAGTGCAGGGCACCCAGAGTAGTCCCTTGATATTCTGTGCTTCAGCATCACTCAGCCATTGGCTGTAGGGGGCAGTAGAGGACATGGTTTCCCTGGCATTTCTGGCAGAGGCTGGTCCCTGGGTGTGCATGAGCCCTTGGCAGCCAACTCTCCGAGCAGCCAGGGGTCCCCTCAGAAGGACACCTGGGCAGAATGTAACCGTATCTGCTGTGCCGCCCATCTCTGAACTTACAACTAGGTGCCGTAGGAACAGTGTCATAGGTGGAAGGAAGCAGCGTTACACAGTGATTAAGATCTAGGATCGGCAGCTTGGGTTTTAATTTCAGCTCTTCTTACTAGCTTGTGCAAATTTTCTGATCCCACGAAGCCTCAGTATGTCCCTCATAAAGAGGCTGTGGGGATTGAATAAGGTGATTCATGTGGTACAGTGGGCATTTGACTCTGTGCCTTAGTTTCCTTATCTGTAAAATGGGGATAATAATAGTAACTAACCCAGGGTTGTGGTGAGAATTAATTGAGTTAATTTACGGAAAGCCTTGGAATAATGTGTGTGTCCTAGTTCACGCTGTAGAATTGAAGGGTGGGTATGGCCCCTAAAGTCAGGTGTCCAGTGTTCCCTCCATGGTGACTTGCGAGCACATGTATGTAGCCAAACAAATCGTTTAGGTAAGAAGACACTGGAAGATGCGACTCAATGCATATGCTCTTTTCCCCACTCACACTGCCCTCTGGGCTCTAGATGCTTGCTGGGCTGAGTGTTCATAGGCATATTCCCACCGTTTTGTTTAGACTCACTGCTCCTGTGACTCATGTGTTCACTTCTCTCTGGGCTGAGCTACTCTTAAAGGAGATTGAGGCTTTCTGAAATCTTCTTATAACATACTTACATGTTTCGAGTGTAGACAGCTGTTTCACCAGAACTAGGAGTAGAGTTGGGACATGGTTATTTACCCAGATTATTTGTTTAGAAATTTTTATAAAATGCTTACTCATTCTTTATTCCATGATGATTTTTTTCCCCTAAAGGTAAAGGTAAAATTTTGTTTTTGAAATAGAAAGCAGAGGGGGTGTGAAAAGTCAGATTCTCTATATTTGTGTATTTGGCACCTACAATAAGGTGGAAAAAGTACAGAGCTGGAGTCTAGAAGGTATCGCAACGTTTGTGACCTTGAACAGCGCCACTCGGAATCCCAAGGGTCCATCTTTGGGGACTCTGTCCCTCCGTGGCATGTGACGTGCACCTTATAAATGGTGACATGACTTATGCAGGCCTGGGGGTGGTGTGGTGATCACCACTCTCTTAGCTTCCTTCGTCCTGTCCAGTGTCCTGCGAGGGGCAGTAGTCATTCTGGGGGGTGATGGCTTCCTTTGTTGTTTTGTCTCTCTTTTGTACGACAATGTCATCTCAAGTGGCAGCTCAGAGAAGACAGCCGGGTTGCCCGTAGTCATGGCAGTTAGTGTTAAGTAAGGACGGTTCTCATCTGTACAAATGGAGCCCGTGGGCAGTGTGACTGGGCGCCCCTCGGGGGGCTTCCCAGAGCCTCGTTAGTGTTCTGTGCTGGACCCTGTACAGCAAGTGCCTGTCACTTCAGGGAGTTTCAGAAATTCATCAAGGCCCCATGGCCTGAAGAGCTGTCCTTCTGGCCCAACCTGGAGGCTTTCTTTTCCTTTTGTGAGTGTCTCCCTTGTATGTGTGACTAAACCTCCATTTGCAAGGGCTTCTCCAATGGGCCTGTGAGGAAATGGAAGGAATGTCTGGGACTTCCTACAGAAACTGGACTTGGTTCTGTGCAGGAAATGAGGCTTCCAGATGAAGGGCATCCTATTGACCAGCTGTCCAGCTGAAACCGAATGCTAGCCACATGTGTAATTTTAAATAAGTACCCCAAGATGGTGCAGTTTATTTTAATAATATATTTTATTTACCCAAATAAATCTAAGATGTCATTTTGACATGGAATTAATATAAAAAACAGCTAATGAGAGAGATTCTTCTTTTTTCATTCCGAGTCTTCAAAATCTGGTGTGTATTTTACGCTTATAGCCCATCTTTTTTTTTTTAATTCAAACTGCATTTTTATTGTTTATGTATGTATTTATTTGAAGTACAGCCAATTACAATGTGTCAGTTTCTGATGTACAGCACAATGTCCCAGTCATGCATATACAGACATGTATTTGTTTTCATATTCTCTTTCATTAAAGGTTATTACAAGACATTGAATATAGTTCCCTGTGCTGTACAGAAGAAACTTTTTAAAATCTATTTTTATATATAGTGTCTAACGTTTTTATAACGTATCTTAACTCAGACACTACATTTTCATTGGAAACGCTGAATCTGTATTTAAAATTTCATAAAAATCTATGGTTGAAAAGTAGAGTTACATACCCAAGTCAAGTTTTTCAGTAACTGAATTAAATACCGAAAAATAATTTTCCTTTTTTAATCTTTCACGTCTGTCAAAGAGGAATTTCACCTACATGTGAAAAGTCAGTTTTTATCATGGCAGGCATTACTTCAGCTAGGTTGGGTTAAAATCTGGGCTTACTGGGATTTTTTTTTGTCTCTCTGAGTCCCTTAAGTTAAATTCTATCACCTTTAACTTAAAAATAACTTTAAAAATATCTCAATTTATAATTTCTTTTCTTTATTTCTGCCATTCACTCATAGGCTGGGTTTTGCAAGTGAGTCATAACCCAGGCTTTACCGGTTCTGTTCTGGACAGAAGAGGGTGCGTAGCTCAGGGAAGGCCTTGGATGTCTCCGGGTGGGTTCCTCCCTCCTCTGATTCCTGGGGAGCAAGGGTAAGGTTGGTGTTCGGACTTGGAGTTCAGGGCTTGCATCCTTCCTGTTTCTTCCTATCTTTGTGATCTTGGGAAGTGTTCTTCTCTGTGACCCAGTGCGTCATCTTTGAAATGTGATGCTGTTGGCCTCCCCCAGGGGTCTGATTCCCCAGGAGATGTGGTGGGAAGCCCTGATAAGCCTGTGTGTTTATTAAGTGCCTGCTCAGGGCCTGACTTTATCTTCTGTTGTGTAATGTTATTGGGGGTGAGGGTGGTATGTGGACAGGAAGTGTGTTTAGTGATGAGCACTGGAGCCCCCTGTCCTGTTAGAAAGATTCTTCCTTATTCTGTCGCTGAAGCCAGGCTGAGCTAAAAGCAAGAAATGAAGAACTAAAATAAGTCGTTAGAGAACTCCGATTCCTAAGTATTAGCCTCTTGTCTCCAGCGTTGGGCCGAGATAGTACTTTTGCTAGTCATCCGAATAATTTTCCCAGCTCTCCACTGCATTTTTTTAATGTGGGTCTAGCTCAGCTACAGCATATTTGTTGAAAAGATGTTGGCTCAGGATGACTTCTAGTTAAGTTCCCTTAGAGATGCATTTTTAAAGGAGCTATAGTTCTGGGTATTAAACCCCTTTTGAATTAACTGACGGGAGCGTGCCTGTAAGGTCACACAGGACAGCTGTGCGCTGCCCAGTGGTGCAGTGGAGGTCGGCCCAGGGAGGCCAAGAGCAGAGAGACCAGCTCCTGCCCCAGGCCACGCCCTGCCTCCTCGGAGAGCTCTGGGGAAAAAGCGCCATCCTTTCCGAATACAGTGACAGAGTGTACAGAACAGAGACTGACCCTCTATCATCTTCCAGGCTCATCAAGACAAGCCCAGAACTGGCCGAGTCCTGCACGTGGTTCCCTGAGTCCTATGTGATTTATCCAACTAATCTCAAGACCCCAGTTGCTCCAGCTCAGAATGGAATCCACCCCCCGATCCATAGCTCAAGAACAGACGAAAGAGAGTTTTTCTTGGCTTCTTATAACAGAAAGAAAGAAGATGGAGAGGGCAACGTTTGGATCGCAAAGTCATCCGCCGGTGCCAAAGGTGAGGTGGCACTGCTGCCCCTTCTCTCTTCCTGGAGGTTCCCGCTGTGCTTTGTTTGGTCACTTGTTAGATTTGAATGATGCCTTTCCATGAGTGACTACTCTCATCTGAATCCTCTAGGGCAGAGACCACGTCTAGTTATGTAGTTTTGTATATCTACGTTCTGAAGACTTAGAACTGTGTATCTGCAGCTGAAGTTTTTCCCTTTGTGCTCCAGATCCTACGGCAGGCATTTTACTCTTAACGTGTGTGAGCTAGAATTCATTTCCTTCCCAACTCTGCCCACCCAGCCTGCTCGGCTTCCCACCTTCCCATGTAGTGCACGGTCCCGCCCTTCACCAGGGCTCTGACGCCCCAGCCCTGCAAGTCATCCGTGGCTGCTCTTCCCTTGACCGTCTATGCCGAGTGCATCAGCAAGTCTTGCTGACTCCGCTTTCACAACACAGTCTGAAGCAGACTTTTTCGTGCCATTTCCATGGATCTCACTTGTTCTCTCAAATCTGTGCCGCTGCAGCACCTGCTCCTAGCAGTTCTGCTCCCGGGCAGGGTGAGGTTTCAGAAACACAAACGTGATCCTGTTACTCCCTGCTGGAGACTTAGCAGCTGGCTTCCCAAGGCACTTAGAATAAACTCCGGAGTCCTGCTGGAAGTCTACACCACTTGACATTTGTCCGTAGCTCTGATCTCATCCCCTATTTTTGGCTTTGCTCACTGTGCTGGGGCCACAGCGCCGTCCTAGCATCCCTCAGATGCTCTAAATCTGTCTCTGTCCCTGGAATGCACTTTCGTGGACGATTTTCTGTTTCTCAGCTCAGATGTTGCCTTGTCAGGAAGGCTTTTCTGATCTAAAATAGCCCCTGTGCCCTTTGCTTTCTGTCCTTTACCCTGCTTTATTTTCCCTGCTTGCATGAACCTCTTCCCAGCCCTCTGTTACATGTTTGTTCATCTGTTCATCTCCCCCATAATCCTGCAAGCTCCATATATACACAGACTTTCTGTCTTGTTCATCTCTGTACCCTCCCCATGGGCACTTAATAAATGCGTGCTGAATGAATGCGTAGAAGGCAAAAGGTATGTAATATTAACTCAGGCTTAAAGTCTAGGGTGTTCCCAGTGTAATGAACACATAACATAGTTTCTGTCGATAACTACCATCAGATGCTCTTTTGTTTGTTTGTTTGTTTTGCGGGGTAGTAATTAGGTTTATTTGTTTGTTTATTTAAGGGAAGTACTGGAGACTGAACCCAGGACCTCATGCATGCTAGGCATGCACTCTACCACTGAGCTATACCCAGCCCTCTAGGTGCTCTTTTTAAAAACCATTCCATTTTGAACTTAGTTCTTCTTTTATTGCCTTGGAAGGCCATCTGACCATTGGTCCAGTGGGCCTCACCTTCTTTTCCACCAGCCATGAGACAGGAGGGCATCACCTGGAATCTCCTGGAAGTGGGAGAGTTGGGCTTTTGCCATAAGCCATGTGCCTTACCTACTGCTCTCTCCCTTTTTGTGACCTCTTCTCAAGGACTGTCCCCTAGCTTTGTGCTAATAGTAAATGGAGGCATTGAAAGAGGAAATAGTCCTCCACAGTATTCCAGATTCTTCCTGTGAATTGGGGCTGGAGTCAGGGTGGCCACTGTAAGGACATCTTGTGTCATGGACTTGAGAACCAGGAGTGAGGCAGGACCCTTGGCAGAAGGACCTGCCAAGTCATAGCAGTGATCCCACCTGGGTGGTCTCTGGACTGTCACCAACACGAGACAGAGTGATGCTCAGCAGTAGAGAGAGGTAAAGAGAAATTATAATGCCAAACAAAGAAGACATTTTACTTTAGGAGTTGAGGGTATAAGTGGTGTGGATTTGTTTTCTTTGGGAATTACAAAATAAAGCCAATAGGCTGGAGGAGAGGGTACAGCTCAGTGGTAGAGTGTATGCTTAGCATGCATGAGGTCTTGAGCTCAATCCCCAGTACCTCCACTTAAAAAATAAATAAGTAAATAAACCTAATCTCCCCCTCCAATAAATAAAAAACAGTAGGCTGAGTAAATGACTTTTATTCTTGTTAAACAAATATTTAGTACCTGCTACATGCTGGGTATAGTTGGCTTAACTGTACTACACTGTGTGCAGTATTAAGCTACTGTTCACCACCTCCACCTCCCATCTTAGATCTGAGTCACGTTCGCCTCTCACCAGGAGCATTGCTCCCTGTCTTCCTGTCCTTGGCCGTTCTCCAGAGTCTACACAGAATAGAGTAGACAGAGATCCTGTTAAAGCCCAATCAGACCGTGTGACATCTGTCTCTCTGGGGCCAGGACGACACCTGGCATGCAGCAGAGGTTCAGTGTGTGTAGTGAGTGGGTGAATGAAGGAATGAGTGAATAAGAAAAGTAATGAATGTTTGGAGATACAGAGATAAATGAGACAGACACGATTCTCTTGCCTTCATGGACCCACAATCTAGTCTGAAAGAAGGTGTATCTGTTTCCAGATAAACTAAAAGTTGAGATGGGAACAGAGAACAAAAAAAACACAGTGACTGTGACCTCGAAGCTCCTTGATGAACCCCAAACTTCCTACATAATTTAGTGGGGATATAAACAAACACCCTCCAGGTTTAGTTAATGAGAATATAACAAATCATATGAGAAATACAGCTAACAAACACATGGAAACATGCTACACTAGTGTCCAAAACTTGCAAAATAAATGTGGGGTTTATGTATCATTTTACATCTACAAAATAAGAAAACAAAACCCTTTAGTGATAATTGTTGCTGAAAGCTTGTGAGCTGCTCCCTCTTAGTGGTACACATTCCTTTGAAGAAGCAGTAGGGTGACACAGAGCAAGAGTTGTAAAGAATTCATATATTTTGACCCACTCATCTCATTCCTGAAAACTTACTCCAGGGAAATATTTTAAAAGAAACAAAGGTGACCTACAGCAAAGACATTTGCCACTATGTTATCTGTAATAGCAAAATTTTATTTAGAAACATCCCTGTTGTCCAGCAATCAGTAAACACATGTAATCTTTTATATCCACACAATGGGATATTTCTTTGGTCAGTAACATAAATGTGAAGTTAGTATTGAAACAGTGAAAAATATTCGCAATATGAAGTGAAAGAATATGAGATGAGTTCACTGTGATTGAACCTGCCTTTGCCTGAGTAGTGTTCCATTGCCCATAAAGGAAAGTACTATGAAAAAAATGAAAATAATTATGTTAGGAAATAAGACTATGGGGAAGTTTCAGGGCATTAGTAGGAAAATGATGTTTATTCTAGGATGATTATTCTAGAAGCAGTATGCAAGGTGCTGTGCCGGAGGAGAGACTGAGGTCTGTACTGAAGAGTTGGTAGGTGGAAGTAAAGAGTGACCAGGGAATCTGAGTGTGGTTCCTAAGAGAGATGAAATGGAATTGAATTATGTTCATTACAAAAGGAGAGGAAGGGAACTTTTCCAAATTGGTTTGCTGTTTCTTGTTTAAAAGGCTAACCAAATGTGACAGAAATGGGGTAGTTGTAAAAGGGGTTGGCTTTTAGGAAAGATGAATCATTAAATTAATGAACTAATTTGTACTGAATTAAGCATGAGACCCAAGTAGAGATATGCTATGAATCTAAAGCATAGGTAGGAGATCCTAGAAATAAAAAGTGAGTCCAGCAACATTGTAGGGTATGAGATCAACACACAAAAATCAATTGCATTTCTGTCTCTGTCACCTGTTGATGCCTTGCTCTCCACAGTCTGGTCACATTCCTTCCTGTATGTTCCAACCTTATTTTCTTCATGCAATTTCCTTATGTAAGCTATTTCTTATTGAAAATAATATCTCTAATGCTGGTTGATAGATGAGAAAATAATGGGAAGAAAGTAAGGCGATACATACATTTTTATAATTAAAAAAAATTATCCTTGAAAACACATGACATTAGAGGGAAATGGAAAAGTTAACCATAGTCTTATTTCCTAACAGAATTATTTTTATTTTTTCATATTACTTTCCTTTATGTACAGGCAAAGACAGGTTCAATCAAACTCATCTCACATTCTTTTTCAATTCATACTAACAATGAACATGTGAAAACCGAAATTTTACGATACTAATCACAGTCACCCCAAAGAAAATGAGATGCTTCGATGTAAACTTACCAAAACATGTACAGGGTGTATATGTTGAAAATGACAAAGCAACTGTGAAGGAAGTCAAAGAGGACCTAAATAAATGGACAGACATACCATGTTCATGGATTGCAAGACTCAACATAGTGAAGATGTCACTTCACCCCAGATTGGTCTGTAGTTTTGAAGTGACTGCTATCAAGACGTGAGCACGTTTTTCTGTAGACATACAGCTTCTTCTGAAATTCATATGGAAAGGCACAGGCCCTAAAATAGCTTAAATAATATTGAAAAAGAAGAGTAAAGGGGGAAAAAAATCACTGTCCCTAATCCCAAAGTGTACTGTAAAGTTTCAGTAATCAGTACACTGTGGTGTTGGTGGAGGGAACAGAAATGTGAATCGGCAGGACAGAGAGACCCACACACATATAACCACCTATTTTTGACAGTGATGCAGAAGCAGTTCAGAAGAGGAAGGCTGGACTATGTACAAATGATGCTGGAGCAGATGGATATCCATAAACTAAAAAAAAAAAAAAAAGAACTTCAACCTAAACCTCACACCTTATACAAAAACTAACTCAAAATGGATCATGGGCTTAAATATAAAATGTAAAATTATAATTTTTTGGGAAAAAAATAGGAGATAATGCTAGGCAGAGAGTTCTTAAACTTGACACCAAACGTATGATCCACAATAGTAAAAATTGATCAATTGCACCTCATCAAAATGAAAACTTCTGTTCTGTGAAGGACCTAGCCAAGAGGATGAGAAGATAAGCTACGGACTGGGAGAAAATATTTTCAAGCTGTGTGTCTGAAAAAGGACTCATATGTAGAATATATACATAGCGTTCAAAGTTCAACAGTTTAAGAAAGAGGCGAAGGGGGGCAATCGAATTAGAGAATGGGCAGAAGACATGAAAGCATTGAAAAGGCTCTACAGATGAAAAATAAGCAAATGAAAAGATTTTCAGTGTCATTAACCATTCGGGAAATGCAAATTAAAACCACAGTGGGCTGTATTGCACTCCTGTTAAGATGGCTAAAATAAGAAATGGTAACAACAGCAAACGCTGGCAAGGGTCAGGAGAAACTGGATCAGTCTTTCAGTGCTGATGGGAATTGAAATTGGTGCAGCCACTCTGGGAAACAGTTTGACAAGTTCTTATACAGTTAAACCTGTGATAATCATTCGCCCCCAAAATTACATATTCATTTGCCCCAGAGAAACGAAAACTTCCGTTCACACACAAACCAGTACGCGGTTGTTCACAGATGCTCTATTTGTAATGGCCCAAACTGGGAACAACTCAAATGTCCTGCAACAGCTCAATGATGACACAAGCTAGGGGGAATTGATCCCATGAGATACTACACAGCAGTAAAAGAGAATGAGCCATTAATAAATGCAACAACTTGGATGAATTTCCAGGGAATTATCAGTGAAGAAAACAACTTCCAAGGAGCACACACTGTGTAATTCTACTTATATAACATTTTTGAAATGACAAAAATTACAGAAATGGAAAATGGATTAGCGGCTACCAGGGCTTGGGGAGGGGTGATGTGGAGGGAGGTTCTTGTGGCTTTGAAAGGGCAACATGAGGGTTCTGTGCAATAATGGAACAGTTCAGAATTAGAGAAGATATTTACAAATCGTATGTCTATAAGGTACCTGTATCCAGATTGTATAACACTTATAACTCAGTAATAAGGACAAATAACCAGTTAAGAAACGAGCAAAGAATCTAAATAGATATTTCCCAAAACAAGAAAAAGGACAAATAGCCAATAAGCACATGAAAACGTGCTCAACACTACTAGTCATTAGAGAAATGCAAGCCAAAACCATGATCATACACTACCTCACTCACACCCACCAGCTTGGCTATAGTCAAGAAGACAGAATATAACGTGTGTGGGCAAGGATGTGAAGAAATTGGAACTCTTGTACATTGCTTGTGGGGATGTAAAATAGTGTAGCCATTTGGGAAAACAGTTTGGTCATTCTTTAAAGAGTTAAACGGTTACCGTATGACCCAGCTATTCCACTCTTAGGTATATTTCCAAGAAAATTGAAAACATACGTCCACACAAAAAATTCATTGCAAATTAGCATTATTCATAAGAGCCAGACAACCCAAATGTCCATCAGTTGATTGACTGAACAAAATGTGATATAGCCACACAATGGAATATTATTCAGTCCTGGGAAGGAGGAATGAAGTGCTGATACGTGCTGCAACATGAAGCTTAAAAACGCTGTGCTAAATGAAAGAACCAGACCAGAAGGGGCCCCATACTGTCTGCTTCCGTTTATATGAAACATCTAGAAAAGGCAAACCTGCAGAGACAGGAAGTAGGTTAGTGGTCCTCAGGGGCTGGGGTGAGGAAGGAATGGGGAGTGACTGCCTAATGGGTATGAGGTTTGGGGGGAAGATGATGAAAATGTTCTAAAATTAGATTGTAGGGATAGTTGGAAAACTCTTATTAAATACACTAAAAACCATTGAACTTTGCAATTTTAAAAGGATACATTTTATAGTATGTAAAATAGATCTCAAAACTGTTTAAAAAGATACTGTATCATTTAATTTTTTTTTTCATTTTTTAGGGGGGGAGGTAATTAGGTTTACCTATTTATTTTTAGAGGAAGTCCTGGGGATCGAACCCAGGACCTTGTGGATGCTAAGCATGTGCTCTACCACTTGAGCTATACCCTCCCCCCCAACATTGTATCATTTATCTAATGTTGATGGATGCTTTGAATCTGTCCAGCCTTTTACTATTACAGTGCTGCAGGAATGTTCTTGTCCATTTGTCTTTATGCCCTAACCTACCTGGTATTTCTGTAAGATACAGTGTTACAAGTGGGGTTAACTGGTCATAAGCAGCATACAGCCTTTACAGTGGGAGCCAGTGACCATTAGTAAAGCAGCATGGATTTAGGGTGCTCAGACACTTTGAATATCCATAAACATGAAATTTCCTGCTTGGAACCTGCCATGACAGTGTTTGCAGCCCTACATGGAGAGAGAGTTGGATAACCCTGGTGCTCTTGTGTAAGCCACTGGAGGAAGGAAGGGACGCAGAAAGAAAAGTGAGCAGGCCAGGGACAGCGTTCTGTCCAGGTCTACCTGCTGTCAGTGTTCCCTTTCTGGCTTTGCAGAGAGCTTTTCCGATTAGAATGAGCTGGACTGATTCCGTTTTGATTTTGCCCTGGTAGGTGAAGGCATCCTCATCTCCTCGGACGCTGCAGAGCTGCTGGACTTCATAGACAACCAGGGCCAGGTGCACGTGATCCAGAAATACCTTGAGCACCCTCTGCTTCTGGAGCCAGGTCATCGCAAGTTTGACATTCGGTAATGCACCCGTGCCCGGAGCTTTTGTTTCACTAATCTGAAAACAAAGCAGTGGTGTGTGATGAGGGGTCTGATGTGGAGCGTGAGGAAGTATTTGACCATGTTTAATACATTACCAGTGGGGGAGGGTATAGCTCAAGTGGTAGAGCACATGCTGAGCATGCACGAGGTCCTGGGTTCAACCCCCAGTACCCCCTCTAAAAATAAACCTAATTACCTCCTCCCCAAAATAAAAAAAATAATTAAATAATAACAACAATAAATAAATAAATTGTTTTTTAAATGTTGCCCGAGTTGAGTGCAGCTAGATGGAACTGAGCTTCTGTACCTAATTTTCTGTTTTTCTTTCACCATTTCTCTTGTCTTTCTAGAAAAGGTTACTAAGATGATGCATTTTCTTTTCTTTTCTTTTCTTTTTTTAAATATTCTCTCTAATGAAGATGACTTGCGGATCCCGAGAGATGGGTATCGCTGTGTGGGGCTTGCTTATGAAAGAAGCAGAGGGACAGACAGAACACATGACCCAGACACAGCAGATCGTGTGACCCTGCGAAGACTGTGTCATCATTTTATGATGTGTGTCCCACATTTTAAGGGTTTCATGAACACACCTCAGGGTTTTGGACTTTAACCTTCTGAGCGAAGGACCTGGCAAGGAGAAAGAGGTTTTGTGGCGCTTTCGAAAGCTGAGCAGCCCCGGCCCTACCTTGCTCTTGGCCTTGCTGTCACCTCCCCAGTGAGGACTTTTTGTCACCTTGACGCCTTCATATTGACCTGCTGCTCTTGAACACCAGTCCTGTCAGATCAGCTTCAACAGAAACAGTCTTAAGATTACTAAAAGAGCAAACACGCCAACTGGGGGTTTCATAGATTAAACATAAAAGCCAAACCACTCATCTCTTCAAAATGGTGTGTCTTTTGAATGTTCAAAGTCTTCCTTGTCATTTATGGTGAAATGTTTTGTTTGCCCCCTTACAGGGATAATCCACTGTCTTGTCATCGCCTGCCTTGTCTTAATTTTTGAACCTACCTCCTTGCTCTGTTTCCTCCCAGAAAAATCACAGGGTGGGGAATGATATATATAATACGGAGAAACTTGGGGTAACCCGAATAAACTGGTATTTTGATTGACTTGCAGAAGCTGGGTCTTGGTGGATCATCAGTATAATATCTACCTCTACAGAGAGGGTGTGCTTCGGACTGCTTCCGAGCCGTACCACACGGATAACTTCCAGGACAAAACCTGCCACTTGACCAATCACTGCATTCAGAAGGAGTACTCAAAGAACTACGGAAAGTATGAAGAAGGGAACGAAATGTTCTTCGAGGAGTTTAATCGGTACCTGACCAGTGCTTTGAACATTACCCTGGAAAGCAGTATCTTACTACAAATCAAACATATAATAAGGTAAATTAATTGTATCTCCTTCGGTTGTAGGTGTCTTGCAGAAGCGTTGGGAGTTTGTGCCTTTCAAGGAAATGTTTTGTTTAAGTTGTCTAATTTAAGGACAAAAATTATTTCCTATATCCCTTTAATATCCTTTTAAGATCTGTAGGATCTGAGTTGGGGGAGCTATAGCTCAGGGGTAGAGTGTGCGCCTTGCATGCACGAGGTCCTGGGTTCAATCCCCAGTACCTCCATTAAAATAAATAAACTTAACTAACTTCCCCCCAAAATAAATAAATTAATTTAAAAAACAGTTTCTGTATTTTTTAACTATTGTAAAATGGTTTGCAACTGAGACTCTGTGTAGCCTGCAAAACCTAAAATAATTACTGTCTGGCCATTTGTAGAAAAATGTTGCCAACTCCTGACTTACAGGCCTGTTTCTATTGTCTGGTTTTCTCTGGTCTTAACATGCCTGGAGATAATTTTGTAATGTTATTATTCATTTATGACAGTTTACTAAATCCAGTAAAGATTTTTTAAATTGAGGTATCATGTGCGTACAGTAAAGTTCACAGATCTTGAATGTCTAGCATAGTGAGTTTTTAGTTATGCATATGTTCACCTAATCATAACACAAATCAGGGTATAAAACATGCACAGCACCCCAGGAGAGTCCCCTGAACTCCCTGAAATACAGACTCCCTGCCGAGGACAACTGTTCTTCTGGCTTCTATCGCCATAGATTCATTTTGCTTCTTCTTAAACTTTATGTATATGGAATTGTATTATTTTTTGTTTGTTTTGTACTCACCTTATTTTAATATTGTGTCTGTGGGATTCCTGCATATTGTTGCCCATTGTAGTTAATCCTTTTTTATTTCTATGTCATATTCCATTGTGTGAATATCGCACGCTTTATTCCTTCTGTAGCTGATGGACCGCTGAGTTTTATGTTGTATTTGAGACCTGTAATCTATCTGAATTGCTGTCTGTCAAGTGTCATGGATCTCCCACAAGGATATCCCATTGACCGGGGGTCACTTGTACATAAGGCTGTGCTTTCCCCACTGCGTTTTGCTGTGTCTTTGTTATAAATCAAGGGGCTGTTGGTGTGAGATTCTGTTCCTGGGGTCTCTGTTCTGCTCCGTGGTCTGTTTGCTCTGTCGTCACCACCCTGTCATGAGGACTGAACCTTTTTCCTTAATGTATTCTTACACAGAGTCTAGGGGAATAATGCCACGGCTCACTCAGCGTTCCATTTCTTCAGGGAATAATGTGTGGTTGGAATTCTGACCCCAGATAAGCCGAGTGTGCAGAAGAGAGAATTCGCATTTTAGGCAAAAGATTTTTTTGATGTTTGCCGCACCCCCGTCCTCCTCGCCGTTCTGAGCAGTTCAGGGGACGTTGCTTCTTGGGTGCTGGAAATGCACCTCACTGCTCTCTTGTTCTATTTTTCCCCCTGCTAGCTTCCCCCAAACTTCCCACTCCAGCTGAAAAAAAAAAAAGATGTGCTATAGAAAGTCTCTGATGGTTACAAAAAAAAATTCCTTAAAGTAAATTATTAACTTGAGTTCTCAGCAGATAAAAAAATACTTCGTTTTGATTTAGTTTTGGCGCTCAGGTTTTCCTTTCTGTTTTGGAGGGTGATGTTTCTTTCACTTTTGATTCTTCAATATTGGTGGGGTTTTTTTCTTTTTTATCATGAGCATCTATTAAAATTAAAGTTTTTTCTTAATTATAATATTTTAAGGGACATTTTAATTAAAAGGGTGTTCTTTTATAGAAAAGAGATGGGCCATAGAAAAAACTGTGTGATCTGTGGCTTGCAGGTTAAAGATGAACAGGGAAAAGAAACTTTTATTCTAATTGGTTCTTAAGTGGCTGACTGCCTAAAATTATTTTTAAAGGTTTAAACACATCTGTAGAAAATGTTTCCTCTTTGGGGAAAAGGAGGGGGTGGGGGACTGGTGGAGGGAGGTTGGGAGAGCAAGACTGTGGCTCCAAGTTCACAGTTGGAATGCAGCCTCAGTTCTTTAAAGTCATGAGCCAGGACTTACTTAGAAGGACATACCTGTTTCCTTCTAAATATACAGCTGTGGTGAAGGACAGCTGTCACCTTTACTGTGTCACCAAAGTCCTCCAGTTTTTGCCAACAGTAGTCAATCCTAAGAATAATTCTATTCTATATTTCAATATCTCATTTCAACATATAAAGCTTTTAATTAAAAGCAACAATTTGACATTAAAACTGGAGTTAGTGAAAGAAGTGAAGGGGATTTGTTGCAAATTCTTTTTTTTTTTTTTTTGCAAATTCTGCTCATCACTCAAGTGGTGGTCCATTTTTTTTTTAATATGACAAAAATACATGGAAATGTGGCATAGCCCACCTGTTGGAGGAATCCACATTCACAGGGATCGTGGTGACTCAGTGTTGTGCTGGGAAAGCAGCCTCTACTTGTAGGAACAAGAGTGATTGCAGAATTTTCGAACAAGTAAGTAGCATCGTTTTGAGTAATCCGTTGGTAATACGTTTAAAAGAGAGAATTAAGTGAAGCTAATTTTTCATCGGCACATTTGATGTAAATGATGTAAAATCATCCAAGCGCATCTCCGTGGGCCTTCTCCCTGGCCCACCCCGTTCTCAGCGAGCTCTCCCCCTCTGCCCCGCAGGAGCTGCCTCCTGAGCGTGGAGCCCGCCATCAGCACCAAGCACCTCCCTTACCAGAGCTTCCAGCTCTTCGGCTTCGACTTCATGGTGGATGAGGAGCTGAAGGTCTGGCTCATCGAAGTCAACGGCGCCCCTGCTTGTGCTCAGTAAGCCTGAACGCCACTGTGTTTTCACAGGGTGGGGGGTCAGTTCCACAGTTGGAATAGCCTGTCTTGGCAAGGTGGCGAGCTCCTGCCTGCCAGGTGTCCAAGCCTAGGCTCTGAGTGCCATCAGGATGTACCAGCAACCTGCCAACGGGAGCACTTTGGGAGGACCCTGGCCAACAGGGGGCGCTGCTGAGTCATTTCCTCTCCCACTTCCTACCCGTATGTGTTACACATTTAGTTTGTGCTCAGATGGCTGGTCGATGCCGTGAGAATTTCAAACAAACCTAACAATATCAGGGAGACCCTCTCGTGAGACAAGGGAAGGAGTCAGCAGGGTCCTGTCGGTCGCGGAGTCAGTGACGGCCAAGAAGCTCAGGAGCTCCGTGGGCAGGAGGTGGTGTGAGAAGATACAGACACGGTGGAGCTGAAGCTGGGGTGTAAGAGGAGAGCATCACGTGAGCCAAGGGGGCGGGGACCCCCACGTCCATTGGGACCTTCCTCTGTGCCAGGCTTTGTAGGGGATGCACAGGTGGCCAGAACCTGCCTGCAGGCTGCAGCGTGGTGTGCTGTGGAGTAAGGAGAGATGGAGTTGGAAAGGCGAGTTTGGTCCACACTGTGGAAGGCCTTACATGGAAGGGAGTCACTGCAACTTAATCCTCAAAGACTGTTGGTTCTCAAGAACCACATTCATCGGTGTTAAGACCCTTTCATGGTTCCCCACGTCCACATCTTGGAGAAATTGAGATGATCTTCCAACTGGGTCGGAGAAAGGCCCACACCTGCAGGGGGCAGTGTTAACACATGACTTGCTCTTTCCTTGGGAGCCAAGCCTTTGCCTCTTGCTCCAGGGCTGTGACATGGCAGGTCACAGCCATGAGCATCCTTCATCAGTGGATTCCACCAGATTCCACCTCCTTTGTCAGTGTCTATAGCTAACGAGTACCTATTCAGTACCCCTAACCCGCCAGCCCCCAGACTGAGCTCCAGGTCACAGTCGTGAGCAAAGAGACACAGGCCCCGCCCTTAGTGGACAAATGATAAAACAAATGTAGATTGCAAGCTGGGACAAGCACTTTCATAGAGTAAAAGTTGTCAGAAGGTGATACAATTGAGCCAAAGGTCCCCTTGGGAGGTGGTGCTTGAAACTGAGATCTGAAGGAGGAAGGTGAGTTAAGCAGGCCAGGGATGGAGGAGAGTGGGATGTTTCACATTCTCCCTGACCACATCTACAGGGGGTGCCTGTCTTCTCCTGTCCTTCCTACCAAAGGTTTGTCCCCTGCTCTCTGGACCCAGTCCCCTCCCTCCCCTCCCTTCCCCTGTCCTCTTGCCTTCCTCACCTACTTTCTCCCTCTTTGCTGCACAGTTCATATCAGCGGGTGGTACCCAGCAGATTTTCCCAATTATTAAAAAAGCCACATCCTGTTCTGGTGAGCACTCCCTCCCTGTTCCCTTCCCAGCTACACTTCCGGAAAGCCACACCTGCACAAGCGGTCTCCTCTTCCTCAATTCCCAGTCACGCTCTGGTCCATTCCAGGCTGGCTTCCATCCCACCCACCCCGCAGAAACTGTTCTTTCAAGGTCCCCAGCTGAGTCCATATTGCACACTATGACTTTAAAATTACCCAGTTGCATTGCAGCCCACAGTTCCAGGCCAGTATCTGCACCTGTCTTCCCAGCGTCCTGCAAGGATGTCTGTGGATGTCTGACAGGCACTCCACCCCCAGAGTTGCCCATCACAGTGAATGTCCAGGTCCTCTCTTTCCAGGTCCTAAGCCAGAAGCCTGACAGAGATCCTGCCTCCCCCTTTCCATTACCCTTAGGTTCTGTCCTTCGGGGCCGCGTGGGTTCTGCCACCAGCCTCTTCAGTCCTCCGCTCCCGACTCCCTTCCTCTTCCACAGAAGAACATCTCTGCTTTTGCAGAGAGCCTCCTCGCTGGGATCTCGCCCTCTGCTCTTGCCCCAGGAAAGTCTGTTCTCCCCAGAGCAGCCAGAGTGGTCAATGGAAACCATGTTGTTTTCTAGCCTCCCTGTTGCACCTGGGATAAAAGCCAGGCTCCCCTCCGCCTGCAAGGCTGCTGCCTCGCCCCTGTCTCCAACCTCATCCCAAGCACAATTCTCCTGATGACTCTTACCTGCTGTGGGGTCTTGTACCTGCCCCTGGCCCAGGCTCATCATGGCTGGCTGCTGCTCTGTCAGAATGGCATCTCCAGGCAGCCTTCCCTGAACAACCTCATGCTTGATTTTCTCCAGCCGGAGCCTTGGTCGTTCACTTCATTACGCTAATTGCCATCAAATCAACTCGTTTTTATTTTCTTCCCAGGATGTGTGCACCGCGAGGGCAGTAGCCTTGTTTGTTTGTTTGTTTTTTCCTTTCAGTCCCAGTACTAAACACAGTGCTGGGCACATCCTACCCCATAAATATTAATTGGAGGGACAAAGTGTGCGTTGATGGTTAACACTTTTACTCTCCTGACTCAGTAACTGCTGGGTTTTATTTCAGTAGAGACATCGTTCTATCTTCCTGATGCGCCCTAGTGACATTGGTGCTTCAGTGCATCGGATTTATCAGCCAAGATGGGGGTTTCAGGAGCAGGGAGTTTCGGTCTACTTACTCTAAAGAGCTCTGAGAGTGTTTACGTGGCAGCTTCAAGTGTTTAAAGACGGGGATGCCACTACATCTCCACGGCGGTGGAGAGACCAGAATATAAAGTGCAGTCAGGCCTCCACGTATACGATGTAAGAAAGGAATAAAATAATTTCACTGTCTTGGTGGGGGGGGAGTGATTCTGTTTCCGTTTATTCCTGAAGCCTATCAGATGTTCGCTAAGCACTTTTCTGCAGGATAGCTCTTTGATTCCAAGCATAGATTATCCCAGGCCAGTCTCCAGATAGCCCGGAACACTTCCAGGAGAGATTGGACCCTTTATTTACTGTTGGCCCTAAGGGCTTTGGCTCCAGGGTAGACCTCCAGTCTCTGAATTGGAAAAGGTGAATCTGCCTCTTTTATTCCACGTAAGGATTGAAGGATCCCCAGGCACGGGAGGGTGGAGAAGCAGCAACTACTTAGTTTAGTCAGAGTGCCGAGTAACAGCTTGGACTTTTTTCTCTGTCAGTAGTGCCCATGCGCCTGGTGGGAGCTCACCTGATCACTAAGGTGCTTTGCAGGGTCAGGTCACGATGCTGGAGCCCGACGGAGGCCTCCAGTGATAAACCCCTGCATCAACGTTCACCGACTTCTTTGGGCTCCATCTCACCAGCTCCCACACGGCCACTCACTGTCTGTTGGATTCCCTTTGCTCAGAGTCCGCATGAGGGCAGTACGATCTGGGGGAGCAGCGGGGTTTTTAGGGGACATGTGAAAATGAGTGTCGTCAAGGAGTCCGCTGGATGAGGGAGACAGACACTGTCCAGTTAATTATACTGTCATGCTGTGTTACAATTGCTGTAATAGAAAAGAAACAAGAGTTTAGGTTTTGGTTCGTGATTTTGAATGGGGAGGACTCTTGGGATGGGAGCGCACAGTGAGGTGGCTTGGAAAGCCCCAAGGGACTCAGGCCACACCAAGAGGCAGGTGGGTCTCATTCTTGTGCTGAAGGAAGTAAACTTCAAATGCCTTTCTGCCTGCTTCTTAAGGGCGGATGGGGAAGAGGGTAGACAGAGGTGGTGACATGATGATGTGGTCGAAGAAAAGTCTCGTGAACCAGAGTTTCCATTGTTTTGCTCATGTTAAAATATGGCTGACTCATCTTGTATGGAAATGAGCAGGGTGTTCACAGATACACTCTTGCCTGCATATGGTGCACGTCCTACACCAGCAATCCGAGGATTGAGATGACTCAGCCAAGTGGACGCTGTGTCCTCTCCTCCCCTCCACCCAACCCCAGAATTCTCTTTGGGAAATGCCTTCCCAGGTGGTTAAGGACAAGCATCACGAAACACCAAACACAGTGTGTTTCAACAATTGTGGCTCATGGTGACTTGCCAAGTGCCAAGTTTAACAGCTACCTTACAGGCCTCACTATCCCTTCAGAAGTGAGAAGCTGAGTAGCGTGGGCACACTGGACTGTTGAAAATGGGACTTAAATTCGTGTGGACAGAGGGCAGGGGCTGGGGAACTGGGGAGGGGGAGAGAGGAGGGAGCAGTGGCTAGCAGGAGAGATGAAGGCCAGCTGGCAGCTAGGAGTTCCCACAGCAGATCACGGAAGCATGGCTTTGCACGAGCTTTCTTCCCAGAGGGCCTTACGAGGGCTTAGAACATAGAAGCTCCAGCCTCAAGGGCTGAAAAAGGAAACAGGGTTGGAGAGAAGGTGTCTGTGATGGGGAGGATGGTGGCAGAGATTTGCCATTGCATCGGGGGGATGGGAATTCTTTCGTGAAGATTTCCTGTTTGGTGGAGATTGGGATATAGCATCTTCCAGAAATCAGGGCACTGAAGACGTCTGT
The DNA here is from genome assembly GCF_048564905.1 of Vicugna pacos. Lineage (NCBI taxonomy): Eukaryota > Metazoa > Chordata > Mammalia > Artiodactyla > Camelidae > Vicugna > Vicugna pacos. Next base: position 10,900,475 of record NC_133014.1, read on the forward strand.
TCCTGTAGGTCGGGCTGGCCTGGGCTCCTGCCCTTCCAGCTGGATCTCGAGTGAGTTGAGTGTGCACATCTGGCCCAGAGCATCATCTCAGATGTGGGTTTTCTCTCTGGACCACAGTGGTCTGGTTTTCCCCTATGTTAGAGCCAGTCCTGAGAGAGCTGCCCTGTGAAATGGGCAGAAGCCCTGAGGGAATGAGTGGGTGGGGAGATGGAGGGCCTCACTGCTACGCTGAAGAGACTGGATTGGGGAGATTCCTGCCTCGCTTTTCTGCTTTGGTGGTCCCGTGGCCTCTGGCTGAAGTCCAGACCCTTGCACGAGGCATCAGGCCGTGCCTTGCCTCCAGCCTCTCACTACGATGATCCAGTTCCCGACATGCCCCGAGTTCTCTCTTTGCGGTGGGGCTGCTCCCTCCCTCCCCCGCATCCCCACTCTCCCTCCTTTTCCCTCCCTGCCTTTCTCCCCCATCTCATCTCGCCCTCCTTCTTTATGTCTGGGGAATCTTTCTTAAAGTCCCCTCAACCGCACTGCCTGGGAGCTTTCCCTGGGGAGAGCCTGCCCCTCCATGTCTGCCCCTCAAAGGCAGGCCCCTATTCTCAGTTGGAATTGCCTGTCTTCCCTGCAGTTCAGGTCAGAGCAGGAGTTGTCTGTTCACCTGCAAGACCTTCTAGAAGTAATTATTAAGTGGGGGCTTTATCTTCATGTAGTGCCCCCTTCCGTGTTTGTACCGACAGTGGACAGCAGTCTGGTAAATGTGCGGTGGAGTTTCCCAGGCAGATCCTGGTGGAAAAAGCTTTGATTTTTCGCTTGCACTTGGATAAGCATCCTCAACACGGTCTCTCTGAACCTATTTCAGGAAGCTTTACGCGGAGCTGTGCCAGGGCATCGTGGACCTTGCCATCGCCAGCGTCTTCCCGCCCCCGGACGCGGAGCAGCCGCAGACCCAGCCGGCCGCCTTCGTCAAGCTGTGACCCAGGGAGGTGCCCAGAGCTGCCTCAGGAGACACGCGATGGCGATGGGGCCCTGCTCCGGGGGAAGGAGGCGTGTCCGAATTGCACGTTATCAAGGCAAACAGGAGGAAGGGCTGCAGAGACGTGATGGGGGAGAGCGCAGGAGGAGAAAAGGCATCCTGCCCGGGAGTGGCTGCCCGGAGGCCCCCGGATGGACCTTTCTGCACTGCTTCTGAGATTCAAAAACTGCAGTAGGTTACTCTGAGCAGAGAGCAAAATGTTCTTCTAAGGGGGAAAAACAGGGATTTGCTTATCTTACGTCCTCATCCTTGGAGAAGTCTGATTTTTCCCCTAAGGCGGCGCTGTGGGCAGCGCCTCTCCCCGCCGGGGTTGCCGCCGTGGGACCTGGTCGGTGTGGCCCCGCCGCCGCGTTAGTGCCTTAGCTCCGGGCCCGGCTGCGGCCTCCGCGCTGGGGCGGGGGCGGGACGTGGGAGCACTTGGGAGGTGGCCGCCGTGTGCCTCGCTCGGACCCCGCCTCCGGCCCTCGGGAGTCCGTCCTGGGTTCCGGGCTGCGCGGCGCCGCCTCGCGGTCAAGGGGGTTTGTCATCCCGGGCCCGGCACGGTGGCCCCGGCGGCCCCGGTGCCGTTAGGCCCGTCGCCTAGCAGGGTTGGCGCGGGCCGGGCTCCAAACAGCAAACGCTGCTGCTCTAGGTCCGCACTCTGCATGTTTTAGAAACCAAGCAGCAAGTTTGCACAAACCTGTAAGCATCTAATAAGCATGAGAGACAAAAAAAAAAAAAGATGTCTTGCTTTACTTAATAGCTGGGTGTGATGGGTCTTTGAAATATGATGATTCTCAGTTCTCTTTGCTTTAACCAGAATTCTATATGCCCTTTTGCTGAGTTCCCTTTTGTTCAGTTGTGTTTTGTTTTGTTTTGTTTTTTAAATTTTAACTTTGGTTTAAAAAAAATCCTCTAGGGGTCAGGAGAAGGTAGAATTCCACTCCCCAGACCCAGGGGGCTCTTCCCCGTTCTGTTCTCCTTGCTCTCCAAGCACCTTCTGCAGGAGCTGGACTGGCAGGTTTTGTTCCACGGAAGATTCTCTGTCTGCTCGTGCCTCTCCGAGTCAGGGAGAGGCTCTGAATGTGTGTGTGTCGCCAGAATGGGAGGGTCTCTTAAATACAGGAGAGATGTGGTTTCAGAGCAGCACGAGGCATCTTGTAAGACAGCAGATGTTAACGTGCTGTGTTGGTGTAGCTGCTACTTACAGGATGGATGAATATCCTGCAGACTTGGCAGGAGGCCACATCGCTAGCAATAGGAAGACCCAGATGCTGTCTTGTGTCCAGTGTGAGCTAAATGAACAATGTGCCGGGGATCACAGCACACCTCCTGAGAAGGCCCCCTCCTCCCCCGAACACAGTGGGGTCCTCCCTGGGGCATTTATGTGTGCTCTATGGTTTGTCTCTACAAGGCAGAATGGTTCCGCAGTCAGGGGAGACTTACAAAGAGAAGGAAGAGCAACACCTCAAACATGGTGAGATGTGGGAGCTTATGGTAAAAAGAGGAATCATGATAGAAGTGATTTAATAGATGCAGAGGTGGGTTTAGGATGTAAAACGGAAGGCCTGACTGGCTTGGCCCACCTGGGAGTTTGGAATTACAAAATAAACGTGCTGAAATGCAGCACGTGCTAAAATCCAGAATACAGATCAGGGAGTTTGCATCCAGAGCAAAACGAAACAGTCAGTGATGAGGAGGCCTGGAGACCCAGCGCAGCTGATGGGTGAATGTAGGGGGGCTTCTGAGCCAGTCATGGTGAGGTGGACACCCATTTAGAAAGTGTAGGGTCCTGGGGCCTTGGGAAGCCTACATGGCGGGGACAGCATGGAGGGTTTTGTAGTGCTGTCATTACGAATGTAGATTTGTAGTGATCTTTTAGACCTAAATTCTAGGGACATTCAAGAGTTTTCCAGCTTTTACAGTGACAGAGCTAAGAATTCAGATGTTAGGAAATCTGTGCATCTTGATGGATTTTCTAAGAAACCCGAATTGATAGCAGATACATCAGGGAAGGAAGGCTTTAAAAAGAAAAATAGGCTTTATTATGTGTCTATTTTATGCATTTATTTCTGATCAGGTTGGGTGGTTGGCTCAGAACTGTTGCATGTCCTTCCATGATATCCTTGGCACAGGTGGTGAGGCCTTGCTCCCCAGTCAGGATCCACACGTGTAGTCTGTCCATCGTTGCCAGTTGCTGAGGGAGGAGGCGTTATCCTTTGGAGACACTGATACTGATCTTGACTCTGTCATTGGCTGCACAGCATCAGAGGAGCCCATGAACCTCTCTGTGCCTTAGTTTCTTATCTCATGGACGAGCTCGTTGCCTGACCCAGGGACTACCTCATGGGAATTTAGTGAGGACACATGAGATTAGGAAGACTGGAGAACCTCTAGTACCAAGGTTCTCCACGCTGACCATATGCTGGAATCACTTTGGAAGATTTTTTTTAAATGTCTATGTCCACACCTCCTCACTCCCGACCAATTAAGTCAGAACCTCAGGCATCAGTATGCCCTGAGATGTCTTGAAGCACTGCTTGAGAAGGAAGGCCAGACACATTATTGCCTTGGAAGAATCAGATAAGGTTTAGAGCTTTTTAAAAACTTCCATTCAGAAGGGCAGGCATTTCATTGAGAACGGCCGGATGCTGACCTACATGATCGTGATACAGCGATGCTGTCCCAGCAGGTTCGCTTTGCTCCTTGTCACAGCCTTTGGAGACTCAGACATGCTTTCATCTACTTAAACAGTTTGTGAAGCCTTGTCAACCAGTGTAAACAGATATGGATTTATAAGTCTGCTAAATACATGTGAAGGTTATTAATTAATTATTGAGAGGAAAGCCCCTTCTCTCCCACTGCACTCCCGTGAGAATGATAAACTCCACTTCCCCAGGACGTGGGTGTGCCTCGGGGTCTGTGTGATGGGGTGGAGCGGGTGCTGGCAGACCTGCCAGCTGATGCGCCATTTCCCTAGCGCCTCAGGATGATTGTCCCAGACTTGGAACATCTGGTTGTGCTGCAAAAGGATGGGGTCCACAGCCCCCCGCAAGCAGCAGGGATGCTGCAGAGGGTGCTGTCACTAAGAGCTGAGGTTGTGCAGGGTTGCGTCCACAGGGGCCCTGCTGTGGGCGGTGGGGACTCTGCTAGAAAAGATGAGGTGCCAGAGTGGGTCCCCCTGGCACGTGGGTGCCATAGAGAAAACTGTCTCTGATCCTGAACACAGAATCTGTATCTAAGAGGAAATGACTTCTGAAATAAGGCAGTTTTATGAATGTTTAAAATGCCTGGAGCATTAAAGGAATCATATTTCAAGTGTTTTTGTCCCCTTTGATTCTTTCATCTTATTGTGAGTGTTCACTGTTCTAGGATATCACTGGTTATTTGAATCCATGCTTCTACCCCATTGTACTATTAAAATTTTCCAATTTTCAACACAAATTATAGGACATGCAAAGAAAGAGAGTATAGCCCAAAGAGGGAACAGACAGTCAATAGAAACCATCCCTAAAGAAGCCTGGGCATTGCACGTGTGACAGAAAGACCTTAATTTCAGCTATTTAAATGTATATTTAAAGGAGTAAAAGAGGATGAGAATTATGTGTCACCGGAGAGACAGTATCATTAAAGAAATAGAAATTGTTTTTTAAATAGAACAAAGTAGAAATTTTGGCATTGAAAAGTATGATAATGCAAATGAAAAATTTAGTAGAAGTGTTCAAACAGGTCTGAGCTGACAGAAGACAGAATCAGTGAATCTGAAGTCAGTTGACATCATCTAGTCTGAGGAGGACAAAGAAAAAAGAAAGAAGAAAAAATGAACAGAGCTCTAGAAACATATATATAATATATATATATATATATAATATATATATATATATAATATATATATATATATATACACACACACACCAATATATGTAACAGGAATCCTAGAAGAAAGGTGAGAGGTTGGGGAAGAAAACACAGGAAAAAGTAGTGGTCCACAACTTTCCCATTTGGTGATAACCATTAAAGTGCATCCAAGAGGTTCAATGAACTCTTAAGTAAGATAGACTCAGCGAGATCCACACCAAGATACATTAGCCACTAAGAAAATAACTAACTATATAGTTTAAAAAACCCTGAAATGTTACACTAGAAAACACCTATTTAATAAAAGAAAAGGCAGTAATGAAGGAATGGAGGGGGTGGTGTAAGACACATAGAAAGCAAATAGCGATATACAGACATAAATCCTGCCTTATCAGTAATTTCATTAAATGTAAATGGGTTAAGCTCTCCAGTCAAAAGGCAGGATTGGCAAAATGGATAAAGAAACCAAAACAGCTATGATCCAATTCTATGCTATCTACAAGAGACCCACTTTAGATTCAAAGACGCAAGTAAAAGTGAAAGAAGGATGGGGAAACTCAGAACTCAAGAGAGAAATAGACAATTCATGAATAATAATTGGAGCTTTCAATCTCCCATTTTCAAGAATGGATAGAACAACTAGTCAAAAGATCAACAAGGAAGCAGAAACCACTATAAACCAACCAGGTCTAACAAATATTAATAGAACACTCAACCCAGCAGTAGCAAAATATACATTTTTCTCAAGTGCATATGACACATTGTTGGGAATAAACTAAATGCTAGACCATAAAGCCTCAGTGAATTGAAAAAACATTCAAAAGCCTGGGAATAAAATGGGAACTTCCTTGACTGGATAAAAGGTATCTTTGGAAAAACCCACAGCTTACATCATATGTCATGAAGAAGAACAAAGCTTTCTCCCTAAAATCAAGCACAAAACAAAGATGTCTATTGGTGCCACTTCTATTCAACATTGTGTTAAGGGTTCAAAAGGAAGGAAGAAAAGACAGGGAGAGAGGAAGGAAAAAAGGAAGGACATCTAGATTGGAAAGGAAGAAATATAACTCCCTTTTTTTGCATTTAACAAGAACTTACATATAGGAAATCTTAAGAAATCCACAATACCTATTAGATCTAATAAATGAGTTCACACAAAAGTGCCAGAAATAAGATCAATATATAAAATACAGTTGTATTTATATACACTATAAATGAGCAATTTGAAAATTAAGAAAACAATTCCTATGTCAACATCAAAAAGGATTACATACTTAGGAATAAATTCAACAAAAGAAGTTCGTTTGCACACGATAAACTAAAACATATTTGAAAGAAATTAAAGAACAGCCAAATAAATGGGAAGGCATCCCATGGTCATGGGTTGGAAGACTATTATTGTTAAGATGAAAATAGACCAGATTGATCTACAGATTGAACATAATCCCTATCAAATAGCTCAGCCACCTTTTTGTGCAGAAATTGACAAGCCAATCCTAAAATTCAAATGGAAAAACAAATGACCAGGAATAGCCAAAGCAACCTAGAAAAAAAAGAACAAAGTTGGAGGACTTAACACTTTCTGATCTCAAAATTTATTACAAAGCCATACTAAGCAAGACTGTGGTTTGGCATAAGGGTAGACATATAGATTAAGGCAACAGAATTGAGAGTCCAGAAATAAACCCTCGTATTTATGATCAATTGATTTTTGACAATGTGTTAAGACAATTCAGTAGTCTTTTTAACAAAAGCTAGAACTGAATCCCCACATGCAAACGATGAAGTTAGTGCCTTTCTCATACCATATACAAAAATTAACTCAAAATTGGGGTTGGTGGGAGGTTATAGCTCAAGTGGTAGAGCTCATGCTTAGCACGCACGAAGTCCTGGGTTCAATCCCCAGTAACTCCTCAAAAAATAAATAAGTAGACCTAATTACCCCCCCCCGCAAAAATGAGTCAAGAGCCTAAATGTAAGAGCTGAAACAAAAACAAAAAACTCTTAGAAGAAAACATAGGTGTAAACCTTCACGATCTTGGATTAGGCAACAATTTCTTAAATATGCTATCAAACAGCATAAGCAACAAAAGAAAAAGGATAAACTAGACTTCATCAATGTTAACAACTTCTGTATTTCAAAGGACACAACCAAGGAAGTAAAAGATAACCCACAAAATGGGAGAAAATATTTGCAAACCATGTATCTGATAAGGTCTAGGATAGAATATATAAAGAACTATGAAGACTCAGCAATAAAAGGACAACCCAATTTTAAAGCGAACCAAGAGTCTAAACAGACATTTCTCCAACGGAAATATGCTCAGTGTCACTGGTCATTAGGGAAATGCAAAAAGTCACAATTAGATACTACTTTCCATGTACCAGGGTGGATGTAATTTTAAAAAAACAACAGAGAATAACATACTAGTGAGGACATAGAGAAATTGGAATCCTCATATATTGCTAATGGGAATGTAAAATTGTACAGCTGCTTTTGGAAAAACTTGGCAGTCCCTCAAAAAGTGAAGCATAGAGTTACCATACGATCCAGAAATTCCATTCCTAACTGTAATACCTAAGAGAATTGAAAACATACGTCCGTACAAAAACTTGCGCATGGCTATTTCTAGCAGCATTACTCGTAATAGCCAAAAGTGGAAACAACCCGAATATCCGTCAAATGGTGAATAAATAAACAAAATGTGTATCCATGCAATGGATGGATTCCTATTAAGCCGTGAAAGGAATGAAGTACATGCTGAAGCACGGATGAACCTTGAAAGCAGTGGAGAGATAATAAGGACGCTCAACCCTTTTAAGACGTAAAAGAAGAGAGAATTCGTGTGGCAGCTGAAGAGATCAGTGATTTGTTTTTGTTTGCTTCGTTTGAACAGCTTTTCCAGCAAGTTTGTATGCTGATGGAAATGACAGCTCCTGCAACGATCCTCTCATTCTCTGCCTTCCAGGAGTCCCTGACCAAGGGAAAGGGAATGAAGAAAGAGTTCTCCTTAAAAGCAGCAGACATTGTAAAGGGAGAGAAGGAGGAATTTAGATCACGGCTGCACACATCTTGGGAGATTTGGTTATGTCAATATAAGACAGAAACTGAAGATAACTTTTTAAAAGAGATACAGGAATGGAAATTACCTGCTGACTTGGTAAAGGTGAAATTGGGGCAGGAGGACACTTTTGGGAGTGGTGAATTAATTCATTGTCTTAATTGTGGTGATGGCTTCATGTTTGTATACATAGGTCAAGACTTATCAATGTGCACACTTCAAATGCTTGCAACTTATATCAATCATACGGCAATACAGAATACAGCTGTTAAACACATACAGATACACAAAAGATGATGTTGATAGACAGCTGCAGGCATTCCCTCATGAAATCCGTATCTAGGGAGATAAGTGCTTCATAAGAACTCACAGAGACTTAAAGGATCTTAAGGCTAGAATGCACCTGGGACGCCCGCCTTTCCCCCCTCCCCAACCCCCGACCCGTTCAAGACTCTCAAGGTCTAGAAGATGCGGGGAGTGGGTAGTGACCACTCCTTGACTGTCCTAGTGACGAGCCTTTGCGACTGAAGAGTTGGGTGGAAAGAGCAGGCAGTTTGGTGCCCAACATCGGCTTTTTCCCTGAAGCCTGGACTCCAGCTGGGTGTCACCTGAGGGTCTGCATCAGCACTGATCGCAAAGCGGTCAAGGGGAATAGAGGGAAATCTCTGATGACCGCTCTCCGCCGGTCCTAACAGCGTGAATAAGAGCGGAAGAGGTCACACGCCGAACTGGGTGTGGAGCGGCTTTCCACCTTCCGAGTCTCGCCCAGGGGGCATTTGGGGCGGGCAGACCACTCTCTGATTCTGTACTGTTTTAATCCGGCCCGTTCGCTCCACGGCATTGGTTTCAAGTCGACCCTGTAAAGGCGGAGGGCCCAAGACCGCCGGAACAGGAGGAACTACATTTCCCAGCAGGCTGTGGGCGCCCGGCCTCGGCCATTCTTTCCGGCGCGTGCAGAACTGTCCTGGTTCCCGGTGTGGAGGCGGACGCATGGATCCCGGCAGCCGGTGGCGGAACCTGCCCAGTGGGCCCAGCCTAAAGCACTTGACCGACCCCTCTTACGGGATCCCGCGGGAACAGCAAAAGCCAGCGTTGCAGGACCTAACGCGGGCGCACGTCGAGTCCTTCAACTACGCTGTGCGCGAGGGGCTGAGCCACGCGGTGCAGGTGAGCGCGGCGTCCTCCCGGGCTCCCCTCTGCTCAGCGTTCGCCGGCGCCGCTACCCCCTGCCCGAGGAGGGCGGAGGAGAGGGGCCTGGCGGAGCTGGAGGGGGGAGACTGGGGGTCGGGGGTGGTGGCGTGTGAGGACCTGGGGGAGGAAACCCGTGGGAGGGGGTGAGGCTCGGGGCCTAGGATGGGGAGGAGATCCAGGAGGCGGGGGGAGTGGGCCTGGGCCGAGGTTGCGGGGAGGAGCAGCACAGGCCGCGGGCAGGGGTCCCACAGAGGTGGCTAGGGGGAGGGTGTCACAATATAATCCCAAATAATTGTACTTCTTGACTATGCTAGGCTCAGCGCCGGGCTGTGTTGAGGGAGAGCGATATCATTGAGGCATAAAAGTGAAATTCAGTAAGAAACGTTTAATCCACAGTGATTGGTAACATTACTCGGTACCGTTTGCTCCACGTGAAAGTGATTGGCCTGGAGGGTGATGGTAGCAGAGCTCGAGTGAAGATGGTGCGGGAGGGTCTCATTTAGTAAGCATCCCAGTGTTCCAGGCCCTGGGCGCTGAGGATAAGAGACAGTTCTTACTTTTGAGTGCTCGGGATTGTGTTTTGGGTGGAGGTGATGGAGCCGTGAAGGCAGCCGATGCCAGTCCTTGAGAACCGGTGTGTAGAGTACTTCGGGAGGGTAGCTAACCCAGGTGTTTGAGAAAGGGCAGGATGACATGTATTGAAAAAGACAGTGCATTCGCTCCAGGGGATTCTACCCTGAGCTTTTGCTGGGTAGGACTTGTGTTATGAGAGGGATGGGAATAATGTGGAGAGCTGTGCCACTCCCTGATGTCTGAACTCTGTTCTGCAAATAATACGGGAGACGTTGAGGCTTCTATGAAGATTAATATTCCTTCACCTTTTTGCAAAAGACAAAACTTTTTGCTTGGTGGGAAATAATTTCTATTATGCCTGGACTCTTATTGTGTCATGTCTATGAGAAAAATTATACATCTATTTAACAGTTAATTGGCCCTGGGTTTTATTAAAACGGTGAAAAAGAGCCCAGGATTGAGATGATCAAGGAAGGCTTGGTCTAAAATAATGAACCCCCCACATAAGAGATTTTATAGATAAAACGTGGACCAGCAATTCTCAAACTTTTTGTTCCCTGGACCCCTTTCCACTCTTAAAATTTTTGAGGGATTCCGAAAGAGCTTTTGTTTACTCTGTTAGAAGCTGAAATTGAGAAATTTTAAAGCTACTAATTCATTGAAAAATAAACCAATTCTATATTAACCTTTTTTTATTAAAAATATTTTTTTCTTAAAAAAATTTTTTGTATATCTTTTCAATGTTTGGCTTACTAGAAGACAGCTGACTCCTTATACTGCTTCTATATTCAATCTCTTATAAAATGTTTTGGTTGAAGTAGGTGAAGAAAATCTGGCTCAGATAATGATGCTGCAGTTTAGCTGGTACCATGATACTTTCTGAAAATGTTGTTCCATAAAACACAGGTAAATGTCTAATATTTATAAAGCCCAGGGGAAAATAGCCTTCGTCATATACTGTTTGCCTGGTTTCTTTGGAGTAAATTCCTCCATTCTGTTGGCATGTCTGTCACTGTCATCTTTTCAGGATGCAGTAGATTCTCATTATTTGGGAATTCCATATTCGCGAGTTGCCTGCTCACTAAAGTTTATTTGTAACCCCCAAATTAGTACTCACCAACATGCACAGAGAGAAAAAAAAATTTGAGTTGCCTGGTGTGCAGCCATCTCAGCTGAGGTCCAATAAGGTGCCACTCTTGCTTCTTGTTTCAAGTTCTTACACTACAAATAATGATGTAGTAGGAGAGAGATGCTCACTTTTTAAAGCAAGTTCAAAATGTCCTTTTCAAAGTTTGCTCGGTTTTTCCCATCCTTATGCTTTTTGTTGGTGACTTTGCTGTTTAAAATGGCCCTCAAGCAGAGCGCCAAAGTGCTTTCTAATGTTCCTCAGTGCAGAAAGGCTGTGATGTGCCCTGCAGAGAAAGTGTGTGTTGGATGGGGTTTGGTCAGTCATGAGTTAGTGCTGTTGGCTGTGAATTCAGTGTTAATGAACCATGACATGTATTAAATAGGATGTCCTTAAGCAGAAACACACATAAAACAAGGTTATGGATTGATCAGTTGATGAAATGTCATGTCCGAGACTTGCAGGAACCTAAGTTTGTACTTCCCCTAAGAACAGTTCAGAATTTATTATGTTGAACAAGGAGAATCGATTGTGTTAAGATACAGATAGTGCAGCTGTGTTTGAGAAAGTGAATCTTCTCATCGCCCTTTAAAATTTTATTTTTTTATTTTTGATGGGGGGTTTACTTATTTATGCTTCAGAGGAGGTACTGAGGATTGAACCCAGGACCTTATGAATGCTAAGCATGCGCTCTGCCGCTGAGCTATACCCTCCCCCCCAATCTCCCTTTTTTAAACAAATGCTCTAGAAAAAGAATATGAAAAGGAATATATGTACGTATATGTAAGATTGAAACATTACACTGTACCCCAGGCATTGGCACAACATTGTAAACTGGCTTTACTTCAGTTAAAGCAAAAAAATACTACATTAAACTAATGCTCTAACCTGGTAATACCCTGTAATGAAGAAGAATAGGAAAAGGAATATATATATACACATATAACTGAATCATTGTGCTGCACATCAGAAACTAACACAGCATTGTAAATCCACTATACCTCAATTGAAATAAAATAATAAAATAAAATAATGCTCTGTTCTGAAATCAGAAATATATGTTACAATTTTCTTTTAGAGTAGGGTGTTAAATTCTAAAGTACCAGTGTTAGATAAAATTTAAAAATTGAGGAAAAAGTCAGCTGAACTCACGTGAAGGTGGAGAACCCCCCTTATAGTCTTAGCTCGTTTTTGGCATTCTTGTTATTCTAGCACTAAGGCTAGGAGGTAGTTAATAAGGAGGAGAGCTCACTGATACCCCTTGCTCAGAACAGCAAAGCTTCCCGCAGGAAGTGGTGCAGAGAAGCAACTGCTGTGGAAGGGGAGGAACCACCGTGGCCATCACCTTCCCGCTGGCAGGGCTCTGGCTTCAGTATGAGGCCACGTGGAATGAAATGTACCCATATCTGCCTAAAGAATGGCATTGGGAGGGAATGTATAGCTCAGTGGTAGAGCACGTGCTTAGCATGCACGAGGTCCTGGGTTCAATCCCCAGTGCCTCCTCTAAAAATATATAACCTAGTTACCTCCTCCCACCAGGATAAAAAATAAATAATACAATAATAAATAAATAAAATATATTTAAAAAAAAGAATGGTATTAGAGTGTCAGGGCCTAAATCAGGAGGATGTGTCCATCTCCTTGCCCTGTTAGCAGGAGTCCCATTTTCTTGCCATACACGCAGAGGGTAGAGGGTAAGAACAGAGAAGGCAGGCGCTCGGTTCAGAGGACAGCTTTGTTCTGTGCACCATGGCATACCTGGAGCCTGCTACAGAGTCTGGCACGTAGTAGACTCTCAAAAACGTCTTGAGTTAAGGCATTGTAGTTTTAGGTACTTAGCGAGAGTATGAGTAGACGGGTTGTAGCTTTGGCTGTCTTTTTAGATGCATCTGTCATATTGGCATTTCAGCCCTCAATGCTTGTAAAACACATGGGATTTGAAGGAGTCGTAGAGAAAAAGTGCTTAGGTGATGCAAGCAGTTAATAGTGTGAATTGTATTTCAGGCGATACCTCCCTTTGAATTTGCTTTCAAAGATGAGCGTATCTCTCTTACGATTGTGGATGCTGTCATCAGTCCACCCACAGTTCCGAAGGGGAGCATCTGCAAAGAGCTCAACGTTTATCCAGCAGAATGCCGGGGCCGGAGGAGCACCTACCGGGGAAAGCTGACCGTGAGTACAACTCACCCGTTGTACATTTTTGACAATAAACCTGGTGCCTAATAAAGTTTATACCAGAATTCTGCTTTGTTAGTGCCGCCATCCAGGAGATCCCATCTCTTCAATCTAAAGCACAAAATCACTTAATTTATGGTCTTCTGCCTTAATCTTATAAAACAGTCATTTGTTCTTGTAGATCCAGATATTTCCTCTTTTATTAAGTAATTTTTTTTCTCTCTTATTTTCATTTAGGCCGACATCAGCTGGGCAGTGAATGGAATCTCAAAAGGAACCATTAAACAGTTCCTTGGCCATGTTCCCATCATGGTGAAATCCAGGCTTTGCAACTTATACAGCCTTCCTCCAAAAGCCCTCATTGAGCACCACGAGGAAGCAGAGGTACCTGCCGGGGCCTGGGCACAGAAAGGCCAGGTGACAATAGAAGGCGCCTGAGTTGGGAGTGAAAAGACAGGAAGCTTGTCGGGGGTGGGGGGGGATGTCTGGTTTTCTTTCTCTGCATCAGTCTCCAGATAGGGAAAATGCAGCACTGACGTCCTGTCGTGGAGACTTGATTAAATCTGCACTTTCCAGGGGATCCGCCCTCCCTCTTGCCTGAGTGCACCTCTTCTGCTAGGAATGAGGGTCATGTTTGCAGTTGGGCAGATTAATATTTATAGTTAGTTATTTATCTTTGTTTAACAAATTATAATTCATCTCTTTGGCAGGAAATGGGAGGCTATTTTATAATCAATGGCATTGAAAAAGTCATCCGAATGTTAATTATGCCTCGCCGAAATTTCCCCATTGCAATGGTCAGACCGAAATGGAAAACCAGAGGACCTGGCTATACTCAGTATGGTAAGTCGTAGTGATTTTTGTAATGTTCTTTTAGAAAAGTTTAAGCTGTCTTATTAAAAAGTAAATGCAGCCAAAGAGAATCTTTGATATTTTTCTCCCGTAAACATAAATTGTTTGCTTTTCTATTAAGCATTTCTGTATTATAATTTCCTAGTGGGAAACCTGCCTTCTACTGTGTTCACTTTTTTTGAAACTGGACACATGTACTTATGTTACTGCTTTTGAAGCTGAAGGCTGGCTGACTTGGCTGGAGGTGCGTATGGGTCTCAGAAGTCGTCTGGTTCGGGGTCTGTGGCACTCCCCTTGGGGTCCCTGGCTGACGGCCACCTGGCCTCTGTTTGATCGCACTCTCCGACAGTGCCTGGCTTCATAGGATAGTATTTTGCATTCTTGAGCCCTACAGGTAAACAATTTATTCTTATAGTTGAGCTAAAAAATCAGTGTCTAATGGTAGCCCGTACACACTAAGGGTAATGGCGTCTTGACGAGTCAGTGTCTCGTCATTCATCCTTTTGTACCACACAGTGCACTCTGTCTTAGCAGTCTTCGTCTGAAGCTGAATTACCTTAAAATCTAAAATTCTGCTTTTCTCCATTCGAGCTCTTGGATCAAGCCACTGTCTCGACCAGACTCCACAGGGTGGTAGAGATATAAAGCATATGTGACCAAACTGTGCAGGGCTGTGGGCATATAAAGTGCTGTAAGACAAGGACACTTAAACAGCAGGGACCTACGATACAGCACAGGGAGCTACATTCAATACCTTATAATAACCTATAATGGAAAAGAACCCAACAAAAGAATATACATATGTGTGTGTATATATGATGTATAACTGAGTCACTCTGCTGTATACCTGAAACTAACACAACATTGTAAATCAACTATACTACAATTTGACAAAAAAAAAAGATAGACCCTGCTCTGGGAGGAAACTGAAGTTTCATTAAATTCATAGCTTCAGTTACTTTGAGTGGTTTTCAGCCCACAGAGATTTTGCACCCTGGGGGACATTTGGCAAAGTCTGGGTACATTTTAGTTACTGGTCTTGTCCTAACTTAGTGGTTTGGCTCTAATTATTTCTAAGAGACTTAAAATAATTCAGAAAAAAAAAATGTTTGAAGCCGGCATAGCAGTGCTGAGTGTCTGATGTTTGGCTCTGTTGGTTTCAATAGGAGTTTCAGTGCACTGTGTGAGGGAAGAGCATTCCGCCGTCAACATGAACCTTCACTACTTGGAAAACGGCACAGTTATGTTGAACTTTATTTACCGGAAAGAGCTGTTCTTCCTTCCTCTGGGATTTGCGCTTAAGGTGTGACTTACTGAACTTCTTTCTTTTGTCGGGAAGCGGGTCGTTGGAAGTGGGACCCTGTGCAGAATGGAAAGGCCGCCCTCGTCAGAGTTCATGCGCTGTGCTGGCTGTGTGCTGCTCCAGGGCAGAGTAGATCAGAATTCAGTGGCTGAAACATCACTACACATTTCTCTCACAGTTTCTGCGGCCAGGAGTTTGGAAGTGGCTCAGAATTGGGGCAGTTCTGGCCGGGGTCTCAGGAGGCTGCCCTGTGAGATGTCAGCAGTGGCTGTTGTCATTTAGAAGGCTTGACCGGGGCCGGAGGATCCCCTCCCGAGTTGGTTCACTCATGGCTGCAAGTCAGCTCGGGCTGTTGGCAGGAGGTCTCAGCTCCTCTCCACGTGGGCCTTCCCACGGGCTGCTAGAGGTGGCTGTGTTTCCCAGAGAGCTGGCCAAGACAGGAGAACGAGGCGGGAGCTGCAGTGCCCTTTATGACCCAGTCTTGAGAGTCACACCACATTCCCTTGGTCACAGCAGCCAGCCCTGATTCAGTGCGGAGGAGCCCAAGGTTGTGGATGCCAAGAGGGCGAGGCTCATTGGGACCATCTTGGTGTGTATCATACAAGCATTGCTGTCGTCTTGAAAAACTTACTTAGATTCAGCAATAGAGGAGTGCTGATTTTTTTTTTTAGAATTGTTACTAAATGATTAAGATGGTTTAGTCATTATTAGTGATTAAAAAAAGAACCTTCTTTTCTGTTTTCTAGGCACTTGTCAACTTTTCCGATTATCAGATTTTTCAGGAGCTTATCAAAGGAAAGGAGGATGACTCTTTCTTTAGGAACTCAGTATCCCAGATGTTAAGGATTGTAATGGAAGAGGGATGCTGCACACAAAAACAGGTCCTTAACTACCTGGGTGAACGCTTCAGAGTGAAGCTCAGTGTTCCTGACTGGTACCCAAATGAACAAGCTGCCGAGTTTCTGTTTGAGTATGTGTGCTTTTGCCTGAACTGTTTCTTGGGGGCAGAGGGTGTGCACGGGTCCCTGTATTGATTGGCTGGTGCATCACCTGGGAGTCAGAATGGCCCAGGGGGTTGGATTCTGGCTTAGCAAAGTAGGGGCTCGCTTTGTTTCTGCAGCCATCCTCACCTTTCTTTTTTTGGTGGTTTCATTTGATTTTATTGTCCTTTTCAAATTTCTTCTTGAAGTAACTTCAAACTTGCAGAATTGCTGCAAACGTAGTACATTGGATAGTCACGTTCACTAGTTGTTGACTTTTTTGCTACTTTCCTTTATTAATTTCCTTGCATATATGTCGTTTTCCTTTCTGCATCATCTGAAAATTGCAGGCTTCACATCCCTTTATTTCCCCCAGGCTAGGACTTTGTCTTCTGTAACCGCTGTGTAATTATTACAGGAGCCCTGCTCTGGACCAGCACCCTCAGATCTGTAGCCACGAGCCACATGCTGAGCACTTGAATGGCCAGTGCAACTGAGAAACTGAATTCTTAATTCATTTAATTTTAATCAATTTAAATTTAAACAGCCACACGTGGCCCAGCCCTACCACGTTGGCCTCCACAGCTCTATTCTGTTCTTTTGGTAATGCTGTCAGTAAAGGTGAAAAGCAATTTTTCGAAAATGTGTAAGGACTCTTAGGTAAACAGGGACTGGGGACCTTGGTTAGTGGGACATCACGCAGTGTTAGCAACTGAATTGTTTTTAAGCTTTTTCTTTCTGTTTTGGCAGCCAGTGCATCTGTATCCACTTGAAATCCAACACTGAAAAGTTCTACATGCTTTGTCTCATGACCCGGAAGCTCTTTGCTTTAGCCAAAGGGGAGTGCGTGGAGGAGAATCCGGACAGCTTAGTGAATCAAGAAGTCCTGACACCCGGTCAGCTCTTCCTCATGTTTCTGAAGGTACGTGCAGGCTGCTGTCACCTCCCGTGGGACGGCGTGGCTGGATTCGGCAGTATTGTTTTCTGCATGTTTATAATTTCTAGTTTGGGCATTTTATGTAAGTTTTTTTTTTTCTGTTTTTGTTTGTTTAGCTTTAAGGGACTTAAGCAATTAAGGTAGCTTGTACCAGGTTCAGAAATTTCTTTTAATGTTTTTATAAAAGCTAAGTAAAGGCAATATCAAATCTTGGTCATAACATTAATTAATGATAAAGTGTAAACGGCCTATTTCCATGCATACAGTCAGTCCCCATTATTCACAGAGTCTGTATTTGTGAATTCACCTGCTTGCTACAGTTTATTTGTAACCCCAACGATACCAGTACTTGCAGCGCCCTCATGGTCACTTGCAGACGTACACAGAGAGCAGTAAAAAATTGTTGGGGCCTCCTGATGTGCATGGTCCCAGCTGAGGTCTTAATGGGGTGATGCTCTGCCTTCTTGGCCCTTACGCTATAAACAAGGGACTCCCAAGTGCCATGCTTTCACATTTTTGTGCTTTTTGTTGGGGTGATTCTGCTGTTGAAGATGGTCCCCAAGCTCAGTGCTGAAGTACTGTCTAGCGTTCCTGAGCACAAGAAGGCTGCTGCGTGCTGTATGGAGAAAACACTTGTATTTAACAAGCTTTGTTCAGGCATTAGTTATGGTGGTGTTGGCTGTGAGTTCAGCGATAAGAAATCAACAATGTAAACTAAGCTGTCACTCAACAAACACGTGTAAACCATGGTTAGGTGTTGATCAGCTGATGAAAATGTTGATGATCAGAGACTCCCTGAAACCTAGCCCTGCATCTCCCCCAGGGAGCCGTGGTCTGTCCTCGTCGGTGGGGCATGCAGGGACGTCGTAGGGCGTGATTACTGTAAACAATGAGGACTCCATGTGTCTGTGTGTGTCTAGGGGGACAGTGCTGGCATGACACCAAAGTCATTTTACAAGAAAGATGATCTGGGGTGGCATTTTATATTTTGAATATTACCCCTTAAAAGATTTAATCTAAGAGATAACATAATAATGACAGGGAAGATGGAGAGGACTGAAGTAAAAATTGCCAAATTCCTTATCTAGTCAGAGGTCCTGTAATGTACGGCTTCCTGTGGAAAAGTCTGTCGTGAAGCTTAAATAAATATTCAGGTGCCAGCTCATAGTTCATGCCCAGTAAATGCTAGTTAACCACAGGGAGGCAGTAGGCAGCCCCACGATAGGGGAGAGGAAGTTTAGCTCGTCCTTTCCTCTTCTCTGTCTCTTTTGTTTTCTCTTTCTTTTCCGCTGTTTCAAGTTTTATAAGATAAGAAAGTGTCCGTCTTTCCTACTGGCTTGCCAGCTGTCCTGTATGCTGTGTGTCGTCTGGGGACTTTGAGCTCCTCTCAGTGTTTTTGTTCTTGAGACGACAGGCTGCTGCTTTGGCTCAAGGTTTGGTTGTTGCTGCCTGTTTCTGGGATTGAAGTTGCTTTGATCTCTTAATAAGAGCGTTTGAATTAAAAACTTTTTTTTAAGGTCTAAGCAAGCCAGCTTTGACTTTTTTTCCATTAGTGTGGATCATCTGAATGAGGAGTGATTTTACTCCATCCCAAGGGATCTTTGATGATGTCTAGAGACATTTTTGGTTGTCACAGCCTGAGGGTGCTACTGGCACCCAGTAGATGAGGGCCAGGGAGGCTGTGAAACATCCCACAGAGCACGGAACAGCCCCCCACCACAAAGAACCATCCAACCCCGGGGCCACCGTTCGAGGCTGAGACACCCTGAGCTACAGACGTTTGTATGTTCTGTCTTTAAGAAATGCCTGACCTAGAATAGCACACTGAAGAGCTGTTTTTCAGGTTATAATTTAGATGTTTTCCATGTCAAATGTGTGAATTAGTGAGCCTTTGTTAAGGAAGTGTAGATTATATAAAAGTAAATATGAAACTTGTAATTAAAACACCTAAAAATTTAATTTTTTTTTCTTATTTCAGGAAAAATTGGAAGCTTGGTTAGTATCTGTTAAAACAGCCATAGATAAGAAGTCTCAGAAGACCAATGTGTCCTTGAACACGGAAAATCTCATGAAGATTTTTACTATGGGAACAGACCTTACAAAACCATTTGAATATCTTCTTGCTACTGGGAATCTGCGTTCTAAAACGGGTACAATTAAATGGATAAGCTTTATTCAGTCATGATTTTCAAATGATTTGATTACTGTAGATTTTATATATTGTTGAAAGAGGTTCTTTTGGAAAGTAAACTTCTCTGTCTGATGAAAGACAGGCTTCAGGTTGTAGATTTTGACTGGCGAACACTGGGCTGAAGGGGTGCGGACAAGCTGTCTGTCTAGCCTGAATCTAATTTTAATAATCAAATGCATTTCCTGTGCTTCCTTCTAGAAAACTGAAGACAGGTTAGCTATCTGAAGAAAGGTTAACTAGATGGGTGGCTAACCCTGGAGGCATCCCTCCCTAAACCAGTTGCATCAGAATGACTGGAAAACCTTAAAAAGTGATTATTAAGGGCCCAGAATTCTGCCTTTTTTTTTTTTTAAACAGATGCTGCTGGTACAGGTTCTTGAAGGGCTAACAAGTATTGTGTGTCGTCCAGCCCTCTTGGACGAATCCCATTTAATTACTGGCTATTGTATTACTCCGTTCATGTTTTCCCACAGAGGAGGTACAGTGGAGGAGATAAGGAACCAGTCGAGCTGCTGCAGTTTTTGAAATCTAGGGGTTTTTACTACTTTTGTAGACTCTTCCGCTCAACAGAGCTGAGTAAACTTCGTGATAACCCACTCTGTGATGTCTAGTGTGGAGATTTTATCATCTTAGCAGAACTTAAAATACAAACAGGCTTTTTTTCTTTTTCTTTTAAGTTGAGTCCATTTTCAGTGACTTTTGTTTTTTTAAGGTCTTGGCTTCCTGCAAGATTCTGGACTTTGCGTTGTGGCCGACAAGCTGAACTTCATACGCTATCTCTCCCACTTCCGCTGCGTGCACAGAGGGGCTGATTTTGCCAAGATGAGGACCACCACAGTCCGCAGGCTGCTGCCCGAGTCCTGGGGTTTCCTTTGCCCCGTGCACACCCCCGACGGGGAGCCCTGTGGTCTGATGAACCACCTGAGCGCCACGTGTGAGGTCGTCACTCAGTTTGCGTACACAGCGTCTGTTCCGGCCCTGCTCTGCAGCCTGGGTGGGTGGCTAAACGCTCTTGTTTGGTTGGGTGGGTGTTAACAGGTACAAAGCTATCAATTTAGGCTTTTGGCGAGGCTGAACAGCGAATTCCTGCAAGATTGATGGATGAAACACGATAGATAACCTGCGACACTTTGTAAAATACTTGCTGTCTCCCGAAGGCATTTGTGGCTCATGGAAGTGTGTTCTTTACCTAATTAGAGGTGATTCTTGGTGTTTGCGGTACTTCTGTTCTCTGAAGTCACCCCCGACACAGAATTAGCAGACACTGAGCCATTCACTGCTCCTGGGGAAACAAAGGTTAGGTTCCTGCAAGCCTCATCACAACACTTTTCATCAGCTGATTGATACATAGCTTTGTTTTATGCGTGTTTCTGTTTAAAGACACCTTATTTAATATATATTGTTGATTCATTAGCATTGAGTTCTCAGCCAACAGGGCTATAACTATAAGCTTATCTAACATGCAGTTTTTCTGTAAGGCTCGGCACAGCCTTGTGCTTAGAAACCCGCACTGTAGCCCTATGCTTGAAGGCCGTTTTACACAGCAAAGTCACCAACAGAACGCGCAAAGATGCAAAAAATATGGCACTGCCCAGAGTGCGGAAAGCACGCTTGTCTACAGTGCGAGCTGAAGCAAGCAGGCAGAGCGTCACCTTGTTTGACCTCAGCTGGGAACACGTGTGTCAAGTGACTCAAAATTTTCACTGAATCTCCTCAAGTGATCAAAAAAGTGCCACTAATATTGATACTGGGGTTACAAATAAATTTTAGCAAGTAGACAAATTTGCGTTGTGTGAATCATAAGGATGAAATGTAATTTTAGATTTTGCGGGGAAAGTTAGTATGTTTACATGGCTCAGAAATCAAAATGTCAAAGGCGCACAGGGCAAAGCCTCCCTTACACCCCCGTCCCCCTGCTGCTCTCCCCACAGGCAGTTAGACACACTAGATTGCGGTGGCGGGGAGGGGGTGTCCTTCCTGAAATGATTTAGAAATTTACTCAAGCAATACAAAACACTCCGGTGTAGAGAAAGGATGGCCAGCAATCTAAAATGATGGAGCAGCCATCGAACCCACCTGCTGGGAAGTTTAAATGTTGGGAAAAGCATCCGACGTGTTCACCCTGTCTGTTCACCTCCCCAGGGGTCACTCCAGTTGACGGAGCGCCACATCGACCATACAGCGAGTGCTACCCTGTGCTGCTGGACGGGGTCATGGTTGGCTGGGTGGACAAGGAGCTGGCTCCTGGCATCGCCGATTCTCTCCGACATTTTAAGGTATCTTGAGTCTCTGAGTTGTTCTGTCCCTTGATCTTAGGTTTTCAGGCCTTTTCTGGTTGTTGAGGTAGCCCCAGGTTGTTCTAGAATGGGCAGGGGCTCTGGAGGTCAGAAGCTGATTGCAGAAGCGCCCGTACGTTCTCTCTGGTGGCAGCGTCTAGCTTTGTGCTGATCTCATCAGTTGGGGTCAGTGACAGGTACTTGACCTGTATGCATTTTTTTTGTGTGTGTGTGGTTTCACTGAGACCCTTGTCTACTAATCTATCAGATTTTTAACTTGTTTTTCTTCATAGATACTAGTGACTTACAGGGGACCTCGAAGTATGGACTTTATATTTCAAGTAATATTGAAGATACAAGTCATAACCTGTTGCCTTCTGGATCTTGAAATACACTTGTAAAGTTATTATTGTTTGAATAACGAATCTATAGAATTTCCTCCTAATACGAGTCTTTGTTGCTTAGATAATGGCCTGTAGAAGAATTGTTTTGGCTGTAGGATGAACTTGTGGTTTACACTCTGTCCTGTTGTGTTTAGTTTAGTTGGTTTTTTTGCTCGTTTTCAGTTGTTTACTTTTGATACAATTTTACACTTAAAGAATGTTCCAGCAGTACAAAGAGCTCCCCTGGCCCCATCACCCAGATCCCCCAGTTGTTATCAGCCCCACCTACTTAATCATTTGTGTGCTATTTATAAATACTATGTACATTTTTCTTCTGAACTATTTGAGAGCAGTGCACACTCATGTCCCCTTTTCCATAGATTTCAGTGTATATTTCCAAGAGCAAGGATTTTCTTTTTATTAACCCCAGTATATTTACCAAATCAGGGACGGTCAGGTTGGTGGAATCCACAGCCCATATTCGGGTTATACCAGTTGTCTGAGTAATGTCTTTTATAGCTGTTTTTCTCCTCCTGGCCTGTGACCCTGTCCAGAATCACATGTTTCATAGCGTTGTCATGTTTTTTCAGTCTCCTTCAATCCAGAACAGTTCCTCAGCCCTCAGTTTCTTGACGCCATTTTTAAGAGTGCAGGCCGGCCGTGTGGACGGTCTCTTGGTGAATGTAGCTTCCTGTGGTGAGACTCGGGATGTCATTTCAGGAAGCACTTGATGTCGGCTGGTCTCATGACTGGTGACATGAACCTGAATCACTTTAAGACTCTGTCCTTTAGATTAGTCCACTGTACTGTTACTGATTTTCTCTGTAATAAGTAATTTGTGGAGAGAGATTTGGAAGCTCTGTGAAAGCCCTTTTCCTCATCAGATTTTCTCCCGCAAGTTGGATTCTTTGCAGAGAATTATTCTTCCACTGATGATTCTTTGCTGAGTTAATTATTACCGTGATGGTGGCCACATGGTTTTTCCTAGCTCCATTTGTTCTGTTTATTAGTTGCTATTATGTAAGGTGGAGCTTTCCTCTCTCCGTTTATTTGTTTCTTTATTTGCATCAGCCTGGGTTTATAGATGCTTGCTTTATTTTGTGAATATTCTGTTACTTTCGTTTGTTTTGGTGCTCAAATTATATCGGATTTGGCCAGTGGGAACCACTCTGGACTGGTCCCTGGGTTTTATAAATGTATAGAACAAAAGTTACCATTTTAACAATTTTTAAGTGTGCAGTTCAGTGACATGTATGTAAGTACATTTGTATTGTTGTGCAGCCATCACCATCATCCATCTTCTGAACTTTTTCATCCTCCCAAATGGAAACTCTGTACCCATTCAGCAATGACCCTCAATTCCCCCTTTCCCCATGAATTTGATTTTGCTAAGTACCCCATGTAAGTGGTACATAAGAAGTCATATAATACTTGTCCCTTTGTGTCTGGCTTATTTCACTCAGCATAATGTTTTCAGAGTTCCTCTGTGTTCTAACATGTATCAGAACTTCCTTCTTTTTATGGCTGAATAATATTCCTGTTTGTGTGTGGGTGTATACCAGTTCTTTTGGATATATATACCTAGAAGCAGAATTGCTGAATCCTATAGTGAATCTATGTTTAATTTTTTGGCATCTTTGGAGAAAAAATTGTGAGATTTTCTTCCCTTAGACATATTGAGTGTATTATATTAATCCATTCCCTAATAATGATCATTCTCTAATACTAATGGTGAATAGTGAGTCTTAAATTCCTGGAATAAATCTCACTTGGTCATTATTTTAATGTTTAAATACTAATAATTTCTTAAAGGTTAATGTTCTAAGATTTTTAAAAAATCAGCATTCACAAATCTGCTTTATAAAAAAGAATTAGAAAGTCTTCCTTAGTTCTCAGTGCTCTGGAGCAGTTTGGGAAGCGTTAGGTCATCTGGTCTTTGGTCTCCAAGAATCCCTGTGAAACCACCTGGCCCTGGTGCTCTCTTTTTGGGGAGCTCCTGGATACCTTTATGTCTAATACAGAAACTGGTCTTTAAACTTTTTACCTCGGCTGAGGTTTGTTTTGGTAACCTGCATTTTCTCTCTTTCACAGAGATATGCAAAGCAGACCCATGATTGAAAGATTTTGTTTCAGTGTTTTTTTCCCCCTTTGCCATTTCTTACTCAATATATTCATATCTCCCCCTCCTTTTTTTTCTTGATTAGATCAAGTAGTGGGTGCTGTAACTTAAAAACTGAGAATTTTAATTCGTTAATTTGAACCTTTTTCTGGACTCTGCCTTATTATTTTCTGGACTCTGCCTTATTAATTCCAGGTTTTATCTTTAGTATTTCTTTACTTGTACTTTTTTGTCTTCTTTTTTTTTTAGCTTTTGAGCTAAGAATTTAATTCATTTATTTTCATTCTTTCGTTTTATTAAAAATGTGTTTAACTGTGAACTGCCCTAAGTCCTGCTGTACAGGTTTCATCGTTTTTTTTACATTTCTGTAATTTTAGTTTGTATTTCTCCTTTCACCCGGGAGTTAGTAGATGGTTTTTTGGTATGTTGTTTGTTTTTTAATTCACAGGTGGAAGGGCCTTTTCATTGAATACATTTAAAAATAAAACCGGTAATCCACTGTATTTTCGACATCAGAGAATAGACTTCCATTTAGTACATCTACACACACATTCTTCGGTCACCTTTTCCCCAGCCTCAGACATTACCAGTTTGCCTGACGTGGGACTGAGCCCCCAAGAAAGTAGGGCCTTTGCCAGCTCTGGATTTGGGGTGAATGGTCATCTGTGTGCGGCTGAGACTGGCAGGGCACTAGGTTTGTTACCTGCATAACTGATTTCACTTCTTAAGATACTGCTTTTCATGTTTGCTCTCATCCTCCGTTGTGCCCGCCTCCTGGGTGGCGGGGGATAGATATAAAACACGTCACTTATTCTGTACTGAACTCTCTTTTTTTGAAAACAGGTGTTGAGAGAAAAAAGAATTCCCCCCTGGATGGAGGTGGCCCTTATCCCCATGACAGGAAAACCAAGTCTCTACCCAGGATTGTACCTTTTTACCACCCCGTGTAGACTGGTGCGGCCTGTGCAGAATTTGGAATTAGGCAAAGAAGAGCTGATTGGAACTATGGAACAGGTACACAGACTCTGTGATTGTACAGGATACAACTTTCAGAGACTTAGTAACTTTGTTTTTTAAAGTGTTACTGTTATAGTAACGGTCAGGCATTTGGAAGAAAGCTTATTTTCTGGCTCCTCTGTGACCAGCATGAAGCAGTTTCCACGCTCATCAAACCTGAGAGAGGGTTGGTGGTCACGTTCCCTGCCTTTCCCATCCCGCCCACCTCCGAAAGTTCTCTGCGCCCAGCTCTGCCTTGGGTAGTAAGACTGAAACATTGTTGGACTCATTCACAGCCTTTGCCTACATTTTGCAGTTGCAAAGCCATGGGCTTTGTGTTACTTCAAAAAATTTGCCTGCTTCCTGTCCCCCTTCACAATTGGACCAGGGTACATTTGGACCGCAATATGTAAGGCAGGTGGTGTTTCTAACTGTGGATCCCCTCAGTGTTCATGATGCTGAGTGGAAGGCTTTCTTCCACGTCTGTGGGTACTAAACGCTGACAGGTCGACAGCAGGAGTTCATGAATGTTAGCAGCCACAGTTATCCTTATTCCTGGAACTCCCTCACCCTTCCTCCTGTCCAGATCTTTATGAACATTGCCATCTTTGAGGATGAGGTCCTGCCTGGAGTTACCACCCACCAGGAGCTCTTCCCTCACAGCCTGCTGAGCGTGATCGCCAACTTCATCCCTTTCTCCGATCACAACCAGAGTCCGAGAAACATGTACCAGTGCCAGATGGGTAAGATGGAGGGGAGGGTGGTGGCTGTCACATGTATGGAAGAAACATGCTTGGAGTTTTTTAATTTTGAAATAATTTCAAAATCAGAAAAGTTAAAAGTTGCAATAATAGTACACAGAGTCCCATGAACCCTTTATGTAGATTTCACCTCATTGTGCTGTTTTCCATTAAAGGTGAGTGGCAGACCCAGTGCCCTTTGGCCCTGAACATTTCAGTGTGTATTTCCTAACAACAAGGAGATTCACTTACATAACCAAGGATAGTTACTGAGATTAGGAAATCTAACATTAATATTATTATTTTATGGTCCTTATTCACATTTTGACCAGTTGTCCCAAAAATATGGTTCATGGCAAATTTTTCTGTGTAGCACCTAGTCTGAGATCACACATTGTATTTAGTTCTCTTGTCTATTTAGTCCTTCAAGTTAGAATAGATTGTTAGTCTTTCTTTGACTTACATTTTTAAGAAAAAGATAATTTATTTTGTAGAATGTCCATCAGTTTGGGTTTGTCTGAGATCTTACGGTTAGATTTTTGAAGAGGACAAGCCATTATCATCACCCCCAGCCCCATCATTATCACTTTTAGGGCTTTTCATTCGTGCCTGGTGACTCATGTTTCCATGAAGTGTAATTTCAGCCTGAAATTTTCAGCCTAAAAAGCTGCTTTTTATATTTTTTAATTGTTGCAGGCTGCTGGCTACAAATTCTCTTAGTTTTCATTTCTCTGAGAATGTCTTTATTTCTTCTTCACTTGAAGGAACTGGATAGATAGCTCTGATTTGACAGGGGGGTTTTGCTTTACTTTTTTTTTTTTTGTATGCCTAGTAATACTGGATTGTGTTGTGGATAGAAAATGGTGTGTTGTTCCTGTGAAGTGGGCTGGTTTTTGGATTACTGGAAGCCAGCTGAACACAGCAGCTGCCGTGCGCTCTTCTAGCCATAGGCTGGCTGCTCACGTCTGTCCCACGCATGCATCGTTCCGGAGTCCACCAAAGATTTGGACTCAGTTTGTGTGCACAGTTTAAGGCTCTCCCTTTATGGTTCTGGCCTTTCTGAAATTCCTCCCTTTACGTTCCAGTTGCCATCATGCTCTGAACTCTGTTCCTTGTTCTTCAAGCCAATAAGACTGGGTTTTTACGGGTTTCTAAGTTGTAGCCACTATATTGACTGGGCCATCAGGCAAAAAATAAAAAAGAAAAACATTAAAAACTGAAAAAGCTGTAAATTCACTCAGTGCAGTTCCTTTTGTCCAATGTTAATCCCTTTTCAGTTTCTGACTACTTTGGTTACTCTCCAGTGCTTTCAGGTAGTGTGTGTGTGTGTGTGTGTAATTGGTTTTTGTTTTTTTCTGGATCTTATACTTACATGTTGAGGGTAATATTGTAGGAGTAGTCCTCTACTGCAGGAAGCTGGAAGTTTTTCAAAAATTCATATATATATATATATATATATATATACACACACATATATATAGATAGATTATTTTTAAATCTTTTTTTAAAAACCTTTATTTTTTAACTTTTTTTATTGAGTTATAGTTAGTTTACAATGTTGTGTCAATTTCCAGTTAAAATCATTTTGTTTTGAATTGATTCTTTGTACTGTAAGGTAGTATAAAGAATTTTACCTACTCGCTGTACCTCACTACCCATGATTAACAAATACTGACTTTTTGCTCTGTGTGTGAGAGCAAAATTAATCTAATGATTTACTCATTCCCCTATGATGAATATTTAGTTTCCAGTTTTATATGTCACCTTTATAATCAAGGAGGGAAAAACAAAATGCTAATTTTTTCCCCTTTGTAGGTAAGCAGACGATGGGCTTTCCCCTTCTCACTTTTCAAGACCGATCAGATAACAAACTGTACCGTCTCCAGACTCCACAGAGCCCTTTAGTGAGACCATACATGTACGATTATTACGACATGGATAACTACCCAATCGGGACCAATGCCATTGTTGCTGTCATTTCTTACACTGGCTATGACATGGAAGACGCCATGGTAAGTTTCACCAAGAGATGTAGTTCCATTCTTTTTCATTTGTAACTTTTTAGTTTACTGTGAGATCATCGAAGGAGTATTTCTGTGTCCCCTGGTGCACGTGGGTGTTCTGTTAAATAGTTAATTCCTGATCTAAGTTAAAAGTGGCAAGCCTCAAGGGATGTTACTAAATACTCGTATGCACACAGCCTGCATGCTTGAGAGCCTGGCATGAGTAGATGTCGAATGAATGTAGTCTTGGAAACACCTACCGTTTATGTTTATGCGTGGTTAGATTTTAAGCCATTTATACCTGTCTGAGCTTTAATAGCACAGGTGGTTTGGAAAATGTGGACAGAGTTTTAAAATCCAGAGCCAGTTACCCTAAACCAAGTGTTGTAATTCTCACTGGTTTTATTTTGAAAGCCCTCGTTTGGCCTCCGTCTCTTAATGAGTTTTGGCTTCGCAGATTGTGAATAAGGCCTCTTGGGAGCGAGGCTTTGCCCATGGAAGTGTCTACAAGTCCGAGTTCATAGATCTGTCTGAGAAAATTAAGCAAGGAGATGATAGTCTGGTGTTTGGAGTCAAACCCGGTGACCCACGGACCCTGCATAAGCTGGATGGCGATGGCCTGCCGTTTATTGGAGCACAGCTGCAGTGCGGAGACCCGTACTACAGCTACGTCAACCTCAACACCGGGGAGAGCTTCGTGACCTACTATAAGTAAGTCTGCACGCCGGCGCTATTTGTCAGAGGCTGTTTCTCAGTGAAAGTGCTGGAGGTCAATGAAGGTTATTTCTCCGCAGAAGAATTCTGGGAGAAAGTGTAAGTGGTGGCTGAGTTACTAACTGTATCGGTGTTTCTTAAATGAACGTTCCGTGTCTGTTGTGCTGCCTTTGTTTTTCTGCTTCTCTTATAGTCTCTTACTACTGATGAGTTATCTGTGATTTATTTTAATCCTGTATCATTCAGGGCGAGGGTATAGCTCAAGTGGTAGAGCGCATGCTTCACGTGCACGAGGTCCTGAGTTCAATCCCCAGTACCTCCTCTAAAAATAAAGGAATAAACCTAATTACCACCCCCCCAAAAAAACACTGTGTTATTCAAACTTGATCATCTCTCATACACATTGTTAGTAATGTTTCCTAGCTGAAATGTTGAATTCATTGTTTCCTATTAAAAATAAATAATTTCAGGCTTATTTTACGACTAAAATCGGTTTCAGTAGTAGGTCCTCAGTTGCCTTTCTTGCTAGCATTCTTGCAGATAACACGGTTCTGTAGTGAACATAATCAGTGGGGTCCCACATAATTCATGAGTACTTTGAGGGGTACCAGCTCTATTTGTATTGGGGAATAGAGGTAAGAATAAGTTTTGCAAATATCCTTTATGAAGCACTAAATATTTCAGTAAAACTTAGTGTCTCTATACGTTTAAACAAATATTTTGACTTTCTGTACGGTTTATTTTTCCCTAGGAGTAAAGAGAATTGTATTGTGGATAACATCAAAGTGTGCAGTAATGACACCGGAAGTGGCAGGTTCAAGTGCATTTGCATCACGATGAGAATCCCTCGGAACCCAACTATCGGGGATAAGTTTGCCAGTCGTCATGGGCAGAAGGGCATCTTGAGCAGACTGTGGCCCGTGGAGGACATGCCGTTCACCGAGAGCGGGATGGTCCCGGACATTCTGTTCAACCCCCACGGGTTTCCATCCCGCATGACCATCGGTATGCTGATCGAGAGTATGGCAGGGAAGTCGGCAGCTTTGCACGGCCTCTGCCATGACGCCACACCCTTCACCTTCTCCGAGGAGAACTCTGCCCTGGAACACTTCGGGGAGATGCTGAAGGCTGCCGGCTACAACTTCTATGGCACCGAGAGGCTGTACAGTGGCATCAGTGGGCTGGAGCTGGAGGCAGACATTTTCATAGGCGTGGTCTATTACCAGCGCCTACGCCACATGGTCTCAGACAAATTCCAAGTGAGAACAACAGGAGCCAGAGACAAAGTCACCAACCAGCCCATTGGGGGAAGGAACGTCCAGGGTGGAATCCGTTTTGGGGAGATGGAGCGGGATGCCCTTTTAGCACACGGTACATCTTTCCTCCTTCACGACCGCCTCTTCAACTGCTCAGATCGCTCAGTAGCGCACGTGTGTGTGCAGTGTGGTAGCTTACTCTCCCCGCTCCTGGAGAAGCCCCCTCCGTCTTGGTCGGCCCTGCGCAACAGGAAGTACAGCTGTACCCTGTGTAACCGCAGCGACACCATCGACACGGTTTCTGTGCCTTACGTCTTCCGGTATTTTGTAGCTGAACTGGCAGCTATGAACATCAAAGTAAAACTGGACATCGTTTAACTGGACGCTGGCGTTTTGGGTCAGGATTGCTATCAGATTAAAGTAGAATGTGACTTTAGTTCAGTGGGGCTGTTAATAAGTTACTCTGGAGTTTTTCCAAGGTGGATAGAGCTCTCAGCCAAGACCTGGAGACGACGAATCAGGGTTTCTGAGTCGCTTGGGTATAATAACTACTGAAGATGATTTTCAGTGTATTTGTTAAAAAATTCTGTGTCTTTAAAAACAATACACTGATAAATAGAGGGATATTCAGGGAAAACTTTCCAACCCCAGGTTCTTTGTATCCAGCCTTCAGGATGCAGTGATTGTCAAACATTTGTGTCCATGTAAAGCAGAGCAGTCCAATGTGAATACAATATAAGCCATATATGTAGTTTTATATTTTCTTATATCCACATTAAAGTAAAAACAAAAGGCAGAAATATTTTTAACAGCTTTCTTTAAGTGTAATTGTTACACAAAAATGCACATATTTAATGTATATAACTGGGTGGGACTGAACGTACGCGTATGGCTGTGAATGATCCCAGTCATGGTAATAAATGTCACCTCCCGTAGTTTCCTTGTGCCTCTTCAGATTGTTTTTTGGCTTTTTTGTTAAGAACACTCATCTTGTATCAGTGGGACTTTATACCCTTTAAAATAGCAACTCCCCAGCTCCCTCTCCCTTCAGCTCCCTTCAAAGATAACCACCATTCTGTCTCTCTGAGTTTATTTTAGATGCCGCATAAGGGGGAGTTCATACAGTGTATATCCTTCTGGAACTGGCTTATTTTACTTAGCAGCATATCCTCCAGGCTCATCCATGTTGTTGCATATGGTCTCCTGTTGATGGACATTTGCATTGTTCCTTTTTTGGCAACAGATAAACTTGTATACATTTGTACAAATAAGATGCTTTTTTTTTTTTTAGTGATTAAGCGACTGATTTGCAACTTTTATTAAAATAAACTTCCTCTATAAAAACAATGTAATTTATAACTTGATCTCAACTCAAGTTTTGACAGCAGTTGAAGTCTTACATTTAAAAAAAAAAAAAGCATGCTGCTGGGAGTCAGAGGCCAGGGGTAGCCTCTGTAGTACAAAAGCAATACTGTGTTCCTATTCCAGTCTTTAATGTCCAAGGTGAACAAAAAAGAGCAGTTAGTTTGTCTTTCACTGTTGACCGTTGGTCTTAATAATAAATGCAGCATATAATAAAAAAAACTGCATAAATTTCAACTAAAGAACAAAAACACTGGGATATAATTTTATACTTTAAAAATTCTACCAACTTTAACAAAGAATGACTGCATATTCATTTACATCAGTCCTCTGGTCCAGAATACACTTTCCATTTAAAATACGTTACTCACTCTTCTGTGCAACACGGATGGCTTCTAGCAGGAATCAGCATATAGTCCGTTCTTGGTGAAGACAACATTAGACAGATGTTGCCTGACGCTGGCTAATGCTGAATGGACAAAAGCAGCGAGACATATTAAGGTGTTTCTCCCTTTCTTGAACTGTCAGGTCAGTGATAAAGCAATGAAGTCCATAATATAATAGGGTATCTGCTAACATAAGGTTATATCCTGTGAGGGAGACTTTTGTCTTCAAGATAAAGTGTTAAGATCCTGGCGCTTGCTCTGAGCACTGTTATTTGCCTTTATTCAGCCCCAGACTTCTCCAGCAGCATCAACACAGTGGCCGCCACCATCGTCCTAAGAGGCTTCTTAATGTTAATTTTATTAAGAGAATTCTTTCTCGAGTCTGTCTAATTATAAGACAGATAGGGCTAGACAGAAAAAAAAAATCTATCCATTCAAGGTATATCCTGGCTTTGCTTCATGAAACTGTTGGGGAAAAAAGAAGGGAAAAAACCACTTTGAATATTGGCTGACAATTCCCCTAACATGAGCAGAATCCCAACTAGACTTCCTACCCGATTCCTCACAGTCTGTGAGACTCTCCCTCACAGTCCCACGGTCGAGGTCTTTTGTTCAAGTCTGTCCAGCTTTTTGTTTGGTTGGTTTTTTAGTGGCATTTAAAATGGCTTAAGAAGAGCTTTCATTTTAATTATAAATTCACAACTAAGAGATTGACTTTGTGACAATTCACAGAGCTTAGTCACATTTCACCAGTATTACATGTACTCATTTGTATACGTGTATGTAGTTCTGTTCAGTTTTATCACATGTTGATTGATGTAACCACGGACATAAGACACAGAACTGTTCCATCACCACCAGTCTCTGCTGTGCTATCCCTTTATAGCTGTCCCCCCGCATCCCCCAGCTATAACCCTAGCAACCACTAGTCTATTTTACATCTCTATAATTTTGTTATAATATTATGTAAAAAGAATTAAGAGTATGTGACCTTTTGAAAATCACCCCTTCCACTCAACCTAATTCCCTTGAGATCCATTCAAGTCTTTGCATGTGAATAGTTTACTCCTGTTTATTGCTACATAGTATTCCATGGTATAGATGTAGCACAATTTGTTTAACCATTCACCTGGTGAAGGACATTTTGGTTGCTTCCTGTTTTTGGTGTTTACAAATAAAGCTGCTCTGAATACTAATGTACAATTTTTTGGTGAACATTCATGTCTCTGGGACAAACGTCCAAGAATGAAACTGCCGGTCATGGTGTGGATGCATGTTATTTTAGAAGAAACCACCAAATTGTTTTCCAAAGTGGCTGTACCATTTATTTTCCCACCAGCAATATATAGCTGATCTATTTCTTCCACATCCTGACCAGCATTTGATGGTGTTACTGCTTTTTATTTTAGCAATTCTGATAGGCGTGTGGTGATGTCTCATTGTGGTTTTAGTTTGCACTTCTCTAATAGCTAACAATGTTGAACATCTTTTCATGTGTTTATTTGCCATCTGTACATCTTCAGTGAAATGTCTTAAATATCTTTTGCTTATTTTCTAGTTGGACTGTCTTCTTACTGTAGAACTTTGAGACTTCATTGTATATTCTAAAAAGGCTTTTGTCAAAAAAATAAAAAATAAAATAAAATAAAATAAAAAGGCCTTTGTCACATAAAGTGTTCTACAAATATTTTCTCCTAGTCCATCCATATTATCTTTTCATCTTCACAAGTCTTTTGCAGAGCAAAATATTTTAATTTTGATGAAGCCCAATTTATCATTTTTTGGTTTTTGAGGGATCACTTTTGGTGTCATGTCTAAGAACTCTACCAAGCCCAAAGATTTTCTCATATGCTGTCTTCTAAAGGTTTTATAGTTTAATGATTTAAATCTATGACCCATTTTCCACTCTGAGTTAATTTTTGTATATGGTGTGAGGATGAGATCAAAATTCATTTTTTTTACCTGTGGATATCAATTGCTTAGCACCACTATTTGAAGGCTATGTCCCTCCAGAGAATTACTTTTGCACCTTTGTCAAAAATCAGTTGGCCAGACCTTCCTTTCAAGATGGTGGAGTAGAAGCCACTGAAAGATTCAGGTCTTTTGAGCATAAGCTGCCCACTCTCCTTGCTTGACACCTGCCATAAATGGTGTACCTTCCTTCACTACAGCCTGATGACAGCAAACTGGCTTTGTTGCAGGGAAGGTGAGTGGACCCAAGCTCAGTTCGGTAACTTAGTGAAGGCATGCTACAAGCAGAGGGGTTTTTAACAAGCTGATCCCTTACCTGCTGTTCTGTGAGAGACAAGCTCAAGAATTTCTGTGAGTCACCAGTTTCTATTAACCCTGTCGGCATGGTTTCACTATCTACCCAGAGATAGCACAGATTCCACAAGATAGGGGCACAGTCCTACAAGACGGCCCTCCCTCCCTTCTCCCCCACCCCAACATGCACGTACACTTCAGAGGGCAATCCTGAGTCCAGGCTGTCACTTGTACTTCTGACCAACTGGCTACAGATTGGAGATTCCAATGACCCCTCTTGGTGTTCAATTTGCTGGAGTGGCTCACAGAAAAACTAGATTACCAGTTAATTACAGGAGGATATAACTCAGTAACAGCCAGATGGAAGAGATGCAGAGGGCAAGGTGCAGGAAAGGGGATAGAGCTTCCATGCTCTTCCCAACAGGCCAGGGTTTTAATGGAGGCTTCATTACACAGGCATGAATAATCAAATTATCCACGGTAGGCAACTGATTTAACCACTGGCCCCTCCCCTCTCCCCAGAAGTCAGGTGGGTGTGATTGAAAGCTCAGCCCATCTAATCACATGTTTTCTTCTCCTAGCAACCACCCCTTAGGTGTGGTCCCAAAGTCACCTCATTAACCTAAAAAAAGACACCTTCCTTGCTCTCATCACTTAGGAAACTCCAAGGGTTTTAGGAGCTCTGGGCTGAACAGCGCATAAAGGCCAAACACGTATTTATTACAATCACAACATCACACCTTCCCTGGACGTTCCACCAAATGTCACTCTCCCAACATGTCCCATTCCCTTCCCAGATCGATGATCCTCTTAGCGCTAGTCACTAATTTAATACA
Organism: Vicugna pacos; assembly: GCF_048564905.1. Lineage (NCBI taxonomy): Eukaryota > Metazoa > Chordata > Mammalia > Artiodactyla > Camelidae > Vicugna > Vicugna pacos. Next base: position 10,935,065 of record NC_133014.1, read on the forward strand.
TGTTTTTCTCATTTACTTTGGTGACTATTTGTCTCTCCCACTGGAATGTTAAGCCCCACTCCACTATTGTGGAATAGAACTTTACAGGCCCAAGATAGAGCCAATTCAGCCCTGGGTGCCGTGTCTGCAAACTGAAACTTACACAACTTTCACAACCCAGTAATGTTCCACTACACTCCGCAGATGCGCAATCTATCCAGTTGGCCAGTCCCCAGAGGCCAAGCCAGCTCTGGGCTTATTTTCTTCTTCCTTCTCACCCCACACAATGGCTCCAGCCATTACGATTTTTTTCTGTTTTCCTCTCCGTTGTTTATTATTTATCCTATAAATGCTTCGTGCCTTCCACCCCATTTTGCAGTTCTCGGAATGGAGACTGTTTGCTTCGCGAAGTGTTAAAATTTGTTCGTTATCACCTGAATTGTCTCCTTCACTCATTTCTGTCTGTTTTATTCACTGCTATCTCCCAGCAGCTAAAACAGTTCCTGGCACATATATAGCACTTAAAACGTATCATAGCAGTGAATCACTGGATCCCATCTTAATGACAACGAAAAAATTAATCAGTAGCCAATCTGAGAAACAGAAAATTTTATTCGCACCAACCTGAAGGTTATAACCCAAGAGACAGTCTTTCCGAAAGTTCTGAGGACTGTTCTGCTTGCTAGAGGTCAGACAAGCATACTGAAACGCCAAGTAATTGTCACTTGCTCACAAGAAGCTAGTGCTCCTCTAAATTAACTATAATTAACTGTATTTTATGTCCAATTTGGCTGGTCTGGGAAGACCTCTATATCCTAGACAGCAGGACTGATTCTCAAGTTCTCTGACCAAGGGATACTCAGGCCCAGCCTCACTGGTGGGGGGGGCAACGCACCCACAGGTCCAGACTCACCGTAGGACAGATGAGGAGACAGACACGCTGTCACACCAGGAGGAATTAGACAAATAGTTTCCAAATGGTGGCATGGAGCCAAGATTAAAGCGCACGTCCGTCCTGGCTTCAGAGCTTATGCCAAGGGGTAGGGGGACACCGTCTGAGTAACCCAGGCTGAGCAGATGGGAGGTCCAGGCCTCCAGGTCTGGATCTCGGGGTGACTGCCCCTGCCCGCCTGCTCAGCAGCACGCACCACTTAGTCGCCCCAGGAGGACGGTGAGCGCATGCGCAAAGCCGACGAGCAGAGCGGCGGTAGGAATCAAGCTCCCGGTCCCTGCGCCCAGCAGCAGGCAGCCAAAGCGCCCAACCAAGCCGCGAACGGCAGCATGTTGAGGGGCAGCTGTAGCGGCAGCCGCCCTCCACCAGCTCCATTCGGGTGGCTAGGAACGCGTGTGGCTGCGACCACGTCCCTCAAGGCGCCGCGCACTTAGGCGACACACTCACCTTAGACCCGGGGCGCCGCCGTCTTCCTCACTACTTCCGGTGAATTCCCGGCGTCCCCAAGGCAAACCGGAAATAGAAGCGAATAAATACCCGAATGGGCTAGGACCGGAAGTGGCTAGGCAGGGCGCCGCCATTACTGGTCGGGGCCGGAAGGACGGGTAGGGCGCCGCCATGACAGGCCGGGCGTGTACGGAACGGACCAGCTGTCCTTTCCGCGACAAGAAAAAACGAGGCAAAGAGGGCTGGGCGCCGCCATGACAACTTGATACCGGAAAAGGCGGGGCGCGCCCTCCTCATTGATCCTCCTCCAGCATCGGCCTCAAGATGTGAGTAGCGGGAGCTCCTATCCCGTAACTGCCCCCGCACTCCTTCTCTTCCCCAGCGATCTGGACGCAGGCCAGGACTCCGGGAAGAAGGATCAGCCTCTCTGTTCTCCGGAGATCTGATCCTTAGGAGTCAGCGCCGTCTCTCACTAGCCCCAACTCTCCGCGTGTTCAGGTCCTGCCCTCTGAGCGTTTAGGCCCCGCCCCTCTCGCGTAGTAACTAAGGACTTCCAGGTTCACTCTTTGAACACCCAAACCATATCCCCTACAAATCCCAGCCCTGGTCCCTTACCCTGCAACCCTGCGACTCCAGACTTGTCTCAGGATCTCTAGGACTCCTAGCCCGTCCTTAGAGCTCCCAGTTCCTCCTCCGGGTCACCTAACTTTACCGTTTGAACCTTCCGAATCTGCCCGGTAGCTCAGACCTCACCTGTAGGGCCCACAGACTTGTTACTAGATGCCTCTGATCTTGCTCTGGATTTCCAGACACTGTTCCCAGGAACTCTAAGAGCTTATTTGTAGGACCCTCCAGATTTACCCCAGAGCCCCAACCTCACCCAAGGCTTCCAGATTGTGCCCCCAGTGCCCCAGACCTTCCCCAGGGCCTCGAGTCCTACCTCCAGTATCCCTGTCCTCTAAGACTCTCTGGTCAAGAGACCCTTCCCTAGGACCGAAGACCTCATCCCTTGGACCTCTGGGCCTCACTTTTAGGGCCTTCAGACTCATTTAGGGCTCCCAGGTTCTCTCCTAGTACTCAAAGTTACTTCTGAGGTCTTAAGCCATCTCTGCATGATTCCCAGACCTAAGCAGGGAGATGCCCAGACTCCAAGACCCCTCTTCCAGGTCCCCCAAAGCCTGCCTTAGAATAATCAGACCTTTTTTTAAGGACCTCCACTATCTCCCCAGAATTCCCCAACTGCTCCACAACCCCCAAGGCTCAGGCCTTATCTCCATACCTCCCTGGCTGTATGCCAGGATCCTTCAGCCTCTCAGATCTGCCCAAGACCCCAGTCCCACTCTAGACTCAGATCAGAACTCCCTTTCTTACCCGCTGCCTGGAATTACCCTCAACCCATCATGTCCCACAGGCAGGCAGCCCTGGAGATCACTGCTCGCTACTGCAGCCGAGAGCTGGAGCAGTATGGCCAGTGTGTGGCGGCCAAGCCTGAGTCATGGCAGCGGGACTGTCACCACCTTAAGATGAGCATTGCTCAGTGCACGTCCTCCCAGTGAGTATGGGCAAGTACGGGGGCAGGTTGGGGAGGGGGCGGTGGAATGAAAGTCTCCCCAGGCCTGAGATGCCCTGCTTCCGCAGCCCAATCATCCGCCAGATCCGCCAGGCCTGCGCGGAGCCTTTTGAGGCCTTTGAGGAGTGTCTTCGGCAGAACGAGGCCGCCGTGGGCAACTGTGCTGAGCATGTGCGCCGCTTCCTGCAGTGCGCTGAGCAGGTGCAGCCAACACACCCGCCCTCCACCGTGGAGGTAAGGCAGCGGACTCAGCCGTCCATCCCACCCGTTCATCCTTCTAGTTCAGGGTCAAGACCTTGGAGTCACCCTCAGCGCCATATAGACCTTCACCATTCATCCCAAAGCCAGAGCATGATCACCTCTTGCCCCTCCCACAGCCCCTGCTTTAGTCCAGCCACCTCCCTCACCCCTCCAGCACCAGGACAGCTGCCCAGCCTTCCCCTAGTCTCCCTGAACCCCCTCTTACCTTGCCTCTGTGAAATGACCAGAGAGAGCATTTAGGAACTGAAAATGAGTCACATTACACCTTTGCTTAAAGCTCTTTATTGGCTTCTCGGCCACACTGAGCACAAAATCCCAGGTTCTTGCTGGGTTCTCTGTGTTATTCCCCAAGAGCAGATAGCAGTGAGACAGACTTTTAATTCTTTTCAGAAAATATTCAGTAATGAATGCATTACTGTTGATGCTGGTTTATTAATCATATGTTGGTGACATTTCTTTCTTTGAAGTTTTTTGGGCATCTGAACAAAGACCCCCACCTTCCCATCTTAAAGCCAGTTGCTTCTCCCTCCCAGTATTAGGAAACCGGCCTTTCTCTGGTCTTCCTGTAGCCTTGCCCCCCGAGTCTGCTCTCCCCTGGCAGCCAGAGATGCTTTTAAAAATGGGAATTGGGTCACATCTGTCCTCTGTAAAACCTTGTGGCTCTCCAGTGCACTCAGAGTAATTAACACCACACCAGATCCTCCTCACTGTCCTCTTCCTTCCGGTAATGGCATCCCAGTCGCATCTTTTCTTCTTTGATTGGGGGCAGTGAGATTCAGGCCTTCTCTATTCTCCAGTCTCGAAAACAACACACAGTCTCATCTCATAAAACATGATAGAAAGACATCTCATATTAATGCAGCTGACAACAAAAAGCGCTAGGTGTACCTCCCCTCCACACACGCCTCTGCTCTTTACCCTGATTTAATTTCCTTCATAGGATTCATCAGCCAACATATTTTTGGTCAGCTGTTGTCTGTGCCTCCCTGGAGTCAGAGACTAGTGCCTGTCATGTCTGTTGCTGGGTCCCTAGCACTGCAGCAGCGCCGGGCACACAGCAGGCGCTCTGTAAATGCTGCAGAATGGTGCCTTCCCTGCTCTCAGTGACAGTCAATACATCCGATGAGTTCACATGGCACCTGACACCCTCTCCCTCCAGCCTGGGCTCTGCAAGGGCGGCCTCTGCTCTGGCTCTGGAATCTCCCCAGCGGCGGACCCGGGGCCAGGCCCAGGCAAGGTGCTGGTAGACACTGAGCTGGTTTTTTCCACAGGCACAGCCGCTTCCTGCCTCCTGAGGACTCTTTGGACCGTAGGAAAACTGGACATGAGTGACTGGCCACTTGATGCCTCAGACCTGAAGCATGGCCAGATGGGGACCTGAGGGCTTCCCTGGACATCAAGACTCACAATAAATGACGACTGTGTACCAGGCTTTGCTTCCTGCCTTCGGCACCTGAGGGGACCCTAGGAGAGCCGGCTGAGCAGAAATCCTGGTCCTCTGTTCCCCAGCCTCACCTAGTGTGCCAAGGAAGGGCCTGGGGCAGGGGGCAGGATGCTCCGTCTGTGCAGGGTTAGGACGACCCCTCCTCCCTTGTTAGCTCTGCCGGCCGTTTCCTGTCTCCTGCTGCAGCGACGTGGAGAAAGGCTCTTCGTCACTTTGACTCCTACATTCACCGAGTCTCTGCTGAGTGTTTACTTGAGGCTTAGGGGGCAATAAATAACACACCTCTCTCCCTGCTGAGTTCAGAATCGGCTGAGCGATAGACGTGAGCATGAGGCAGTACAGATGGAAGCAGTCGCTGAGGATGGGCCTTAGAGTTTGCTGCACTGGACTTGTCTTCTGTCTTGGTTTCCGTTCTTCTGGAGCCCAACCCTGAGAATTTGAGTGCAGGTAGTATTTTGGTGCGTGATTCCAGAAACACTCATGGAGGAGTGGAGAGAAGGGACAGAAAGAGGAAGGCATTCAATAAAAGATGCCTTATCAAGCAACGGGGGCTCAGTCCCACCTGGGACTTCTGGGAGAGGGCACAGAACCTATCCATTCCCCTATCCCGGGGGCAAGGAAGGTGGGGCGGTCTGTGTCCACCAACTCCCCGTCTGACGTTGAGGGATGTTTTCGTGGGCACTGACTGCCTGCCCTGTGGGTGGCAGAGTGCCCTCCTGCCACCAGCAGAGAGCCCTGAGCAGAGAGCAGGGGGGATCCAAGTGAGCAGCCTTCACACAGCAGAGAGGGCTGAGTGGACCGGTAGGTGCCAGCAGTGGCTGCTGCAGCCCCTTAGTGTTTCTCTTCAGGAGTCCAGGCTTCATGGGCACAGCTGGTCGATCAGTCTTCCTGCAGGGGCAGGTCCTAAAGGGCAGAGGGTAGACAGACAAGTGTGCAGGAGGGAGACAGCCCAGAGCCTGCACCCAGCTTCACCACTCAAACAAGTTGCTCCTCCTGGAGGGGCCTCCACACTTACTGAAATTAGAAGTGACTGGTCAGCGCTGATCGGATTGGCCATTTGAAATCTAGGTCTTGTGCTTTGGCTTGGAAAAATGAGCCGGAGTCTCTCTTGAGGATTTGATACCTCAAACAAAAGGACGTTGGTTGGCTTAGGGGCCAAGGAGGAAGTCCTGTGCAGTCAGGGTCGCCCTTGGATGCCACGTGGCCCAAACGCGAAAACCCAGGTGGGGGAGAGAGGACTGTGGTCAGTTCATGTGGTCCCTGAAGGAGCTGCTTAGGGCTTGGTGGCTTTGCGTTCCCGCTCCAGTTTCCTTGGGCTGTGGAGTGAGCCCTCAGATTACTGTGTATGTTTTCAGCCAACCCCACTTTGAGTAAACTAGTGTGGGTTCTGCCCTTGTGACTAAAAGGAATGATAAGAACAGACAAAATGGAAGTTGATAGAATGTCTCTAAAGGGCCTCTCTTCCCATAGGCTGGACCAGTTCCTCATATGGTGGTCTCAGGTCCAAGAGAGCAAAAATGACCTCAAAAGTCACCACCTTTACCACATTCTCTTGGTCAAAGTCAGTCATGAGGCTGACCCAGAGTAAAGGATGGGGAGACTCCACCTCTTGATGGCATTTGGCTCCAAAGAATTTTTGCCCATATTTACTCATGAAAACTTAATATTTCTTATTCCGATGTCTGTTTTGGTAAAATGTGTTTTTCTAAGAATTTTTCATGTGATCTGAATTTTCAAGTTACCATAAACTTGTTCTTAATATCCTCGTATTATTTTTTTAAGGTCTGCCGAAATCTGTAATGAAGGTCCCTTTTTCATTTCTGGTATTTAATTATTTGTACCCTCCTCTTTTTCTTGATCAGTCTCGACAGGAGTCTGTCAATATTATTAATCTTTTCAAGGAATCTACTTTTGGCTTGATTAGTGCTATTTCCCATGTTTGTTTTAATTCTCTTCTTTATTATTACCTTTTTTCTTTGGATTTAATTTTCTCTTTTCTACATTTTTTGAAATGAATGTTTAGCTCACTGATTTTCAGCCTTTTTTTTTGCTTTTCTAATAATATGCAGTGAAGTGTCCCACAAAGCATGGCTCTTTTGCTTTTATCATTGATCTCAGATTATTTAGAAGTCTAAAATTGTATTTCTTTATTTCTAAACATATGGGGATTTTTCTGGTTATCCTGCTTAATTGCAGTTGGGTTAGGAAGATTTCATATGATTTTAATCTTTTGAAATACGTTGACACTTTATGGCTTGGCATATGGTCAGTTTTTGTTAATGTACCACATGTGCTTGAATCATAATCTTTGGTTCCTGATGCGCTGTCTTAGCTTGGATTCCCCCAGAAACAGACTTTGAGGCGGGGCAGTGGGAAGGGAGATGGGAAAGGGATAGCAGTGCAACTGTGGGTAACAGCTGAATCCTCTGGGGAACTCTGGGAAGCTGTGGAAACGGGCTTCCCACTCAAGGGATGATGGTATTTATACACTAACCCTCATCATTCATTTGGCTGAGGGCTCCTTCAGGGGATGGGTCTTTCATTCCCTGCCACTTCCTGCTTGCCCCACACACAGGCGGAGTGGGCCCTGGCAGAAAGCTGTCTAGCAGAGTGAACCCACTGGTTCGCTTCAGTGGCCACCACCTTGTGGCCATTCACTTCAGTGGCCACCACCTGCTGCCACAGCTGCCCGTTGCTCCAGCCTGTCATGTCTGCCTCCGCAGCAGCCACCATCGTCCTGACCACCTCTGCTGCCTGTCACTGCTGACGCCATCACCACGTCCCACCACAGTCACCGCTGGTGCCAGTCAAAGGGGTGTGGAGGTGAGGAGGCGGGGCAGGTTAACCGAAGGCAGAGTCTTCGAGCATCTCCATGTTTACCTCTGATGGTTGAACTGAGGACTCTGTGCTTGTCACTGAATGTACTGACTTTGCTGATAAAGATAATCACTATATTAATGATAATTACGTTTGTCAGCACTTACCTTCAGTGAGTCAGCAACTCATTTATACCATCAAAAACTTTCAGACAGATTGTACACAAATAGAAGCCACATCTCTAAGGAAATCGATCATCTTGAAAGAAAGTAAGCTAGCTTTTACCGTAATGAACGTTGTACCATATGCTGCTTTTAAAAAGTCCTGCTGCCACACCTTAGACCAACTAAACTGGAATTTCTTGGGGTAAGACCCAGGCATCATCAGCACTTTTTAAAAATACCGCTTTTAAAATGTATTTCAATGTGCAGCCAAGAACCACTGCCCTGATGGAATTCCTTATTTTTCGTTGACTGTGATTTATGGTATTAACTTGCTGGGAAATAAGGGGCTGGAAGTTGCTGACCCTATTCTGAAGCCCCTGATGATATGGAATGTTCAGGGTCTGGGGAGCCTGAGTGTCACAATAGTATTTCTTTTTAACCTAGTGCATATTTAGGTGGTGACAGATAACAACAAGGTCAGATCCAAATAATTTGCATTCTTTCCTCCTCTGCTGGGCCACAATTTATGGGATGCAAGATGTGTCAGTTCGGCTGGACAGAACGAAAGGGTGTCACTCTTAAAAAGTATTAAGCAGCAAAAATGCCAAGGATGTGGACAAGTTCGTGCAGTGAGTGGACCTGCCCTCCTAGTCTCCCAGAGTCCTGGACACTGTCGCTGGGGCTGCTGTGGCTGCTGAGTGTGGGGAGACAGTCCCAAGGCAAGTCCTGCACTTCCCAGGAAAAGCCACTGAAGATAACATGATGACTGTGATGCAGCTGTGCGAGGTGCTGGTGAGGGAAAGGGGGAGATGCAGATTGGAAAAATGAAGAAACAGAACAACCCCCTAAGAATCTGCACCCAGCAGAGCCCAATCCCCAGGGGACCAAGCCCAGGGAAGCATGTATGTTCTTAAGATACATAAATACAAGACTTTAAAAAAGAAGATGGCAAATCAAACAGTACTCATTAAAATGGATATAACCTACACAGAATAAAAATAACAGTGACATATTTCTTCCTGTCTGATGATTCAGTAAAGTAGTTTTGCTTTTTCTGTTTCCTTTTCCAGTATAATTCTCTAAACTCCCTACAGTCTTTAGGATGTCTTCTTTTCTTTCGTGTAGTGATACAACTGAGAACCTCAGTGACTCCTTGTTCAATGCTTTTCTTGATAGAATGTTTAGCTTGATGTCATTGCATTGGCCTGACACCAGGCATCGGTGTGATGTGGGCCTGCCGAGAGTAGAGTTTTGAGTCAAAGTGAATTTTACCAATAGAATAAAAGTGATAAAGTAAAAACAAAAAGCAAAAAAACCCGTTTAATTCTTCTTCACATCTTGAGAAAATGAAAACGTGACCAAAATGCACATTATGAGAGCCTCAATTCACAGGAAAGTAAATCACATCTCTTTTTAGCAAAATGTTGTACACAAGATGTCCAGGACACTTAGCGAAAAAGAGCTGTTCATTTTCTTTGGTAAGGCACTTAAATACTGAATGGGATTTGCAAAAATTCCCATTTGCGCCCTCTGCCAAATATGCAGGTAAATAAGTGAAGTCCTGTTTGTATTTGGATAAGAGACCAGCAATCCTTTGTTTTATGTTTTCTGCAATTTCAGGACATTCTTTGCAGAAATTAAGAAATGATTTGAAACACGCTCTTCAAATCAAAATACCTAAGAGCTTGGGGGAACATCTGTTGTAGCCGCCATGCCTCAGTGGGGTCAGTGTAGAAAGTATGATCGTTGGCGAGACCTGACAGAATCAGTTTCGCACTGTAGGGGCCAACATGTCTGTTATGCCCTGGAGTTCCCCCTTTTGTTAGCCCACAGGACCTTTTAGTTGCAATATCTGAATCAGGAAATGCAATTCTACTCAGTTTCACAGAGCAATCAAGGGAATAATATGTTAAGCACGCTCATTTGTGTGGTGTGCCCAAGTCAATTCCGTGGCTGCTGTTTTCAACCGAGCATTAGTGTCTTTGGGGGAGACAAACACACCCACTTTTGATAAATTTCGAAGTACCTGCATGTCTCATCCTGAATTTGTGAGGCTCTATCTCCACGTGTGCTTTCACGCACTCTCTTCCCCACGTGCCACCCCAAGTTCTTTTATGCGCAGAGTGCAGTGTGATCTGTTTTGGTTACTTACTTTCCTCATCCAGTTATATATGTCCTTCCAGTTGTCATTAAAATAACATAACCATTTTGTCTGTGTTTTGAGTGCTAGCTGGGTCAGGCTGACATTGGCATTATAATCATCCTCATTTTCATTCTCTGCACTCCTAGAAGACAAGGTCATGATAGTCACAATGTTAAAAATAAAACTATCAGTGTCTCAGTCCAAAGCACAACAGTGAATCCACAAAAACAAGCTGTTAACATACAACCACGACATACTCGAGTTACACGCTGATGCCCCGGCACTCAGAGTGATGCGTCAGTGGAGGATTCACGACTCTGAGACACAAATTATAGGTTGGGGCAAATAGCAGCAACAATGGAAGGTGGTCAACTTCTGCAATTTCGTCTCCACTGACTTCTTTCCCAAACTCCAGACTTGCATATCAATTGCCTACCCAACATTTCTATTTTGCTGTCTTGAAAGATCTCAGTCTTACCATGTTCAGAGCTGAACTTTTTTTTTTTAATGGTGGTGCTGGGGATTGAACCCTCGTGCTTGGCAAGCATGTGCTCTCCCACTGAAATATCCCCTCCCCCCCCCAGAGCTGAGCTTCTGATTCAGCTCCTAAAACTGCTCCATCCCAGCCCTCCCTAACTCAGGCCGACTCACTGTTCCAGCCACTCAGGCTCAAGACCTTGGGAACCTCTTGACCCCCCTTTTCTCTCACACCCAACATCCAGTGCATTAGGAAATCCTGTTGGCACCATCTTCAATATATATCCATAGTCCAACTACCTGAAAATAAATGCTTGTACCAGGGAATAAAGTAACGTTGCAGCTTCTTTGGATTTCTTTTGTCTTTTTGCAACGTCTTAAGTAGGGAACTTACATGGATCTTTATAACTTTTAGCCTTCATTTTTCTCTAACATGAGCATTTAAGGCTATGAACGTCTAAAGAGTGTTTATGACATGGTGGTGCATTGTCATCATTTTTCATTTCTGTATCCTAAGTGATTTCCACAATAGTTTCCTCTTTGACACTGGAGTTATTTAGAAGATATTTCATGAATTTTCAAATATGGAATTTTTCTAATTTTCTTTGGTTAATACTTTCTCATTTAATTAAATTGCAGTCGGAGAGTGACATCAATCTTCTGAGATTTGATGAAATTTGCTCTGTGGGACCTTTTTTCATAAAAGTTCCATATGCGATTCCAAACAATGTCTAGTCCACAACAATTGTTCTAGTTCTGTCCCAAAGTTAAGCTTCTTGGCTGCAGAGTTTAGTCAATATAGTAACACCCTGATCTAAATATTACAGAAAGGTAACTTATGGTGAAAAAAATATGAAAACAAATATATGTATGTTCTTATATGACTGAAGCATTGTGCTGTACACCAGAAACTGACACAACATTGTAAACTGATTATACTTCAATAAAAATATAAATAAATAATAGATAAATATTACAGAAAGTAATGTGTAAAATACCCCATGGATAGGAGCATTGTGCACTTCCCCTTGTAAAGATCCTGTCCATTTTTCATTTCTATACAGTGTTTTGCTTTATTCCTGGTGTAATAAACTTTTTATCATAATGGAGTGGTCCTCTTTATTGCTAGTAAATGTTTTGCCTTAAATGCTATTTTGTCTAACAGTAACGTGGCTACATCTGCCTTCTTTCCCTTGTCTAAATATATCCTTTGGCGTTTCTTTACAGTAAATCTTTCTGAAAATGAAACATTTAGATGTCTCTTGTCAACAATGTAAAGCTGTTGTAGTTTCTATCGTCCATTCTGACAATCTCTGTCTCTTTTAAGTGAAAATTTGTAGTTATTTGTATTTTATATGTTCTTTTACAATTTTCGTGGTAATCAACGATCTCCTCAGATTATTTTGTCCATCTTATCTTATGCTTTATATTTGCCTTCTTTTCTATTCTTATTCCTCTCTGGATGCTTTTGGATCAATTAAGTATTTTTCTCTAATTCCTTTTTTTAATTTTTACAAGTATGGGATTTATATTTTAACCTAATAATTTTTTAACCCTAGATATTTTCACATTCATAATTTAAAAGCTAAAACGAATAGTGTTATGCTCCTTCAGACCATACAAGGATATCTGAATACATGAACCTCACTTCCTCTCTCCCTTACATGTTCATCTTGCTATTTTAAGCCCAGCAGATATTTTTATTATGTTTTACACCATCAATGTTCTTCATTCTTTCCTATATCTCCAATCTTTTTTTCTGGATGGCTTTCTTTCTGTCTAAAGTAGGTTCTTTAGAATTTCCTAAAGTTCTGTTAGGGGCAGACCCTCCACAGTCCTCCCTTGGTTTCTGTGGGAGCCTGGTTCTAGGACCCCCCCCCCCACGGATGCTCACGTCCCTTTGAGACAGGAGGGAAGGGGGCAGGGCACAGCCATTCAAGAAATGATACAGCAATTAATACCAAGATGGCAGAAGATTTGCCTCCCGGTAGGCCTTGAGGCCCAAGATGGGAGGGAGATTTGACTTCCAGTAGACCTTGAGCTTCATTATGTGATCATTGTAATAATATATTAGTGTGGTAAATGGCTCCCACAGGCGCCATGACAGTTCCAAGGATGATCATGAAAGATCAAAAAGTGGGCGTGGTCTAAATCCTGGGAATCCCCACCCCTTCCCCAAAGTAGTTGGAATAATCCTCCCACTTGTGAGCATGTGAAGTTACCGAGCTCATAAAAACTAACCACCGCCATACCTCGCAGCCCCTCTCCCTTCTGAGTGAGACTGACCGCACTCCGTCTACACGCACAGCGTGTATCTGCTGTTACTTCAAGCTCAGCGCTCAACACCCTTCATCCACTATTTGCCACGTGGTTCTGGTGGTTCTACTTTACTTCGTGGGGGCCGCTGCTTTTCAAAGCTTCCACGAGCCAATGAAACAGAGCATTGGCACCATCTCCAGCCCCTTGCCAGGGTGTTAGCCCTGTACCGTACGACACTGCTCCCAAGTCAGTGAGCGCTCCTTCACCCAGCTTTATGTTCTGTCTCATGTGATCCAGCACGAGGAGAATCCAGTCCTGTGTCTGTCCCCCAGCTCCCACTGGACACATCAGCTATGGCCTGCTGTTCCTTCGGTGGACGATTCCTTCCCCCCTTGGCAAGCCCAGTATCTTCCCGTCAAGTGGCCGAGCTAGTCCCTAAGCAGCTGTGAAGTGTAGGCACAATCAGGGCCTGGCTGACACATTTGGCTGATAAATAAATGAGCCTAATCTGAAAAATCAGATCAGGTAGTTTCTTACTCACGTAGAGAGTCGAGTGGGGGAAGTCAGAGGTACTGGATCCCCGTGGTCCTTGTGCAGGGTGACACCAAAACAAGGGGGCCAAATTTGGCAGCAGGAGTGATGGATGGTGCCCCGGCCATAAAACAGCTAGCAGCTTGTAGCTGGCAGCCATGCTCCTGGCGGGGAGTAAGGGTGGCAGGAAGAATTCCAAGGTGGCCCCCAAGAGTCCCACCCGCTGCTGTGCACGCCCCCCCCCCGTATAACCCCCTCCCCTTGCGTGTGGGTGCCCTCTCTCAACGGGCAGAAGTGCGGTGGGCGGAGCAGGCAACCCCACACTCCTCTATGTCCGTGTTCACTTACCTTCATTCCCCAGCGCTGTTTGCGGGTTGCGCTGACCAGACAGGCGAGGTGATGCAGCTATCCTAGAAATCACTAGCCCTGTATCTTTCAAATCTTTATGGAACTAATTTCTGCAATGTCCCCAGGGGTACAGAACAGTTTTTACTTTGTTATCTTGGCTGTAGGAGGCCCTTTCCTGGACTCCAGTTGGCCATTCTTACCATAATAGACCTTATTCCTCGATTAAGGGAGCAAGATTAGCAAAATAGCCTCGGGGTGTGTCTGGGATCCCCCTCTGACCTTCGGTGAGATGGACTCTGGCCAAGATTTCTCTCTGTCCTGACTTCTCTAAGCCTCTCTCTCTCCCTCCCGTGAATCATAGTACCCCCAGGGATTAGGCTCAGATAAGCACCAGTATCGACAAATGTGGCTTCCAGGAAAACGAGCCGGGACAGAGACGAAGGAATCCAGTCCCCGCTCCGCTCTTTTGCTAGGTGTCTGTCGGGCAAGACCCTTAAGCTTTCGACCCAAAGCTTTCTTTGCTCATCTGTAAATTAAAGCCCCAAACATTCTTCTGATAGTTTATTTGTGTTGCTGCGATACGATTACCTACCAAAGGCTTTCCACAGGCTCCAGGATAGAGCCGAATAACTGTCAGTACCACTCACGTCTTCTGGAAGAGGAACAGAAATATATATTACCAAAAATTTTTTTTAATTAAAAATGGTAATAAATATATCACCATTTAACTAGATTTTAACAACCCACATTATCAGCTTTTAATTATTCCTCATTTAGTTTCAACTTTTGTTGTTTTTTAATAACATAGAATTTAGGATGGGGGAAGGTACAGCTCAGTGGTAAGAGTGCATGTCTAGCATGTATGATGTCCTGGGTTCAATTCCCAGTACCTCCATTAAAAACAAATGAAAACCTAATTACCTCCCCCAAAAAGAAATTTTAAGAACGGTTTTACCATAGAATTTAGGAATAGGAATTTAGGATGAGGTCACTCATCAAATTGAATGAATATTCTTCCACAATAGGCTGGACAGTTTAAGGCCTCGAGAATCAAATGAATTGATCCTTATTTTCAAATAATTGAGCTATAAGATTTCTCTTTTTGGGGGGGAACTCAGGTGCATAGATTTGGTTTAATCATAATCCTTGTGCCACTCATCATTGGTCCATGCATAAGATTTATCTTTTACTTTCCTCTTTTTTAGTGATTCAAAATTTTTATAGATTATACTCCATTTAAAAGATTCAGATAAACAACAAGTTTCTACTGTACAGCACCGGAAACTATATTCAATATCTTGTAGTAACTTATGGTGAAAAAGAATATGAAAACGAATATATGTATGTTCATGTATGACTGAAGCATTGTGCTGTACACCAGAAATTGACACATTGTAAACTGACTATACTTCAATAAAAATATATTTTAAAAAAGCAGATTTACCTTTCACTTCTTAATATATAATCTCTAGTCTAGGATTTAATTTGGAAATGATTTTTTTAATATGCTTTTTTTTTTCAGGGGAGGAGGTAATTAGGTTAATTTATTTATTTTAATGGAGGTACTGGGGATTGAACCCAGGACCCTGTGCATGGTAAGCACACACTCTATCACTAGACTATACCCTCCCCACCAGAAATGATTTTTTCAAGCTGTGTACCTGTAGAAAATGCGTGCTTATGACCATAGCTGTTAGGAATGTGAATTGGTGAAGCATTTCTGTAGAGCAGATGTTACAGCTTGTTAAAGTAAAGATTTCTGGACTCCAACTGTAGCTATTACGGTCTAGTGGGAACCAGGGAGGAGGGACTGAAGAATGTGCATTTCTGACAAGTTCCGGAAGATGCCAATCCTGATGCTGTTGGTCTGTAAATCACACCTGAAGAACCACTGATGTAGAGAATTCTTGTAACATTAATTAAAGCCAGAAAACTATTCATAAACTGTGACTCAGGATAAATGAAGATGAACAGTCCCCACCCCAACACATGCTTTGGAGGCTCTCCAGCTGACCCCCTCTTCCTCGTGATCTGCTACAGTCCCACCCGGTCATGCAGGGCAGGTCTCCACCCACCAGCACCAAGGAGCATGGTGAAGGCATGACTCACTCAGGGCAGCCCTGGGTTCTCAGGGTGCAGCTGGGGCAGCAGAGGGGAAGGGCAGTCAGGACCACGCCTGAGATCTCTGGCCCTACCCAGGTCTTTCTCACAATCCTTATCAACATCTGACATATCACAGATTTGATTGATTGATCTCATTTTTATTGCCTGATTCTCTCATCTCTCTTCAGAATGTAAGTTCTCTAGAGCAAGAATTTTTCTATATTTTGTGCAACAACAGTGCTCATTGCAGGTGCTCAATAAATATTGATTGACTATACCCATATGTCTGTTTTTTGGTGGGGAGGAGGAGGTAATTAGGTTTATTTACTTACTTTTTAAGTGGAAGTACTGGGGATTGAACCCAGGACCTTGTGCATGCTAGGCAGGCACTCTACTACTGAGCTATCCCCTCCCCACCATATCTGTATGCTCACAGTACTATTTCTATAAGAAGCCACAAAAAAATGGCAGCAGACTTTCTGTGGGCAAGAGACATGGGGGAAGGAGTGGGAGTGAGCACAACTTTCTACTGACTCTGTTCAGTCCTTTGAATTTTTCCTACCAGTTGTTAAAAACAAGACAACAGGCTCAAGATGGAGTCACTCAGGCTAAGGTCCACGGCACCAAACTGAGCCTTAATTACACTTTTGGCTCTTCCTGAAATGGAATCCTAACCCAGGCAAACAGGAATCACCTGATGAGCGCTAGGTAGGTCATCCATCTGGTAGACCCCTGCCACCTCCCATCCCCCAAAGGGAAATAAACTTGCAAAAACCAGTCTGCTTTTTTGCCCAATATAACTTCCTTGTTCCTGCTCCCTTCTGCCTATAAAAGTCTTTTTTTTCACTCTTTTTTATTGAGATATAGTTGATGTACAATATCATGTTTTAGATGTACCACATACTGAGTCACAATTTTTAAAGGTTGTATTCCACTTATAGTTACTATGAAATATTGGTTATAGTCCCTGTGTGGTACCATATATCCTTGTGGCTTATTTATTTTATGCATAGTGATTTGTACCTCTTAATCCACCACCCTTCTTTTGTCCCTCTCCCCTTCTCTCTCCCCACACTAGTGACCACTAATGTGTTCTCTACATCTCTGAGTCTGCTTCTTTTTTGTTATATTCTCTAGTTAGGGTTTTCTTTTTCTTTTTCTTTTTTCTTTTTTTTAGGTTCCACACACTAGTGATATCATACAGTATTTGTCTTTTTCTGAAAGTCTTTCATTTTGCGCAGCTACTTGGGGCACCTTTCTATCTGCAGTATTGGGTGCTGCCCAATCTGAACAAGTTTTTGCTCAAATAAACTCTAAAAAAAATTAATATGCCTTAGTTTATCTTTTAACACTATATACATCACCTAGGTAACACCCCTCCCCCCCAAATTAGATCTTCATTATGGATTAGGAAAAAACAAGTTTAAGAGAAATAGGCATAATGGAAAAAAAGACACACACACACACACACACACACACACACATACACACACCGCTGAAGTCTGGTTACTGAGATTGTTGTACAGGGCTGTGTGAGACCCGAGACAGGCCTGAGGAAAAGCTCAGCGCTCACTGCACATCCTGGACCTGAGGCCCCACCCCAGCCCCTCTGGGAAGCTGGCCCCTCTCCGGGGCTCACTCCAGGGCGTCCCAGAGGCCCCTCCTGGAAACCAGAAGTTTCCTGCCCTTTCTATTGGCTCACATTATTTACAAGTTTCAAATACCAACAGTAAATAGTTACTGGTGGGGGGCGGGGAAAAGAACCAGGCCTCGGGCTACTTCTGGAAGCAGAGAATATCTCTAAGTCCAAGGAAATACGGGCCAAATAAGGATCGCGCTGTCCAAAAGGGAGACAGAAGGAGATATTTAATGAGAAAGAGAAAAGGGAGAAGCTGTGAACTAGACCTGACGTGACTTGTAAGCATCTCCGCGGGGAACCCGAAGCTGGGTTGAGGGATGAATCGAGAGATGCCGGGCGGAGCCGGAAAGAAGCAGCCCAGGTTGGATTTCCAGTCAAAGCGTCTTGGGTCTGGGAGAGCTGGCAGAAAGACTTGCCTGTTAGAGGAATTTCAGAAATGGGGCAATCAACTGGAACTGCTCTCCCAAATAAAGCCAGGAGCTGTTTCTACCATTGGTAGTGGCTAAACTAATTATTTTATTCAATATATATTTATTGGGCACATCACTGGGTCAGAACGTATGTTAGAAAAATCACCCTGGTTCAATGCAGAAGCCTTACGTGACCTGAGACTGTCTTACTGGAGACCTTGTTGGAGGCACTGATGCCTTCCCTAGCTTTCCTGGGAAGGTGGCAGAAAAGCCGCCGACCTTTCCCACCTCCCAGATGCGGGAACTCCGGGAGAGAGGCGCCTCTTTCCCTCGGGAAGCAGCTTCCGTGCTTGCCCAGCAGAGGGCACCATCATTCCAGCCACCTGCGGGAGCCGGACAGATGGGGGCCTCGCCCCCTCACTGCCCACTGCAGGTTGGGCGTGGTGCCCACTTGCTGGCGGCAGCAGCCCTAGAGAAACAGGATGCACCAGGAGGCTGTAAAAATGCTGTTTTGAATTCTCCCTAAGCTGTGTCTCTTCTGCCTGGCGTAGGCTCAGCCCTGGCGCCCTGCCAAGCTCATCCTCTCTAGCATCGCTGGGACGAAGGATCATTTGCTTCTCATCGCCGGGCAGCCTGCTTGCCCCTTTGCTGTTCAAAAATCTCTGTTTTCCAGGGCATAGAATCCTAGAGCCCCAGAGCTAGTAGGGACTCGGAAGCTGCTGGTCTGGGAACTGCCATTTTAAATAACTGCAGAGGCAGGTAGGGAGCCTCAATCTGTGAAGCTGACTCAGGGTGAGACGGTGGGGAATGATACCAGTGATGGTGAACTGGGAAGACCAGCCGTGTGTAGAAGCACCGACATTCAGTTGTTTTTCTAATTGTGAATAAAATCAAACATGGCCCTGGGCTGGGTTGGGAAGCTGGCTGCCAGATCTTTCCCTCCATCCTACAGTGAGAGACTAAGATGAAGAGGGAGGGGAGGGGAACTACTTGCCCAAGATTGGGCGCAACTCCCCTTTTCACGGAATCCGCGCCCTCACGCTGTTTGCACCTTGGGGGCACAGGGTCAAAATCCAGCTACAATAGCTGGGGACTCGGGCTTCCAGCCCGGCCTTGCCCCACGGCTGCTGATTCGTCTTAGATTGCTTCATTTCCTCCCTTGGCCACCGATCCCCGCTTTGGAGAAAGCAGCCTCCCCCGGAATACAGGGCACTCCTTTTCCTCGCGGTGAGTCACAGCCTCGGAGCTGCCTTGCGGGCAAGTTGACTCCGAGACAGAACCCTCTCCTCCCACTGCTTTTTCCAATGAATACCTCCGAGTGTGGCGTCCACTTCCTCTGGCTAGCTCCCGGTGGCGGGGAGCTTTTATTTGCTCAGGTTTTTTTCCACCTTGAAATGAGGTCCTACCGAGAAGTACCCAGGAGCCTTTCAACCTTCATTCCTCAGATCTCACCAAGAAATGCGGATTAAAAGCATAAAGTACTGCCTTCCCATCATGAGTGAAGGCCCCAGGGATGATGCCGCCCGTGTTTACAGTGGCTTTGAAAGCAAACCACTAAGCGTGATTTTTAAAACATCTAGCCTTATACTTTAACTCGGGCAACCTGGCATTGCCACCATCTCCAGGTGACTCGGCAGGCCAGGATAGGCTGGGTGGGGATTCTTCAGAGCTTTTGCTTCAGTCTTCCAGTAACAGGAACTCCCAAGTAGCAGGAATGGGGCTGTGGCCTCATTACCAGTCCTAGAGACATCTTTGGGACCTGGGGCAAGTATTTACCATAGAGCCAGGTAAGTGAAGAATGTCAGCTCATTCTCGCCTTGATTAACTCCTTGAGAAATAGTACCCAGTAACTCCACTGTCATGGAGCTCCCAAGCAGCAGGTGCAAAGATGACTAGGGGCCATCTTACAATAATCTATAATGGAAAAAAATCTGAAAAAAAAAATAGATTTATCTATATATGTCTGAATCACTTCACCGTACACTTGAAATTAACACAACATTGTAAATCAACTATATACTTCAATAAAAAAACTTAAACAAAAAGATGACGAGGGTCCTGAGAATCCAGTCTCAAAAGAACATGGTCTTAAGAATATCATTTGAGAGGAGAAGATAAGGACATTTACCTATTTATGCAACGAGAAAGAAACAGAAAAAGAATGAAACAAAAAAACCCAGAGACTAATGAGATTAGTTACCTTCAGGGCACAGTGGGAACAGAATGGAAAGAATAAAGGAAATGAAGGGGGAATGACACTTCTCTGAAATAGCCTTTTGTTCTGACTTGACTTTTGGGACCATCACAATGTTTCATATTTCAAAAAAATAAAATAAAACAATAAAACTCACAAGGATGGGGAATACCCTAAAATTGAATATATAGAGAAATAAATAAAAAAGAATGTCTTTTGCGAGTTTATAGTAAAAATAATTGATCTCTTCCGGTGTGTTAAACATTTTCCTGTAGTTTCACTTAACCTCTGCAATGGCTCTAAATCGTAGGTCTTATTACTATCCTAAATTTACAAGACAGGAAGTCATGCTTCATGGGATTCAGGAAGCTCCCAAGGTCCCAGAGACCGGAACTCAGATTTTGTATCAGATTTGTATTAGAGCTCAGTTCTGAGAGCCTATGATATACTCAACTCCTCCACGCCAGACGTGGAGTGAGTATGAGTGTCCCTGGGTTCCAGGAATCAGCGATCTCAGTGATAAACATTTTAACACTATGAGTTCTGTAAACGCAGGGAAATGAATGAGTCCTTTATTCATAAAGACTGAACAGGATAAAGATTTAAGGAATTCTAACTAAGCACTCCTTGTGGGTTGGCTTCCTGGAGGATATGGGATTTGAACCACACCTTATAGGTAGGATTCAGGCCGGTGCAGAGCATGGACAGAGGAATTCCAGGCAGCAGAACCCACTGGGAGCAGAGGGGCTTGGTGTATGGGGAGCCAAGGAGAAGACCAGCCTTTGCAGAAGAATGCACAACACAGAAGGACACATTATAATTCTCCTGGGGACCTCTTTTTAAATTTTCTATTTATTTTCTAAAGGAAACTAGCGAATTTTTTTTTTTAATGGAGGTACTGGGAATTGAACCCAGTACCTCATGCATGCTAAGCACATACTCTACAACTGGGCTATGCCTTCACCCCCTCTTTAGGGACCTCTTAAAAAGAATTCAAAGTCAAGGTGAATATCATGGGAGAAGAGTGAATTCCCAGCCCCTAAAATTTAGCCCCTTTGGTAGATATTTACCAGTTCCTTTCCAATTGAGGGGCTCAGAGAGACTGCTAGGAAAAGGCAGGCCCTATATTCTGAATCTGTAGACAAAAACTGTTTTGCATAAAGGGGAAATAAAATCCTAGCTCCTTTGGTTGCTTTTGTTTTTCTCTTCCATGTCTACTTTTACAAACAGAAAGAGAGATCGCTCCCTGTTTGCTGAGCTGAAAATTGGGCTGTCAGCCCTGCGGTGTCATTCTCAGCCAGCTCGCAGGCAGCTCTCGGGGAGTGTAAAGGGAGGTGTTGAGGAAAGCACTTCTCTGGGTTCTTGTCCTCTCCCGGGCTGGAGGGTTGGATGTTTGGCGGGCACAGTGAGAGGAAAACAGGCTGATGCCGCGCCTGGTGGGCAGACACAACGCTGGGTCCACTTGGACAGCAAGACGGAATCATAAAGAAAAGCAAAATATGGATATTTGTATCAGTCTAGTGAGTGGTTAACTGTATCTTCAGTTTTCATCAAGACCATATTCAGGTAAATCCAAAAAATCCTTGAACCAGGAACAAACACAGCATCTGGTCCTCAAGCTCCTATAGTCCCGTCCCACCCCCCCCCCCCCCGCCCCCAACCCCATGTCATCCCCTTTTGATACAACAGGAATAATCCTACATCTCTCTCAGGGTAAAGTCCTCAGCTGGCCCCTTCTGATCTTTCCATCCCTGCCCCTTGCCCTGGGAAGCCACACCAGCCCCTGCAACTCTGTGTTCACCACCCCCAAACCCAGTTGGGAGCCCTGGGACCCTGGGCAAGGCTTCGGCTCTGCAGGCACTGGGCACACCCCTCTGTCAGTGTGGTTTTTCACATCCTGTCCCAGTGCAGTGTTTGTCTCTTCACCCCCAGATTCGAAGCTTCTTAAGCGCAGGAGCCAAGTCTTGCTTTTTTCTTTACCTTGAAAACAAGATGCAACTTTCGACAGTTTTTGTTTAATAGTTGACAGATGGGTGTTTTCCCTTAAAGCCATGTTTCTTAAACTTTCAAAACCACGACCCTCAGTAAGAAATGTTTTTTTACATTATGACCCATCTACACACGTGTATAACCGAGTCAAGGGTTTCAAAAAATAATACTTACTCTGATGGAAGCACTCTGGTATTTTCTCTTTTGTTTCATTTTATTCCATTTGATTCCTAAGGGTTTTGTTGGGACTTGCAGGTGGAAAGTCATGGTCTGAACATATAAAGGGAGAAGAGCTTCCCTTCCAGCCAGGATCCAATTAGGATTACGCTGTAAGCAAATGAGGGCCTGGGCCAGCTCGGAAGTGCAGACCACGAGGGTCCTGGCCTTGATAAGAAGCAGAGGGGGCGAGTGTAACTCCTTGGGAGAGCATGTGCCTGGTACCCACAAGATCCTGGGTTCATTTCCCAGTACCCCATTTAAAAATTTTTTTAAATAAACTCTTAGTGACTTAGTGACTATGTGCTGTCAGGCTCTGAGCGATACTGAGCCCAGGCCTGCCCCTTGCAGCTTCCTAGTTCAATTTTTTCTATCTTTTCTTCATTCCTTTAACATGGCCACCCCCATGAAGATGTCCTCAGGTCTACGCTGTGTGTACCTTTGTGATCGCTCTCACTCCACTGACCGCATTGCTTTTCGTGTTGCTGGCTGCTCAGCCGAGTGCTGGAGGGAGCCTGGCCGGGAAAAGCCGGCCGCAGGAGTGCGTTGTGCAGATGGAAGAGATGAAGGGCTGCTCTGGGGGGGGTCCACGGGGGTCAGCTCTTCCTGGTGGTCGCCGGGCAGGGAGTGGCCGAGGGCTGCTGCGGGGAAAGGTGGGGCCGGGCCAGCGCCGGCTGCTGGGGGCCCAGCCGGGATGGCAGGAGCTGCCCAGGTGCAGGGAGCAGGGACTGGAATTCCATAGTGAATTTCCCAAACTCAGTTATCTCTTCACTTTGTACAGAAATCTCACAATTGAAGAAATCAAGATGCTAAATCTGGACTTCGAGGTGTGTTTAGAAGCAGGCTCTGAGGACTGGGGTTGCTGGAGCACCGATCAGATTGGCCCGGCGTTGATTTTTTTTTTTTTTAAAGTTTGTGGGTTTTGGCAGGGGGTAGGGGATTAGGTTGGTTGTTTGTTTGTTTGTTTTTAATGGAACGACTGGGGATTGAACCCAGGTCCTCCTACATGCTAAGCATGAGCTCTACACTTCAGCTTTACTCTCCCCCTTCTTTTTCTTTGTTTGTTTGTTTGATTTTGCTGGGGGGATGGAGGTAATTAAGTTAAGGCTGCTCTTCACTGTGTATCTAAATTGTCTCACTGTTTGTCACACAAGACAGAGAACCTGGCCCTTGTTCACCGGGAGCTCCTGGTGTTCATTTGAGTCCGGTAAAGCGGGAAGGCGTGGGACCACAGAGGGGGCTCAACCGAGACAGTGGCCCTCTGCTCACAAGCCCCGTGGCTGGGACGTGGCTGACTCCTTCTGAGCCCCGGTTCTTTCTCAGCCGTGGAGATAGGATAACCGAATTGCACCCAGGCCTGCTATGAGGAGGGAAATGAGGGGACATGTGTCGGGGCAGCTAACACTGGTAAAGAAGTTGGTATCTTTCTCGGGTGACGAGCAAGGCTGTTGCCTTCTGAGCTTGGAAGGGAGGTGGTGGTGAAGAGCCAGAGTGGACAGAGATTTTTTTTTTCCCTGTCGTGAATCAGTGGAAAATGAAACTGGATGGACAGAGGAGGGCTCCTGTCGTGGAGAGGCCTCCGCCACCCAGAACCATCTGGATTGTGTCCTGTAGGGAACCGTGGGGGAAGATTTCCCGAAAGCCACTGTCTAGCAGATGAATCTGGGCCCCCGTGTGGGCGGGTTGGACGTGGGGTGAGGCTGGAGGCTGGGGAATAAGGGTGAGGCTGAGGTTGAGTGGCTGGACTTAGGGATGAGGGAGTGAGGGGAGGGGCAGGGATGGGAGAGTGGCCACAAGAGGAGTCAAAACTGGGTTTCCATATGCTCTTTGACAACCAGCCCCCCAGCCCCCGCCCGCCCCCACATCTTTCTCTCTGTCTTTGCCTTTCTCCTCCCGGTCCTTCTGTCTCCACCCCACTCCCTCCTCGCCCGTCAGCCCTGTGTCCTTCTACCACCCAAGTCAGTGCATAAAGGAGGCTCAGCCAGTGCGTCAGAGGATGCAGGTGCAGCCCTGCAGCAGGTGCTCTCTGGGTGAACTTGGTCTGCCTGGTTCTGATTGGGTCATGAGCGGGAGGTGCCGGCCGCTCTTTAGTATGCAAGTGAGAAAAGCTGCTGGTTAGATCTCACAGGAAGCTAGAGCCAGGGGGTAGCACCTGACATCAGGAGCCGCACAGCCGGCTGGGTGAGAAGAGGAGGTGACACCTCTGGGCGGCTGAGACCGGTTGCTCCTTCTACTCCAGGCCCTGGAAATCAGGTCACTTTGCCCTTCTTCCCTCTGCCAGATGCTAAGGGCCCCACTGCGATCTCTGGGGAGTCAAAGAGGAAATCATGGACTAGCTCACTAGGGCGAGACACCTGGGTGAGGGTCTCAAACTGGTGGCCCCCAGGGCCACCCCCCCTGCAAAGGGTTTTGGTTGGCCCACACAGGACCTCTCACTCTGTTACATCGCACACCTCCCTGGTCCCCTTTCTACCTCATGTATTTGTCTTCCTAGACTCCCCCTGAGCTTATGAATTTACCAGCCACATCCTAGCAAGGCATGAAGAAAGATACTCCGGGAGCTTCTAACATCACTGGGAAAACAAGACACGCACACAGGCTGAGAGGGCTAAGCACGCCAGACTCACCCAGCGTGTGGACTGGACAGACATTCTATTTTGGAGTTTAGATGAGAGATCGCCCACAGAGGTCATGTTAGAAGAATGTGTGGAGGTGAGGTGCACCCTGAGCCTCGCTGGAAGAGGAATGTTGGGATGGAGACTAGGGAAGAATGTTCTAGATGGGGAAGGACAGGAGGGAACACCCTGGAGAAGTTTTGGGAGGCTGGGCTTCATTCCACACGCAGCAGGGGGCACCTCTGAGATGTTTGCATAAGGGAATGATGATGCAGGTGGAGAACAATCCAGGAAAGGTGGGGTTGGGGGGCAGGGCTGAAAAGAGGAACCAATTCTGGAGAAAGGTTGAAAGATGTAAAGACAGCAGTGTGGATACTGAAGGATCCAAGACCCTAGGCTTGAGCATCTCAGAGACTAAGCTAACGTGATGGAAATGGGGAAGTCATGAGAAGGTGGCTGCTTGGGGTGGGGTGGTTGAGAAGTTGAGAAATTTTGGTTTAAATGTGGTACATGTGATGGAAAAAATAAGCAGCTGGCATTTAGAACTGTGGACTTGGAGGTGGTGATTCAGGGCAGCAGTGGATTACATGGAGACTCCCAAGGGAGATGGGGGTGGGGATGCAGACAGGAAAGGGGAAAGAGAAATGAGGGAAGAAGACTGATGTGGAATTGGAGAGGGGGAGAACACAGAGAGGTCAGCAGGGAGGACAACCTTCAGAAAGAGGTCCACGGACATCATCGACTGCAGAGGATTTGGAGTGAGATAGTGGCAGGGATTTTGGCAGGTGTGGAGAAGTCGGCCACATATTTCAGAGTCAAGAAGATGGCATGGGTGGAGAGGAAGGTAAGGGGGTATAGACTGTTATCTCAAGGAGCCCATAGTAGTTGGAAATGACGTCAACTCTTAGCTCCCCTGCCAGGCAGCAAAGACAATTTACCGACACCAGGTTGTGGTGAAGGAAAGTACAGCGTTTATTTGCAGGGCACCAAGCAAGGAGCGCTGGCGGCTCGTGCTCAGAAGACCTGAACTCCCTGATGGCTTTCAGGGAGGGGGTTTTAGAGGCAACTTTTGGGGTGAGGGTTGCAGGGTGGTGACTTTCTTCTGATTGGTTGGTGGTGAGGTAACAGGGTGATGTCTCAGGAGTCTTGATCATCAACCTTCTGGTTCTAACCAGTCTGGGATCTACATGCCTGGGTTCAGCCTGTAGTCACCATCCTCTGCCTGGGCGGGGGTGGGGGTGTTTAAGTTCCTGTAGAACAACTCAAAGATACTGTCAGATTGTCATGGATATTCTATCCCTCAAGGAGGAACTCGGTCTGTGTTTTATCGCTGAACTATTGTCATTACTTTTCTTGTTAACTGCTTTTCTTTTTCCTTTTGTTCCCTCACTTCCCTAATAAGTAACTGCCAGTTCCTGCTTTTTGGAACTCAGGGAAGGTCTAGGAGACTAAAGCCATTTTCTACAAACAACAAATGAGGACACAGAAGGGCTCTGATACCCAGGAGACCTGGCAGGTCCTGCTGGGTTTCAGTGACAGTTAACAAAAGAAAACTTGTGAAAATTTGATGGCAAAAAGAAGGAAAGGAGACAGTGATGAGAGATATCCTAAAGCTGCGAAGGAGAGAAGATAAAATGAAGGACCCAGATGAGGTGGGAGTGGTAGACGGAGATCCTAATCTTGGATTTCACATCAGCTGCATCCCCTTGGCCCTCATCTTGTGCCCGGTCCTGGGTTCCCCTACTGTCTGTCATCTTCATTCTTGGGGTTGGGCAGCAGAGGGAAATCGGGGAGCTGGCCAGATGAGGCACTCTCTGGGAACAGCAAGGGTGTTCTCAGCTCAGGGTTGGGACCCACAGCACCAGCATTCATCCCTTTTTCCTCTGTCCTGTGTTCCTCGCTCCTTCCCTATCAGAGGCCCCCATCAGAACTGGTAGTAGATGTTGTCCAGAGGGTTGTCAACAGCAGTGAAGCGCTCTGATTGGTCCCCAGGCACAAGCAGACAGACAGGAAGTAAAAGTGGGTAACCACGAGGAAGGGAGGGGGCGGCGAGGACCGGGTTAATCATCAGAGTCCTTGGCAGCAAGTTCTCAGCCAGCCTTGGCTGAGGCAGGCAGTAACTACAGATTTAAGGTTCTTCGTGGCAGTGTGTATCTCTTCAGGGGCTGGTTGCCCACATTGATCCTGTGGCAAGAACCCAGCCAACCGGGCCTTACGGAAGTAGGAACATCAACAAGCCAGGAGGTGACCTGAGGATGATGATGACGCCACTGGAAAAGCAAACACCGCGAGGGGAAGGAGCTGTGTTCGCAGCTGGGCCGGGGGAGGCTGTTCTGGGGAGCGCTGGGCGGGAAGGGGCGAGGGCTGGATGAAGGAGAGAGGGCTGGATGAAGGAGATAGGACTGGGCTAGATTGGGAGGGACAGTGTGAAGGGAAAGTCAGGTCTCTGCAGGAATGACAGGTAAAGAGCTGGAAGGGGAAGGGGAGAAAAAAAAGCCTGCTGGGGATGAGAGTCAAAGGGTCTCTATCTGACTGGGATTTGAGTGATGCTAAAGAGGGAGGTGGATACTGATGAAGGAGGCGTAGGTGGGCCGTGAGGCCCCTGACCCCGTGTGACTGGAAGGAGACCTAAAACGTCCCCAGTCTTGAAATGGCCATTTTCTCTTATAGGCTGATAGGTGGGCGTTTAACTGGTACAGTCGGGCAACATCGTATAAATGAGAACATTCTTGTGGCCAGTGTCCCAACTCCTACCAGGACACACACACACCTTATGATGGACTATTGCGCAGCTCTTAAAAGAAATATTATGCAGATTTGAAAAGAAACCAACTAGGGAGCTCTGTATGCAACGACAGGCAAAAGTATTTAAGACAATGTTTCATGAAAAGAACACGTTGTGAAACTGCGTGGTAGGATTTCACTTGATTTTAAAAAAAGGAAAAATGGTATAAATTTATATTATACAAAAATAGAAATAATTCTATGTTTACGGTGTGTATGACAAGGAATTTCTTTTTAAAATCACTTTGTTGAGGTATGATTGGCATATAAAATTTACAATTAAGTGATGTGATGAGTTCACAAGGAACTGTTAATAACAATTTGGGGAGTTAGATTAGAAAATTGGGGTTCTAAGCAGGGGTACTTTTAACTCGAAACTCTTCTGTATGGTGCAGTTTCTGACATGAGTACATATTATTTAGCCTAATGGTTTCAGTGACCACATTTTGTGAACTAAATAGTCAGAACGCAAATCTGATAAATATGAGTTCTTATGGGGTCGATGGAACAGAGCATTGCAATAGAGGTCTCTCCTTTTGCTCTTTCTCCCTCATCTGGCCTGAAAACTGCACCCCTGAAAGTCGCTCGTCTGGTTTACATCGGAGGCCACCCAGGGTGGTGGGAAGAACTTTGGGTTTGGAGTCACTCATTCATCCTGTGCCTGCGGGGGCCTCTGTGCCAGCATTCCAGGCCCTGCTCTCCCACCTACCGTGTGGTCCTGGGCGCTCCCTGGCATTTCCCTGTGCTGTAGGGTAATGATACTTGCTCTGCCTACATCACCCAGGTGTGAAGATGAAATGAAACAACCCTTCTGAAGGTACCTGGAACCAGGTTAGAGCCCTATGCACATATTTCAGGTTTTTCTAGTTCATCTTCAGAGGCGTGATCCAAGGTCTCAGTTAAAAAGTCCAGTTCCCTGTAGATGGTGGGTATGGAATCAATTAAATGGCCAGTCCTGAAATGAATGTATTTTGGGCTAACCAGTAGGTTGCCCCCAGGAATAAAGTCACTTTTGGAAAATAAAACTGGGAGGAATCTGTGCCTCATGGCAGAGACCACCAACTCTGGAAGCATTGCATCCTAACAGATGGTAAGTGCAGTGTGTAGAAAATTGGGAGACACCCTAATCCAATTAGTATCTAAGAGTATTGAGAAGTTGCTAAATGCCAGGCTAAGCACTTTACTCATTTAATCCTTGTAACAACCCTATTATCTCCACTTTACGGAGGAGGCACGTGAGTTACAGAGAAGTGAGTTGCCCAAGGTCATAGCAGGGAAATGGCAGAGCAGGATTCTAATTTCACATGGTCTGACCCCAGAGCCTCCGTGCTGAACTGCTCCTTAGCTAAAATGGTAGGAGTTCTTCCTCAGGCAAGTAAGATTCAAAATAGAAAAGAACGGTGGTTTTTCCACATCTGATGGAAAAAGAATGTATTCACATACTGTTTCTAAACTTCCCAGATAACAAGATCATTCTTCTTTTTTTTTTTTAATTGAAGTGCAGTCAGTTTACAAGAGAGTGTCAATTTCTGGTGTACAGCATCATGTTTCAGTCATACATATACACACACATATTTGTTTTCATATTCTTTTTCAATACAAGTTACTATAAGGTGTTGAATATAGTTCCCTGTGCTACACAGTAGAAACTTGTTCTTTATCTATTTTATCTATAGCAGTTAGTATGTGCAAATCTTGAACTCCCCATTTATCCCTTCCCACCCCCTTCCCTGCCCTGTTTTCTATGTCTGTGAGTCTTTCTGTTTTGTAAATAAGTTCATTTGTGTCTTTTTTTTTTAGATTCCACATATAAGTGGTATCATATGGGATTTTTCTTTCTCTCTCTGGCTTCCTTCACTTAGAATGATGAAGGTCATTATTCTTCTTATAATTGCCTCTCAAACTGCAAGGCACCCATGGACCCCAGGGGACCTTGTGAAAATGCAGATTCTGGTTCAGCAAGTCTGGGTGGGGCCTGAGACTACCCAGTGGCCTCGGTGCTGGTCCACAGACCCCACTTTGAGGAGCCAGGCTCTATGCAGAGAGGGCAGGAGGGTCTCCATTATTAGCAATGGATTTTCCCACTGATAAACAAAGCAACTGGGTTCCTTCTGGAACCTCAGTTTCCTGTGAGGCAGCTCCCAACAGCTGAAGCCCCTCTGAGCCCCTGAACACCTGCATTTCTGGGCCTGTGAAGCTAAGGTGCAGGCCCAGGTTCTGGCTGCTCCCCTGACAGGTAGCTTTTTCTCTGGCTTTACCCACTGAGCTCTGAGGAGGCTCTTCTCGAAGAAGGTGAGGGGTCCTGAGCCGGCTGGGGGTGGGGTGGGGGTAGGGGTGGCCACGGAGAGCAGGAGGCCGAGCGGAGTTGGGTGGAAATGTTTGCTGAGAGAAGGAGGACAAATAAGAGTGACCTGGGCCATGGACTGTGTGGGTCAGGACAGGAGTGGGAGTTCTGGCAGCAGCCAGTGTAAGGTTGACTTTGCCTCCTTAGCTTTTTTTTAAGTTTTTATTATTATTTTTAAATGGAGGTACTGGGGATGGAACCCAGGACCTCATACATGCTAAGCATGCGCTGTACCACTGAGCTATACCCCTCCCCGCCTTGCCTCCTTGGCTGTTGTGTTCACGGCTGGTCCTCAGTGTGAAATTCTAGATGAAGGAGTTTGTGTTTTGTGAGGACACGTGATGGTCAATGTTGTTGATCTGCCAGAATCATACTAGACTACTTGTTGAATGAGTGAAGAAATGAAGAGCTTGGGGAAGGATCAGGGCACCCAGGGTCACTGCCCTCCACCTCCTCTGTGGAATGGCCATGTGCATGACTCATGTCCGGCTGCCCACTCACTTTCTCAGGCTAAAGCCACATGTCCCGGCGTGTGGTGGCAATGAGCTGCCCCCTCCTCCCTTCTGCCACAGAATCTTCATGACACACAGTTCCTGAGTTTCCAGCAAGTTGTCTTTCTTCCCCACTTTCCTGGGAGGAGCTGAGAGAGCTGGGCCCCGGGGGAGGGAAATGAAGTCCCTGGTGAGGTCCCCAGGGAGGCCCCTCTGAAGAAGCATTCAGGATCCCCGGGCTGTCCAGAAGCTGGCTCAAAGGAGCAGCAGAGACTTCAGGACCATTTCAAGCTCTGAGAACTGTGCCTCTGCCCCCTCTGTCTGGCACCACCTCACGCCCAAGTGTGTGAACTCAAAACCAAAGGGGAGAGACCAGGGAGGAGGCACATAAGGTCTGGAGTGGATGGGCCAGTCCCTACCCCTTGTGGCGGTGGAGGAAGGGTCCAACCTGTTTGCCTGGCACAACGTAAGTCCAGCTCTTTATTGCTGCAGGACGCTGGCCCGAGGCCGCTCTCAAGCAGCGACCACGTCAGAGCTTGGCTGTGTGGGTGCTTGAAAGCGTCCCGTTCCTACTCAGCCTCTCTGTCTGGCGCTTTCCCAGGACTTAGTGAGGGCAGAGCCCTGGACGCTGGGTGGCCAGTCCTGTTTGATGGGGAGTGAGGAAATGTCTGGAGACACAGCAGGTGGGAAACTGCTGGTGGTGATGGCCATGTGTGGTCCTTACTTGAGGCATTATTTCAAATCTATTTCTGTAGGAACTGACAAGACAGATTTCCTTTCTTGTGACATCTCAAGAGAACAGAGTTTGCGGTAACTCTAAAACACGGTCAGGGCACTGTATAAACTTTATTTCTGGGAAGAACATGTACCTTGACTTCCTGCCTCTTCTTCCTCTGGGGAAAATGGGGGCGATCTCGGAGTCAGGTCTCCTTGAAACTCCCTTTTCTATTCCAACGGGGTTTGGTAAGGCTTAAAATTCAGGCTGTAAAAGCAACAGAGTTAATAAAAATAAAGAGGGAAAAAGGGGGAAATGAATGTGTTAACTTAAGTGCAAATAGGAGTCACTGTCTCAGGGCATCGTATTTGCCCCTGCACTTACTGACAGCCAGGGAAAAAGCATTTACAGACTCAACTTTGTTGGGTTCTTCACTGGTTTAACTCTGGCTGCATTGTCTGTGCCTTGGTTTCCGTCTGTAAAGTAAGGTCAAAGTACGTCAGGAGAGGTTTATTGAGAGCTTCATGTGAGATAATGCAGGCAGAGCCCCTGCAGTGGTGTCTGGTGCACAGTAAACATCGTAGATATTACTGCTGCCTCATTCAGCCGAGGGGAGGGGAGTGGAGGGTGGGGAAGGGGTGGTGCTTTATTCAAAGGCTGCCACCTTCTCTTCCCTGGATGTTCCTCCTTGCTGCTCCCATCCAAGTCCTAACAGATGGCCTCTGAAACTGCTTGCCTTGGACCCTGGTCTGGCTCCACAGTGTTCCCACTCCCCACTGCAGCCCTGCCTCCCCCAGGCAGACCCTTTCCAGGATGCTTACTTCCTGCTCAGTGAATGGTGACCTCAGAGGCATTTCCCTGCCCTCTGGTCTGGAGGGCCTGTTGGGTCAGCTTTTCTCAGCTCTTAGCAATTTAACTCCACCCACTGAGTTAGTAAGGGGTGGAAATGTCTCCAAGAAAACTCCAAATCCACAGCACCCACGTTGGTGTTCAGCAGCACATGGCAGGCTGGCTGTCTTGTTCCATTCTCTTCGAGGTGAGGGTAGGTGAGGGACCCCTAGGCTCACGGGCCCAGAGACAGTGACTCCCCAAAGATCTTGGGGGCAGTCAGTGTCTGGGTGAGGCCCAGGCCTCTCACTCCAAGGCCAACAAGCCCATGCACATGCCCTGAGCCTCACACTGTAGCCCCCCACCTCCAGGTCCCCAGCAGCAGGCCTATTTCCTGCAGCTCCCTCATTCTTGTTTGTTTGTCTGTATTTTGTTAATGGAGGTACCGGGGATTGAACCCAGGACCTCATGAGTGCTAAGCATACACTCTACCACTGAGCTATACCCCCTACCCCCTGGCCCCCCATTCTTTATCAGCAACGGGAGAAGTCTGAAAGAGCTTGGCCCAGATGGCAGCTCTGACACGTGACACAAGCTTCCTTTGAGACATGTGGCATCTGCACAGTAGGCCTTCAGCTAGTTGTTAAATGCAGTAAGAGAGGAGATCACACCAGCCATGGACTAGACACAGACACCTTCTCCAGGGGCTTCACATACATTGGTTGAGTCTCCTGACAACAGCCCTATGAAGTAGCAACTCTCAACTCTCCCCTTTACAGATGAGGAAACTGAGGCAGAGAATTTACTTGCCATGGTCACATGACTAATGGGTAGCAGTGCAGGTAGCTAACAGTCTGTGTGTTTAACGGCCTCACTGGGGTCCTAGAGTGGGTGTCCCAATGCCTGGATTCTAAGAGAGGAACATTATCCTTGGCTGTCTGCCCTCTTCCTCCTGCTTAGTGACAAGATCACAACCAGTGCCAGCTGTATGACTTGGCAATCCTCATACCCCCTTTCTTCCCATATTCAAGGCACTGTAACTCTCTCCACAGGGAGATCCCTACCTCTCCTCCACTACTGGAGGATGAAGACATCTCAATCAAGGCAAGTCCAGGTCTCTCAGGGCCAGACCCACTGATCCTCTCTGGCCAGGTCCCAGCCCAGCCTCCCATCTCCCCTTTCAGCCCAGGGTTGGCAGAGGAACTCTGAGGGCTGCCATAAGGAGGAAGGGTAAAAACTTTCTAGAGCCTGAAGATGTTTACAGAATTCATATGTGTCACAAAGGGAATTTCCTCTGAATCTCTGCCCCAGCACTTCCCTCAAAGCCACCCCAAAGGGCCTGGACTGTGGGTTCTCACCTTGATGAATATTCACCATAGCTACACCACCTCCTCCAACAGAGGTTGTCCAGCAAGTGTTTGCCAACTTAAAGGGCTAACACCACAGACTGACAAAAGTACGCCAAAGACAGAATGAAAAAAACATACTGGGAAAAGTTCTAGGCAAGAGCCTTACAAATAACCACTTTGAAAATTACTGTTTTAAGTGGCAGAACACGAAGGACCTTTAACAGACCAGTCCTTTATTTTTTTTCATAACCTTGAAATGAAGTAAAGGTGGAGGGAGGGGTACAATTTAAGGTGCCAGAATTACATTAGAATTGCACTCAAGGGTCAATGCTCCCTGCATACACTCTCTTTTTTTTTGGATATGACCTTGGGACTTAGAGCTTTGTAAATTACTCATATAACTCCACCAGATGTTCTAGGTAGGTCAGAGGATACTCAAGAGGAGTTTAAGCCTCCATACATGACCCAGACATAGCAATGACTTACAGTGTCCTGCTATTTTGTGTCCAGATGCTAGAGATGGCAAAAGGTGGGGAGGGCTCCAGAACATTGTAAGCCTGGTAAGTATTTCTGGTCGGAATTGTTTAATCTCACTACAACTCTGACAAGAGACCACGACCTTAATCTCCCTCCCTTGGCATGACTGGTTAGTCTTGATCTTAAGCCGAATAATGAAATGCCCCCAAATGTGCAGAGGAAATCTTACTAATGTCAAAACATTAGATACCATGTAGACCAGAAATCAATTAACCTCAGAATAGGAAAACTTCTGGGATGCAGAGACCATCCCTTATATCCTTTTCTACAACCTAAAACAGTAATACTAATGGAAATTAGCATTCACTGAACACCTACTGAGTTCTAGTCACATTCACACACGTTAACTTTTTAAATTCTCGCTACCGGATAGGTACTGATTGTTACCAATTTACATTCCTGAGAACGCAGTCAGAGAGATTTGTTAAGTCGCTCAAGGTGACACACTGCAGCAAGCAGGAGTCAGGATTTGAATCCGAAGCAGTGCAGAAAACGCAGGTCTGCCACGGGAAAATTAATGACCCACAGCCACCCTGTGGCTCTGCGCCATAACTGGGAGACAGCCTGGTTCTCGTGACTCCTCGGTCTTACAGTTTTCACCGAACTGCATGACTGCGGGAGCAAAGTGACCACGTGAGCCCTCTCCCTCCCTCCTCCTCCCCGCGAGGGACAGTGACTGTCTGGCCAAGGGCAAGTCACAGGTGCAGCAACGTGCCAGGACTGGATCCGAGCCCCAGGGCGCGAGCTCCCCCGCAGCGTCACCAGGAGGACGGGAGGAGGGGAACTTGGCCAGGTGTGGCTTCGGATGCTGCAGGTCACAAGTGCGCTGAAAGTGCGGCTAGAAGCCTGGCCAGTTCTGTAAAACGGGGCTCGCGAGGAACTATGACCATGGTCGTGGTTTCTGTAACCGGGCCTGACGACCTCTGGCGGCAGGGTTTCGGTCCCCCGCGCCCCAGACTAGCCGAGACGTCAGGGCATGGCCGCAGGGACGCGGCTGGCCCTCCTAACGTGGACCAGCTCTCCCCTGGGGGCGTGGCCGCCGGCGCGGGTCGGGCCAATGAGAGCTGCGGTCGGGCTCGTCCGGCCGGGCGCGCCCGGCTGCCGGGGGCTGCGTCACCCGGGGGCGGGGCTCCCGGGCCGGCGCGAGGCGCGGCGGGTCACGCGGGGCGCGGCGCCGGCTATAAGTAGCGGCTGGCGGCGTGCGCCGCTAGAGTGATGGCTGCCGGCGCGCGCTGCGTGCTCGCCCTTCTCGGCTGCTGAGGCGCCCGCGGCTTCTCCCGGGTGGGTCTTCAGCCTCGCCGAGCCATCCCCAGAGCCTCCGCCCCGGGCCGTGTGCTCGCCGACCGCAGGTGCGTGCGTCCGTGGACCCAGTGCGCCGCCGCAGTCCGGACTGCCCGTCTCCCGCTCGGCCCCTCGTTTCCTCTGGTGAGTGGCGGCGCCACCTTGGACAGGCTCTTTCTTTTCCCCGGGGCCCGGCGCGGACGCAGCGGCGCGGGGGGTGGCCGGGTGTGCCGGTAGCCGCGGGATTCTGCTTTCGTCGCCGCCCGTCTCTCTCCCCGCCACCGCGCCCTACCCCATTCCACCCCGCCCTCCCGCCCGGCCGCCCGCCCGGTCTCCCGCCCGCGGGCCTTTTTGGCGGTCCCCGGGCGGCGCGCGCGGGAACGGCCCTTTTCCGGTTTTCGCGGGGAGGGCGCGCGCGGCGGGGCGGGGGCCGGACTGGGCGCGCGCGGGCCCAGGAGGTCCCCGGCGCCACGTGCCCACCTCCCGGCGCGTCCTGCGCGGGGCGGGAGATAGCGGATCGCGGGTGGAGGGCAGGGCCGGGGGCCCCCAGTCCGGGGGTTGCCCCGCGGGGTGCCGGACGGGCCCCCCTCCCCAAGGGCGCACCGCTATTGTCATTTTCTCCCCCCTTCCTAGGATGAACTTGCGTCCTTTCTCTTCTCCGCCATGGAATTCTGCTCCGTGCTTTTAGCCCTCCAGAGCCAAAGACACCCCAGACAAGAGATGCCCATACGCAGCGTATAGCAGTAACTCCCCAGCTCGGTTTCTGTGCCGTAGTTTACAGTATTTAATTTTATATAATATATATTATTTATTATAGCATTTTTGATACCTCACGTTCTGTTTACACATCTCGAAAACCGCTCAGTAATTCTATTAATTGAAAAAACCACTACTCTAGAGAATGGCATCTACCGTGGCAACGCTGATTACCAGTACTTCTGGTCCATTGGTAGACTACCTATGGATGCTTATCCTGGGCTTCATTATTGCATTTGTCTTGGCATTCTCCGTGGGAGCCAATGATGTAGCAAATTCGTTTGGTACAGCCGTGGGGTCAGGTGTAGTGACCCTGAAGCAAGCCTGCATTCTAGCTAGTATCTTTGAGACAGTGGGCTCGGTCCTCCTGGGGGCCAAAGTGAGCGAGACGATCCGGAAGGGCTTAATTGACGTGGAGATGTACAACACGACCCAGGACCGGCTGATGGCCGGCTCCGTCAGTGCGATGTTTGGTGAGTTCTTATGTATTGGCCCCATAACGGTGGGTGAGCAAATCCCTCTCGTGGGTAGTTCATTCTTGTGCACCGCCTTTCAGGTTATTTCCTTCAGGATGCACTGCGTACATAATGGAATCTTGCCGTTTGCTTAATGAAACTTGACGTCTTTCAGGTTCTGCTGTGTGGCAACTGGTGGCTTCGTTTTTGAAGCTGCCCATTTCTGGAACCCATTGTATTGTTGGTGCAACCATTGGCTTCTCCCTGGTGGCAAAGGGGCAGGAGGGTGTCAAGTGGTCTGAACTGATCAAAATTGGTATGTTTAATTCTTTATTTTTTTTGCCCTAACCGGTATGTTTAATTCTAAATGGTTTTTTATCTTTCTTGTGTTACCATTGTGTTGTGTGTGGGAGTATATGGTGTAAGGTTGGAGGGACGGACTAAAGGTTTGAAAAGGGAGAGCTAAAATTTAAAATGTGTTTTGATTCCTGACTTTCACGAGCTGACCTTTTTCCTTCCTGTGTTCTATTCCAGTGATGTCCTGGTTCATCTCTCCGCTGCTTTCTGGTATTATGTCTGGAATTTTATTCTTCCTTGTTCGTGCATTCATCCTCCGCAAGGTAATCCTTTTCTCCCCCTGGTGTGACCTGTAATAGCATTCTTAAAAATGTGATTGGTATGTAGATGTATGGCCTTGGAAAGTTAGAAAAATTCTTTATGTTCTGCACCTTGTATGTTGTGGAGTTCACTGAAAGAAGCACGTTTTCAATACCCAAAAAGACATTTAGGAAGGAAAAATGGAATGAATACTGTGATGTGCTCGGAAACAGAAGAGTCTGGAAGTGAGAAATTGAGGTGTATTTGAAGTGGCTTTTTCTAGCTGTCGGCAGAGTACTGCTTTAACAACACTGTCATTTGCAGGCCAGTTTGATTTGTAAGTGGGATTCAACAAGTCACAATCTCCGGGTGGCTTTTTCTTAGCTGCTGGTTAAAATGGAGTCATTTGGGTCTCTACATAGTTATTATTTCTGTAGTGTTGGTTGACACAACCTGTCCCAACCAGTTGATAAGCTTCTAGGTGGGAACTCTACCTCTCACAGTGACTTGACTCTAATGTCTCAGTCTAGGTAAAAAGGAACCAGTAAGGGTAATTTTTGTTTTGCTTTTTTTCTTGGGAAGAAAAAACAATCTCCAGAAAGCCTTTTATTTCCTTTCTATTTGAAAATCCCTTTTGAGGGACCCGATAGCATTTCTTTTATCAAGAAGTCTGGTGCCGGCTCCAAAATAAATGTAGACAACAAGGGATGTTGTCATTGGACTGAGTTACAGCAAGAATAAATGTATTTTTCTCAGGAAACAAAGTTGTCCTTTTCCTGAGGTGAATGACTCTTAACTGCCCATTGTGAGTAGTTAAAAATGCTCCTAACTGTAGGAATCTGAGTGAAGGCAGATAGGTGACTTAATCCCAAGGGGTAAGAATGTGTTCAGACCCACTTGTTTGGTCTCATTCTAAGCTTCTCTAAGGAAGAATTGGTACCTCTTTTCTATAGAAATTCTGTGGTTGGTGAAGTGACTCCCCAGTCATCTTTTACCGTGGCCTGAGTCTGGCAAAAGATAGCAATGCAACATTTTGGAAACTTAAAAACCTCTATAGCCTGGTACAATTTGAGAGTAAACAGTTTGTTGATATTAATGGACTCAAAGTCTGACATTGTCTCCTTTAGCAATGATTTAGCATTGATCCAGTGTGATTAGCACCTCCCCTCCCCCCAACCGTAGACTGTGATAATATGATGCTTTAATTCGAGGCTGACTACTCACGGATCAGAATTTTCAGTATCTTTAGAGCCGAAAGACTTGCTCCTTCCCAGAGAACCGGGAGAATTAATAGGATCCCCTGTTACGGGTTCCTGCTCCTAAAGGTTTACACTGCGTCTTTGTTGATTATTGGGAAACAGGTGCTTCTGATTCTGGAGAGGCTTTGTGTGTCTTAAGCCAAAACAAACTTCATTTCCTGAGGGGGAATGGTGGCGCTCTGGGGTGCAGAGAGGGAGTTTCAGGTGCCCAGAACCTCTCCTTTGGGGAATGCATGCCACGTACTTAACCCCCAATTACTGAGAGCTTAAGTTAAATATATTAACTTCTTATACTTGGGTGTGAGGATGGGTATGACCAAAAATGATTGGAATAGTATTTAAAACTATTCAGTACTGACTTTGAGGATCTCCACCCCACCGACATACTCTTTTGTCCAATCTATCAATAACATGAATTTTTAGGTAATGAGTGTGACTATTTCTGGCTACTGTTAGGTTTTAAATCTCAAGAAAACATCTTCAGACGGGTAACTTTTGGGGTCCTGGCTATTAAAATCTGAATATTTGACCATTAAGATACTTCCCAATTAAAGATTCTATTTTGGAAATTAATGTTAAAATTGTTTTTTTATATGTTCAATTTTCTGGACATACCAACAGTACTGGGTAGTCTAGTAGGAAAAAACAGTGGAGGTGAGGTACTTCCCTTAAGGACTGGAATAAACAAGGACTGGGGAAGGAAATTGCCTGTTGAGGGTTTAAGTTCTAGTCAAAGAAAATGGATCTTCAGCATTCTCCCTTCTGTTAAGAATCACATTATTAAATATATTTAGGGCATCTTTTCAAGTCAGAGGAATCTTTTTCTTCAGACAAAAGTTTATGGAATGTCCAATGTATAAAAAATGAGCTATTCTAGTTGAAAATGGGAGATTTATGAAGACCCTTTTCCCATCCCACATGCCTGGATAATGAGACATTTACCTTCAGGTAGTTCTAAGTGTGTGCTAGATAGGTCAAATTGTGGTAAACATTTCATAAAAATGTTAGCCCTGGTACCTCTTGGGAGTGACAGGAGTTTGGAGGAAAGAGAAGTCCCCACGTAATGTCTAGAACTCTAATGGGTTTTGATTTTGGGGGTGAGGGGGCGTCTTAGGTTCCTTGGAGAATTTCTTAAAGCCATGATAGTTCTTAGAAAAGGACACACCCCTCAGTTTCCTGTCCTTACTGACTACCCTTGGGGTATGACCCACATCATTACATTATTCTGGGATGCTTGGGTTTTACTGGCTATTTTTATTTTGGGTAATTCTCTATCTGTAGCATTCTACTAAACTGGACAGAGCACTAAAATTCAGTGTGGTTTTCACTGAGGGCCCATTTCGACTGATTTGGAATGGAACCTCTGTTTTCCGTTTCATTGATCTTGAGCCATTAACGCACTGTTGCCGATATATTGATGATTCTTTCCCTCTGTCTCTTCCTCCCCAAGATTTTCCCTCGGATTGTGATCCAGGATTGTATTAAACCTTTAGGCTAACAACACCTTTAAAGTTTAGCCTTCCTGTATATTCAGACCTGTGTCTCACTCTCTAACTCTTGTCTCCAGTCACACTGGCTTTCTTGCTGTTCCTCAGACAATTCAAGTGTTTGCCCCAGGGGCTTTGCACTTGCTGAAGTCTCTGGGATATCCTGCCCTCCAGATAGCCTGCTCTGTGGCGTGCTCTTCTCTGCCCCTGGGTGTGTACATGGCTCATGGCTTGTTGACATAACACATTATTTGTGTCTTTGCTCCACTGATAGTCTTTGACCCCCTCCACCCCAATGAAAGCGTGCTCCTCCTTCCATCACTGCCTCCTTATCCTTTTTTTTTCATGGCACTATTCTGTACTGGAATGTGATGTCAGCTCTGTGAGAGCAGGAACTTAGTCTGTCATTCCCATATTTTAGTGCCGGAAATAGTGCTTGGCACAGTCTGGTGAATGAGGGAGTGGCCAAGTGTACAATTGATTTTGATCTTAGCACTTTGGTCAATCATTAGTTGTGGCTTATTTATCAAATGTCTAGATAAGACGGTCGTTGCAGGTGTATTCTGCAGCCCGTTTTATTTTTAAGAGATGCAAGTATAAAGTCAGAAAGGTAATATCTCCTAGTCTGTTTCTTGACATCTCTTACAGATGTATGTAGTACATCTTCAGGTGTGTACTTAGATTTACATCTGGACACTAGGTACCTTAGCACTGGAAGTTCAAACATCACCAGTCACTAGAATAGGCAGCCTTGTTAAAAATAACAGCAGCAAAAAAACCCCAGCAAACCGCAGAAGGTAAAACCAAACATAAACTTACGTTTAGATAGATGTAAAAGATGAGATCGACCTTGGTGG
The DNA here is from genome assembly GCF_048564905.1 of Vicugna pacos. Classification (NCBI taxonomy): domain Eukaryota; kingdom Metazoa; phylum Chordata; class Mammalia; order Artiodactyla; family Camelidae; genus Vicugna; species Vicugna pacos. The sequence continues at coordinate 10,975,363 of NC_133014.1, forward strand.
GACGACGTCCAGGAGCAAATGTAGAAAGACGCTATTTCGCCTTGGAAACTCCTAGTTCTTGGCACTATAGTCCTGGAAGCTGCCCTTTTATAAAAGGTTCTTTGAAAATGGGTTAACTTTTTTACAGCTTTTAAAATATTGATCTTAATGATATTTTACAGGCAGATCCAGTTCCTAATGGTTTGAGAGCTTTGCCAGTGTTCTATGCCTGCACAATTGGGATAAACCTCTTTTCCATCATGTATACTGGAGCACCTTGTAAGTACATATCAAAATATTTAAATGTGAATTTAAAGTTGTTTATAAAACTTGCATTAAATGCCCAATTTACCCCTTTTTGCTTTACAGGGCTGAAATCTCCTAGAAGGTGACTGGCCTGCGCCCATTTCAGAAGGCTGCAGGCTAGTGTATGCTGAGTTAACCTAGATAGTTTTTCAACCAAAGAGACCTGCTCAGATTCTAAATCACTACAGACATTTACTCTTTAGTCTTCACAGGATCCACCAATAATTTGATCTCCCTCCCTCTCTCCTGTCTATGCCAAAAATACTGAAATTGGTATTTACCTGGACGACTGGCCACTGAAGAGTCATTAGTCAAACTTGGTTGTCAGTAATTGGTCATTTAGTACTAGTTTGCTGGATGCTCTGATTTTTCTCTCCCGAATGGAGCCACTTTTGTTTCTAAGTACTAAAATTTAATCCCCTGAATCTGCTTGAATGAGAAGAGCTGGGATGTTTAACACCTGCTCTAAGTACACTTGGAAGAAGAATTCATGCAGCTAAGAGGAAAAATAATTTGTGACAATATAAAGATTGAGATGTTGATTACTTTTATGTTGGGAGGAAGGCAAAGCCCGGATTCAGTTATGACAGTACGTGTTTAATTTAGCAACCGAAAAAGATTGATTACCTGTAACTTGTCAGACAGGTCAGTACATGCCTTGATCAGTTAGTTTTTGTCTAGATTCATTTGGCTTGGTGGCCTTTGACCTCTCAAGTCAGTGGCTTTCAATCTTTCGACGGTTTTGATGCGCTGGAAGAAATACATTGTACGTTGCTGCCCAGGACACACATGCGTATAGAGAGGGAGGGGGAGAGGAAGAAAGATAACTGGAAGAGTGTCTTGAAGCTACTTAACCTTACTTTGTGCTGTGCACTCATACTTCCGAAGATTCTTTTTAGCTTTTTAAAATGCTCATTGTGGCCCACTAAATTGATTTCATTTCTAATTAATGGATGGTAACTTGCTTCGTAAACCTCAGTGAAGTAATAAGCCACTGACCAAAAATGGAGTTAGCTAAGTATTTTTAACCTTGTCTTTATTCTTGGAATAATCAGGAAAGAAATTAGACAACTCTATGAGAATATTGATCTTATTTAGGAGATACCAGGCTCCTTAACAAATGGTACAGGCAAAACAAAGCTCGCCTGCCACATTTCCATTCTGTTTTAAATTGGGTTCTTCATGCCTAAAAAAGTTCTCCATGAGGCTGTAAGCACTGATGTTTCATGTGGCAGCAGCGAAGCTCCTAGTTCAGTGACATTAGAATGATTTTCAGTCATTTTTGAAAAGAGAACACAGATATTTTTGTCCTGTCCTTTGGTGGATCATTTACAAGAAAAGCCAGTTGCATTTCCCCTTTTTGACTTGGAACGTAGACAAATTTAAATTGTGATAGGGATTGATTAAATTTCATGTATATTTTAGTTTGTGTGACTTAACGGCATTAGGATGGAGAACAGGAATTGAAATGGAAAGATTTAGTCACTATAGAACTTTAGCTTTGAAGGGACCTCAATTTACATCTGATTTTTAAATATTAATCATTTTGAGGAGCAGTTGAATTTCCATTTTATAAGCAGTTCCTAATAAGCAAAATAAAGCAAACGGGCACAAGTAAGCAAGCTGCTCTTGGGTAAACCACGGATCATTATAACCTCTCCCAGGCTTAAGTAGGATTCTCTGGTGCTTTGCCTCCATGGTTAATATAGTCTAGTGGCTTGGAGCCTGTTGGCATTTAAGTGATAACCGGATGACTAACTTCATGATCCCTGAGCCATGGGAGAAGTAGGCACGGCTCTAAGATGTGGCTGGTTAGTGCAGTTGCCACTACACGTTGTCCTTTCGTGCAGGACAGACCTTTGAACTGTTCTTATCTTTTGATAACGTCCCAGTTTTTTGTATCTTACTTTGAGAATGCATCCTAAGAGATAATCTTCACTGTAAAGGATTTTACTAGTACAATGGCTGTGATAACTTCCACAGGGAATTAATTGTATCAGTCTGAGAAATGTGAGGACAGGGGCACTTTCCTTTTTTGACTGAAGTCTCTGCAAACACAATGTGTGGCAGCTCCCATCTGGAGGCTGGGAATGGAACACTTCCATTTTTTTTTTTCAAAGCTAGTTGCAGATCCTCAGTGTGGTAACCCTTGCTGTCTTCTAAAGCAAAGAAAAGGAAAAGGCTAGTCTGTGAAGGAGCTGGGGAGACTTCAGTCTAGCAGCTGTTTACAGTGGGCCAGACTGGTGGGGGTTTCAGATGCCATGAGATTTTCCTCCCAGATCTGCTATAGCTGCTCGCACCGTAAATCCTGTGGACCTAAGGCTGGCAGCAGCTGGAAAGGGTGATGGGCTGGCTTGGGGAACCCGAGTCCCCACAGGAGGGTTTACACATGTTTGCAGGGGGCAGTTGCCCTGGGGTTTTCAAGATGCACCATTTTATTTCCTAGTGCTGGGCTTTGACAAACTTCCTCTGTGGGGTACCATCCTCATCTCGGTGGGATGTGCAGTTTTCTGTGCCCTTATCGTCTGGTTCTTTGTATGTCCCAGGATGAAGAGAAAAATTGAACGTAAGTAACAAATTATAGCAGAAAATTTTAACTTAGTAATGTTGTGCTTGATTTTTGTTTGGCCGCCTATAAAAATTGCTACTTGGATAGATTGGTAAAGCCAGAAAATTTAAATGGAAATTTAAGGACGTAGTTTTATTGTCCAAAATATGTTTTTACTGACTTAAAATGATCTGAGACCTAGTCATAAGACATTTGATGTGGGCTGCCAGACAGGCTAGGCACTTAGTCTCTTTTTTATTGTGCCTTGATCACTTGGGAAGGATTGAGGATATACCTTTAATGAAAACTAAAAGGTAGGTACAAAATATTTTCACAGGAAACACTTATTAAAGCTACTACTGTGTATAACTTTAGGTTCAGGTGTTCAGAGCTATGTTAATGTGTATATCTGACTTGAGACTTGGTTAATTCTCAGACCTGGAGCAGATGTTCTAGAGGTAGACATTTGCAGATGTCGTGAAGGAATCACTTAGACCAGTACTACACGTAGTATTACAGTGAAATCAAATCCTGCATGGATTTTGGTTAGTATCAGTCTTATTTAATCTTGGACTCCCTTCTGAGTACTTGGGCTCTCTTGAAATGCCCTTTTCCTGTCGTTTTCATCCGCAAATGCTTGGTAGTGATTTAAGCTTGCTCTTTGCAGCGGATGGCCGCCCAGGCTGCAGTGGCGCGGGGAAGAGTGCTGCGTCATGCAGCGCGCTGGGCGGCCTCCGAGCCGTCTACCGGGCCCGGCTCAGTGGGAACGAGGCTTCAGGACTTCGTGACCTCGTTTTTCCCCTCCGTCTGGGAGACGATGAGACAAGTCTAGCTAATGTTTTATGTCCCAGTCTGTAGCTTGACTGTGATGCCTCAGTGAACATGTAAACAGACTGGGCATTGGTATGAAAGGCAGAAAACATTCCTAACGGGTCATGGAATTTAGAACCAGAAGGCCCATCTCTTTGTTTTGTAGCGGTGGGAGTTACAGTCGCCTTTAGTTGCCTGCATTGAGCTGTGACACTGTGCTTGAATGCAGGGACTGAAATTTGCGGACATTCCTCTTATAAAAAGAACGTGAACTAGGTACAGCCTGACTTCCAGTTCTCTGTCAGCCCTGTCTGAGCTGCCTTCCACTACTGATGGGGTCAGTAGGGAACTAGAATGGTTTTTACCTTTGTAAAGGGTTATAAAAAACAAGAATACACAACAGCCCACAGAACCTAAAATATTTTACTGTCTGGGTCTTTAATAAAAAAGTTTGCAACCTCTGATAAGAGGGTGTTCTGCATTTGCATTGCTGGTTTCTACCCAAATGAAACGTAAGAGAGATGACGAGGCAGACAGGAGAAGTATCTTGAACTTTGGCTGAAGGTGACCTGTGTTCTTACTTTGAGATGGGGGAACGGAGAAATCTAGAACGAGTTAGTTTGGTCAAAATCAAACAAAACATCCTTCTTTTCTAGGAGAGATCAAGTCTAGTCCTTCTGAAAGCCCGTTAATGGAAAAAAAGAACAGCTTGAAAGAAGACCATGAAGAAACAAAGCTGTCTGTCAGTGACGTCGAGGCCAGGAACCCCGCTTCTGAGGCCGGGTCTGCCCCGGTACCCCTCCGGGCTGTGGTGGAGGAGAGGACGGTCTCCTTCAAACTTGGAGACTTGGAGGAAGCCCCGGAGCGGGAGAGGCTTCCGAGCGTGGACCTGAAGGAGGAGACCAGCATAGATGGTGCCATGAACGGTGAGTGGGCTCCCCTTGGGTGGGGGAAGTCGGGGTTCCCTTTGTTACCACTGCTGTGGGGCGGCTCATAGTTTGGACCTGGTGCTCTTGGAGTTGACCGTTACCTTTTGGTTCTTGGCCAGGCACAGTGCAGTTGCCTAATGGGAACCTGGTTCAGTTCAATCAAGCCGTCAGTAACCAGATCAACTCCAGCGGCCACTATCAGTACCACACCGTGCACAAGGATTCTGGCCTGTACAAAGAGCTGCTCCACAAGTTACACCTGGCCAAGGTGGGAGACTGCATGGGAGACTCGGGCGACAAACCCCTGAGGCGTAACAACAGCTACACCTCCTACACCATGGCGATCTGCGGCATGCCCCTGGACTCCTTCCGTGCCAAAGAGGGCGAGCAGAAAGGGGAGGAGATGGAGAAGCTGACCTGGCCGAACACGGACAGCAAGAAGCGAATTCGAATGGACAGTTACACCAGTTACTGCAACGCCGTGTCTGACATCCACTCGGCGTCCGAGATCGACATGAATGTCAAGGCAGAGATGGGTCTGGGGGACAGAAAAGGCAGCGGCAGCTCTCTCGAGGAGTGGTATGACCAGGACAAACCTGAAGTGTCTCTCCTCTTCCAGTTCCTGCAGATCCTCACAGCCTGCTTTGGGTCCTTCGCCCATGGTGGCAATGACGTCAGGTCAGTCAGTTACGATTCTTGGCATTGCGTGTTTTATTTTTATACCACCTCGTCCTTTTATGAGGCTCTGCTTGTGGCTATGGTACTCACACCACCCGTGGGACACTGAATAATCTAGAGAGGATGAGGAAGTCGCAGTTAATGACTTAAAACAGGAAGAAATCTTTTTTTCTTCAGAGAGATTACAAAGAATATGTTTAACTCTGTTCCTGTAGATGATGTCAACACAGAGCTTTCATGGGGAAGCCTTTTGGTCTGTTGACTTGGGATCCGCTTCTTTGGTAGTAATCACTGCTCCACAGAATGAATTTGTAGGTTAATCTTAGTTTTGTGATTTGTAAACTGTTCATTGGAACCCCAGATTTGCTGTAGGTGGCCTGTAGGAGGGAGAGGACAGGCCACCAAATGTGTGGCATTCCCCCTGAGAAGGGCTCTCGTTTCCTTCTGTTGTGTGTGCGGGGGTTCCTTTTATTTATTGACCAGTTTGCTGATGGAAGCTTAACTTCAGACAGCGTAGTAGGTCATTTAACAAGTAGGATCTTGCCAAGGTCTAGTTCTGCCTAAAATCATCTTTGCCCTCTTTTTCCTTTCAGCAACGCCATTGGTCCTCTGGTTGCTCTGTATCTTGTTTATGATACGGGAGATGTTTCTACAAAAGTAGCGACACCCATATGGCTTCTGCTCTATGGCGGTGTTGGTATCTGTATCGGCCTGTGGGTTTGGGGACGGAGAGTTATCCAGACCATGGGGAAGGACCTGACGCCAATCACACCCTCTAGGTAAGCGGTAAAGCAGGGCTCAGGTTAATTAATGCTCATTTCCAAAGAGAGAGGATACTGCACAGCGTGACCACGTAAGTCACACTTTGGTTACAGTAACCAAGTGTGTGCAAGTTCCCAATGCTATTCTCTGTGTTGGTGTGAACGTTTTAGATTTTACTTAGTGTCTGGCCCTTAAACATAATTTTGGTTAAATATTTATTCAACTCCAGTGGACTCTAACAGAGTGACTTTTCTGAGAAGTGTGGGCCATGACCGAATAGCCACATATATTTGGCCTTTGTCTTTACTGAATTCTTCAAAATTTATTAGAATCTTCAAAATAAAAGCACAGACCTTAATAATGGGCTTCTAGAAAACCTTAAAACCTCAAACCTTGGAAAAGAGGAATCTCATGGCCTAAATTAAAATACATTTCAGGAGTTAAAGCAAACTAAAGGTGTCAGTGGAGGTTTGCCACTAGGTAGAGCACAGAACTACTTAACTTTGAGGTAGTGCTGGCTTATTAAAATTTAAATTCCGTTCCTGATAAGTGATCTTTTTGTGTCTACAGCGGCTTCAGTATTGAACTGGCGTCTGCCCTCACGGTAGTAATTGCATCAAATATTGGCCTTCCCATCAGTACAACACATTGTAAAGTAAGTGTAATGTCGCAGACCCGTATCTTTCCAATGGTTCTAGTAGATACGTGGAGGGCTTTTTTGGTTTTGTTTTCACTTTGATACTTTGGTATAAGAAGTTTTATGCAGTTGGAGTCTTGATGAGTTCACATGTTTAGGATGAGTGACTGTTAAGAATGCAGAGGCTTATTACATTTTGCAATTTCTTGTGTCTGTTACTTTAAGCAGATAATGTTTTCTTCCCAAATGATGCAGAAGCCCTTTCATATAGAGTTAGTGAGTCCGTGAGGCTTGTTGGACTGTTGAAGGGCAGTTTATCTTATTTTTTTGAGTGGGAGGTAATTGTTTGTTTATTTTTAAGGGAGGTACTGGGGATTGAGCCCAGGACCCTCATGCATGCTAAACATGTGCTCTACCACTTGAGCTGTACCCTTCCCCCTAAAGGATTACACTCTTAAAGCAGTTTATTTTATTTTTTTGTTTGTTTTCGGGGAGGCGGTAATTAGGTTTATTTATTTAATTATTTTTTTCAATAGAAGTGCTGGAGATCAAACCCAGGACTTCGTGCAAGCTGAGCACGCACGGCAGTGCGCACTCTGCCACTGGAGCTATACCCTCCCCCCAACGCAGTTTATTGTTGTTAATCTAGTTCCTTAAGCTCCAGTAGCTGGGGGAGGGTATAGCTCAGTGGTAGAGTGTGTGCCTAGCATGCACGAGGTCCTGGGTTCAATCCTCACCACTGCCGTTAAAAATAAAATAAACTTAATTACCTCCCCCCCTAAAAAATTCAAAAAAAGTTCTAGCAGCTCAGAAAGGAAAAAGGAAGTTTTCCTGTCCTACTGTATTTTGCCCCAGTTAGCACAGATTCAGTGACTGGGTTTTATATTGCCTTCATCTTCCCGTGAGTAAGCTCCCTGACCTGTTACAAACCAGCTCTCCTGGAACGGCCGGGCTCCTGACCTACACACGGTCATGTGTCTGTTTAGCAAAATGCCACCGGCCCTTCAGTAACCAGTTTCCTCGATCGTTTTCCCCCGTAGGTGGGCTCTGTTGTGTCTGTCGGCTGGCTCCGATCCAAAAAGGCTGTTGATTGGCGACTCTTCCGCAACATCTTCATGGCCTGGTTTGTCACAGTCCCCATCTCTGGCGTGATCAGTGCTGCTATCATGGCGGTCTTCAAGTATGTCATCCTCAAAGCGTGAAGCCGTTTGAGATGAAAGTCGGGTCAATGTTTGGGACCACCTTAGACATTCCTGCTCCTTGGAAGAATGATGACAGTGTTACAGGAGACCGACAGGAGTCTTTGTAAAGTTAGGGAGCTGTGGGAGGGAAGCGCTCCTCGTGCTATAATTAATTGCTTTTGTGCTAAATATGACTTGTCTCAAAATTAGCGACGTATAACAGCCAGGTTTCCACGGGTTCCTCTTGACGTCCCTTTCCTTCTGGGCTGTGAATTCCTGTACATACTTCTCTACTTTTTGTATCAGGCTTCAATTCCATTATGTTATAATGTTGTCTCTGAAGATCACGTGTGATTTTTTTTTTTTTTAAACGACCATTCAGAGCCCTTTGGCGGGGTGCGCTCTGCTTTGTTGGCTTCACCAGCTTCTGCCCGAACACGCACAGGGACTTAACAGAAACCATAGCCGAAGCTTCCCTCATAGTCTCTTAGAGAAATAGTCATTTGTCCTCTGCCCTCCCGTCGGTAGCGGCAGGTTCTCTTGGCATTTGTGGGAGCTTCTTACAGGGACGAGGTTCTTTGGACACAGTGAAAATTAAGTTAGTAGTAACTTCTTTGCAAGCAGTTCGTTGACTGTTACTGCTAAGAAGAAGTAGGAAGAAAAATCCCTCTGGCCGTCTTGGTTATTTCTTTAAGATTTCTGGCAGTGTGGGATGGATGAAGGAAGTGGAGTATGAACTTTGGGTGAGTTAAATAATGGGCCAGCCTTCCATGTTCATCTGTCTACCTCTGAACTGAATAAAAAAGCCTACAGTTTTTAGAAAACTTGTTCCCATGGTTTTTGTTCGTATTTGAAGCATATCCTGATCAGTTAGCCGTTTGTCATTCTTAGGAGCGTGTGACTCAACAAATGAGAACTGCTCTCTAGCTTTTAAAGTTTTCCACTCCTCCCTGTTATGTTTCTTTTTTTAAAATACTTTTTCTTGGCTTTTTTTTTGTTGTTTCCGGGGGTGGCGGTAATTAGGTTGGTTTGTTTATTGTTTTAACAGGTACTAGGGATTGAACCCTGGACCTCACGCATGCTAAGCATGTGCTTTACCACCGAGTCACGCCCTCCCCCCGTCCCCGTTAGGTTTCTTGTGATTCCAGAATGTACGTGACATTACTCCATGGGGACTATTCTTAACAGTTTGGCATTTCTCCTTTTACTAGCACACCCCAGACATTTTCACAGTCACATGCAGAGATCTACTTGTTTTTAGCAGCCACAAAGTTTTCCTGTTTGAATGGACTTTTATTTTACCAGATCCTTACTTAAATTGTTTGCAGCATCGCTACTACTAAGAATGCTAAAATGAGTAGGGGGGTGTTGTGTGTGTGTTGTGTGTGTAGCTCAGCTGCACTGGAAAATTCGCAGCGCTGGGTTCTTTAGTCTTGACGCTTGATCAGAACAGTTGAGGAAGAGTGCATTGCTTTGCAAACTACGTTGATGGCTCCTGCCCTAAGAGTTGGTTTCAGGAAGATGCTTTAGGAAGACGGTAACAAGGTTAAGACTGTGCCTGCCTGACCTGTGCCTGAGGGACATGAGACCACTGGATGTGCGCTCACCGTGGAGCCTCTCAGTAAGTGTTCCCCACTCCGTGTCAAGTACTGCACTGAGCTTTGTATGTACATTCAGCCCTCCAGGCCTTTTGCAGTAGGCCTTCCCATTGTTTTGCAGATGACAAAACAGACCTGGGGACCTTCCGTATCTTCCCCAGTAGTTAGCTGAGAATGGACAGGACCTGTAGCCCCAGGCTGGCTGAAAGCAGCCGGGCGACCTCACTTGAGGAAGGGGAAGAAGAGGGCTGTGGTGGGTAGACCTAGCGTTAAGCCCAGGACTGGAGGGTCTGCAGGAGGCCCTCACCTGGTGCTGCGTGACCTCGCCCAGGCCCAGCTCCTGTCTTCGCCCTGTGATGAAATGGGGGTAGTAACCCCAAGCAGGGGTTTCCCCGCGGCTCAGGCGGGGACAGCTGAGGGAGTACTTGAAACAGAAATGTGTTTCTTTAGGAAGAGCAGCCAGGTCTGGGGTGGAAGAACCCCAAGCACTAGGAAGAGACCAGAGGGAATTTGAATTCGTGCTTCCGTATATAGTGATCCCTGCCAGGGGCCAGGGCACAAGCTGTTGCGAACCTGGCCTGTTTTTCTTGGGCATAGATGTCCTGTTTTTACTCCACCCCTCCCCCCAGGTGTTTTTTTTCTTAATCAAGGTTTATGTGTGCATGTTAAGGACTCTGATTCAATAAGGCTTACAAGGAAAATGGGTCTCCCACCACCATTTTCCCCTTTGCTGAGAAACCACTTTCTTTCCTTTCTGTGTTTGTATTACTACTTGGCTCTTTCAGTTGTGGTTCTCCCCGTAAGTGAAAAATGATGTTTAGTTCTGGTCCTCTCCAACTTTGATCGTACACAGACCCTCATCTCCCACCTTCGCCGTGTAATCGGGACTTAATTTTGGTAAAGTCACTAAAAATATCACTGAGCTGCTGAGTCTCACAGTAAATAGATTGTGATGACGACTTTGTTTTCCCTGCAGTAAGCTGGCTCCTCCCCTCTTCTCCCCCCGCCCCCCATTTTTTAAATTAGGTGCTTGCTACTAGTCATCCCCAAACTCTCCACAAGCTGTCTGATTCCCTTTTAGGGCTCTCAGGAAACAGGAAGGTTCCCAGTATTTTAGGGAAGCCTCGCTCACCGCTTCTGATCTGTTCCAGTTCAGACAAGTTTCACATCTGCATCCTAGCACTTCGCTCCACCATTCTGGGGATTTCTTTCACCTCCTTTGTTGGATTTCCTATAGATAGCGCGTGTGTTTGTTTTTCTTGGTTCGTTCCCTTGTTTTGTGGAGAGCAGCCTGTCGCAGCTTCTGGGGTAAGAGTGTTGGGAGGGTTTTTTTTCTTGAGACCTTGGACATCTGAACGTGGTTTTATTCTTTCTTCACATTTAGTTGATCATTTGAATATAGAATCTAGGTTCAGAAGAATTTTCCCTTCAGAATATTGAAGGCACTGCTTTCGGAGCTGCTGAGGAAGCCGGGGACTTTCTGATGACTGATCCTTCATGTGTGTGACACCCATCTTTCTCCCTGGAAGCTTGTTGATAGACATTTCATCTTTAGTGTTGGAAACTTGACAGTGAAGAGTCGGTTTACTTGCAGTGAACTGAGCACTTAACTTCTTTGAAGTCCAGAAATTCACAGTCTTCAGTTTGAGGAACTTCCTGAATTACTTTGCTATCTTCCATACCTTCCCTCCCTTCCCTTGGCTCTTTCTAAGCTTCTGAACTAGTCTCATTTCCCAGTTTTTTGCTCAGTACATTTTTCTGTTTATCTGACCTTGTCGTTTGTTGAGTGATGTCCTGCTATGAAAATTTCTGCTCCTTTTTAATTTCCAAAATCTTACAAATAGCATCCCATTTCACGGATGCAGTCAGTATCTCTTCTTTGAGGATATTAGTGATCATTTTAATTTACTAAAATATTTTTCTTCTTTTCACGGGCGCTTTTCGCTCTAGTCCCACGTGCCAAAGGCTTTCCTCAGCTGCCTGGTGATCTCCGGTCAACAGCTCTCACTTAGGGGCAGAGCTGAAATGCTGGTGGAAGCTCCAAGTGTGTGGGTGGCACCTGTGGGACTGGGCGGCTGGGAGGGGCTTTGTTTCGGGCGATGATTCTCAACCAGAAGTGATTTTTTGCTGCCCCAGCCCCCTGGGCTATGTGGCAATTTTAGAGACATTTTTGGTTGTCACAGCTGGGGGATGCTACTGACCAGAGATGTGAGTATAAACCTCCTGCATGCACCGGCTGTCCCCTCACAACAAAGAGGTATCTGATCTAAAATGTCAGAAGTGCTGAGGTTGAGAAATCCTGGTCGGGTGTGATCTGCTTAGGCTGTTTCCTTGCGGGGAATCCCAGAGAAGAATCAGGAAGGTACAGCCCTGACTGCTCAGCGTCCTGGGGCTCAGTGGGCGAAGAGGTCATTGTATATTTCAGTCTCCTTGCTTTCAGTACCTGCAGTCCTTGATTTGCGTGACCCCAGATGCACGCATTCGTTACCACAGTTTTTAGGTAACACCAGTCCCCGAACAACACGATTCGAATGTCAGTCGCTGAGGCGTACTCACGGAGTAATTGCATAAAGTACAAACTTTAATGCTAGCTCTTCAGTCCGCAGATCCCATTTACAGAGGAACAGATGCACATCGACCGGATGAGTGACCTCTCGGGTCACTCCTTTCAAAGCCTGTTGGCGACTGGTTGCTGTGTGCCTGTTCAGTTCACTCCCAGCAAAGCTTTTTGGTGGTGATCCCAGCGGTAGAGAGATACTGGAGGCTTTTCAGCACCGCTGCTGGATTACGTTCCAGATTCTCTTGGGGGCTTGGATGAAAGTGTGCAAACTTGCCTTTTACCATGAAACAACTTTCATGGATCCAGCCAATGGGCAAAGAGGTTATTTCAACTTTTAACAGATTTGGACAGCCCGTTGATGGTCATCTTGCGATTGCTTCAGCTGAGGTTTGGAAGAAATTGAAAACATGGCAGAAAATAGCAGTAATACGCAGGGTGGCAGAAACTTGCTACACTGCAAATAATTCTGCGGAATTCAGATTGGACACGAATTGAGTTGCATTTGAACTCGGGACGGTTGACCCTGCTCCTGTGAGGGATTGTAGGTGGGCAGCCAGGGGCCCTTGGTGCAGGTAGCTTGTTGGCGTAAACGAGGAAAGTGATTGTGAAGGAAAGGATGCACATGTCCCAGAGGAGACGACGCTGGCCTGGCCGGAACTTCACACTAAGGGACTTCTCGGAGATAATTTCTTCACAGGGAAAAAAAAGGTAACATGTTGGAAGCTGATCCCTGAACATTTTAATCCCAATATTGCTAATGTTTTAAATGACAGTGTGCTAAATAAATATTTTTATAATTTTTTCCATTTCTGCATGCATTTACAACTAAAAATTTGAGAAAAGAATTTTAAAGTTCACAGGACTGCCACACTTTTTCCTGTTGATTATTAGATCACTTTGCATGCTTTCAGCAGGGTCATGGTCGTTTTAATGCACTGGTTCCTCCTGCGCAGGGTGAGGGCTGAACATTGTATGTTACTTACCCTTAACTCCGCTATTGTCCAGCCCATGGGCCGTCCATGATGCCCTTTATAAAATAAACTTCCAGTCGAATGCTGCATGGAAGACAGATGCTGACTGCACCGTGGGGCAAAGGATCGGGGACAGGGGTAGGGGGCTTAACTGCTGCTACTTAAAAAAAAAATAAATAAAACGAGTTTAATTATGGAGATTTTCAAATACACATGAAAAGAGAAGAGTTAGTGAACCTGTGTACTCATACCCCTTAACCAGCCCCGAGAGCAGTCAGCATTCTGCTGTCATTTCATCTTTTCCTCCCACACCAAACAATTTTTACTGGAGTGTGTTAAAGCAAATCCCAGATATGTCACGTCACCTGTAAAACACTTCAGGATGTGTCTAAAACATAGTGTCGTGTTTTTAAATGTCACCAGCATGTCCCCTGTTATTTAGACTTACAGTCTGTCTGCTTTTAATCCCTCCTTTGTTTCTTCTCGAGGGACCTTGTTCTCCAATCCTGGGCCTGTGGGGGCCAGTTTAGCTTCAGCCTTTGCGGGGTCCACCACGTCTGTCTCCAGCACCGTCTGGCTTCTGCAATTTTGTCGTCTTGTCTCCTTGCCGGCTGACCATGTCTCTCACCCTAGTCCCTTCCTGCCATTTTGGTGGTGTTGACGAGGGAGTGAAGGCGAATGTTTCAATCTGTCTTTACCTAGATATTTTGGTAATTCTTTTTAAAAAAGTGAGTAAGAAGTGAAAAATTTGTAGGAACGGAAAAAATGTTAAGTGTGGAGGGCAGAGGATGAAAGAACCTCTCTTTCCCCTTTCCCAATCCCATGATCCAAAGGTAACTATCAACAGCTTGCGTATCAGTAAATTGTGACTGTCGGTAGCTTGCGTCTCTTAGGTAGGTACACACACACACACACCCACACACACACCCTTGTGGAATCTCTTTTTGAGAGATGTTGTTTATTCCTTGGTAAAGCCTCCTTGGTGTCTAGAAGGTAAACAGTGTATCATTCACAGTATAAACAGGTCACCTGGTTAACCTACAATAGAGTAACTGAGAAGTTACTAGATGTTACACAATCATGCAGTTGTTTGCTTGCAAATTGCCACAACCTTTGCAAGCTGGGCTAAGTTCTAGGCTAAGCCAGCGCTTGCAACAGTTCATTTCCTGCCTGGCAGGAAATAGAAGGATTTGTTCTCGCCCTGCCTCCTCCTTTCACATTCAGGCAACATACATTGGCTCAGAGACCAAAGGTGACAGCATTAACACACTTGCTCGTTAAAAGCTGGATTGTGGTGTTCCCTGTACAATCTAGGGATGTGGGAGATGCCTGGTCTACTAAAACCCTTTCTCCCCTGCGTGTGTGCCGTGTGTGAGATTTGCAAATACCTGGTTTGCCCGCACTTTTCCCTTGCCGCACACGAAGGTCTCGTTCAGTGTCCCACATATTAGTAAGGTTCCTGAACGCCTGCTCCATGGTGTGAGGGGTTTCTTGTTAACCCTGTTCTGTGCCTTTGTCTCTGCCTCTGCTTGAGGGATCTCATTAGTTAACCAGCCGTTATTTAATCTGAGACACACTGAGATCTTTGAAAAGCGTGAAAGAGTCAGCTAGCTGGAGATTGCTGAGGACCTTACACCAAACTCTTACTTTTGTGACAGATGGAGACTTCCAAGACTTCATTAATAGGTTGTTTAAAATACTAAAATAAAACACCAGAGCTGCTCACCGGCAGTGGTCCTTGCCTTTCTAATGGCTGGGCTCTTGCATAAACCCCTTTTGTTATATTCAGAGATGTGGCTGGGTTTCATCCGGTGCAGTGCAGAATGCTACTCATTCAGAGGAGCAAGATGTTTACTTTCTGGGGACTGCTGACATTAGAGCCGTCCCCTCCCAGAGTATTATTGCTGAAGACCTAGATAGTCGGTTTTTACTTCCCATTCATTCTATTTCTAGCAGCGAGCAAATGTTCCCTAATTGCAGGCTTGGACTGAATGCCTCAGCAGTGTTTCCCACTGTGCTAATTGGAAAAATATAATTTTCAACTAACTGTGTCCTGTTTTGCAAAATAACAGTTGGCAGCTGAGTTGCCAGTTTGGTTCCTTAAGTGAAATAGTGCTTTTTAGTTGAGCATTAAGGATAATGGACCTTTGGAAATCCCAGCAAGGGCTTTTGCTGTGTACCAGGACCATTAGAGATCAAATTTCAGCCTGTAAGAACCAAGTGCCTATTGATTTGATGCCTTTTTCTAGGAGCCTTTATTAAATTTAATTTCAATTAAAAATTTGAGGGGAAGTAAATTCTGGGAATCTAGTCAACATTGTCCGTTAGTTGAACAGTCATGTGGTGGGTCTTGTGCGTAACTTACTGATTTAGAAGAGAGGTAATTTTCTTTTAGCTAAGGTCTTGGCTTTAAATTCAGAGTTCCCATTGGAATCAGATCTTAAAGGCAGTGGTTACCTCCTGTGCGCAGTACGGTGCAGTGGTTATGAACCTAAGCTTTGGAGCGAGACCGATCTGGGTTCTAATTCCAGCTTAGCACTTGTAGTTGTGTTTCCTGGAGGTCATTTAACCTTTTTAAGCCTCAGTTCCCTTGTCCAAAGATTGGTGATAATCATGGTACTTATGTCACAGGATTTTCGTGAGGGTTCAATAAAATAATGCATGTCAAGTGTGCTGTGCTGAGACTTCAGAAGTGCCTCTGAAGCAGTGTTTATTAATTGATCGCATCCTCCAAATAAATATACGTAACTTTCCTTGCCAAGGTAATGTTGAACTTGGCATTGATTCCCTGGGTATCTCTCCTTGACGGTGGTGTGACAAGCAATTTTCCTAAACTGTACCTTTCTGTATTTCTTAAATCTGAAATGAAGGATTTAGTTTTGGTGCATTGCCTTTGAGGAAAAGTGTAGTAAGGCTCCATAAATTAGAATTCGGTGAAACGGTGGGTGACAGAAAAATTCCCACGAACATAGAAGAAAATTTACTTCTCCCCCAAGTAACAGAAGCCCAGGGGATGGTGCACTGGCTGCTTGGTCGCCAGGATAGACAGGCTCTTTCTGTCTCACTCCATCTTCAACATGGGATTATTGCCTCAAGACCCAAGGACCCAAAGACGTCAGTTGTCTCATTGGTAATTTTATGTGTGATCGCTCAGAGTCCTGATGAGTAGCGAGTAGTTTAGACGCCTCCGTGAGATAAATGTACATGCCGGAGGGTGGGCGATGACCCCCACTCTTGGTACCAATTTCTGTGTCAGACTCCAGTCAAGACAGACCTCATAGGTGTTTTCACAGGGAGTTTAATAAGAGTTGTAAACTAGGCGTCACCAGGTGTTAACCAGGTGACTGCAATGGCAAAAAGCCAACACCAAGTTATCATGGAGGTAGCAACCACAGAGGCTGGGGAAACAAAGACGGGAGGTTAGAATTATTAAAACTTAAGAAGCTGGGAGAAGAGCTTTGAGTTGAAACTCCGACCTCTGAGGAAGGGTCACTGATGGTCTGGTGCTGGTGTCTCAGTAGACGTGTCCCATGGGCCTGGGACCCAAACCACTGAGGAGGGCCTGCTGGCACCTAGTCACCATAAGAGGTGTGTAAAGATTCTGTGGGACTGAAAAACTGCAGACAGGATTCAACTGCTGTATGGGAGGGACCTGCTGCTGTCAGAGTGAAAAAATGTGAGAGTGACCTTCACTGGAGGAGGAAGCAACAAGGAGTAACTAGTTCCTTTCCCTGCGGGCTCCTCACAGCGCCCCCTACTGGCAGACCACGAGGACAAGCCGCCGGCAAACACATGGGGTCGGGAGAGTCCCAGCCCCAGAGTCGCCACAAAGCACGGAGGGCTGGTCTGAGGCCGAGGTGCGGCAGCTTAACAACCAACACAGGGGCGCCTGCCAGACTTCTCCGTTTTCACAGTATGTTTGGGATGAATACCTAATCTGTGGGGTGGAACTTTGAGACTGGGGGACTGTCCTGTGCCCCAGCTGTCTTTCACCCAATGGCTCGAGTTTCCTTTAAAGAGTCTTGCCTGCATCCGTTATTACCAAGCTGGTTGTAAAATGGTGATTTCTTATTTTTCTTACTCCCTGAACATTTATTACTTGGCGTTCTTTCTTTTCTCCCTCATCCTTTGCTCTGGGAAGTGTGGTTTTCAGTAGCCACATCTCAGGTAAAAGTTGGAGTTGGATTACTAAGAACTGGGCAGAGCTGACGGTGGTGGAGGCAGGTGGCACTCTGTCTCAGTCCCATGCCTGAGCAGTCATTTCGCTGCCATTGGATCCACGATTGACTTGAATTATAAAAGCTGTAGAAGGAATAAGAAGGAATGAATGAGTGTTTTAGGCGCAGGTGGTGTTGGGTGTTTCGGGGTGTCTTTCTCTTGAGAGGACCAAGTGGGCAGTGCTTCTCAACCCTGGCTGCCTACTGAACTCACCTGGAGAGCTGAGGTCTGGGTTCCTCCCAGTGGTCACGGGGGGTAAACGGGTGCTTTCTGTTACCTTCCGGACGGTATGGGATGGGAATGAAGGAGCCGAACTAGGCACATTGGCATCCCTTGCTTTCAAATCAGCACTTTCAGCAATCTCCATGTTTGACCACGTGGCTTATTTGTAAATTTGATTTCTTTCCCTTTGGGTGGGGTGGGAGGGGGTGGGTGGAGGGAGGAAAGTTGACTGTTCTCAAAATCCAGTCTGACTCAGCTGGTCCAGATTCAGGCAGCCAGAGAAATCCGGTGTCGCATGACTTTAGTCACACACCCATTTGAGCTCCTGTAAAAATGGAAACGCCCTTGTTCTAGCTTAAGGCTGGAGTGAAGGAGAGGATCCTGAGGTTGAGAAAAGTCACAAGGGGTGAAATGTCTGAGCGAAAATGACAGCGGTTCCTACTGAGCCTTTGCACATACTTAAAAATAGGCCTTTAAAACGTTCAAAATTTGATGTGAGATATTTCAGACATAGAGAAGGTTATAAAAAGAATAAAATAATGAACACTTGTACCCACCGCATCGTTTCAGATTCCAGGGCCTGGACTGTTTTCCCCCTTGTTCCATTCGAGACTAGTAACAACTGACTGAATTTAGTGTTTGGTGTTTCCCTAAATAATATAGAGCATTGTTTTGCATGTTTCAAGCTATATGTAAATGATCTCACACTACATGAATTTTCATACAAATTGCTTTTTTCGCTTAGCATGGAGGTCGTGAGAGTCCTCCGTGTTAGTATGTCGTTCTGGCTCATTCATGACTATACCACAGTTTTGTTATGTTTTCCTGGTCATCACTTAGGTGGTTTCCAACTTTTAGCATTTAAAAGCAGTGCTTCCATTAGTATTCCTGTATGGGTTTCCTTGGGCACCTGTGCAGGAGTTTCTCTGGGTCTAAATCTAGGAGTGGAGCAGAACTGTTGCATTGTGGTATATGTTCATGTTTAATCTTACCATATGTTGCCAACTTGGTCTCCAAAATTGAAGCAGTATAATATTCTCCATAGGTTTTTTGTTTTATTTTTGGTGGGGGGAGGTAATTAGGTTTACTTCTTTATTTATTCTTTGAGGAAGTACTGGGGATTGAACCCAGCACCTCATGCATGCTAAGCATGCGCTCTGCCACTTGAGCTACACCCTCTCCTCTGAAGCAGGATATGTTCTCATCAGTGTCTAAGAGTTCCACTTTCTATGCCTTTGCCAACACTTGGCATTGTTAGACTTTAAAATTTTTGCCAGTTATATTATCTGTTTATCCTTCCAGCAGTCTTATGAAGTAGGTTTCTTATTTCCGGTGAGGAAATTGAGTGTCAGATACTAAGTAATTTGTCCAGGCTTACAGCCATGATTCTAACGCACGTCTACCAGAAGCCAAAGCTCTTGATTAACAGGAATTCATTGCAACATGGTAGAGCTCCTGAATTCATAACTGGAGATGAGCATCAGTAGGTGTGAGAGATGACAACTGGGCAAAGGACCAGGACTTAGGAGGGAATAAGAGAGGAAGTGTACCAGGTATGACATGGTAATTAATGCCTTGTGTGTCGCACCAGCATGCAAGCTGGCCTAAGGAAAGGGTTACTCTTAAGAGTGGCCACAGATTCTTTGACCCTCTTCCCATAGAGGTGGAGTCTGTGTCCCTTCTCCTTAAATCTGGGTGGGCTGTCTCTGCTTTGAGTCATAGAATTTGGCAGAAGTGACAGCCCATTTCCAGGTCCAGGCCTTTAGAGGCTGGCAGCTTCTACCTCCTGTCTCTGAGGACACTTGGTCTCGGGAAAAGGTAGTTGCCATGTAAGAAGTCTGACTACCTTGGGGCGGCTGTGT
The DNA here is from genome assembly GCF_048564905.1 of Vicugna pacos. Lineage (NCBI taxonomy): Eukaryota > Metazoa > Chordata > Mammalia > Artiodactyla > Camelidae > Vicugna > Vicugna pacos. Next base: position 10,994,624 of record NC_133014.1, read on the forward strand.
TGTGAGGCAGCCCGGGCAGGTTTACGGAGAGGAACCAAGGTTCCCCCTCAACAGCCAGCCCCAACTTGTCAGCCATGGGGATGAGCCGCGCTGGGAGCTGATTCTCCATCCTCAGTGGAGACACTTGACCCGCTGTCCCAAAGAGCAGAGAAGAGCAGTCAAGCTGAGCTCTCTCCAAATTCCCAAGCCTCCAAACCGTGAGCAAAACAAGGTGATTGTTTTGAGCTGCTTACTTTTGGTGTCATTTGCTATGTGACAGTAGGTCCCTGGAACTATAGCCAAGGCAGAAACTGAAGGGAAGATTTTTTTTATTCTTCATGGGCAAAATATATTTCACTCATTTCAAATATTTTATTATTTATTTAGAGGAGGTACTGGGGATTGAACCCAGGACCTCGTGCATGCCAACAAGCACTCTACCACTTGAGCTATACCCTTCCCGCTCAAAATTTTAAATCCACAAATATGACTATTTTGAATAGACTTTTCCCATGTTGTACAAACAGTACATTATAAAACCACCTACCCCTGACTCCCAGTCTCCTATTTGCATTTTTCCATGTCCTGTTCTAGTCTTTGCTTTAGCTGCATGTTTAGTTTCTAATTAAATATGTAATTATGAAATAGATACAATTTGGGTATTCTGTGTCATAATTTTGAGATGGATGTGGTCATAGGAAAATCAATAATTAGGTTGGTGCAAAGTTAGTCAGAGTTCACATCCATTTAGCACTCAGTTTGCTGTAACTCATTGAATGCTCACAATAACTCAGTCAGGAAGTCACAGCCGAGAAAGGACTAAGGCATCCTAGAGGTTAGGGAACAACCCAAGGTCGTACAGGCAGCAGCACACCGGGGAATGTGTCGTTACTGTAATGGAGAACATTAAAAGCAAAGGACGACAGTTTAGCTGTGCCCGTACAAAGAAAAAACAGTCCACAGGTAAGGCAGGAGCGTTTCCAAATCTGAGATAAATGAGATCGCAGGATGTCCACTGGACTGCCCCTCCCTGAGTAAATGAGCGCTAGGAAACTTATTTAAGGAGCGTTGAAACAACCTTTGCTGTGTGCTTTGGCACAAGCTCCTTTAGAAGAATCTGCAGCCAGTAGAAGATCTGGAGGCCACAGAGACAGCACCATTGAGACTTCTTCGTATACTCGGAGAAAAGAGTCCTTACCACGAAATCTGTGACCCGTCCTTTTAGGGTCTTTGAAGCCAATAAAGAGAAGTGGTGATTGATGGAGGGGGAAAATACAGAACAGAGAGGTGATGGTTCGCATTGTAGATGGTGGAGATGCCTCTGTCACCCACTTCTGGAGTTTTATTGCTGGGATATTAGACCCTTGGTAAGATCGCCCATATCAATGAACCAAGATGCAGTGTTGGATTAAACACAGTCTGATTTGCAGGCATAATTACAAGGACATTGACAATGTTGCCTTTTCCTGAATGCCTGGCATGCAACTGTGGCGTCCCGGGGCAACCCCATGGTCTACGGCAGCGTGGTGGACCCTGACCGCAGGAGGAACTCTGAGGCATCATGTTGTCAGAACAGGTTAAGCCTTGGTTTGCCCCCTACCCTCACTCCCCCGCTGCCATCTTGCAGAACTTTGTGTTGAACAGAGCAAAGTTCATGGGTAGGAGCCACTGATCTGCTTGATGACACAAAATTGCTGGAACAAGCAGATGGGAAACACGTTTTGAGAAGATAAGCTGTTCCAGACATTGCTTTTGCAAAGCTGCTGGGCTAACAGCCGGCTGGGGCGTGCTCCTCGTGTGCTTCCTGCTGCACATCCCTCCAGGCACCAGGGCACAGGTGAGCATCTCAGGAAGGACCGTGGCTACGACGGGCCAGCCTGCATCACCAGGGCACTTTGCTATGAGAGCTGGAGATTGTTTCCCGGACGAAACACTGTGACGTGGCCCCTGTCGCTTAGAGCTTGTGGGTGCCCTTCATGGAGGCCCTGGACAGAACAGGCAGTGAGAACCTGACTTTGTCCGATGTTGGGGGTCTCGCTCCTGATTTCGATCACATGCATTTCCTGGGCTTACATTCCTTTAGGGACTGACAGAGATTTTGTATCCTGAGCTTGGGAAGAAGTGGTAAGGTGTTATAAAAGGCAAATGATGTTCCGAGTCTACCTTTGAGGTAAGGGGCTAAGTTTCCCCTATGACACAGTATTTCTTTCCGGATTTCGGTCTCCAGGCTGCTTCCCTCCCAGTGCCTTCTGGAAGCCCGGTGCAGCAGACACATCGGGGGGTCTCAGCAGCCCTTGCCTCTTCCCCTTCCCAGCAGCCCCAGATTTCTGCTGGGGACTCAAGTGGTCCCAGCTCCAAACTGGTCAAATCAAGCCAATTCTATCCTCCTGGATGGACGCGTGAACCAGTCTAATCAAAATGAATGTCAGGACTTCTGCTGGGAATTCTGGGGCAAAGGGGTTTCTGCTGTGTGATTATCAGCAAATCCAAAGGCAACTGGGCAGCCTCAGGTATCCATCTGGGGGCCCCAAGCCTCTACCAAGGATGCCACCAACAAGGAGGAAGACAGTGGGGAGCTCAGGAAAGAAACAGGTCCTTGTAATGTCATCAAGCTGCTAGAGGCAGCCTCCCTGTGGACTTTCTGTCACCTGGGCCTATAAATTTCATTCATTGTTTAAGCCAGTTTGAGGCAGGTTTCCTATTTCTTAGAACTGACACCATGCCACCTGGAACCCTTGGGAAGCCTGTCACTAGAGTCTTTGATCTGAGCTATTGTCTCCAACGTCGAGGGAGACAACTGGAGAATCATGGCCATGGCTCTTCTGAGAATTCTAGAAGCTCTGGGCTGTGGGCTCGAGGGAGGAGGCAGCCCTGACCTATTTATCTCAGGCGTAGTGCCTGCAGAGGTAGACCCTTCCTTCCCAGAATCGAGGGGGAACCTCGAACAGTAATGTGTGTGAAAATCTGACCCGCCCACCGGGCTTCAAGGGCCAAGTCCCTGCAGGGCTCTGTTCAGCGTCCCTCGCTGCGCTGTAAGTCACCCCAAGCATCTCGTTCCCTGCTTCCTGCCCGCAGCCCCCTGAGTGATGCCAGCAGTGCCAAGCCCTGCCTCCTCTTCCTGTTTTTCTTCTCTGTAGCTCCTTTCCTTTGGGTCTCACCAGATGAGCCTGGGGAGGTGGCGCCCAGATCCTAAGAGGCGCCTTTTCTCTTATCGGCCTCAGGCAGCCCTGGACCGGCCTGCTCCACCCATTGTGGGCCTCCCTGATAGGCAGTGGGGGGCCTCCCCCGCTCCAGATTCGGCTCGGGTCTCCTTTGTTCCTTTCAGTAAGATGAAGCATCCACTGTGAAGGCGTGCAGAAGAGAGACTGGGAGAGCAGGAGTGTAACCTGATCCCAGGTTAATACAAGACTACAATAATGAAGGGGGGACTAGATGTCAAATAGACATCAAATAATTGAAACTGAATAGAAAGTCCTGAAACGCACCCAAGTGTACATGATCCATAAGAATGTACTTCGTGGTAGAAATGGTATCATTTCCGAGGAAGGATAAATCGGTGGTTCTCAACTGGGGACGATTTTGTCTCCTACGGATGCTGAGCAATGTCTAGAGGCATTTTCGGTTGTCACAACTGGGGAAATGCTGCCGGAATTTGACAGACACCAGAATGCTGCTAAGCATCCTACAATGTGCAGGACAAGCTCTACGTCAGAGTTACCCGGCCCCGATGTCAGGAGTGCCGCTGCTGAGAAGCCCTGGGATAAAGGGTTACTTGGAAGAATCATTCAGAAGGAACAGAAAAATGAAATTAGCTTCTGAGTCATACCACAGCCAAAATAATTCCACGTTAGATACAATATAAATTTTAATAAGTAGAATCTTTCCTAAGGTTTAGAAGGAGACACAGATAAATTCTTGTCCTTACTGTGTAAAAACTTTGTTAACCACACAAACAAATCAGGAACAATAAAGGAAATACTAAGAGACAACTCTACAATCATGAAAAACACCATAAGGCACTATGAAAAAGCATCAGCAAGAGTTGTAATATGTGTGACAAAAGATTAACATCTTTTCCCCGCACTTCTACTATCACTGAAAGAAATTAAACATCCTTTTACAGTGATTTCTTTCCAAATTTATTAAGGTATGAGTGACAAATAAAACATTGTATATATTTAAGGCATACAATGTGGGGTTTTTAAAATTTATTTTTTATTTAAAGAATTTGGGGGGGAGATATTCAGGCTTATTTATTTATTATTAATATTTTTTATTTAACAAATGTATTGGGGATCAAACCCATGACCTCGTGCATGCTAAGCCTGCACTCTACCACTGAGCTATAACCCACCCCCTTCTTGTACATTTTGGATATTAACCCCTTATCTGATTCCATGGTTCAAAGATTTTCTCCCATTCTAGAGATGTGAAGTTACAACATTTTGAAGAGGCAATTGTCAACATTACAAATAACCTTAAAAAGAGAATAATCATAAATATGCAAAAAATATCTGCAAGAATGCTTATTGTAACAATATTATAATAGAGGAAAACAAGAAACCCCCCAGTGCCCACTAATGAGGAGTCAGTTAAACGTTCATTCCATGGAATACCATGTCGTCATTAATGATAATGTAGTAATAGTGTAAAAAGATATTTCACTTGGAAAAATGTTTTTTATTTATTCCGAGGGGAAAAAATACAAAATGTTGCAGTAGTGTCACATTTTTGTAAGAGCAAAAGTACATAGATGTTAACATGAGTAGAAAAAAAGACAACTTAAGTAAAGGTGCTAATCCACTGATGGAATCATATCGGGTTGCAGGGTTGGGGAGGAGATTGGGTGATGGGTATTTTTTCTGTGTGTTTTCGAAACATCCTAAAAGACTGCTTTGTGATTAGAAAAGAAGATTCAAAGCTTCCAAGCAGCGTGGCTGGAGGACGCTAAGCAGGGACGGAGTGCTGTCCCAGCTGTCTGCAGCCTGGGCCTCCGGGCTTGGGCAGCCCCGTCCCCTCCTCCCCTGCGGCCTCAGTCTTCTCTCCTCTAAAACGTGGGCTGGATGAACTCAGACTCTCAGATGCCTCTAGTTTGCAGCTGCTGCTGCCGGCTGACAAGCCCCGTGAGGATTTATGCTCAAACATTTGCTCATTCATCTTATCCATTAATAATAGCATGTGAGACTCACAAGTTTCCAACAGGTAATTAACCTACAAAAAAACTTAACATGTAGGGCTCTTCCCTCATTGGGCCTTTGCCCCAAGGTAAACACAAGGTAAAGAGAGGCCCATTTTACAGCCCAGCAAGCTGAAGTCCAGGGAGAATAACGTCACTTGGGCTTGGTGTTTTCCTGTCCAGGGCCGTTTGAACTGGCCTCTGTCGACCCCAGGGCCTTTGTATGTACTGGGAACCTAGAGCTCCCTTGTTACCAGGTCACTGAGGAGACCCGGGCAGAGACAGGGAGAAAGACTCCATGAGTGACAGAAATAAAAGCAGTTTTATCAAAATAAAAGCTAATTTTGAAAAAGATATTTAAAAATGGATACAGGGACAGAAAAGTCCCTAAACTCCTGGGGAAGGAATCATCCTGCTGGCTGTATCTATTCAGGGTATCTATTCATGTGCTCCAAGTCTCAATTTCTTTATCTGCACTGGGTGGGGTGGGGAGGTCTGGACTTGCCGAAACTTTCAGCTGAAATATTCCAAGACTTTTAAGTTTGACTGGGATTTTTTCAAGCCCGCATTCTTCAGGGTTCAGGCAGAAGTGGGGAACAGAGGAAGCATCCTAATGCTTCTGAATAGGAAACTATTCTGTCCATCCGATTAGCTCTCTTCCATGCCGCCTTGGTTTTCTCCGCTAGCGCTCTCCGATGGATGTATAATTCGAGCCCATATGTAATTGTCATTTTTCCAGTGGCCACATTTTAAAAAGTAAAAAGACACAGGTGAAAGTAGTTTTAATGATATATTTGATTTAACCCAATATATCAAAAATATTATTTCAACAGGTAATGAATATAAACATTATTGAGAGATTTTGTATTTATTTCTGGTATTAAGCTTTGCTGTCTGGTGTGTACGTTACACTTGGAGCACATCTGCATTCGGACAAGACACACTTCAAGTTCTCACCTGCCACACGTGGCTACTGGCTACAAAGTAGGCAGGTACTATTCCTCCCCTTATCCAGGTGGTAAAAGAAAGGCTTGGAGGGTCTACAGCGTACCTCGCAGAGCAGGGACAGGGTCCCAAGCCTTCCCTGTCCCCCTCAGTGATCCTCCCTTTACACCCCACCCTCCTCCACGGCCCGAGACACAGCCTGGCCTTGTTGGAGCTCAAAGACAAGTGGGGAGACAGAACCAATTCAGGGCTAGCGTGGTGACACACCAGATAGTGCAGTGGGGTTCAGAGCCGGGAGCAGGCTGTGAGGGCTGGGGGAGACAGGCCAAGTTATCTCTCAGCGACAGAACGGCCTGGGCTGTGGGTCTTGGCCGGGTAGGTCTCCCAGATAAGCTGCCCAGACAACAGATTCCCGGAGACCATTTCGAGGACCCATGGGCCAGTCTCCCATGATCTGCGGTGTTCATCTGTGCATGGCATTTCAAATTTTGATGAGGCTTGGTCCCTCCAGGGAGGTTTAAAATGCCCAGTAGAAAGAAGAGAAGGCACCCATAAAGACAGCAATGATCATATGAATACTGTAGTGATAAAGTGTGCATCTGCCCAGGGTGGCGTGGTTCTGCCCCTGCAGGGCAGTGTGTCCCCAGCATCCCTGGCTGGGTCACATGGAGTAGTCTCTCGGTTGGCCACACTCAGGGGAAGACAGCCTGAGACCCCAGCTGGACAGCAGGACCCTGGCATGGGGACAGCTCCCTGGAGGTCAGCACGGGGCCCGGGAACATTAGGGGAAGGCCTCCAATATGGGGAACAGTGTGTATCCAACAAGCTGGCCACTCCCTTCTGGCCTGCAGAGTTTCTACTCAAAAGTCAGCTGACAGCCTTATGGGAATTCTCTTGTATGTAACTAGTTGCTTTTCCCTTTTGCTTTTATGACTCTCTTTATCTTAAATTTTAAAAAAAATTTGAGGGGGTGGTAATTAGGTTTACTTTTTTATTTTTAGAGGAGGTACTGGGGATTGAACCCAGGACCTTGTGTACATTAAGCATGCGCTCTACCATTTGAGTTATACACTCCCCACTATCTTAAATTTTTCCATTTTAATCACAGTGTGTCTTGGTGTGGTCTTCTTTGGGTTGATCCTATTTGGGATTCTCTGTGCTTCCTAGACCTGGATGTCCGTTTCCTCTTTCAGGTTAGGGAAGTTTTCAGCTATTACATCTTCAAATGTGTTCTCTGCCCTTTTCTCTTTTCTCCTTCTGGGACCCCTATGATGCAAATGTTAGTATGCTTGATGCTGGCCCAGAGGTCTCTTAAACTGTTCTCATTTCTTTTCATTTTTCAGTTCACTATCACTGTCTGCTGCTCTGTCTTCTAGCTCACTGATCTGTTCCTCTATAGCATTAAACTACTGTTGGTTCCTTCTAGGGTACTTTTCATTTCAGTTGCTATATTCTTCATTTCTGTTTGGTTCTTCTTTTTGTTTTCTCTGTTGAAAACTTCTAACTTCTCACCCCCTCCCCTTTTTGGGTGGGGTAGGTAGTTAGCTTATTTGTTTCTTTATGTTTGGAGGAGGACCTGGGGATTGAACCCAGGACCTCATCCATGTTAGACGTGTGCTCTACCACTTGAGCTATCCCCTCCTCCTCTTAGCTTCTCACTCTTGTTATCCAATCTTCTCCGGAGTTCTTTGAACATCTTCATGATCATTACTTTGAACTGTCTATAGGGTACACTGTCTATCTCCAAGTCACTTAGCTCTTCTTCTGGGGTTTTGGCCTGTTCCCTTGTTTGGAAGATATTCCTCTGTTGCCTCATTTTGCCTAATCTGCTGTTTTTATTTGGATGTATCTGGTAGGGTGGGCATGTTTCCTAACCTTGGAGAAGTGGCCTTTTGTATGAGATGTCCTGTGTGTCCCAACAGTGTGCTCCCCTCTGGTGACCAGAGCCATGTGCTCTAGGGGTACCCCTATTTGGTCTGCGTTGGTCCTTCTGTTGTGGTGGGCTGACTGTGTGGAGGGTCTGGTAGGTCTGGCAGCCTCCAGTCTGTTTGGTTCCCAGGCCCTGCCTTGTGCAGAGGCTGTCTGCCATTGGTTGCTGGGGCCTGTTCACGAGGCTGCTGGCTGCAAGGCTTCAGGGGTACCGGGTCTCGTGCTGGGCCACTGGTGGGCAGAGCTGGGTTCTGGACTGGGTAGTTTTGGGGCCAGGGTTCCCAGATCTAGTATTGACCTGCTGGTGGGCAGAACCAGCTCCTGACAGCACTGGCTGCAGGTTCTGGGGTGTCCCCAAACTGATGTTAGCTCACTAGTGAGTGGGGCTGGATCCCGGAGCAGCTAGCTGAGGGTCCAAGGTGTCTCAGAGCTGTTACCGGCCTGCTGGGGGTGGGCTGGGTCCTGGTATGGGCGGAGGCTGCAGGGCTGTTCCCCTTCTCATTCCGACATACACAAATCCACTATGATCTGCTGGATGCGGGCAGGAGCTGAAGCTTCTGTAACAGCTCCCTTTTAACTCTCCTCTTTCTACAATCAGGGTGAGGAAGGTCTTCCTCACAGCCCGCCTGCTTTTTGGAGTCAGGTGTTAATGACAGTTCCTGCTGGGCAGCCCTGCTTCTCATCCCAGGGCTGGGTAATCGAGGGTGTATAGGGACTGGGTGCAGGATTCCCGCCCCAGAGAGAAGAGTGAGTGGATTGAGGGCAAGGTCCAGCGGCACCTGTGGCCCCTCTCCCAACCCCAGAGCAAGATCAAGCTGGCAGCCCAGGCACTTACTGGGTGGGGCGTCCCATGAGATAGAAACTTGGGGCTGACTGTGGCCGTCACGGTCATTACTTTCTCGGGTCTGCTCTTCACAATGTTGCTCATCTATTTCCCTGTTGGGATGAACGCCAAATCTTGAAAATTAAACGGAGGCCGCAGCCAACCCGCACACCTGATGCTTTCCTGATGAAGATGTCCTGAGCTCAGGGTTGGCCAAAGCTCCAGGCTCAGCAGGAGGCCCTGCTTAGAGAGATGGTCTGGAGAATGTCTCACCCTCCTTTCCTGCAGGGAGGGCAGGGAGAGGAGAGTTACTTCAACTGCTCACCTGTGCCGGGGATCCCTTGGTGCCTGGGCCAAGGATGAGGAGTGATGGATAGAGGCCCGGTTTGCTCTTTTCTCTGATGCTTGAAAACCTGGCTTCCGTCTAGTCATGGCCTGAATCCAAATGGGCAGCACTGGGGCTCACAGTCCTCCATCATTCATTCATCAGTAGCACCAAGCACACACAGCGGAGTAACTGTAACTGTAAGTGTAACCCAGCATATCAGGGTCTCACTCAAAACCCCCTCCTCTATTTAAAAAAAAATCAACTTTATTGAACCTGAGCCCTAACTTCTCCATAAAATGAAATGCACCCATTTTATGGCTCCAGTATGATGAGTTTTGACAAATGTACCTACCAGTGTAAACATCGTATAATCAAGTGAGAGAAAATAACCATCAGCCCCCAAAATTCCCTCTTGCCCACTGGCGGTCAGTCTCTCCCGCTCCTGCTTTCAGTCACCGTAGTGTTGCCTTTTCTTGAATTTCATGTGAACTTCATCAAGCAGCGTGTATTCTTTTGTGTCTTTTTCACTAAAATAATGTCTGTGAGATTCTTGTACATTGCTGTGGGAATCAGCAGCGTTTTCATGTTTGTAGCTGAGCAATATTCCATTGTATGAGTTTACCACAATTTTTAATTGCTCTCTTGTTTTTGACTTTGCAGCAGATGGGATATTCAGCGCCCCCACCCAATGAGAGTGACCGTTTGGGCTACTTCTTTGTGCTGGATTTTTATCTCCTAACTCTTCCTGCAAACCTGGGCCTTTTCTCCCCCTCCTTGCCCCCACCCCCTTTGCTTTGAGTCTGCTGCAGAGCAGAGCAATTCCTCTGATGCTTAAGATTGTGTTAGAAATAACCATTTCTCGCACAAGTAACATAAAGTAACATCAAGAGATGCCAAATTAAAAAACTAAAAAAAAAAAAATCAAATGTGTAGTTCTGACAGCCTACCAAATTAAGATTCCCAGCGACTTCAGCAGATGACATGGCCACCTGCTTTCTCAAAAGGCTATGCTTTTTGCCAGAATGCATATTTTACTTTATCTTTTCTCTTGCATAGACATTCTGATATATTTGTAGATGTATCACATTTTTTTCTTAAATAATTATTTTAAACTTAAAAAAATTTAAAAATAATATATGAATATGGTTTAAAAAAAGATTGAAACAGTACAGAAGAATGTAAAATGAGAAGAAAAAGTCATTCTCATTTCTCAGGGCAGCCACCGAGAACAAGTTGATGAGAATCTTCTCCCAACAGTTACAACGTCCAATGTGCATGTTGTACGTAACCCAAATAAAGCTGGCCTCCGTGTCCTTGCCTTAGCACAGTGATCTGTCCACAAGAAACACAAATCTGGATTCACTTTTTAAAAATTTGATTTATTTATTTTTAGGGGGAAGGTAATTAAGTTTGTTTGTTTACTTTTTAAAGGAGGGAGTGGGGATTGAACCCAGGACCTTGTGCATGTTAAGCATGGTCTCTACCACTGAGCTACACCCTCCTCCTGGCTTTGCTCTTGAAAATAGTCTAGGTCTTTAGTGAAGGTCTCTTGAGAGCACTGAGGAGAGAGCTACACAGCACACGTGCATGGGTCTCAGTCAGGATTCTTGGCTGTAAGCAACAGAAATCACTGTTTTCTGTTAGGCAGTATTGGTTGCTCACATAATCTTAGGATAAGTCACAGCTGGGAGGCTCTGCAGATGTGACCAACCCCGAAATCATGTCCCAGACTTCTGGTAAAAATACTGTGTCGAAGGAGCTGGGAGCTACAGCTGCCAACACTGCAATGACCACTCTGGACCCTGGCTGCACTTGCCATCCTGGAGACTGAACGTCCCGCCACGACGGCTGCTTCATGTTCTTAGTTTCTGATTCAAACCCTGGCTGAGTCTGTCTGATTGGTGGAGCCCCGTGTCCATACCCCACCTGCGAGGCGAACTGGGAAAACGAGCTTCTGGCATCTTCAGCTTCTACTGTGAAGGGGATTCTGCCTGCTCAAGAGGGGCTTCCCTTAACATAGAGGTTCAGACGCTGGATGGGCCCAAAGGAATGAAAATTGCCTTCTACAATACCACCCTGCAAAACGCCTTAAAAACTCAACACAGTAGTATTGCAGGTAATTCAGACTGTCTCCTTGACTCGCCGTCTGGCTCCTCCCTCTTCTACTGCCTTGCGGGGCTCCCTGCTTCCATAGGGGGTGCCGGGGAAACGCCGAATGCTTATACTTCTATAATTTTGTTCCTGCGCTTTTTCTACAAAGCGATGCCGTCCTCTGCACGATGTTGGGCCCCCTGCTTCTAAGAGCATAGCTTGAGATCATTCCATTTCCGTACAGACAGAGGACCCCCTGAGGCTTTCTGGTGGCTGAATGGTGAATGAACCCTGGTTAATTTCATGTCATCTCCTGATGGAGACTGAGTTGTCGTCAGCCTTTGGGAATTCAAACTTGGCTGTGTCTTCGGGTGGTGTATCACTCCCCTGTGTAAGGATGGACACGGCTAAGTCTAGCTGGGGACAAATTCTAGCCCTTCGCAGCCCGGGGTGTGAAGTTACAGTGGGTAGGGTGGGCCTCCCAGGGGCTGCTTCCAGCGAGGGCTGCATACGCCTTGTGGGTGGATGTAGAAACCTGGGCGAGGCTTGGCAGGAAATCGAGGGAGAAATGTCATAACCCAGACAGTAACGATGTGCACGGAGCTTTACGTTTCATGTTCCACTGTGAGTGGCTGCCATTACCCGGAGCTGTAAGAATCGATGGAAAGGCTAAATCAGAGGAGGTGCTTGGGACTTGTTTGGCAATTCGGCACAATACTGTTTGGACATTCGTATAGACACTGAGCAATTCAAAGTCTTAATCTGAGGGATAGATTCAGAGGTTGGCCCTTCCACTCTCAGACTGGGATGAAGATTTTTGGTTGCCTGGCCTCTGAGTGCTCAGTTTTCCTTCTGGATGCAACAGCCCTATTTCCTTCTGGGGATATGTGTGTCCAAGGTCAGGTGGCTTCTAGGAAAGCAACCCCTGCTAGCCAGGGTATGAGGCCATGGGACTCCATCAGGGCCAATGAGACCGTCTCTCCTGCACTTTGACTCCTGTGTGTTAGGCTAGAACCAGAGAAATGTGGCTGGTGCTGACCCATGCCTGAGGCATTCTGATGGGTGTCGGCTCAGTTCTTGCTCCCTGGGTTCCGACAGCTACCCTTACTCCTGCTTGTCTGACTTTAGTTTCTGCTGCTTCCTTCTGTGATCCCACCTTCTCATCAATGCCTTTTTTGTTGCTTTTTGTTTTGCTGAGTTTGCCCATCTTGGCTCTGTTGCTAAAGAACAGCAAGCCTGAACTTGACCTCTGGCTTCTGCAGGGAGGCAGCAACAGTGACCACAGAAACCCCCTTCCCCAACTCCCCAGGGCCTCTACCTGCCCAGCTTCTCCCGCTTCCCTGACAGTGTCAGCAGCCTGTTCCCAATGGCACAGCCCGCCCTCACCATTGCCATCCATGCAGGGACATTTGACATTCAGCACCTTGGCATCTGTAACCCAGTCATCATTGTGGGCTCCAGGCTTCGCTAGACACAGGCTTGATTTGGACTCTAAATTCCATGCCTTCTAGAAATTTGAAGTACTCCCCAGGATCCCCGCTGTTTCCCTGGGGATTTTATGTTCTCACCTTTTCTCTGCCTCCAGCTCCTGTTCCCAGGGGTGCTGGCCTGTTCCATGCATGTGGGGTACAGGAGGCTCTTCTGAAGATTAGAAGCAGATGTGGGGATGTGAGGAAGACAGAGCAGGGGTCTTGGCAGCTGGTGGCACAGGAGGCAGCCCTGTCTTTAGAGAGCCCTGTCCTGGGGGCACCACGAGCTTCCTTCTCACACGTTACTGCCTTCCCTCCGCCTCCCCACCTCCCTCGCAGGAGCAAGACTCCTGACCCATGCAAGAGAAGGAGCCCGAAGGTTTGAGCTCACCTTTCTCGACGGGGCTTACCTAGCAGCCCTGGGTTTTCCAGGGCTTTCTGGAAACCCTGCTTTCTAAGGCACGAGGCCTGGGAATCAGGGCGCATCCCAGCGTGGGAACTACGAAGGAAGCATAGACGGAGAGACTGTGTGATGTGAGTGAGAGCAGAGTGAGAGAGGACAGCTAACATTTTTTTAATTAAAAAGAATTGGAGGAGGGAGGTAATACAAACACAGGAGAAAAAATTCTAACTGTGAAAAAGGGTACAGAGTGAAAAGCCTCCCTCTCACCCTCAGTCCCTTGGAGTTCACTTTCCTTAAATAACCACTGTTACCAGCTTCTTACTGACTTTTGGGAACTGTTTTAGGCGTGTATAAGCGTGCATTGTATGTATTAAGTGTCTGTAGTCTCCCTCTTTGTAAAAGAAATAGTAGCCTGCACATAAGGCTTTCCTTTTAATTTTTTAGAATTTAACAATACATCTTTACTATTTTAATACATTTATGTACATAAACACACACACACAGAAACATATACGTGTTCGCTTGTATTTGCACGAAAGGCAAGCCTACGCGACCCCCTTCATCACGGGGGAAGCATTTGGGGTCATGGGGGTTTCCACCGTGAGGGGGATTCTGGTTGCCAAACGTTGCTGATGTCAGGTTCAGTCCCAGGATGTGACAACAGACACCAGCCGTTGTTTTGGAGAGCTCAGCGCTGTTATTGTCTGTCCCGTTACCGTCTTGCTCCCAGTTACTGTCTGTCTACTCGGTAGAGCATTCTGCACGCCCAGCTGTGACCTGCGGTGCCTCCCCTCCCTGGCATTAGGTTTGGCCACATCACCTCCCTGGACCAACAGAAATAGTGGGGTCCTTCCTGTCATGTCCATGTCAGAGCGTTAAAAGCCAGGGTGGGCTTCTGCTTTGTCTCTTGGTCCTTAGCCATGAGAACCGAGACAGGGGTTGCTCCTTCAGCCTGGGTCCCAGAACAAGAAGGCATCTGGAATAAAGCCACAGCGGATTCACATCTTCTGAGTAATGTGTGTGAGAGACAAAGCTTCCCTGTTGTAAGCCCCTAAAATCCTAGGGCTATTTGTTACAGCAGCCTCACCTAGTGAAAGCTGACTAATGCCGTGGCTGTGCTTAGTCACGCAGTCCCAGGGGTGGCTCTGAGGACCTGGTGCCTGCTAGCACTGGCGTCTGTGTTGGGTCTGGATCCACCACCAGGGGATCAAGGACTCCTGGTTCTTCCTGCAGGAATCGGGATGTGCCGAGGGCACTAGCATACCTCCTGCTTTACTCAAAGCGGTGCCAATTGCTTCGCACGTTCAGAAAGCTCACATATAAGAAGAGTCCTACATAATTTTTACTTCTGTAAATCTAGCCCAAGAAAAAAAATCAGAGGTAGACAGGGAGCTCCACTGTAGTTATTTGAAAAACTGGAAACATGCCCCGTTGCAGGGGGAGAGTGTATATGTTATTCTAAATGATGGTTACCGTCCGGTCATTAAAAATCAAGTAGCTGAATATTTAATGAGATGGAGGTGATGTTTGTGTTTTAACGCTGAGTGAAAGAAATGGGATACAGAACTAGACCCATATGCCAACCCTAACAAATTTGGGATCAGGCTGCTTATAATTTTGGATCTCTTCCCCCTTACACTATGCAAGCAAACATTTCCCCCAAGTGTCAAACGTGGATACATGTGTTAAAAAAAGACCATGAGGAAAGAAGCAAAAATAGAGGTTATCTACGGGTGGCGTTTTCCTTTTGTGCTTTCTGTATTTTCCAAACGTGCTACGATGAATCTGTGCTACTTTCATAATCAGAAGTAAGTAACTGCTTTTTAAAAATAAGAATTATTCCGGTCACTTCTAGGGCTGCGCCTTTGCGCTGCGGCTGCCCAGGGGCCTTAATTGGGGCTCCTTGTCTAAGAATAAGCCTGTGTGTTTAATTAGGTCACTCTCCTGCGACCTAGAATCTTTGCACAGGGCTTAGCTTGTGCTGCCCCGAACCCTGGGGACGCAGCCCGGCGGGAGCCTCACAGGCGCGCCCTGCGCTTCCGCTTGCTTAGTCTGAATTGGAGAAACTTACGAACTGTCACCCTGATGCCTCTCTAATGTATCTTCCTTAAAAATTTATTTTAGGCCCAGCTGTTTTATTAAAGAGAAAATTGAGACTCATGAAGTAAACATTCTAACCATTTTTTAAAATCTGCTTTTGGCAGAAGGAGGTAATTAGGTTTTATTTATTTATTTATTTTTAGAGGCGGTACCGGGGATCGAACCCAGGACCCCGTGCTTGCTAAGCATGCGCTCTACCGCTTGAGCTATACCCTCCCTCACCTCACCATTTTTGAGGGTAATCTTTGATGACAATAGTGACCGTGCCAGGCAGCTATTTTTTTAATTATTATTCTTTTTTAATTTACTTGTTTTCCAACATACATATTTTTAATGTAAGTTTTGACGTTTACACTCCATTTACCGTTATTACAAAATATTGGCTCTATCCCCCGTGCTGTGCAATACATCCTTGCAGCCTGTCTTACACCCAATAACTCGGACATCCCAGACCCTCTATTGCCCTCCCCGCTCCCCCGACTGGTAACCACTAGTTTGTTTGCTGTATCTGTGAGTCTGTTTTTTTTTTTTTTGTTATGTGTTCACTGGTCTGTTGTATTTTTTCAGGTTCCACATATAGGTGATGTCATAGAGTCAATCAGCATAATGAGATGCCAGGCAACTGTGGTTCATTGTCCCCTGTGGCCTTCCTGGTCTGTCTGTCCTGTGTCACAAACATGGAGCCCCTGGAGTGGCTGGGGATCGGATGGGGCACGTCTCATGTGCGTGAGAGCCGGAGGTCCCTGAGGGAGGAGCTGAAACCAAAGGAAAGGAGCCCAGTACAACCAGGCTGAGCCTGAGCAGGGCCTCAGGTGTCGGTGGGCCAGCCAGGGCCCCTCCCCTCACCTGCTCTCACTAAAGCCTTTATCCAGGTTTGGTCCTTGTCAGGGTGTGCATGTGTGTGTGTTTGTGTAGGGGGAGTCCGGGGGTCCACGTTGTTGCCCAGAGGAAGGGCCAGGACTGAGGACAAACAGGGAAAGGATGGCTGGGACTGGCAGCCTCGCTGGAACAGGGCCTGTGAATAAGCTGGTGCAGCACATCCACTTTCAAAAATAGTTCTTGTAGCTGTTTCTTTTTTGAGGGGGAGGTAATTAGGTTTATTTATTTTTTGAGGAGGTACTGGGGATCGAACCCAGGACCTCGTGCATGCTAAGCATGCTCTCCAGCACTGGAGCTTTACCCTCCCCATAGCTGTTTCACAATCACGCGTGGACACTACTGAGTGACTTTGATGCCCACGGGGCCACGGTTGCCTCCCCTTCCCGACTCCGTCAGCCTCCCTTCCATCTGGTTCTGCCTCAGCCTGCAAGGCTTTGCCTTCTCTAGATGGCTGCATGTCGGAAACCTTACATTCCATCATCCAGAATTTTTTTCCTTGCGGTATAATGTACATACAGTGAAGTACATGAGTTCTTTGTTTTTTAGCTTTTATTTTTTATTATTTGTAACATAGATCACATTTATTTAGGTTTTTTTTTAACTGCAGTATAGTCAATTTACAATGTGTTAATTTCTGGCTTACAGCATAGTGATTCAGTTACACATTTGTATATTCTTTTTCATTACAGGCCACTACAAGATACTGAATTTAGCTCCCTGTGCTGTACAGTAGGACCTTGTTGTTTATCTATTTTATGCAGGGTAGTTAGTACCCACATATCCCAAACACCCTCTTTTCCCCTTCCCACCCCCTTTCCCCTTGGTAACCATGTTTGTTCTCTATGTCTGTGAGTCTGTCTCTGTTTTGTAAATAAGTTCATTTGTGTCCCCTTCCCCCTTTTTTAAATTTTAGATTCCATATGTAAGTGATATCATGTGGTATTTTTCTTTCTCTTTCTTGGCTTCCTTCACTCAGTACGTGAATTCTTACCCTCAGTGTTACGTCTGTGAGATCCACGCATGTTACCGTGGGGAGTGTAGTTTATTCTTCTAATTCCGTTGGGTGGGTAAGTCACTGTTTATTTATCCATTCTGGTCCTGATGGACATTTTGGTTGTTTCCAGCTTGGTATTGTTGTGTCTTTTAACCCACTTTTTTCCCCCAGTCTGGCTCTGTAGCCCAGTCTCATTGCTTTTTTGGCCAAGGCTCCTTCAGGGATACGGGTGGGGTGGCAGCTTCATGCGCTGCTCCCACCTCCCTGCCCTCTGCTCCCACTTGACTGCCACCTAGTCTTGTCACTGATGTCCCACGGGTCCAGGTCTCCTGTGACCTTGGGTTTCTCTGACTTGGCTTTCTGTAGTGCCATCCCTGCTCATGGCTCCCTCTTTCCTCCCAGCGTTGCAGGGACAGCCCCCTCCTTCTATGTGTCCCCTGCAAATCTGGTGGCTCCCTCTCAGGCTCCTTAGTGGGTCCTCTCATGCTCTGTCTCTCTGTGATTGTCCCCAGGCCTCTGTCCTCAGCTCTCGTCTGCTCCCGCCTCCCTGGGGAACCCTCCTGCCGCTGGGTCTTCGGCTACCAAGGATGCTGATGAGACATCCCTCATCCTCAGTCCCAGATCCCCAAACCCAAAGGATTTCAAACTCTTTCGGTGGCAGCCCTGATCGGCCCTGACGTGAGGTTGTTTACTGTCTTTCCGGACCTTCGTGTGAATGAATATTCATGTGCTGGCTGCGGGAATGTCAGTGGGTTTGATTATGGGCTGTTGCCCTAGACTCCACCACGGGTGATCATGCACGAATGCAGCAAATCCTGTCTTACCCACTCCCGGAAATTACTGAGTTCTCAAATATGTCTGGTCCCAGGGGTTTCAGGTCAGGGCTGGTGGAGCCAGAGCTCTGTCCCCACTCGTGGGTGGGGCCTGTGCTCTCCCCTTCCCTTCCTGCTGGCATCTCTGGGTGTGGCCACCTGCTCCCCGGGGTCCTCAGCATCTCAGCCTCACTCCTCTCCAGGATGCCCTCCAGTCTCCAGCTCCTGATTAACCCAGCAGCTCCGGCCAGCCCTCCCCGCCCTCTTCCCATCTGAAGCAGGCACTGGGCCATTGCAGTAGCTTCTCCTCAGCCCCCCTCTTCCTAGCTGGCCAGCCCTCCCCTGCACCGACACCAGAGGCAGCTTTAACATAAGGTGGATCACATCCTCCTTCTGCTCAAAACACTGCCAGGGCGCCCCACCACCTACAGGCTCAAGGTCAAGGTCTTCAGTAGGACACTGGAGCTTTTCCTAGTCTGGTCTTGCTCCCCTTCCCCACCCCCGGGAACAGTTATGGGCTCATCACACCCCTTCTCCCTTTCATACCTGCAGCTGCTCTGCCAGGAAGTCCTTCCGTGCTCTGCCTGGGGAGTTCCTGTTCACTTTTTGAAAGAAGCTGGTGGGCATCACCTTCTTCTGGAACTGCCCGCCACCCCAGCAGAGGTGCTCTCCTGTCCCTCTGGCTGGCCACCTCTGGACGTCGGGGCATCTCCCTGCTGTGCTCAGGACATGGTGTGAGGTGCTGGCTTGTGCGGTGGGGGGTGGGGGATGGGCTCACCCCCAGTGCTCCGTGCCCGGCTCAGGGCAGGTGCTCAGGAAATGCAAAAAAGAAAAAGAAAAAAAAATTACTCAAAAAAAAAAAAAAAGAATCTTCATGTATATATCATTTTGTGTTCTGCTATTTTCATTTAGCATAAATATTTCCTTTTAAAAATATTTTTTTTAAATGGAAGTACAGTCTCTGGTGTACAGCACAGTGTCCCGGTCTAACATAGACACTTCTTGGAAGTTTCTGTGTCATTTTACGTCCTTGGAATTTCATTCTTGAACCACATGCCAGACAATTTAGATGTTGAAGATGAGAAGTTTCATGCAGTCCTGCATGTTACCCAGACCCCCGGCTGAGTCACCAGAGTTATTTCCTCCATGCAGGCATTGTGTCAGTGGTTGACATGCCTGTGCAAACATAATTTTGTGTTCTGTTTTTTTTTCCTTCCCACAACACGGGAAAAATGTATTCTCAGGTTTGGAGTTCATCTTCTCAACCACCATTAGCAAAGTTGGTGTCATCGTTTAAAAGTAACAGGGGCACTTTTCTCTAACTGGACGTTGAAGGGGTCTCTGCTTTTTCATGAATCCTCGTCTTGTATTTACTTTTTCTAATTTTTTATATTCTTTAAGGATGGATTCTCGGAACGGGATGGTTCAAAGGAAACGGACATTCTAACGACGCGATGGACACACACCACGTGGTTTTCTGAAGGGAAGCCTCACTTCCTTGGGGCAGTGGATGATGACACAACACTGTGTGGGGGAGGGGTGGGCATTCTAGGAATGTGGCCAGGGTCCCGTCCTCTCTACAGGTACTGTCTGATTCAGTGAGAGATGTGGGGCCTGGCCAGGATTGGAGAGGATTTGCCAGACAACGAAACATTGGGATGTGACTCCCTCCTCCCTGCCCTCCACTCCTGTCTGCTTTGAGCTGAGCTCCTGGCAATTGCTGGGCGTCTCTGTTCTCACCCCTGCCCTGCATCTGCCTAATGGGCCAGGGCAACAGGGACCAATTGACCTAGAAGGGAGATGACTCTCTCCCTCCTTTGCCCTCACAAACCAGGATGGGGTGGTGACTGATACCCAAGGGCAGACTAACAGAGAAAGCAGCAGGAAGTGAATTCCCACCCACCTCCCAGCCCTCAGTCTTCCTGCAGAGATGGCAGCGGTGTTGTGTGTGGTGGGGGCGGACCTTTACAAGGAGGGGCAGTGAAAGGACAGGTGAAGACCCCAGGGAACGACCAAGGGTTCCAGAGCAAGTCCTTAACCCAGCCCAGCCTTCATTTCCTTTTCAAAAGAGAAGAGGATGATAATAATATCTATATCGCAGAGCCGAGATGAGAAGCAGGTGAGAAAATGAATTTAGGACTTAGTCAGTTCTGTGCAGGTGCTGGATGTTTCCAGAGGGATGGAAGCCTGGGATAGTGAGGGTCTCAGCGTCTGCGTTCACCCACGAGATCTAGTGTTGGTTGGATCTGTCAAATGGCTTTTTAAAGTTGAGGTTCTGAAACTTTGTTGTAAGTGAGAATCATCGGGGGAGCAAGCAAAGTCCGTTGTCCAGGTCCCACCCTGGACCAGCTGCCTGAGACTCTAGATGGTGGCGGAAGGGTCACTGAGCACTGGCCGTGGCCCTTCTCGGCTTGAGTGCTGCCACCTGCCCTGGCCCGGCGCATCAGAGCTTGTAAAGCTCCCCGGGTGAGTCGGCCTTGCCAGCCAATGCACCCCTCGTGCCGTTGAAACGTGGTGCCATGGGCGTCATGCCAGTGATGATGAGTGCGCTTGTTAGAAATGCAGGCTCGGACCCGCTGTGTCAGAAGATGCATTTTAACCAGACTCCCGGGTGATGCACGTGCACATTAAGGTTCGAGAAGCACTGACTGGGAGACTGTCTATGAGCATCTGTGAATCTGCCGGGCACAGATCCCACTGGAATTCAGCCTCCAGCTTCCATCAGGCACCTGCGAGGGCCTCCCTTGTGGGGTTTGGAGGGTCCACAGCTGCGGCCTTTGAGGGACCTCCCAGAGCGAATGTGGGGTCCACCTGGGGTGTCACCAGGAAGGCGCACGAAGGAAGCCACCCATGCCTGTGAAGAGCTGTCCCTGGAAGCCCCTGAGCCTCCAAGGTTGCCGCAAGTGGAAGGCTGCCCTGGCTTTGCTGGTTCCAGTCCACGCAGCCACGTGGGTGCTGGGCCCTGGGCTGTTTGGTTGGCTGGGTTTTCACCGCAGTGGTGCTGAGGCCAAGAGCAGCCCCGTCTCTACAAAGGCCTGTTTGGGGCGAGGCACACACTCTTCTGTTGTCCTGCTTCTGAATTCTGCTCCCAGAGCCCCAAGTCTGTGATGGAATCTTCTAGTAGCAGCTGAAATTCCTAGGTCATGTGTCTCCACTCCAGCCCGGTGGGAGTGACATCCCTTGTCCTCCGTGCTTCGTCCCTGCCGCCCTCCACGCCCCCCGACCCCCGGAGCGGCGGTCCCACCGTGCCTTCAGCAGAGACAGACGGGCTCAGTCCCTTCTGCTTCCCCTCCCTCACCCTCACCGCCGATCAGTTTGCAAGCTGGCCTGGTTTATTTCCTAGTGTTTCCCCCACCTCTTCCTCGACAGCATCGCTCCCTCGGAGAGCAGGTGGAGGCACCCCATCCCTGCCCCAGCCGCCAGACTGGCCTCTGCCCCCCGGTCAACCCCTCTAACGTGTCCTCCTCCCCCCTGAGTCATGGAGATCCAGCCCTGGGGCACACGGGACCAGGTCGCCCTTCTCTTACGTCCCTTCACCTGTGATCCATCACCTCCAAGAGAAAGCCCCAGCCCGTCCGTGTGGCTTGCAGGGCCGGCCACGGCGTGCCCTCAGCTGACATCCCAGCTCCCCACTCTGGCCAGGCCTGTTTGCTGTGACTCCCACGTGCTTGTCGGGCTCCTGCTCAGCACGTCTGGGGGCGGCCCTTGCCTGGACGATTCTCCCTCCAGGAATCCTTCCCTGACCTCCCGGGGTCCTCAGGGCATAGTTTTCTCTTTTCACTGCTCCCTGTGAAGGCGTGTTCTCTGTCTCCCTTCTTGGAACGACAGCAGCTTAAAGGCGGATAACTCTTCTTCATAGTGTTAAACCCAGTTTGTAGCACAAGCTTGGCACAAGGTGGGTACTTAGTGAATGTGAGGTGTCTGACTGGATCGATTTATGTGCAGGAAAATGCTGCACATAGTACTGAAATATGCCCTACTTCTGACTCCCTCGCTTCCCTGTGCTTCGGAACTCTGCTCTGGCCTGGGTTCTCCCTGCCCAGCCCCTGGGGTGTGGCTGCCCGCCCCCTCTGGATTCTCCAGTTTGCAGGGAGGGGAGGTGTGAGTCTCTGTCAGGCGTCGGGGGGGACCTGGGTCTGGCTGGACTCATACGCCCTTCCAACCTGCGCCAGACCTGCCTCGAAGCTTCCTGCAGGGCCTCACCGTCTGCCAGACTGGAGCGCCACCCGCGTCCCCCCCCAACTTCAGAGTCCTCGGGACGGGACAGCACTGTCTCCCAGCTGCTGGCCTCTCAGTCTCCTGCCACCCTGAGATTGTCCCCTGGGGCCCGTGGCCTGCAGGGCTGCGCAGCCGCTGAGCTAGGGAGCCCCCTGGTTCCCCAGGTAAGGGGTCAGTGAGGCCTCATCTCTCCCTCAGGGGCCAGTGTTCCCTGAAGGAGATAAAAAGCCTTGCATTGGTGTCCCGTGGGGGAGCCTTGGCCCCTGGCCTCCCTGCCTGGAACCCGTGCTCCTGCAGGGCGGTCAGAACAGCCGTGGGGGTGGTCAGCGTGCACGCTCACACCCACGCTCACTCACACACACTCCCAGTCACTTCCAGTATTTTGATGGAAGGAGAGAAAGGTTCTTGGAAGTTTCCTAACCTCTTACCCCAAATCTCTCCCTCCCTGGCCCCCCACCCATTCAGGGCCTGGCCTTTGCCCTGGGTGAGGCAGGACTGGGGTAGGATTGTATCTGGGCCACTGGTGCCGGCCCTTCAGGGCAAGTGGAGTCCACCCTCCAGCCACAGCCCCTCCCTGTTCACCCCAGGACGTGCCCTTTGGCAGTGTGGCCACATCAGAGGGGAGGAGACCTCTGGGGCCAGGACTGGGCTGGGCTCCCAGCGCCACTCCCCTGGAGGCAGCTCCCAGCCCCTGCTGTCCCGGCAGGCCAGTTTCCTGCCTGCTCCGTGCCCTGCCAGCGATGTGCAGTTCCTTTCTCCTTTAAACTAATGCAAATCCTACGTTTCCTGAAGAACTCGTCAGCGACTCCCCTCTGTTAAAAAGCCTCCCTGATGTACCCCCCTGGTCCCCGCCTCAATCCCCCTGTACCAGCCACCCCAGTGTGAGGAAGCCACCCCCCCCTCATCTGCAGGCTGTTTCTGGTGGTCTTGAGAGGGTTTCTCCAAAGTCAGGGGAACGAAAGGCCCCTCAAGGCCTGTGACGCTGTGGCCCAGCTGCAGTGATCTGGTATAATGGTGACAGGGGTACCCCACATGCTGGGCACCCCGGGTCTGGCCACCTCTCTGAGTATCAGGCAGCCACGGGGAACAAAGCCATCACTTGCTGGGCCTGGACACTTTTTAAACAGACACAGCTTGGGTATAAGAGTCAACATGTAAGCTGGCTGGGTGGTCCTCGGAGGCTGGGAGGCGCCCAGCTGGGAGCTCAGAAGAAAGTAGGAGCAGAAGTGAGAGCTCCAGGTGCTAAGGTGGGGGCCTTGGGGCTCCTTATGAAAAAAAGAAAATTTTTTAAAATTTGGAAATGATTTCAAACTTATGAAAACTTGTAAAAATAAAACATAGTTCAAAAAACATCTTTTCACTCTTTACCAAGATTTACGTGTTGTTAACATTTTCCTCCATTTGCTTAATCATTTGTCCCCGCCATGTGCACACACACACACACACACACACACACGTGTGTGTGTGTGTGTGTGTGTATAAACGCATAATATTTCCCCTGAACCATCTGAAGGTAAGTTACACATGTCATGACCTTTACCCCAAATACTTCAGTGTTTTCCAAGACTGGAGATTTTTCTTACGGTATCGACTTTACAAATTACACCGAGACAGTGCTTTAAGCTGCCATCGATAGTCTAGTCTTATTTGTTGACCTAATAATGTCCTTGGGTTTATATCCTCCTCCCTGATTCAACATCTGAAGGCAGATATTGCATTCAGTTGTCATGTCTCTTAAGCCTCCTCCATTAATTTGGAACATTCCGCTGGCCTTTCTTTGTCTTTCATGCTGTTGAAAAGTGCAGGGACTTTGTGAGGGCTCCCGGGCAGAGGCGGTTTCACCCAGGGGTTAAGAGTGCAGATGCTGGTGCCTGGCCTCTGGGCTCAGTCCCTACTCTGCCGTTTTGCTCTGTGACAGTGGGCGAGATGCTTAAACCTTCGATAATTCAGTTTTGTCATCTGTAAATTCAGAGAAATGGTAGGCCTACCACATGGATTATTACAAAGCCAGGCACACAGGAAAAGCAACACAAGGATTCACTGTAGTTACTGAGACAAATCTCCTCTCCTGGAAGTGGCTCTGAAATGCACCTAGCCCCCCAGGTGTGCCGATGGCACAGGGGTCGGGCCAAGGGGGACCTGTGACAGCCCACGGTCCTCCCCAGCTGGACCTGCCATCAGCCAAGGGGCACTGGGGTCTGGCAAGGGATGTCCTGGACTGAGACCAGCCCGCTGAACATCCAGTGGGGATGTGGCCACCTCAGCACACAGCAAGGCGTGCTGGTTCCCCCCTGTGCCAGGCATGGGAAAAACAAGACATACTTCTGCATAATCGCCATGTTAACGCCCAGTGGGAGGGCTGAGGAACTGCCTAGTGACTTCCCATAACCAGGTGTTCTTCCTGCTTCTGTTTCTGACCCAGAGAGGGGCCAAGTTCTAGGAAAGGGCATTTTTAAAAAGGCTTCCCTGAGATGAGCAGAAAGCACAGAATGAATGAAAGGGATTCCAGAGACCCTTCTAGTTTCTGAAGCTTGATTCTCCTCTGACACCCTCAATAAAGGCTACCAAATATAGTCCATCTGTCTGTCCATCCAATTGTCCATCCATCCCTCCATCCATCTATGCACGCATCCATCCATCCACTCATCCATCCATCCTTCCCTCCACCCATCCAATGAGGTAATGCATCTACTGCAGCCGCCATACGTTTGCCTCTCCATCCTAACATTTGCTCACCTGGCATTACCAAGGAAGGAACTATTTCAGGGAAATCTTTTTTTTTTTTCTCCCCAGCTAATTTTTATCCCTTCAAAAGTGCCTAGCTTCATTTAGTTTGGCCATTTTAGAGAGAAAATTTTCTAAAGTGTATCGTAAACTTGTCTTCCTTTTTAAAAGAGGCCAGGCCACATCATATACATCTTTCTGGCTGACCCAGGTCAAAAGTCTGAATGGAAGTCACCGTACTTTGTTGTAAAATCAGCAATCGTGTACCCTTGGGGCCTACTTACAGCTCTACACGAAAAAGGTCCCAATTGCTCTGGTTTTTGAGACTCATTTTTGTACTTCTTTTCCTGACTCTGAGATTCCAGTCACCTGCCACTTTTTATAGGCCCTGGCACACCTCTAGCAATTGCTTCTTTAAATAGCCTCGGGCTGGGAGCACTGATAACCACATGTGTTAGAATTGTGCGTAAAGCAAGAGTCCTAAGTTCATTGTTTCTTTATTAAACGCTTTTATTTTTAAAGCACATTAACTCTCCTGCTTTTGTAACCCCTATGTTTGCTTCACTCTGGTGTCTCTCCTGCATTCTAGGTGGTTGAAGTCCTTGGATGCTTGAGCCCTGGAGACAGAATAATATAGATGAATTCTTCTTCCTCAATCATTACTGCTTTCTCTCTTGAGGAAGGGAAGGGACACCAGAGACTGTCCAGGCTGACTCCTCCCTCAGAGGAGGAGGAGTTGTGGGCCCAGGGTGGGGCTGGCTGGGTCAGTGCTGTCTGAAGTGTTTGAGGGAGAGGGGAGCTGCTGGGCCCCACTGATAGTGTGCAGGTGGCCAGGGAAGGGACCACTGCCTCCTCAGTCTTGGTGGCAATGGCCAGTGTGGATGGGGACGAGCCAAGGGGGCCCCGAGGGGAGCCCCAGGGCCTGGAGGAGCACTGGCACCAGCGGTGAGATGGGCACTGGGGATGGAGGTAGGGGGGATCTCGATAAAAACCTCTACAACACAGGAGACCCAAGAGTGACTTTCAAAGACACAGCTATGATGACACTCGATACACAGGCAATCACTCGCACACACAAGGGGACATCCTTCTGTAGGTGGGCAGTGACCCGTCAGATGGAAACCTGACTGTGTACCCTCAGCAGGGAGGGAGGGTCTCTCCCCGTTACACACGCTGACTTGGTGACACGTGCTGCCCATTTCTGGCAAACACATCATCTCTGAACTTGGACGCGGTGACCCTGTTCAGGAAACTGACACCCCCTCTGACAGCCGCCCGTCCTCGCTCACAGGGATGCCCCTAGCACACTCCCACGGTGAGACGGAGCCCTGCACACACTCATACACACGCTCACACACGTGTGCTCAGACACACTCAGATCCAGCCAGGCCCTGGGTCTTGGGGTTTGGAGGACTGATTCCAACGACCTCCCCCTCCAGGATTTTTGTCAACCGCAGCCTGGCGCTGGGGAAGATTCGCTGCTTCGGCTTCGATATGGACTATACTCTGGCAGGTACAGAGGGAGGGAGGGAGCGCAGGGAATTTGGGGCTGGGGGAGCAGGAGGTGGGCACCAAAGGGCCTGAGTCTGCTGGGTCCGCAGCCTACAAGTCCCCGGCCTATGAGATGCTGGCCTTCAAATTGCTGCTGGAGCGCCTGGTGAGCATCGGGTACCCGCACGAGATCCTACGCTACACCTACGACCCCGCCTTCCCCACCAGGTGCGGGAGCTCGCTGGGCGGGAGGCTGGGCCTGGTCGCCGGCCCTGGCACCCCACCCACAGCCTCTGTGTCCTCTCCCAGGGGGCTGGTGTTTGACTCGCTCTACGGGAACCTGCTGAAGGTGGACGCCCACGGGAACGTGCTGCTGGGCGCCCACGGCTTCTCCTTCCTCTCGGAGTAAGGGACAGGGTGGGGGGCAAGGATGCTGGAGGAAAGACGGGAGAGGGGGTGACCCGGGCACACAGCAGGGGCTCGGCTGCCAGGGGGATAAAGAGGGAGAGAAGGGATGAGTGGAGGTGGGAAAGAATGACAGGGCCTGGCCCGGCCTCTGGGAGGCGCTGCGGAGGGAGCATCGCTGCACCCCGCCCACCCCCTCCCCAGGGCGGAGATCTGGAGCTTCTACCCCAGCAAATTCATTCAGAGGGACGACCTGAAGCGGTTCCACGTCCTCAACACGCTCTTCAACCTGCCTGGTGAGGCCCGGATGGGGGTGGGGGAGGAGGTGGTCTGCGGCCCCGCTCTGGCCTTGGGGGCTGCTGCCTGGTCCTTGAGCCAGTGACTGACGAGCCTCCCCACCCCAGAAACCTACCTGTACGCCTGCCTGGTGGACTTCTTCTCCGGCTGCTCCAGATACACCAAGTGCGTTCTGTGCGCTGGTCAGCCCTGGGTGACCAGCTGGACCGGCTGCCCAAGGGCCACGCCCTGAAGTGGGGACCCCGCCAAGGGGGGGAGGGTCCTCTTGAGGGGTTTGAGGGGCTCCAGGAGCCCCACTGGAAGGCCTTCACTGTGGGGCCCCCAACCCTGTAATTGATGCCCCCAGGGGTAACCCTCAGCCCAGGGTGACACCCCTCCCAGGAGGGCTGGGACATGAGCCCAGTGTCAGGCTCCGTGTGGCTGGAGGAGTCCGTCTGGCAGGGCTTCAGGGTTGATGGTCGCCTCAGGCCCCTTTTCAGCCTCCCATGTCCCCTCTTGGCCTGACCCAGCTGTGACACTGGCTATCAGCATGGGAACCTCTTCATGTCCTTTCGAAGCCTCTTCCAGGATGTGACAGATGCCATGGATAATGTCCACCACTCGGTGAGTGGCCCAGGCCCCAGGCCACCTCCCAGGCCTCCAGCCCTCATAGGGTTTCGCTCCTCTTCATTGAGGACGGTGGTCTGGTCCCCCCACCTTGCATGCAAGCCCCGGGGCAGGTGTGCAGGGGCTCTGCTCCCTCCTGCAGGGCTGTCTCAAGGAGAAGACCTTGGAGGACTTGGAGAAATACGTGGAGAGGGATGTGAGTGGCCACAGACCAGGGTCATGACCAAGCCTGTCCCTTTGCCCCCTCCTCCCCAGGGCAGTGGGGCTGCTCCCCCTTCCCTGGCCTCCTCTCTCAAGATCTGCACAGAGCTCTGCACCCTGGCTTTGCTCCCGGCCTTTTTGCCTGACCTGGAGCCCCCAGCCCAGGGCACTGAGACCTGAGCAGAGGATCCCGGGGCAGCTGGGGGAGGCCCCACCCCTGGAGGCCGCTCCTCTCTCTCTGCTCTAGGCGCGAATCCCTGTCCTGCTGGGCAAGATGAAGGAGGTTGGGAAGGTGTTCCTGGCCACCAACAGCAGCTACAACTACACGGATGTGAGTGTGTGTATGGAGGCGTGCGGCCTCAGCCTCTGAACCAGAGAGCTGCTTCCTTCTTGGCCTGGTGGAGGGGGAAGCTAAGGCACTGCAGGAAACACTGAGAGGGTGGGGAGGAACCCGGACCCCACTACCCGCACTGCCTGGATCCATTTCTTGGCCTTTTAAGGTCTCGGTGGAACGAGCAATTTCCCTGCCATCTTGCTCCTGTGGTCCCCCCAGTGTGTCCTGTGGTTCCCCCAGTGTGTCCTGTGGGAGAGGGCAGTGGCAGGTAGTGGCCCCTGGCCCAACCCAGCTGGGTGTCCTGACTCCTGCCCTGTCCCCGCCAGGCCATCATGACCTACCTGTTTGGCATTGGTGAGGTGAGTGCCAGGGGCCTGGCTGGGGAAGGCTGTGTCAAGGGCAGGGAAGGTTGGGCCAGACCACCTGGCTGATGGCCTCTCCCATGTCAGCCCTCCCCCAGAGGAAGAGCTGAGTGTGTGAGGCGTCATTTCAGCTGGGTGGGCCCGCTGGAACGTCTCCAGTGGGTGAGAGACTGGTGACCTCTGCCAGGCTTTGGGAGGAGCCTGGAGGGGTGGAGAAAGCCACTTATGGCCTTGGAGGAAGCAGTGAATTCAGAAGTTGGGGAGGGGCTGGATGGAGTGGAAGTGAATGAGGAAGGGGTGAGAGGATGCTGTGGCCTGCCCAGGGGAGGGGACAGTGACACACCCTGTGATGACCCAGTAGGCATGTGGGTGAGCAGGGCGCTTCCTCGGGGACTGTGCTGTCATCCTGTATCCCTGGCTCTCTGTGCTCTGAGGTGCTCTGGAGGCTGACACAGCCCACATCACATCCAACACGCCTCCACTAATACCTTTTGAGCTCTTCCTCCTGCCAGCGTGGCTGGGGATGCTGGGATGGCCAGACTCCCTGGTTCCTGAGCCTGGGCTGTCCCATCCGGCTGAGAGGCAGGAGCAAGCACGTGGATGGGCTCGCGATGGGAGGGCTGGAGCTGGCCGGCTCTCCCCGGACCAGGGCGTGGCTGAGCCCGGGCAGGCACCCTGGCGGGTGTGGTGGGTCAGGGGCAGGAGACCTGGCTGAGGACCTGTGAGCCTTGGCGGGTCAGATTTTCCAGGCTGAGCCATGTCTGCACATGCTCCCCCCCGCCTGCCCCACAGGCCGAGGCCCCAGCCAGACCCTGGAGGTCCTACTTTGACCTGATCGTGGTGGACACGCAGAAGCCCCGCTTCTTTGCGGAGGGAACGGTGCTGAGACAGGTCAACACGGTAATGCATGGGCTGAGTCTCCACCACCTGGACCCGTGGACCGTGCTGTGGGGAGGGCGCCCGCCTCTCAGGCCTGCCCTGCCCTTGGCTGCTGCTACTCAGCTGTCTGTCTGTCCCTGGAGGCAGGGACCCAGGGGATCCTTTCAGGGCCCTCTGCCGCCTCCTTCCTCCCACACCCCATGGTTACCCCTGCCATTCCCAGCCCTCTGCCCTGTCTGACCAGGGCGCCCCTCTGCCCCTCCAGGACTCGGGCAAGCTCCGCGTGGGCACCTACACCGGGCCCCACCAGCACTATGCCGTCTACTCGGGAGGTATTGGCTCCTACCCTGCCCCCGTCCCTCCACCGGCACCTTCCTCACCTGGGAGCCCATGTCCCCAGTCTGGGAAGGGCCGTGAGCCGGCCTGTTCTCCCCTGGTGGCGCAGGCTCTTCAGACATGGTGTGCGAACTGCTCGGGGTTCGGGGAAAGGATATCCTATACATCGGGGACCACATCTTTGGGGACATTCTCAAGTCTAAGAAGCGGCAGGGCTGGCGGACTTGCCTGGTGGTTCCTGAGCTGTCCAGGGAGCTGGGCATCTGGGCTAGAGAGAAAGGTGAGCCATGGGGGGCCGGCAGGAGGCGCTGGCCTGTGGTGCTCCGTCGTCATCTTCCCTTCTTTCCACTGGAGGGGGTCAGTTGTGACCATCATATTCATCCATTCTGTGGTTTATGAGAGCGGATCTCTTTTATACACGAGGACGCGGAGGCCCAGAGAAGTTAAGCAGCTTGCCCAAAGTCACACAGCCAGAGAGGCTAAAGCTGAGACGCCAGTCCTATCTCCTGACTCCAGAGTCCTGTGGTCAGAGGTTTCTTTCACCTGACCCTCACCCTCCTCACCCACCCTGAGGAATTTCAGCGAGAGGAAGGGACACTCCCCCCGTCTGGGAATGACTTGTATCCTTGGGGTCAGGAGTTGCGGTGAGCCCAAACAATGCAGGCTTCTTCTAAGAGCTGGGTTTGAGTCATTGCCATGTGACATTGGGTGGGTCACCTGACTCCCTGGCTGACTCCTCACCTGTCCCACTGGTCCTGTGTGGTCCCTGCTTTGCTCTGGGCGGAGTCTCACTCCACGTAAGGAAAGGGTCCAGGATGTTATGCACACAGCTGAGGGGGCTAGACCCCCAGTGACCTCTCCACCCTCACCTCTCCTAGCTGAGCTGGGTCTGGGAACAGGTGGGCAGGCTGTTACTCACGTCCGCTGTCCCCTGTCCACTTTTCAGAGCGGATGGAGGAGTTGAAGAGAATGGACGTGCACCTGGCAGACCTGTACCAGTGAGAGCCCTGGTGGTGACCCCTGCCCAGGGAGGGGAGTGGGGTAGAGGGTGGAAGTCCGTGTCTGGGCCTGGCAGCGGGGTCCTGGTCAGGGGAGTCAGGAAATTGCTGTTTCAGGCTGGGCTTCCCTGGTAAACTGGACTCTGGGACGCCTCTGACCCCCTGGGGACACTCACACTATGACCTCTAGGCCCTTCCTCCTAACCCACAGCATGGACCCAGGATGCTCACCCTCTCACACACGTGCACACACCCAGCCTGGCGCCCGCGGCGGGTGCCTGTAGGGGACCCCCTGACCCCCACGCCCTCTCGAGAGGTTGTGCCTGGAGCCTCGGGGCCTGGCTCCCCTCCTCCTGCGTCACGTGGCCTTTTTTTGCACTAGACACACAGATGGGAGCAGTTACGGACTGCAACTCATCCACTCCACCAAGAGGGAGATTCAGGTAAGAGCAGGATGCCGACTGAGGTGGGGATGGGCCCGGTGGGGTGGAGGGAGGGGCACGGGCCTCAGGGCTGCCTGCCAGGATCTGCTCTGTCCCGGGTCCCCAGAGCCCAGTTACGATTCCCCCAACCTCCCAGGAGCGCCTCCAGCCCTTGTCCGCCGGCGCCCTCTGCTGGCCTGTGATCTGAATGACAGCTGTGTGCTCGGGAAGGGCTGAGCTCAGCCTGCGGGGTGATCTGTGGGGCTTGGCTCCTGTTCCTCACTCTCCACTCTTAACCTTGAGAAGTGTCTGCCTCCCTGGTTGAGTCCTCATGTGACCGACTGGACGGCTGGCGTCTGGGGTCAGCCAGATAAGGGGCCGGAGAAGATGGGATTTAGGGCTTGGGAGCTGGTGGATCTCAGGAAAGAAGAAACGTCCCCTTGTGGTGGGACTGAGCAGCCACCAAAGCTAGGAGAGACCACGTCCAGGGGACTCAGGCCACTTGACGCTCCCGGGCCCAGTGGGGACCAGTAAGGAAGGATCTTTGCTGAGCCTCTTGAGAGTGGAAAGCCCTTTCGTGCCCTTTGATCCTTCCACAGCCCTGCGAGGTGGGTTGGGCAGGGATCAGCACCTTTATTTTACAGATGAGGAAACTGAGGCACAGAGAGGGGCGCTTGGTCACCCTGGGAGTAACGTACGGGCCAGTTTTCTAGACTGTAAAAGCAGGGCCTGTGATGAGGTGGGGGCCTCCTGAGGGGGCAGGAGTGGGGCTGGACAGCCCTCCATGGGGGCATCAGAAGATGAATTAGGCTGCGAGTTTCGTGCAGGATGGTCGCTCTCCGGGGCCAGGCAGGAACCTAGGAGAGCAGGGAGTGGGGTCTCAAGTGGAGGGCCGCCCCACCCCCAAAGCCCCGGGCTGGCCGAGCCACACGGCAGCCCCTTCCCTGGGGTGGGCAAGGGCCTCAGTGTCCTCCGGTGACAGACCTGGGAGGGCAGAGCTGGGCCTGGCCCCGCAGGTGGGCTCGCCCGTGGGAGACGCAGGTCCAGGGGGCGTGGGATCTCGACTCAGCGAGCCGCCCCTCCGCCAGCGAGTCACCCGGGAGCTGGACCTGTGCTACAGCACGATGGGCAGCCTGTTCCGCTGCGGCTTCCGCCAGACGCTCTTCTCCAGCCAGCTGATGCGCTACGCCGACCTCTACACGGCCACCTGCCTCAACTTCCTGCGCCACCCGCTCAGCTCGCTATACCGCGCGGTTCCGGAGCTGGTGGGTCCCTGCACCAACCTCCCGGGCATCTCTGACCCTCCGCCCCAGCAGGACCTGCCGGTCCCCAGCCCTGCCTAGAGCTTTCCAGGTCGCCGGACCCACTCTCCCACCTCCAGACACAATTGGGTCAAAGCCTTGCTGATAACTGCACCTGAAAAAGTGCTCGGGAGGGGTTACGGTTGTTCAGACAGGGTGTCTCTGCCAGGAAATTTTTCCTCCTGCGCAGCTGTAACTCCTGCTTTCAGCTGAGATCCCATTATCTCTGTTTCCCTAGTAAATATGGTACTAGTTTCAAGAAGGGCGGCTATGGTCCCCCTACCCTCGGTAAACATACGGTGACTGCGGAGGAAGTGGCCCAAACAGCAGATGATACAGTAAACACTCCGGCTGGTTTTCCTCTGGAAGACCTGGAGATGCTTCTTGGTTAAATAAGAGTAGGGAAGCGGAGGTGGTGATGACACCACAGGGTCCACGGGGCTGTGGGACTGACCAGTGCAGAGCTCCCCTGAGCACGCATGTCAGTTCTCCCAACGAGAGCATCATTATTTCTGTCTTAGATGTACCACCTGAAGTCAACGACCTGGACTTTTTGAAACTAGTTCCCTGGGGCTTCCTGCCTCCTGCTTTTCTCACCACTCTCAGCTGCCTTCCTGATGTTTGAAGAGGGAGGGAACCGTTTTTCTGAGTGTCTGCTATGTTTCCTACGCTGGGCTGGGTGTTTTGTTTTTAATTGATTCTGATGAATGGTAATATAAATCAGCAAAGTAGGTTTTCTCCTCCTCGTTTTATCACGGTGAATTGGAAGTGCAGAGGACGTAAGTAACTTGCTGCCACATCGCTGGTAGACTGCCTGCAGGGTCAGGATTGAAGCCAGGGGACGCTCTCAGTCCCCTGCACCACACTGCCACGTGCTGGGGAAAGCTGTGGTCTCACTGTGCAGCCTCATCTTGTCTCTGGGGTTTGAGATGAGCAGGGCTGGAGAATTCCTGATGCAAACCTGGGGATCTGAGGCATAGTTATCATGCTGTTAGACATTGTTGCTAAAGTAGAGACCAGACAGGTGGAAAAAAAGCATCCGGAGAGCCAAGGGGAAACAGTTAAAGAAACGTGAACTTTATGCTGTTGGGCTGCCTGGGATTTTTGAGGAAGTGAAGTCCATCTGCCAGAACCTTCCTTCTCCTGCTGACCCTCCTGGGCTCCCTCTTCTGCAGTTTTTCTGGGCAGGAAGCTGGCAGCTGTGGGCAGAGCGTGGACTGGAAGGGGAGGGGGAGGTGTCTATGCATAACTGAGGACCCCTGGAAGGCTTCTCCATGGATGGAGCTACTCCATCTCCCGCTGCATTGGTCCCTACAGATGCCCCATGAATCAGCTGTGGTGCAAGAATGGACCGGTCTGGATCCCGCCTCCTGCCTTCTTTTCTGCAGCCAGAGGGTGAGTGGTTGGGAGGGGGGAGGAGCCATCTGGCTGTGGCAAGGAGCTTGGTGACTTGGGGGCTACCATGGGCTAGAGCAGGGGTCCCAACGGAGCAGTATCAACCCGAGAGAGCATTTTTGGAGATTTGCGGGAGATATTTCATCAAGTGCAATCATTCCTGAGTATTTACGTAGAAATACATATTTTATCATACATTGCTTTTCATTTCTCCTATGTTAGAGTATTATGTTCATTTTTTTTTAAATTATAGAGATAATAATGATGCTATCTGTGAATTTCAATTCAGGATAGTAAAGAGGAAATTAAAGTATTTATTTTTAAAATGAGACATTGGGTTGGAGAGCGCAGAGGACCACTGGCCCCAAGCCCAGACTCACAGGTTCTGCTCCGTGGGGCTGAGCTGACTGTATTGGTGCTCTGTGTGTCTCTGGACCACTTCTGGCTGATCCGTCCCCATCCTGGGAGAGGTTGCAGAACACATACTCTCCCCAGCCAGCTTCCTCTCTAGGCAACTTTCGTGAACACAGTGAATAGGGGCTCCTGCTTCAACCCCTCTGTTGCTGTGTGTGCTGCCTCCCCGCCTTTTGAGCTGAGACTCCAGCTTGCATGAGGGGCAGACTCGGCCCCCAGCCTGGTTCTGCAGCCCCGAGCCCTGCAGGAGGGTTCCTGCTGCTGCCCTGGTGTTCCTGGGGCTCAATTTTCAAAATGCCCATCTCATGCGGCTTTTAGCTGTTTGGCTCCAAGCTCAGTGTGAGTTCTTCCAACTGGTGTTTGCCAAGCACCTCCCACATGCCCCGTAAGGTGGAAACTGAATTGTAAGCTACTTCACTCCTGCCTAGGAGAAGCTCAAAATCCAAGGACATTAATAACCTTTAATCACTGGTTTGCAGCTGTTTTTCCCTCCCAGTCCACCAGAGGGCTGGACACACTCTCATCAGTAACTGTGGTTTCTCTGGGGATGTGTTGGTCTCTCTACCCTACCATCGCCATCCCAGCCCAGACTATGCATTTTGACACATTTTCTATCCCTGGTTGGGAGTCACTGTGTGAACATGGGAAGAAAGTTTCCATAACCAACTTTCTTTGTCTTTTATAAGGCTGAGGGGAAGGAGACAGAGGAGGACCAGGAGGGCTGCATGGAGGCAGACTGAACCCTGCACTGGGGCTGGCATCACAGATCATCTTCTATCTGAGACATTTTTCAGATAACAAGGAAAATATGGGAGAGAGAAAAAGCAACTTTATTGAAATCTCCTAAATGTCACAGATTTTAGAGCCCAAGAACCTCTCTTTTAGGGAGGAGGAAGGAGTATTTATTGCTCTGACGCCAGAAAGCATCCCCCCATGGCCGCTGGGCCATTTGGAAACGTGTGTAACAAGTGGAATTGTTTTACCCAGGTCCCCGGAGAGCATCATTTCATATCCAATTTTATTTCTATCCACTTCTTTTTAAAAGTAGTATTTCTGTGCACTTTGGATTCTGTTACTAAAACAATACCTGAATGGCTATAGACGACCTCCTTAACTAACTGTTCTTTCTAGGTCACTGTGGAGGACAGTCAAGGAGATAGCCCAGATGTCTTTGAACTTGATGTATACATGAATTAAAAACTGCAAAAAATCATACTCATTATTTAAAAACTGGATTCTTTATTTCAGTAGGAGCTGTTCCGTGGTTAAGCCCCGGGCTTTTTCCATTGTTCTGCTGTCACTGTTTTGAGTTCACTTTTCATCTGTTAGTGGTACCATCTGTCATTATATGAAGGTTTAGAGGGGACATATCTTCATGTTTGAAATGACTGAACTCTTGAAGGAATTGGTCTGTGACACAGTGCACTCGTTTTATTTTCTGTGGATAAACAAGGGGAAAACTTGGAATATCTGAAGATAAATAAGGGACACCAGCTCGTGTGCTCAGAGCTCGCAGTCATTTTCTTACATCTCCTGTGCATTTCAGAAGTTTCTAGACCTTTAGTTCTTCTTCCTAGGTTGCCTTTTGGACCCCAGAGTTTGTAGGGGCAGGTTTTCCAGGCAAGGACCCGGTATCCCTGGCCTTGTGTTTTTGATCACGAGATTCTTATTCGAGGGCTAGAGGATACTATTTTATCAGGAAAATTGCTCAGACCCCTTGCAGGGAGCACGCTTTTCTGGAAAGATGCTGGAATATGGCATAGTAGCTAATACTACAAAGATCAACCCTTAGAATTCCCTCCTAGGGTAGAGAGAATGCAGGAGGGGCCCTGGGGAATAAACAGCCCGGCAGAAGACCCCTAAGGGGTCTGAGGTGAGAGTGAGGGAGAGGGAGGGGAGGAGGTGGGGGGAGAGACTCGGCAAAAGGAAGGGACGAGGTGGCCAAAGGGCCCTTCCCATGATTTTCCTTCTGCCTGAAGCATCTCCTACCTCTGCTGAGATCTCAGGAGGCCTCTCCACCTCCTTGACTGGTCCCTCCCCCAGGGACCTCTCTCTCAGGATTATCACCCTTTGACATCTGTGACTCTTTAACACGTGTCTCCACTGGACTTGTGGCCCCATGGGGACAGGTCATTTGGGTCATCATTGTATCTCTGGCTTTGAGTGCCCTGTATGAGTGAACCATGGAACCTGGTTTATTATTACTCTGGGTCGGCTTGTAGAATTGCAGGGGAAAAGGTGGGTCAGAAGATGTAAGACAGGAGGAACTGGGGAAAGGCTATAAAGCTTTGGATTAGAATGTTCCTAACTCTTAGGAACTCATCTGGGGCAGGGTTGGGTGGGAGACACTTCTAACTGGGGGCTGTTCATTTGATGCAGTTTTTTTTTAAACCTTGTGTCACCTCCATCCTATTATCTATACCTTAGAGACGGACTACATTACTTCTAAGACTGTGGCAGACACTGATAGGTATACCCCATTTCTGGAAGAATTTTAGTTGGTCATGTGGCCACCCAAAAGGCATTTTCCAGCCTTCTTTAAGATGAGTGACCAAGTTATGGCCGCTCCATCCTAAGCAGAAATAATGGATCCAACTTTCAGGCTGTGGCCTTAAAAGGAGGCAAGCCTTCTGCCTCCTCTCTCCCCTTTCCCACTGGCTGGAACATGAAACTGGTTGGGAGCCATCCTCGGCCACACGGAGGAGGCTGCGCCCTGGGGATGGCAGAGCCACAAGGCAAACGTGGTCTGGGCCGGGCTGTTTCACTGGGATTGCTGAAGGCAGAGAGACGCGTTTCCATCTGGGGCTGGTCACAGTGGCTAAATTGGTCTCTCAATTCCGGCACCCAATCCCGAACAGGCAGAAACGAAGAGAACAGGAAGCATCGTCCCTGGGGCAGTGACCTGGGGGTAAAGATGTGATCACGTCACCTCATTTGTAGGAAAAACGGCAGGACTTGGGCTATCACAGTGCTTCCTGCTTGGTAAATCGGGGACAGTTCAAGAATTGTTCTCAGATTTGCTCTTTCCTCATCACTATCCTAGTCCTCATTTCCATACTTTAGAGACAGGAATTTAAAAGCTCTGGACTTGGAGCCAGACAGCTCTGAGTTTGAAAGTTCAGCCCTGTCAGTCACTGTCTCGCTGTCTCACGCCCGACGGCTACCGTGAGCCCGCGGGGGGCAACACGCGTGGAGGGCGGCCAGAGCGAGCACCAACAAGCGTTTCCCTGGCAACGGACAGAAACCTAAATGAAACCGGCTTAATAAGGGGATTTACTGCCTCGTATCATTGAAGAGTACAGGGCTTGAGGGACACCAGGCTCTTGCCAGGGGGTCGAATGATGTCACTGGACGTAACCTCGCCCTCTCCAGCTCTCACTTATTCCGTGTTGGGAACCATTCTCTGGAAAGTTTTTTCTACGTAGCAATAAGAAGGCTTGCAGATTGCCTTCTTATCTTTCCAGCAATTCTACGAGGAAGAGTTTCCAACAAAAGTCGGAGAAGCGAGTCTCACTGCTTTTGACTGAGACAAACCCCCATGGTCCAATCAGTGCTGCTGCCGGGAGAGCCTGGGCTCCGGTTGGCCAGGCCTGGGCCACGTGCTCACTGTGGGTGGAGCCCATTCCCCTTACACCGCAGAAAGAGGTGGTCCTGTGGAAACTAGGGCGCTCTTATTAGAAGGACTGCATGCCAGGCAGGCGCAGCCTAAGTCTTTGAGAGCATGAGTCCTGGGACCGAGGAAACAGTGATAAATGTGAAATGTCACGCCTTGGCTTTGTCTTCTGGTTCACGGTCATCCTGCACAGGGATGCCAGCACATAACCAGCCTGTTTATCTTCTTTTAAAACTCGGTTTACACTCACCTCTTCTAAGAAGCTGTCCCTAAACATTAGACTTAGTTTCTGCCAAGGCCTATGTTGCCAGCACAATTGCCGATGCCTCTTCCTCCTGCGTGATTAAGGGCCTGCCTTCTTTCCTTCCCTCTCTCCCTCCTTCCTGTTTCATTTCTAGGAACAGCTATTTACTAAACAAGAGGATTGCTGAGAATCTACAAAGAGCTCCAGAATTAGGGTGCAGTTTTCTGCAGTTGCTGTAAATTTCCACATCCTTTTCTATCCTGAAGAGGCTATTTAGTATAATCAAGCTGTTTTAAAACCTCCAACTTGTTACTTTGAAAACTATACATTATTAGACGCCAATATTCAACCTACATTGTTAGTGTCCAGGGTGGTCATGTGAGGCATCCTGCAAGGAACTGGCACTCCAGACAATGAGTTGCACTTTTGAGAACTGAGCTGTAATATCGAGACGATGGTTCTGAGGACAGATGTGTAAAATCATCAAGAGACACCTGATTCCCAGGGCTGGGTCAGGAGATGGGCATCAGTCAGCAAGGATGAACCATCTGAAGCCAAAGAAAGGGAACTGCACAAAGGGTGGCAGCGCCATCCGATCAAGAGGACCTGGTCAATGGATGAGAGATGGGGTGCCTGGGGTCTGAGACAGGACATTCCTAACACAGAGGGACCTGCTTCAGACTCTTTTAAAAAGTCTGGTGATTTTGAATATTTGATTTCTTTAAGTCCCATTTTCAGATTCTGTGATTTCTAAGTCACCCCCTGGGCATTATTTGGCTCACAGATAGTGAGTCTGTCTAAAGGGAAGGAAAGGGCTGGCTGTGTGGATTCCTGCATTTTGGCTGTGGTGACAGTCCTTTTCTCACTGAAAGTTAGTCTATTAGCAGTATGGTTTTATATGTTTTATGAAACTGGTTTCTATGAATCTGACTGAGAGAGACGGCTCTGCTTCCCTCACACTGGAAAACCCATGTCCTGGGCAAGGCTGATGGTGAGATCAAGGCGAGCTCT
Source organism: Vicugna pacos (assembly GCF_048564905.1). Taxonomy (NCBI): domain Eukaryota; kingdom Metazoa; phylum Chordata; class Mammalia; order Artiodactyla; family Camelidae; genus Vicugna; species Vicugna pacos. Next base: position 11,033,803 of record NC_133014.1, read on the forward strand.
CCAGGGTAATGAGTGTTTCCTCTGAGGCCCCTCGGGATCGCCTGTTGGTGTCTCCCCAGACAAACCTCTAATTCTCTAGGCCAAGCCACAATCACCGTTTTCTGTAATAAGTAAGATAAATGAATAAGCAGGAATGAATAAAATTTAATGTTTTTTTGAGATAATACATAAATATGAAAACTAAAATTTAAAATACGCTGCCTAGGTTTTTCTATACATTATATTTACAGAACGGTTCTGATTTTACCTTTTCAAGAGCAGTTGCCCAGGCAGGAGGACAGGCAACCTATAATAGTGGGGCCTAGACTGTCTTCTCAGGCCAGGTATCCCCTAGCAGAGCAAGGAATTGACCCGAAGAGGCAAGGGTCCTCTCCCCACCCCTCTCTGCTGCTCCCTTTTGTGTTTATCTGAAGCATTTCTGAATAATAAACGCAAAATTAGGTTTGAATATAAAAAGCTGGATGACCATTCCAATGCAGAATTGCATTTCATGACAGGAGACCAGGCACAGAAAGGACATGAATTACCCCCCTCACTTACAGGTTTCTGTGACGGAGGTCAAAGATCACACATGAAAGTCATCTGTGATCTCGGAGCAGAGGCCTAACTAGTATAAACTCATCTGTAAAATGAGGGGGCTTGACCAGATGGTCTGTCACGTCCCTTCTAGCGGGGAAGGCTGGTTCCTAAGCTCAGATCTTCCACGCCGGGAGGAAGAGGGGTGCTAAGTGGATGCAGGTCAAGCGTTCTGCAGAACTGACCTGCTGATACAAAAAATATGTTGGGACTAAGGTAGGTCAATACAGTTCAGACTTTTTACCGTAGTTGTGGGGTAAATATCCAGTAGTTTGAAATTTCTGTGTGCTGTAAAACTGCAGCAAATTAGTCTTAAGCAAATCAAACTTTCCTGTGGGGATATAAAATTTGAGAGTAAGCCCAGTGAATTCCTTTCTAAGTGCCGGGAGCCCACAGTCTGCACCCGGGCTGCCTCTCCATTACACAGTCCTCTAGGTCTCCCGGATAAGTGCACTTCTTGTCTCATGGAGGCTCTGAAATGTCTCTCTCTCTCTCTCTCTCTTTTTTTTTTAAGCATCAAGGAATTATGATTCAGGGATTTGAAACCCTAATGTTACTGGCAAAGCCTCATTTTTGCGGAATATAAAACACTCTGTGTCTTCTACTTCTAAGAGCTCATTGAGAGAAGCCACGACCAAGTCGTGTTCCTGCAGCATCTCTGGGTAGCGGGACACCGCTCGCTCGATCCTCGTGGAGCGCCGCACGGGGGTGATGAGTTTCATGTCTTGCACTTCCGGCATTCCGCTCATCCTGAGAGACAGCAAGAGGTGCATTTAAAACCTTACTACTTCTTCTGAAATCCTACTTACTATTCTTTATTTTTTTCTTATTCCTTAACAAAACACGGTAGACATTTTACTGTAGGTTGATGTAAGAGCCATGTCTAGAGCAGCTCTTGTCCCAAGACGGCTTTTCCCTGATTGTCAGAATGAACCAGGTGGTGTCTGTCCGCTCTCAGATGGTGTAAATATAGGGATTTAACTGAATGAAGTGTTAAGTGTGTTTTTTATGTGAAGTTAGCTACTTGGCAGTTGGTGTTTGTTTATTCCAAAAACTTTCAAAGAATTGACAGGTTTTGAGGAAATTGGGCTTAAGACCAAATGAGGTTGGACCAATGAATTCTAAGATTCTTTCTGGCTTTGACAGTAACTTATTCAAAAAACATCCTTTAAGATGGTGGACTAAACCACGAACGAAAAGTGGAACAAACAGTGTCTTCCTGGTAAACTTTAACGCATTCCAGTGACAGGCAGCCTGCAGGACAGGCTGCAGGGACCCTTCCATCTAGTGAATCCTGTCCCCATCCACAAAACCACTGACTACATTAGCCCGACAAAACTGGCGGCTAGTCTTCTGAAAACTCTCCCAATGAATTCTAGAGCCACCAAGGGGGGCTTGTCACATCAACTGCTTGCTTTCATCCACCCCTGAGCTGCCTACAGTGGGGAAGTACCACGTCAGAGAGGAGATGAGGACTGGAAGAGGCCTGGCTGTGCTTTCCAGGGAACTAAGATACGGAACTGTGGTCCTGGTGCTTTTGTTTGGGAGACTCCTTTCAAGAGCACAGAGATCAAACATTATGTTAATGTTTTAGAAAATGACACTGATAGCCTGATGCAGTTCCTTAAGTTTCTATGGATTCTGCCTTAAACTTTTACTTGTTTAGAAACCAAACGCCTTTGATATTGTGAGCAGCCTCTTACTAGTACACACCTGACCGCCATTCCTGTTCTTATAGGGCTATTAACTGCCCCATCCGTCCCAGCTACAGAGGTCGCCCCTGCTTGGCAGTCTGCGCAGCATCCCTGCCGCTGCCACGTCCCCCCCAGGACTGGCAGGAAAGGTAGGCGGGGCCTGCAAGTGCAGGACAAATGAGGGGGAAGGGGTGGGATGATTCCAGGACATTCCAGGAGGGAGGGGTGAGTCCTCCCCAACACCCCTCCTGACTGAGCAGCGCCTTCCTCACTGTAGGTCTGCAGGTCGGGTCTCCTTGGGGGTGGGGTGGGGATGGTGTGGGTACAGAGAAAGGACACAGACCTTCCTGGCAATGGTTCCACTCATCCCCTCACCCTCAGCTCCTTCCCTGAACACCAAAGATAGATTAGACCACCTAATCCTCGTATGAGGAGTAAGGTTTCACTCATCTGCTGGTATCCTGGATCTGTGGAGGAGAAATTAAGAACTGGACTTGAATTAGACTTGTGAACACAAAGCCTGCTTTAGAGTTTGCTTACCTAGGGATTGGGGCGATCTGTAATTTGATACCATAATGATTATTCTGTTCTGTCTTGGTTATCTGAGGTGTTGCTGTAACCTGTTCCCTCTTCTTTGGGGAAAGACAAGACTTCCCAGACTCCATCTTCTTGGCCAGCTCTTCTATTGATGCTATATTAGTTTCAGCAACTAAAGAGTCAGAGGTAATCCCTGTGTATACAAGGTCGAAAAGAAAAGTAAGATTTAGCAGTTTAATACAGAAGCTAAAACTCAATAAAATGAAAACACAACATATACAATGATTTCCCAGTGATCCTTATGGATTCTATACACTAAATAAAGAGTACTTGACTTGGAGTGGGACTTATAACTAGTTTTCCCTGCTAATCACTCTAGTAATACCCATCTTCCTAACCAGCCCTCCAGACAGCCCGTGGGCCTCCTTGCCTCTTGCGAATGGACCCTTCATTCCCTTTCAACATTCTGAAGACATCCCCAATCTCTTCTTCATGCTCGAGAGGGCCCCTTAGGGACTAGTCATTGGCCTTGTACCCTTACACCACACCTGGGATCAACCTTCCTGACTCATTAGGGTTAACTCACTTGAACTTGATCCTCTCTGTACCCAGAGACGACCATATGGTTGTCACCCTGGACAGTAAGTGAAAAAATGTCTTACGTTAACACAGTCTGCATGGTAGCCTAACCATAACAGCCAAATGAAGGGAAGGAAATTAGACTGAGACAGGCAGACACTGTGGCTGGAAGCTGAGACCCCCCCACCCCCAAGAGAGGCCAACTGGGGCCAGTGGTAGAAAGGCATGGATTCTTGTCTCCTTTTTTTCTTTTTTAATCCCTTTGAAGAACACTGCCACATATTAAAACTGAAAAAGGAAAAACAAACAAAGAAACAAACATCTGAATTGCAGCATCATTCCCAGTAGGAGCACCACTGAGGACATTTACTCTGTGATCTTACTCTAAGAAGTAATGAGTTACTGAGCTGTAATTCCACATGCCTTGATTGTTTCCCAAAGTTCAGTCTACTCTTTTTTTTTTCCCCTCACGGAAGTACAGTTGGTTCACAATGTTGTGACAGTTTCAGTCAATCTACTCTTAAAGGAAAAAGATCTGTCATCTTCTAAGGTCATAAAAAGAATTCATTTCATTTTCTCAAGGTAGCTTGCTTTCTCTTTCCATTCATAGAACAAATATTATAAAAGCAACTATACATAATGTGCCACTCACTGTATTGGGCACATTTTTCAAAGAAGAGTTCTCTAAAGGTTCTGTCCGATGACAGCAATGGTCAACTAAGTGAAACAGTTCCTGAGATGGCCACTATTAAAGTATAACAGGAATCTGGATGCACACGTGTTCCTGGGTTTGTCACGATTAAACACGTAACTTAAACCAAACCAGTGCTCCCCTTTGCCTCAGTCTCTTCTGGCAAAGAGCCACCTGTCTTCTCTCACCTTCTCTACAGGGAAGCAAGACACCCTAATCTAGGCTGCTCTGGTGGGAACCTTCGTTTGGTGTTGAGCAGTCATATCTACTTGTAATAACAGAAATAAATCAGCTGCTGCTGAAGGCCAAAAGGGCCAGGCCACGGAAATCAAGGAGCCAGAGGCATTTCAGGGCACTTATAATTCTTTTTCTCCCCTATATGTTCCTCAGTGACTTTTACTTGAGTGGCTGGAGGGAATGAATTTAAATACAAAGTACCAGTACCTTCTGTGGTTCTCTTTGGATCTTGCAAAATGTTAAGAACAACTTCCCGCAACTCTTGTATCGGCTGGGAAAAAGGAAGAAAATACATGAAAAGTATTAAAAAAATTAATGGAAAAATGATCTACAGAACTTATGATGCTGTTTAACATCAAACGCTTTTTATAACAAAAATGTTTCCTTTTTTTATCTCCTATCTAACTATAAATAACATTTAAAAGGTTTCAGTTTTCACTTTCTGGGAAAAATGAAGGAACAAAGAAAATGTTGGTTAAATGCTGGCATGCTTGGCCTTAAGAAGACATATATTTATGAGAAGTTGTCTATAATAAAATTTCTCCAAATCAAACTAATTTTCTTATTGATTTATAAGATCCCATTGAAGATGTGTTCCCACATAAAGATTCTGGCCCAAAGACGTAAAGCTAGCCGTATAGAAAATTTGTCACATATGTTTAGTGTTGCCTTAACTGAATTTTTGTCTTTATCATAGAAGTCATATACCTCGTTACAGAAAACCAAGCAACAGGTCAAATTTAGAAAGAAATCGCCCATGATCCCATCACCCAAATGTAACCTTCAGTTAGCACTTGCGCAGTTTTCGCCCAGCTTTTCCTTTCTTTCTTCTTTTATTTGACATAACATAAAAAATACACACTAAAAAAAAAAAGCTTTTACAGAAAAGTAATTTTCTGATAAAATTATCTAGATAGTCTTCCTTTTTTAAAGAGTGTCAGCCACACCATGTAGCAGAACATCACAAATGAACTGCACTTTCTTATAAGAATGTAGTACTTGGAGGCTGCTCTTCCTGACCCGGGACTCTGTATCAGATAAATAACAGATGTAAACCGACAACAGGGCGTAAAAGCAAAGCTATCTATACATTTTTTGCAAAATCTACAATACTGTGAGCTTAAGGAAATGGGAATAAATGTACAGAATACATTGCAAAGTCTTAATTATATAAAACCTTCATCAAGTGGATTTTATGTTTACAGGCTTCTATTTAAAGATGATGGATTGAATATACATTTATTTCTAATCCCTCTTGAAACTTTACTGAAATGACAATGAAGGGATGAAAGGGAAGCAGTAACCACAGAGAACAGAAGAAAGAGCAAGACTTTGGAATTCAGAATGTAGAAGGCAGAGATAACCAGTCTCACTAACGTGAAAAGAGCCAATTCTATGCCGGTGGTGTGGCTAAGAAACAGCCTGATTTGACCTCAGAGCCTCTGAAAGGCTCAGGAATGGATGGTGGGGTCAAAATCAGGAGGACCCTTGAGCATCTGTCAAAAAGCAGGCAGACCTCCAAACGCACCCTGCATCCCTGAACTCCAGGCCGCCTGGCGACCATGCCCCTCCTCCCTCCTCCTAACTCCAGTTGGGCCTGGATGCTCAGAATCTCTGGGGGATATCATGCAAGACTGAGCAGGGGAGAGCCCACTGAAAAGGGGTCAATGAAAGTCTCCCAGCTGAAGGGTGAGACTCCCACCTCTCCACTCCCGTGTAACACGGGTAGCCTGGTCTCTAGTTCCCAGGAAGGAGACTGGCCTCAGAGCAAAGAACTGAAGACACTGAAATTGAGGGTTCTTCAATCAATTGGCTCAGCCAGATCGCCCTATAGTAAAGCCTCATCTATGTCCACAGCTTTTAATAAGCTTTTTAAAACCCATCTTAAAACCCATCAGATTCATCAGCATCTGAGAAAAGCCTTTAATGAACAACAGAGAACAAACAAACAACACCCCCCCCCCAAAAAAAAGGTGAGAGAAGAAAAGACTGGAGGAGAATCAGACAACATAGGAAGAAAAGAGAATCTGAGGGTTTTGGCGAAAGGAGGTCCCAGAATGACGGCTGGTAAAGACGGGTAAAGGACAACGTGCCAAGCCTGGAAGAGATCAGGAAGGGCCCGGGGGAAAGGTCTCTGAGAAAAAGAAATCATTAGAGTATCTGATGTTTTGAAAGCATCGAGAAATTCAGACAATTAGAGAAGAGTTTGGGTATTAATTTTATAACAAATACTCAGAAAACTAAGCAGAGAAAACAAGACAGTAATTTCAGGAACATTACATATTTCTACAGTGAGTGTAAAGTGAGAAACACTCACTTGACAAGAAAGTGATTCTCTTGGTTTACATGTAACACTATTTTGTACACAATAAATGTTTTCATGAAAATGTCCATAAAGGACACACATAGCACTTCTTACTTCGCGTATAACTTTATGGAGTGAAATAGAAGCTTGAACATTTCACTTTGCAAATGGCAGAGAACTCACACGGAAGACTTTTTGAGTCGCCCTCCCAAGACTGATACTCACTGTGGCCCCATTTCTAATGGCCTCTTCGTACAGTGCGATAACATCAAAGGCGCCTTTACTCGCCAGCAACTTCGCTTTGCAGATCCAGAATTTAGCAAATTTTTCAGCCTCGGGAATACTGGACAATATGGCAAATACTTCATTGGAAAGGACACCCTGGAAAAAAAAGAAAAACACCCAGAGGTAATTATTGCCACCTGTTATTCTCACATCTCCTAATATTTATCAAAGCAGGTATGTGGAAATCAGTCTGATCAGTATTTTTTGAATTAAAAAAAATCAATTTTACTGAAGTTCAGTTTGTATGTAATAAAATGTATCCATTTAAATAGTGCATTTCAATGAGTTTTGACACTGATCATTAAATTTTCACCGTCAGCCCTGTGTGTGGCACCCCTATCCCCTCTGATAATAATTGATCATTTTTGTGCACACAGGCTTCACAAAGTACTTTCATGGTCAACAGCTAGCACCTCTTTGTCTGTGTCCAGAGAGTCAGAAGTGCCTGGGCATTTTCGAGCCCTCAGGGGCAGTCATTAATCAATGATCACGGAACTACTAACGCTACGGGCCCGTCCCTGATGAGGACAGCGCTGAGAGGTGTGGCCCGCACGGCGTCCAGAGCGCCCCTGTGGGACTGTCCACAGTTACTCTTTTGACTTTAGCCTCACACCCAAATGTCAAACGTTTACAGTTTGGACCTTGATGCATGAAGAAGGCAAAGTTCCATTTGGATTCCTCTGGAGCCAGAGGGTTAATTTCCCAACTTCTCTGTGCCTCAGCTTCCCTTGCAAAGTGGGTACAGTCACAGTCGTTATGGTGACTGTATGAGATCATCTGAGTACAGTGCTCAGAGCAGCACCTGGCATCCAAGAGCCGTTATTCAAGCACACGTCATTATCGTATCATCCTTCTATATTAAAAAGAGCAGCTGAATTTCTGCTTAGACAGAGGCTATCTCCTCTACACTATATTTAAGCAAAATGTTTAAAAACTCTTAAGACTCGGCAGAGCTTCGGGAACTTTTCGGCCTCACTCACCCCTTCAATGAGCTGCACGCATTCTGCCAGAGTCTTGTCGATCTTACTGGACAGCTCAAGTTGCGCTTTCTTTTCTTCCTCTTCTTTTTCCATACTCTTCCAGAACGAAATATTCATTTCCTCTATTATTTTTCTTTTTGTTTTAAGTTCCATGGGAGGCCGTTTATAGATTTTCCCCTTAGATTTCTGCCATTCTTCTAACTGCTTCCTGTTATGCAATTAAAGGAGAGAAAGGCATTAGGGTTTTATTCTGTATCTAATCAAGCTTCTAAAGTATGATACACATTCATTATCACTAAACACCTTCAACTACAAAGTCAGGAGAGCGGGATTAAAAACAATTTACAAATCCGTAATGGCAGCACCGGTCACCCCCGCCCTTCAGAAGGCAGATGCCTGAGGGGCTACTAGGCTCACAGGTGGCTAGTACCTCAGTCTTCACACTCCTTAATTTCCTGATGATTCTTCAATATTCTTCTCTGAAAAATTTTTTTTTCCTGTATGCTACCTCTGGCAGTTGCTTTCCTCAGACATCCCCCCATCTCTGAGATCAGTAACTCAGCACTCCATTTCTCTCACCGGGAGCTTTCTACCCGCACTCAGCCAGACCCACCAAACCTGCATTCTGCTCTCAGTGGGGTCCTGGCCACGCAAAGTGACCCGCTTTGCCCAGTTCCTTGGCCCTCTCCTGACCACACATGACCCCCTCTTCCCCTAACAAGATCAGTAATTTTCAGACTCTTTTCTTAAGCATCTAGTCCTCTGATGGTGCCAAGTCCTAACCCCCACTCCCCTCTCCACACCCTGTTCACTCTGAGTCCTGCTTCTAAGCAGTCAGCAGACTACTGCTGGGGGACGCACCACGACATGGTGACCCAAGCGTTTGAATGCAGGCTCTTTAGCTTCTTAAAATTACAACTACATGTTTATGACTCACAAACGTACATTTCAGCCCAGATCTCCCCGTAGAGCCCGCAACTTTGTCAAATCCGCCGCCTAACTGATATCTTTTATTTGATGTCTGGCAGGCATTTCAAATTTAATACTGTTCAAAACAAAGTTCTTGATTTTCATCTTCAAATCTCTTCCCAAACCGCCTTCCCTACGTTGGTGAGCAGTACCCCAATCTGCCCACTTGCTAAGTCCTGGAACCAGGAGCTGCCTGTGAGCAGTCCTCTCCTTCCCCGATGTCCCACACATCGCAGTCAGATCGCTCTACCTCCACCACCACCATTCTGCCCCAGATCCCTGTCGCCTTCTGCCTGAAACGCTGCAGCAGCCTCCTGACGCATCTCCTTGCTCTCACTCTTGTCAAATTCGCCCTGTGCACAGCAGCCATCTTTAAAATGTAAACCAGAGTCACTGCCAGGAACTTCCCATGGCTCTTGGAATAAAATTCAAACTGTTTTCCATGGCCGGGAGGCGCAGTGCAGTTTGGCTCCTGCCTGCTTCTCCAACCTCATTCACACCACTCCCCACCACTCGCTACCTTCCAGGAGTTCTGGCGTCCTTTCAGTTACCTGACCCAATCCCATTCCTCCCTCAGGGTCTTGTCCTCTATTCAAATATCCTGACGAGGTAATTTTCTGTAATTATTCTGTCTTACTTAATCAACATGTAGATTTTCTATTTTCTCCACTCGAATGCAAGGTCTACGGAGGCAGAAAGCCTGGATGTCCCAGTGCCTAGCATAGCGTTTGGAACACATAGCTGTTTAATAACATTATAGTAACACTCACTTTTTTTGGTGTATAGTTTTGTGAGTTTGGACAAATGCATGAAACCGTGTAACCATAACTACAAGCCAGGTCTAACACCCTCAAAGTCTCCCCTATGTTCCTTGGTGGTCAACCCTGCCCTCTACGCCCAGCTCCTGGCAATCGCTGATCTGGGTTCTGTCCTTACAGTTTTGCTTTATCCAGAATGTCAATAACTAATTAACACTTTTCTTTTCCCCCTGACTCCTGAGCCCAGTCCACACTATGCTTATTTCAGCCCAACTCCTTCCCCTTCTGCTTCATGATGGAAGCAGAGACATCCGGCATGTGTTCAGCACTCTCATCTCCTCACCACTCCTCATCACACACAAAGAGGGAATTTGCCTTTTTAAAGCCAACGTAATGCCACAACTCTATTATTCTTGTATTTTCTATAGACACAGCAGAAAAAAAGCTCCTTAAGGGCTGACTGTGACTGTGTGCTCGCCGCTGTATGTCCCTAGGACACTGGAGGTGCTGAAAGAACACTCAAGGAATGGATGAGGGATCCTTCTCTCTCCACTGTAATCAAACATGGCCCCACTGTAATCAAACTGTCTTACGATCCACTGTCTGTCATCAGGTCTAGACCGTGAGCTCCAGGGTAGGGTCCCTGACCTCCTCCTTCACCAGCCCCAGGTCTTTGCATTCAGCTTTCTTTTTGCTCAGAAGATTGGTCCTTCTTCTTGTCAGTGTCCTCTTCCCAGCCCAGATGTCACAGTTGAAAGTCCCTTTCCTGACCCTTCCATCTAAAGAAGCCACCCCAGCCTCCTCCTCTTAATCACATCACCCTGAATTAAGTTGTTTACGTCTGTCTCCTCAGCAGGGCAGAGAGCTGGCTGGTGGCGCTCAGGGCTGTGTTCAGAGAATAAATCCTGCCCTCAGCTCACCCTGCAATACCTTTTAGCCACCATCTAAATGTACACGCTCCTTTCATCCTTGCCAGGAATCTCCTTATTTTCTGCTCCAATTAAGTGCACACAGGTGCTTCTGGGAGGTTCACGGCTGTATGAGAATACGTCTGGTCCTGTGCAGAAAGGGTATGAAATCCCTTGGTTTTGTTTCAAGCACTGCGTATGTTAATGTTAACCCCAGAAGCCCGAGATCCTGATTTTTTATCATTTTAACCCTATATGTGAGCTGATTAGTCCTCTCTGCCTCAGCTTACTTTCCAAAACCTGGTCTGCTCAGGCTCAGGGACGTTTCCTGTTCCTTCTCCCCAGACAACTTCGGATGTAACCACTAATCTGCTGGACAAGGGACCACCATCTCCCCGTTTCCGAGCCAGGTAAACTCGCTACTCTGGCTCCTCCTACCCGGCCTCCTCCGTTGCTGTTCAGTCCCTGCAGGGCGCTTCCTGACTTCCTGAGCAGTCTCCATCTGCAACCCTTACTTCTTATTCAACCATTCTGTTTCAGTTTCTTTTTAAAAAATAAATTATTTCAAGCATACAGGAAATTACAGAGAATAATTTATAAGACATGTATGTACCACGCAGCTCTATCAAATCTTAATACTTGTTATATTTGCTTCAAATCTTCTTATTTTTTTTTTTAAGGGTTGTGGATAAAAATTACTCAGGAGCCCTTATTTATGACCTGCTTCCTGACTTGAGCATTCCTGATGGTCAATTTGTCTAATCATTTTAATGTGCAAAATTTTGGAATGAAAGTGAGGTACCTTCGATCCTCCGCTGTGGTCTTCTTTGTATTTGGATTAGCCTGGGTCCCACCTGAGGCTCCTCTTCCATTTATGGCTGTGCGACCAGCTTGCGTTTTGGGAGCTGTCTTGTTTAGAAAATAGCTCTGCGGAAGGGTCCTCTTCAGCTTGGAGTCCAAAGTCTGCGCTTTTTGTTGACAGCTGTTGTTGAATTTGTTCCCGCTGGCTCCTCCATTGGCTCTTGTGTGAGGGGTGCTTGGAATGACTGAATTAAAGCTGCCAACTGTCAACTTAGGTCTTTGGTTCGTGGCTTTGGATTTTTGCAGAACACATAACGTCTGAGGTCCAAAACAGGCTTGAGTGGGTTTACGATCTCGCTTAACGTTTGGATTTCTGTTGCTACATCCTCCTTGAAGCACACTGGGGTATGTCCTGGGCTTGGTGTGTTTTACTTCCTGTTTGGTAACTGTGCATGACTGTAACTGAGTTTCATTTGATCTTTCATGTTTACCCCTCTTAACCTTTATATTCTTTATGTCCTTGACCGCTGGTTTCTTTGATGCTTGAGTCCTATTAACTGTCTGAACAAAGTGAGAGGGAACGGTTTTTGCCTGTTTTGCCCCTGGTCTTGCAAGACTTGTTCCTCTGGAGAGTTGTTGTGACTTCACTGGTGGAATTCGGATTTGTGTTTCTCCAATAAATCGTTTATTAACTGTTTTTTTCAGAACAGCACTATTCACTGAATTTTTGTTCAAGGCTTGTTTAGTAGGAGCCAAACTGCTCTTGGTTGGATTATAAGAGTCAGTTTTTGGCTTACTTTTCACCCATAATTCAGCATTTGGCCCCCTCTCAGAGTCTGGTGAGGTTTGGGACAAGTTCTCTTTGTTTATCTCTTGACAACTATCTACAGATTCATTTTCAACATGGGTGTTAGCCACGGAGTCTGTGTGTTTAGCATCCCCTCGATCTGTTACCTGCTGCTTTGTAGTTTTCAATTCCTGTATATTAAGTGACCCCATGGCTTTTCTTGATAGTTCTCCAGTAGTGGATGATCCAGATCCACACTGTTGTTGACTACTGCTGGAATGCTTACAGTTTGGGTTAGAAGAAACATATCCTGAAGTCAGCCTTTGGCCCAGAAGTTTTGGTGGCTCCAACTGTGGCCTCTGGGACCTTGTGATATTGGCAGTTCTGGACCGAAGTTCAGTGCTGATGGGTCTTGTAGGTTTGACGGGCAAAGCAACATGGCTGGTAACATCCTTTTTGGGTCTAATAGTCTAAAAGACACACACACAAAAAGTAAATTCATAACAATAGTCCATTGTTTTTAAGATAAGAAGTTAATTATTTTATTTCTAATTTCATTTAGGAAACTTGAATCCTGGGAAAATAAAGGCTCACTAATAAATGATTTCTATAACTTGAGTTTCTATCAAAAATATATTAGAATCTTTTAGCTTGATAGAATTAAGCAGAGATGCAGTGAACATACAAAAATTACCATTTTAAAATAAATTTGGCTCAAGTAAGTATTTGCTGAATGCCCATTATGTCCCAGTGAAGAGCCTTTCTAGGGACTCTGGAAAGATACATACATAACAGACTTATGTGAGGGTACCTCTCAAGTTCCTCCTGGTACTTTGTGATTGCTACACTGTTTTTTTTTTTTTAGACAACATTGTAAAGGTCACAGTGTTACTCAAGAAGCTTTGTCTCATTCCTGGAGATCAGCAGCCTGAACAGGTGGCAGATGCTGGGAGGCACGAGATGCTTTGGAACATCTCTCAGCAAGCACCTAACATCTCAGTAGAAAGCTAGTCATATTTGTGAAGTCAGGACAGGGTTTTAAGGTTAGGTTCTATGTTACTAATAAGTAAATATTTCAGTCATGTGATTTAATTTTGAATAGAAAGGTAGGACCAGGTTGCAGAGAACTTTGAAAATGAAGGAGGGGCTTTTAGAGTTGATACGGTAACTAATAGGAACAGGCTACCCTGGACTGTGGAGCATCTGCACTGAAAGCCATCACTCAGATTGTAATGATGCCTATTTGCCTAGTACTTTTAGTTTCTCCTAAGTTCCATAACTGCCTTTCCCACTTCATTTTTATCTTCACAACTGTATGCAGCAGATAGGGTGTCACCTCACTGAAGATCTGATTTACTGAAATCAGTAACTCTTACTGAGGGCCCCTTCCAGCAGATTTTTCCTTTAAGACTTGAATGCTACACCAGTTCAATCTGCATAAAGTAGAAGACTAACCCAGTGATTTCCAACTGTTCACATCACCACGCACCAATTTTGCCTTATATGCATTTTCTAACCTCCAGGGTTTAATGTCATGTGTACACATAACATATATAGTCCATGTATGACATATATATGTCTATGCATGTAGATATAGATGTATATATGTTTTTGTGTTTCTTTAATGAATGAGTCATTAAAACTTATTAAAATTGGCAACAATGTCTCACTTTGGGCAACATTATTTCAATTACATTTCTGAACTTAGATAAAACTATGGTTTTAAAAATTAAAGTTGGGATTTTTATTATTTTATTGCAGAGGAAGAATCTGTGTCACTTTCATAAGCATAATTTCTCCCACTTAAACCTTAAATATGTTACAATCCTTTATCATTCCATCCACAGTCCAGCTGAACTGACTTGACAGCTTGGAAGGTCTAACATACTCGTCCTCTTTTAACGACTGCTGAGCTATTTACCTTCACGGCAGTGTACCAAACTGGTTAGGACCAAAGGCTCCTAAGCCTACTAACATATTAAGAGATTAATAGTTATGTGACCTTGGGAAGTTAGTTATGCGAACTTTCCGTGACTCAGTTCCCTCATCTGTAAAACAGGGCTCCTGAACAGTACCTACCTCATAAGGTTATTAACTCAGTGAGTGAATGCAAGTCAGAAAGTGAATGACACATGGTAAGCATTCAATAAATGTTAGTTACTAAGAGGAACAAAGTGCACTTAAAGATTTTTTTAGTTAACAGAACTGAACTATAATATGTTGTACTTTTCAAACAGTAATACTGTTTCTAACTAAACCAAATTATTCTTATATTTACGAGAAATATCTTTGCAAAACATGTTTTTTAGGTTGCTAATATATTATTTTTATTGCCAATCATCCAAAATGGGTATTTTTTAAAAGACTGATTTCTACTTACAGATTTAGAAGGTGGAAGATTTGGGCAATTATTCTTGGTTTTTAGATAAGGCCTACAAAAGACAAAACAAGATTAATTCTTAGTACAGAAGAATCAGCAAGGCTTGTGAAGTATAGTGATTACAAATTATGATGATTAGAATTTTAAATCACTAGAATTTCCATATATGGTAAAACAATTCAAAAATTATAATCCATAAAGTCTCCTTATCCTCCCTTCCTTCCTATTATTCTGCTCCTCAGTGATCACAACCAACCTCACCCGTTTTTTTGTGATTCTTTCTGAGATGTCCTATGTATAAATATTACATTCTAACAATATTAATGAAATATGTGTCTTCTCATCTGCATAGTCTTACTCATTCAAACATTGTTCCCTGAACACTGCAAATGTGCCAGGCACTGGAGATTCAATGCCAAATGAGATAATTAACTGCTTCTTTAAAAAACTTGCTTGTTTTTTCTATGCTTGTGAGTCTGTTTTGTCAATAAATTCATTTGTATTAAATCAGCTGTGCTTTAATAAAAAATTTTTTAAAAAATGTATCCTCAAAGAGTGAATTTTCAGCAGGGGAAAGTGATATAATTAAAAAATACTGGGTCACAAATGAAATCTAGTTATGAGACAGAAAACGCAAAAAAAAAAAAACTAGAAAAATAGAGAATTTAGAAAGATACAATCTTCATGGATCATAAACAACTGGGACTAACAGGGACTTTGATCACGACCTGATGTTTGTTTCTCTCATCTTGAATATAAGTCCTGGAAGGGCAAGGACATCTGTCTTGTTAAGCACCATATGTCTAGAACCAAGAGTGACTGATACATTATAGATATTAAATAAATATTTGTTGAATAAATGAATCAGGTGTATTTAATTGAAGAAATAAAGTCGAGTAAAAACCCAAAGTGAGAAGAAACTAAAATAAAAAAAGGGTGAAAGCTAACTCTGTAAATATTCATTTTCCAAATACAAATTTAGAAACATGTTGGGGAGAAAAGATATCAATGTGAAGGTAAGGGAGATAAATAATAGCATTGAGATGATAAGATGTTGGCAAGAGATAAAAGCGAAGCAGGCACATGCTGTTCACCTCGAGTAAGTGCTGAGAAAATGACCAAAGAGCTGGAGGATGTGGGTGTGCAGCTGTGGAGGGTCGACTGACAGTGGCTCTTCTGCTTTACAAAGAAGCACCAGAACCAGGGCCATTCAACTCCTTGGTCAAACAATGCCTTCCCAAGAATCATCCTCCGAGGAGACAAAGCAGGGACAGGAAAAGCTTCCAGCACTCCAGGTAATACTGTAGACCCTCCCCTCCTGCCTTCGGAGATTGTCACAATAATAATGCTTAAATCTTTGCCAATGTTTTTTGTCCTGCCTGCATGGAAATGCCCTTTCTGCACAATCACAGGATCCCAATGCTGCCTGAGTAGACAGCAAACGAAAGCTCTATGTTTTGAAAAAGCTTTAAATTACTATTAGCTATCAGGGCAACAGAACTTGCATAACTGTGGGAGAAGAACTCACTTGGTGTTTTGGCACTTCAGCTTTCCCTTGGCTGCTAGGTACTCCTGCAGCTTTCTCTGCCGCTCTTCTGCAAAACAGGCAAGCAAACACATGACAGAACTTCAGCTAGAGATTTTAACCAGCTCATTTACAGTCTAAAAGATGGCAGGTGGCAGGCATCTGAGCAGGAGAATTTTGAAAGGCAGCAAAGGGCTCCAGACACACCTAGGAAGTCAGGGACCCCAGGACCCTCAGTCTCCGTGCAGATTTAACTCATCAGCTTCCAGGGTGCGCTGGCTCGCCAGGAGACGAGCTCCGCGACGGGCTCAGACTTGCCCTGACGGCTGTCACAGCTCGGGAAGGCGGTGCAGCCCCGAGGGCCACACCCCGTCTCTGCCCGCAGCCAAATCTGGGGCGCAGGAGGGCTTGGCTTCCTACTAGCTGTGCGACCCCGGGCTAGGGGCCTCAGGTTCTTTACCCAAAGGAGGTGACAAGGCAGCTTTTTGCAGAGCTGCTGCGGGAGTCACTGGACTGGAAGATGCCTGGCGCTTATCATTTGGGGCCGGGGCCTGGGCTCCGGGCAGCGTTCCCAGGACCGAAAACGCCCGTGGGGAGACAAAGGCAGGCAGGCGAGCGAACGGGCCACTTCCGCAGAAGGAGTTTACTCTGCGGCCTCCCTTCGTCCCCGCCCTTAAGTCACAGAGGCTGAAGGTCATACTCACCTGCGGCGGCGGAGGGCCCAGGCCGCACCATGACGCCCCAGCGACAGTTTCAACTCAAAAGTCCGCGCCTGGAGCAAAGGCCAGTGCGCTGCGCATGCGCCCTCTCTCATTGGCGCCCGTGGATTTGAAACCGGCAAATCGGAAGCGGGGGAGGGCGGGACTAAAGGAAACAGGCGCGTTGCGGTTGGCTCTGCCTTTCAAGCCCGCTCCTGGAGCCCTTTGATTGGAAGGACGTGCGGCGAGCGGGCCCTTGGCTCTGAAGGCGGCTGGTTGGGACGAAGGCGGCTGATTGGGATGGAGGCGGAGCAGCTCAGTGAGTCTCCCCGACCCTTTTAAGGATGCGGCTTCTGGGCTGTGGTGCTGTCATTTTCTTAGAAAGCTTGGGAGAGGGGAGGGGTGACCGGCCCTGGGGCTGCGCCGGGGACCCAGAAGGCAAGGCCTCCCTAACCCTCTCAGATCCTAAGGTTCACATAAAAATAAAATAAAACCCAAATATGATGAATTTGGCAGCTTTTCGCGAGCATTCATCTCTATTTGTTATTGTGAAACGAAAGGCTCTTAGTTTTTGGTACAGCAGGTCGGTACCATTTTGGCTTTTGATTGTGGTAAGATATACATAACAAAATTTACCATTTAAGCTATTTTTTAAAAGCGTACAGTTTAGTGGCATTAAGTACACTTAACAATGCTTTACAACCATAACCACTGTAAAAAATTAATAAACAGTTACCTCAGATAGAGTGGGGAAACCAGAAGGTGGAGTTCTCGTGTCACCCGTGTTGTAACATATGACAGAATTTCCTTCCTTTCTAAGGCTGAAAAATATTCCATTTTATGTATGTACCATATTTTGCGCATACATTCATCTGTCCTGGACACTTGGGTTACTTACACCTTTTGGCTCTTGTGAATTATGTTTCTTTGAACACGAGTGTACTACTATCTGTTGGAGTCTCTGCTTTCAATTCTTTGGGATATATACCTAGAAGGGTATTATTGGATGAAATGGTAATCCTATCTTTAATTTTTTGAGGTACTTCCATACCGTTTTCAGGATGGCTCCTTTTTATTTATTTATTTATTATTTTTTATGGAGGTGAAGTGGGAGGAAAGGGAGCAGGGCACAACCACTGAAGGACCAGCACAGTCACTGAGGACGAGACAAATTGGTTAGAACCAAGATGGCGGAAGATTCAACTTCCAATAGACCTTGAGCCTCATGGTGCACCCACAGGCGCCTTGAGGGTTCCTGGGCTGACCTTAAAAGAATTCAGAAAGTGGGCGGAGGGGGCGATTCCTGGAAAGCCTTGCCTCTTCCCCAAACTAGTTGGAATAATCCTCCTATCATTAGCATATGAAATTACCGAGCCTATAAAACCTAAAACTCCAAACCTTGTGGTCTCTTTCTGTCTCTGTCTCTTGTCTCTCTGCCTTCTGAGATGGCCCGCACTCTGTCTATGGAGTGTATATCAACTTTTACTTTAAACTAAACACCCTACACCTCTCTACCTATGGAGGATATATCTCCTAAGCTGTTTTCCCTTCTGAGTCTATGGAGTGTGTATCTCTCTAAATAAACTTGCTTTCACTTTACCATGCCTTGCTCTTAATTCCTTCCTATGTAAGGTAGGAACCTATTCTCCCACAACAGAGATACTGGGGAATTGACCCCCCCCCCCCCCGAGAACGGCTCCTTTTTAATGCATGATTTGTGTGTGTGTGTGTGTGTGTGTGTGTGTGTGTTTGGGGGTGGAAGTAATTAGGTTTATTTATTTATTTTTAGAGGAGATATTGGCGATTGAACCCAGGACCTCCTGCATGCTAAGCATGTGCTCTACCACTTGAGCTATACCCTACCCCCTTTTTAATGTGTGTTTTTGATTACACCTCATCAGCTGGGTGTATGCCTACCCGAGGAAGGGTTAATGGGGGCAGGCCCAGTCCTCCTGAGTCCCTAGACTCAGCTCATTCTTCTTTTTTTGGTCCTAATCCTTTTTCCTTTGAAGTTTGTCCTGTTTGGGCTATTCCCCAGTTCCATGAAGCGGTCTGGGAAATGCTTTTTGCACCGTGTGTGTTAGGGTTCCTCTTTCCTAGATGCCAGAGAGGTGCAGCTGTGTCTGGGTCCGTTTTTGCCAGGTTTGCTTCTACACGTGGGCTCTCCAGTGAAGCCACTGGAGCAGCGCTTTGTTCACAAACTGGGTGTGCAGCAGGGGACCACCCTAGGGTTTCTGGATTTACATATTTTGGCATTTACGTTAGTAGTATACAAATATGTTTAAAATAGGACAACTGATAATAATTTAAATGAAAAATGTGGACTCCATTTACGACTATGAATCCTTGCCTCATAGTTAAATCTAGCAACTAGGCAAGAGCATGTTTGGTTAATGAGTAAGAAAGGGGCTTGCTACAGTTTCAGAAAAGTGAAGGGGGTTCTGTTGGTCTTTACAGACTCTTAATAATTGAATAGGTAGCGCTTTTAGAAGTCATCTTGCCTGATCTCCCACCCCGTGCTAGAGTATTCTTCAGATCTCATGGACATATTACATCTTTGCAGGGATTCTGCTTGTGCCAGAGAACTACCTTCCCTTCCTGTTTTCTGAGAACTCTGGTTATTAGGAAACTTTCTTTAAAACGAGCTTAAATAAACCTCTTGCTCGTCGGTCCTAGTTCTCTGGAGCAACATAGGCCGATTTTGCACTCTTTTCTGCATTCTTTGAATATTTGAAGGGCTATTTTGTAGGACACAAAATATGGGGGAAAAGCTAGGCAGGTTTAACAGTTCTCAACTCATCAAGCAGAGTGTCCTCTGGTCTCCTTGTGGCTTTAATGGCTTCCCATTGCTCTCACAATGTGTGGTTTATGATGGACTGTTTTCACTTAGCATAAGGTTTTCCAGTTCATCCATGCTGTAGCTTGTGTCAGTATTTCATTCCTTTTTATGACTGGATAATAGTCTAAAGTATGTATATACCACATTTTACCTATTCATCTTAGTGGACATTTTGGTTGTTTCCACTTGGCTCTTATAAGTAATGCTGCTGTGAACAACCATATACAAGTTTTTCTGTGGACATATGTTTTATGTATTTTCAATACTCTTGAGTATTTAACTTAGGAGGGAAATTACTAGGTCATATGATAACTCTGTTTACCAATTTGAGAAGTTGCCAGACTGTTGAGGGTTCGGTTCCAATTTCTCCATATTCTAACAGACACTTATTAATTATCCATCTTTTTGATTATAACCATCCTGGGAGTGTGAAGTGGTATCTCATTGTGGTTTTTATTTGCATTTCCCTGATGGCTAATGACGTTGAACATTTCATGTGTTTATTGGCTGTTTGTATATCTTCTTTGGAGAAACATCTATTCAGATTCTTCACCCATTTTTTAATTAGGTCATTTGTCTTTTTATTATTGAGAGTTTTTTTTTTTCAGTGGTGGTCCTAAGGATTGAACCCAGGACCTCGTGCATGCTAAGCATGTGCTCTACCACTGAGCTATACTCAAAGAGGCTCTTTTAGTTAATTCTTAATTATTTTTCAGTCTCAGGCAAGGCATCCCTTCCGCAAGGGAGCTTTCCTGAGTTTCACTTTGTGATTAGCTTGATTATTTATCTTTCTCTTTGCTAGTCTGTAAGTTTTATGAGAACAGACCAGTATATTTACTTTACGTGGCACCAAATAAGAATTCAATAAATATCTGTTGAATGACTGAGTGGAAGTTTTGTAAAAGACTTTGACTATAGTAACCACACTATGTAGAAGTAGCTGCAGGTCCACACAGTAATACTATTGGCTGTTCTGGCCCTTATGTATCTTGTCTATCACTATATCATTAAAGACTTTGTTAAATGCCATGGTAGAAATCAAAATACAATACATTTGCAGGTACTAACTAATATATATAAAATAGATAAACAACAAGCTCATATTGTATAGCACAGGGAACTATATTCAGTATCTTGTAGTAACTTATGGTGAAAAAGAATATGAAAACAAATATATGTATGTTCAGGTATGACTGAAGCATTATGCTGTACACCAGAAATTGACACAACATTGTAAACTGACTATACTTCAACAACAAAAAAATATGTGTGTATATATATACCAAAAAAATACAATAGAATGTAGAAGTTGGAAAGATATAACATGGCCATGTTGAAGTTACCAAGAATGGCAGACTGGCTGGTCCAGAGACATTACCTGATGGTTTGAAGAATGTATCCCTTCACCTGTGGCCCAGTCTTCAGTTTTGTGGGTTCAGGAACTTGATTTAATTGTTACCCTGATTATGTATTAGTCTCTCAAGGATAAGTAAAAATTATAACAGCTACTCTTAAGTGAATGAAAAAATGAATCGAACATTCTTAATCCTTGGTGATGGGTTCTTTCTGTAGTTTATCTCATTTAAAACAAAAAACCTTTGATGTGATTATTACTAGTTCCATTTTTACAGGTCAAGAAACCGAGATGGAGAGATTAAGAGAAAGTTATAGTCCAAAGATATAGCCCAGAGTTATAAAGTAAATGAGATTTGAATCCAGTACTGATTCCAAAGTCTATTCTCTTTTTCTTTATAGTATTCTAAATTCACAAGAGACCGAATTGTAAGAGAGAGCCAATTTTAATTTACAAGACGGCTAGAATTGCAGAAGACACTTGATACTCATACCCTCTACCCAGCACATTCTCTTCCTTGAGGCCAATATGCAGGAAACTAGGTTATAATCCCTGAAATTCCCTTGATGAGTTTGAACCAGAACAAGAAGAGGTAGCTATCTGATTTAAATGTTTAATGACATTAAGCTACAGTATGCCTGTTGTCACAATAGAGATATACCTGCCAATGACACCAATCGGGGAATCATCCCAGCAGACATGGAAATGAGTTTTGTGGCATGACTTGCTCCTGGAGAGCTGAGGCTTGTGACTGCAACATTTTATTCTGTGTACTCACAAAACATCTGTTGAATAATCTTTTCTAAATTATTGCAGTATGTCACGCTAAGAATGCCTGTTGGTAATTTCCAAAAATCCTTTCTTTTTCCCCTTTAAAAACTTAGTAACAGCATTTCTTTTCACAAGAGGAAGAACTGGTGTCACGAACTAAGATGTAGAAAGAGCTTTGTGGAAGGATATGAGCTCTACTTCTTGGTGGGGGTTGGAGGGGAGTGTTCCTCTGGAAATCAAGGCCTCTCGTCACTGTCCTAGAAGTCAAAGTTGGTTCTGGGGATGCTGAGAGATAAGAGGACAACCCAGGGACAATCTACTCATATTTTCTTTATTCCATAGTCCTCTCTCAATGGGGTGGAGCATTACAGACCTTTGAAAGAGTGAATCTGGTGGCAAGAACGTACTTGCCGGGCCCCTCAGCTTCTGTGTGAATGTAAGTGAGTGTATGAATGGGTGGGCTTTGACTGTTTAGTGCCCTATTTCCAAATGGGGCACATTGGTGTTCCCAGAGCTGTAAGAAGGCCTCTGCTGAATTGATGGGACTTTTGTGTTCCCACTTCTTCTAAGCATGAATTGACTTGCCCAAAGAGGAGCCCAATGTTAAAACCATCTTTGACCCTGGGGATGCCTTAATTCAGTGATTCTTAACCAGAGATGAACATGAGAATTGCCTTTGGAGCTTTGAAAAGAAAATAGGATGCTCAAAGCCCCACCCTAGACTGACTGAATCAGAATTCTAGAAGTGAGGCCTGAGCACGTAAACTTGGGAAAAGCTCCAATGTTAGAGAACTCCAGGCACCTCAGAGACCTCAGTTTATTACCGTTCAGGGCTTAGCCTCTTTGTATATAAGACTGTATAAGATTCCTTTTTGTTTGTCAGTCACTTTGGTGGAAAAAGAGGTAAGATATAAGTTTCTAAGTAAAGGGGGCAAAGTTCTTGGCAAGTGAGAGTGGAGCACAGGAAATGGAATGAGGAAGAAAACCAAATAATGCATCTATAGGAAAAAGAAATAACTTTTATAGAGCAGTATAGAGGTTCCTCAAAAAATTAAAAATAGATCTACCATATGATCCAGGATTTCCACTTCTAATTATATACCCAAAGGAAATGAAAACAGAATATTGAAAAGATACCTGCACTCCAGTGTTTATTGCAGCATTATTTACAATGGCCAAGATATGGAAACAATCTAAGTGTTCATCAACAGATGAATGGATAAAGAAAATATTATATATAAAATGAAATATTGTTTAGTCATGAAAAGGAAGGAAATCCTGCTGTTTCCAACAACATGAATGGATCTTGAGGGCATTATGCTAAGTAAAATAAGCCAAAGAAAGACAAACATTGCGTGCTGTCACTTATATGTGGAATCTAAATAAAAAGTCAAATTCATAAAAATTTAATATAAATTGGTATTTTGCTGTGCAACCATACATTCACTTAAAAATTCAGAAAAATGCATAACCAGAAAACCTTATAAATCACCCAAGCACTCAGAGATAAGAATTGCTAACATTTTTGTATACAACTTTACAAATACAAATTTTAGGTATTTTAAATAAAAACAGGATCACACTATAAAAATGTTTGTAACCTATTTTTTATACTCCTCAGTATACTATCAGGAAAACGAAAATATGCTCACCAAATTACAGATGTCTCAAAACTAAGAGGAAGAGTCAGTGTATTAAAAAAGAAATCAGAATCTGGAACAATCTAGAAAAATCTGCGGCCAAATTAAGATTAAATTGAACAGGGATATATTTAAAATTTTGAATTTAGGGTGAGTTGCCTACAAACACTATATGAAATCATCAACAGTGTCACTTGTTTTCAAAAAGCTAATGTCACTTTCTAACCACAGCATGGTGTCTAAAATAGGAAGGGCGGAAGGACAGGCTTTACTGGGCTCACCATATCTTGAATAGTGTGCTCAATTCTGGGTAACAAGTTTTATGAAAGATGTTGACAAGCCAACATTGGCCAAGACTCAAGAGGACAATTTTGACAAATGTATTTATTTGGTCACAAAACCACCACACAATCAAGGAATACGTATAGACATACAAGCATATTTTACATCCGTCATAATAATTATTGCTGTCCCAGCTATTTCCATTGCCCCCCAAAAGTTCAAGTGTAGGTGTATAGAAGCATCAGAGGGATGATTTAATGTGGGTGCGGGTTAGGGAAATATCCTTTCCCTTTTACTTCTATAGCTTGGACTTAAAGGTGATTTGGCTCTTCTCTCATCAATTTGGCAACTGATGTGTGAGACTGTATTGAAAAAAATAGACTCCAACAAGTTCAGGGCTAGGATTGTTGAAGCTCATCATGGTGACCTTGTTGTTTAAGCAGTGGGGAGATGGGGAGTGGAGAATACCCTGTTAGAATACCGTTTGAGGCCATTTCTAGAATGATTTAATATTTCACTGTTAAACACTGAGCAGATACTATGTTTAAGATTTCTTGAATTGATACTGCTTGCTCAATTGTGTTGCATTTCTCTATTTCTTAAAATATTAAGATACTTAGTCTTATTCCAGCCAGACTTGGGGTATGGAAACCCTAGGAAGTCACAGCGGCTAGAAAGAAGGAGGTGAAACAAACAAGAGAGCAGTTTCTTCCTTTTCTCTCCACTTTTCTGTCTGTATTCTGCCGTGCTGTTAGGCTGAGTTTGGCTGTAAGTAATAGCAAACCAAAGGTAAATGACTTAAAATCACCATAATGGTTCTGTGGTCTTAAAGTCTGGCAGTAGGTTCTTAGTGCAACAGTGTCATCAGAGATACCGACTCATTTCCTCCTTCCATTCTTCATTCTTCAGCTTGAGGCTTCCCAGTGGTGGCAAGTTGGTTAGCACAGTTCCAAGCTCCACATCCTCACAGAACATGTCTCATGCAGAAAGGATGGAGGGAAAAAAGACTTTCTACTACGTGGCTCTATCTTTTATCTGGGTAGAAAATCTTTCTCAGCAGTTGCCCCCAACTGACTGACATCTCATTAGACAGGACTAACTCAGCATGACTCAGTCATGTGAGGACAGAATGATCGTGATTGGCTTAGACCAACTGGATTCATTCTTTGGGTCAAGACATATGTCCTTCTGAATGAAGTCAGAGTTCTGCCACTAAGGAAGATGGGGAGACGGTGATTGCATGGGCAACCAGTAGGGTTCATCATATGCTTCTCTTCTCTCTCTGATGTTACTGTTAGGATTTTACCTACTATAAACCTGCCCATGTCTCCCAAATCTGTCTCTAGTTCTAACATCTGTTGAGTTCCAGACGCATCATCATCTGCCCAGATATATCTGCACCTGAGTGTCCCGCCAGGAGCTCAAATTACATGTCTACAACGGTGCTCGTATACCGCATCCTGGAACGTAGAAGAACTCCATATTTCTACCAAAAATACTGATTAAGACACCACCACTCACCCACTCTCCAGTAGCGGGAAACTGACAGTCATCTCTGCTCCTTCCTCATGATTTTTCACATCTAATTCCAAATTCTCTTGATCTTAACTTTTTTCAACTTAGCATACTTTGTATCCTTGCTTTCCAAACGGATCACTAGTTTTTAATGTGGCTCTGAATGTGTGAGTTAGTATGGATATGTGAATATATGTGTTGTACGTGTCTTATATGAGCTTTAAATGAACCTGGGAATATTATCATTCCTAATGCCTTTTATGAATACTGCAGGTTAACAAAGGGGAGTGGAGAACCATAAAATCTTGGTTTTGTAAAGTAACACTAAGTATAGTTATTTATGTGAATTTTTATCATTTGTTCCTAATTACCATGCAGTAAAATAATGATTAAGACAACAAGTAGTTTTGTGTCAGATTTACTTTTTTTGGTAGGTTTTAACTCAATTATGATTGATAGTAATGTAGCAATCCTCATTGTTGGTAGTAATGTAACACTATGATTTGATCACAACTTTTAGAACCTTGAAGGAACAATTGCTTATGTCCCAGAAAAGAAAGTTTAGAGAACAGTTGTCCTGTAGTTGCCAAAGTTAATTTCATCCCATTTGAGCCAGTAGGACTGGGTAGTAGGTGAGACTGAATGACACAAGAATGCCAAAGCAAGTTTAAACGCAGAGGAATGAAAGATTTTGACCAATCAGTTCAAACAAACAAGATAATTAATATAAATTTATTATCATAATTACAGGGCTCTGAGGTAGCAGAATACAGAGGTTCACAACTTGGACCAAAGTGCCTTAGTACCTCAGACTCTCTCAGCCTGGAAAATGCTGTCTACTATTGCTGAAATCACACTCAGAGAATACAAGGAATTGCCATAAATATAATAATATCTTATAATTATCTTAGAAATAATATTTATAAATATATATATGTATATAAATAATAACTTAAAATAACATTTCATGCTTTGCTTTCTTCCTGAGCTCAGCTTCAAGAAGCATTTTGCTAAAACAGCTCATTGATTGGCATAGAACACTGTTGGGGCAGGAAGGATATAGGTACCATCCCCTCCATTTTGAAGATGATCAGACTGAGGTCCCAGAAACTTAGAGTATTGGATACCGGGTCCATCAGTGATTTAAAAGCAGAAGGTGAACAGTTGAAATGAAATGCTGGGTCCATGGCTTCTCATTCCAGCTGCTATTGTGGGTATTTCTTAGTATTCTTATGCTTTAGTTAACCCAGCTATAATATGGGTAGAGCCTTTTTGGTAGCCATAGTCAGTTGCCCTGGTCCACCCAAGATCTTTATGCAGAATAATAATTAAAATGATTGGTAGTTTGCAAAGTATAGGGTGTTCTTTAAATAACAAGCAATATTAGATGTCAGTGTTGATTCTGCTAGAGTTGGCTCTCTCTCTTACATAGAGAGTAAACATTCCTTTAGAACTACAAAGGGCACCTGCTGAGCAAGTGACTAAGAGTGAAGGATTTGACTCCTTCATGTACATGGTACATACGGACTGTCAACACTTCCCAAGTACATAGCCTCCAGAATCAAGACTGGTTTTCCAGTATCTGAAAGTCGGTGATCGAGGGCAGCCCCTTTGCCATGTGCACTAGTTCTTCTTGCTTTGTGGCAATAAACAATTTTGGATAGGCAGCTGATTTGAAGTAGTCCTTACTGCCATGCTTTTCCCAGAAGAAGAGGAGATTGGTCTCATCTGTGATGGTTTTGGGTGTCTCAGGCATCTCCTAAGGATAAGTAGAACAAAGATCTGTTAGAGAACAAGAAGATGCTAAAAAAAGAACTGATGGCTCAGTCCCTTGGCATTTGGCCTTCGTGAGAAACGTAGCACTCCAGGCCTATGACACTGTAACATGATGACATACGTTCTTCATTCATCTGTTCATTCGGAAAGCAATTATTACATACCTATTAGATGTATGGCCCTGTCTATTCATAATAATTGATTTCCTTACTTAACTGGAGAGAAATTCAATTTCATCACTAGGATTGCCAAAGACACTAGTGTCTCCCTGCATCCTGGCAGGTAGAGCAAACACCATTCGTGTCCTGCCTCCAACATAGACATAAAGCATTTTGCATCAGATCTGACCCTGGTGACTCTGAGACCTTAAAGCATTTTGACCTCTAAGTGTGAAAATCATATTTCAGGAAAGTAATTGAGAATTTAGAGATGTTTATCCTGTATTTGAGTCAACAATTGAAGGTTAAAAAACCTAACACACACAGCTTCCCAGGCATATCAGCAGCTGAATCCTTTTAATACAGTTTTTTGACAATTGTGACCTCTTTTGACCATACTCCTTTTGGTGAGTATGAAAAAAATCTAACAGCACTTTCATGGAAAAACAAAATTCAAATTCCAATTTGAGATGCTTTTTCTCTGCTCTTATAAGCTAAAACAACTAAATATCCTTTTGCGGTTTCCTTGTAGTTTTCAATGTCGGCAAGGATTTTATTTCCCGAACCCAATTCTCTTTTAGTTTTCCTTGTCTCAGTAAGAGGAGTTTCCCCTCTTCCTCCTTCTGGTTCTATCTCCAAAATATAACCAGATTCTGTCTACTTCTTCCCACCTGTCTCACCACTCCCCACCCCCAGACGTTATTATAACCACCTAATTGAGCTCTCTGCTTTCTCTATTGCCTCCTTTCTAATCTGTTCTCCATATTAGAAAATATAAGTAACATCAGACACTTCCTTGTTTGAAGCTCTTTAAGGGCTTTTCATTGCCCCTCAAATGAAATCCAAATGCAAGGCTCTGCAAACACCAGCCTCCACTTATCGCTCCTTTTTCTTGGAGTACCCCAGCTCCTTCGATGTCCCTTCTGTAATCTCTTGAAGCCCTAGGACTGGATGCACTCAGATCCCTCTGTTTGGAGGGCCCACCCCACTCACCCCTTGATGGCATGCTCCCTCCTATCAAGCAGCTCTCATCTCACAGGGAGTCCGAGCTAAAGAGCACGCTCCCAATTTCTCCATCTCAGCACCCTGTTCATTGACTTGCAGCATCTTGTGATTTTTGCCGGTTGTTTGGCTTGCCTACTGTCTGTGCCCCCTCAGAAGATTGAGTTCTATAAGGCCTTGGCTCACCTCTGTCTACAGAGCTGTAGGCACTCTGCTTGAAAAATAGAAGGCTCTCAATAAATAGCGTCTGTTGAATGAATTCATGAATGAAGTTACTGCTCTACTCTATAGACATCACTTTCATCTCACTTGATCCAGGTAGAAAAAAACCAATGTATTCACATAAATCCTAGTTGGGTGGGAGTGGGGGTTGGATTATACATTTACTGAGAACGAATCACCTGTTTATCAGTGGGGAGAACACCTAAAGCTATGGTGGGTGTGAGTGTGTGTGTGTCTGTATATTTGGACAGAAAGGCGATAGTGAAGATGGGGTGGAGATGAGGATAAAATTGGCACTAGTAAAGAGAGAGAAGCACCGAAGTCAGAAGGCCAGGGTTTGTGTCCTGGCTCCCAGCCTTTTGCTTTGTACTCATTGGCAGGCGATTAGTCCTCTCTGATCTCAGTGGCTCATTGGAGTTTCTTGGAGGGCAGGCCCCACTGTCCTGATGCCTACTATCACATAGGGCAGATAGTAGATGTCAGTGAAGATCGAAGATGGATGGAATCAGTTGATGCCCGGGAATGGGAGGTGAGCAGGATCAGGTAGGGAAGGAGAAAGAAGGAAAAAGGCCTCTGGGGATGGATGAGAAGTCGGATGGGAAGGCAGATGGGCAGGTGGGACGGTGGTAGAAAGAGAAGAGGGCAGTGCCACCCTGCTGGGGGTGTCTGCCTGCTGGGATCATCTGCAAACGTATGGGCTGTAAGTGAAGGTGAGCTGGAGACTGAGAGCAACTGACCTTCAGCAACACAGGTTCGTCTTCAT
Organism: Vicugna pacos; assembly: GCF_048564905.1. Taxonomy (NCBI): domain Eukaryota; kingdom Metazoa; phylum Chordata; class Mammalia; order Artiodactyla; family Camelidae; genus Vicugna; species Vicugna pacos. Next base: position 11,062,835 of record NC_133014.1, read on the forward strand.
TTTGAGCACTCACAAACAGCCGTGTTTTTGAGATTCTTAGAGTCACAGGAAGTTTAGAATCCTCTTCTGATGTATAAGCACCCATGTCAAATTTCACTGGCAAAGAGAAACGCCAAAAAAGAGAGTAAATCCATTGTATTTGAATAAAATCAAGTGTTTATAAAGATGGTGTGTGTGTGTGTGTGTGTGTGTGTGTGTCTGTGTGTGTAGTTACGTCCCCAAGTATGGTGTAAGTACCTGAAGGTCAGGAATGGAATTTACACATCTTTATATCCTTCACAATGTCTGCCATATTTACTGGGCAGGTAAATACTTGGTTTATGACTTTAGAATTTTCTATGTTGAATGAATGCTTGGGGGCTGAGTGTTTATTGAATCTCTTGTGATTACATTAGTGGGATAAGACCCTGGAATTTGTGAGGTTATGAGTAAAATGGAGGGGTTTAAGGAAGCTGAAACACTCATATGCTGCTAATGATAGTACAGAGTAGTTCACTTTTCCATAGCGAATGAAGCTTATTAAGAGCCGTAAGGTTATTTATGCTCAGGAATTTAGCATTTGGGATCTGCGTCAAAGAAATAACCTTATAGGGAAGAAAAGAATTTATACAAAGACATTTGCAACTGAGTTATTAAGAGCAAACCCAAGGGACCCACACAGCAACATGACTGCATATTCCAGTGCCACTGAAAATGGCAAACACATAGGCCTTGTCAATACGTGGGAAAACTGTGAACTAATCTGAAGTAGGGAAATAGAACACAAAATAACTTGTAAATGTCATAGAATGGAAAGCATGTTGGCTGGAGTATGTCCAATCAAAAAGAGCCCTGTGTGATAAACTTTCTTGGACCCTAAATTTCATTCTTCAGAACATATTTGCAGCTGATTGGCTGTTTTGTCTCACAATTATGTCATCAAAGATAGTGATTCTTTCTAGTTCGGTGTTGTCTGTAAGTCTGAGCAGCAGGCTTTCCAGTGGAGAGTGATTGCCCCTCGTTGGCTTCTGAGTAAATTCTGGGTAAGTCAATATTTCTGAGACTCAGTTTCCTTATCTCTAAAATTGAGGATAAGAATATCTCAGAACCAAAGGAGGTAGGATCTCAGGAAGCTTTACACTGCGCTGAGTGCTTTCCAAGCTAGGACACTTCTCTCCTGTGGAGCTTCCAGGTTTTGGCTGAAGCTCCTGTCCTTCATCGGATGACGTGCTTCATCCTCTTCTAGAAGGACTGTGCAAGCCAGGAATGTAGAGAGGATTATTTTTTTGCAAGCAGGACGCTTAAAAGAAATACAGAAATAAAGGGAGGGGAGGGTGACAGAGTTGTCCACTTACCTGCGTTGTCCAGGTTATTTAACACGGCAGCCATGAGGTATTGACCTGACGGGTCTCGAATTATACTTCGATTGAGGGCGTCATTCAGAATGCACTGGTGGTTGACGATCCTCATATAGTTGTATTTCACGTTGCTCTGCAGGTTGTAAGGTACTGATCTGGGCTTGATGATTTCTAAAACCATGATTACAAGCTCAGATTAATGTCTAGGTACAAACACAGCTGATATATCTGCTCTAATACAAGCACAGGAAGTAGCTATAGGAGGACATGAGGACTGTCCCAATGTAGGAGAGGAAACAGAGAGAAGTGAAGTCACCCAGTCAGCAGAATTGGTTCTAGGAGTATTCTTGTGGTTACTTATTTGTTTCTTTTGAAACTTTGCTTCTTCAGGCAATAGTTTTTTTGGTTTGTTTTTGTTTTGTTTTAAATTTAAGAGATTACTTGTGCAACTTTCTCATTTTTGGTTGTTTGGAGGTTTGTAAGTAACCAGGAAGACTCCTCATGGTCCCCATCTATATTTTCAAATGAATGTATTCTGAGAAAAAAAGGAATCCGCTAGAAATTATAGATGCCACTTGAGGTGGAAGTCTACCATCTCTCTGAACTGGGGTGTGTATCAATAGCTTCATAAATCCTCATGGCTCTGAGTAATTCTACTTCCAGGAATCTTTTATTCTAAAGAAGTAAATGGTGATAGAAATGAAGGTTTACTGATGCAGATATTCATTGTCACATTACTTATAATGGTGAAAGATTGGCATTCTAAAATGCCCTTTATTTATTGCTAAATGAAAAAGCTAGATACAAAATTGTATACAGTTGACCATAATAATATATTCAACATGTTTGTTCATATATATGTATGTATACAGAAAAGACTTTCAGGAAAGTATCATAGTGCTGGCAGTGGTAAACTGAGTGGTAGTATGAGTGATTTTAAATTTTCTTTCTTCTATTTTCTTCTATTTTCCAATTTTCTAGGAGAACATATATTAATGTTTAGTTGTTATCTTAAAAATACTGGGTTTATATTTCATGTAGAGGCTTGTACATTAAAGGCATTGGATATAAATCATGATTTCTGCAGTCAGATGGAACTGATTTGGTTTGAGGCTCTGCCACTTACATGCTGAGATTTTGGGCAGGTCACTATCTTCCTGAGCTTAGTTCCCTCATGTGTAAAATAAGGCTGTAGGGTTGTTGTGAAGGTCAGAGATAATGCAGCCAATTAATAAGTTAGCAGTGTTGGTAGTATTAACAAAAGTAGTAGTAGTAATAATAATAATTGCTACCGTTTATTAGGTATTTTCTATGTGCCAGGCATTATTCTGGTCCAGAAGCTTGTGAGTACTGAGTTAATCTTCACAAGAAGTAGGGGCTCTGATTATCTCCATTTGACATCAGGGGAAACAGAAGCACAGAAAGGTTAAGTAACTTGCCCAAGGAGGCATAATTGGTATGTGGAGGAGCATAGCTTGTAAGTGGTCACCTACTAGCAGTGTATAACTGCTGTCGGTCAAAATGCTGAAAGTCACATGACCTTAACAATATGGCCCCGACGTGAGCCTGTGAGCAAGTATGCTAGACTCAGGCCACTGCTGTCCTCTCCCCGCTGGAGAAGGATAAAGCTTAATTTTCCTTTCTTATGGTTAGCTACCAGACTGACGGCTGGTTGCCTTCTTGTTACTCTGATTCTATTTTCTCCTGGACTGTGCTGTCCTCATTTGCATGGAAAGCAATGGATATTATCGCACATGACCCCTTACCTTCTTCTGTGTCATTGGCAATGGCTTCCAGGTCATCATCGGTGATGAACTGATTTAAGCTCAGCCGTCTCTTCTTCAGAATCTTTCCATTGCTTGCCACCATCACCACACTCTCCTTGAAGGTAAGCTTGGATGTCTTAGAGGTTTCAGAGGTACTCAGAGACATCAGTTTGTCCATGCAGTCCTCATGAAGTGGCTCGTGGCTTGCATCATAGAAAGACTTCTGTGAGGAAGGAAAATGGAAACTGAGAGGCCGTCCACAGCCGTGGAATAAGACTCCTTCATTGTGGGGGCTTTATTCAGTAGACTTAGAGAGAAAGATGTCCATTTTGGTCTTGGGTAACCCACGTTTCACCCAGTCTTCCCCCACCATCTCTCCTTCTCTCTTTCTTCTTTCTCTGCCCCCTTCCCTTCCTCCCCTACTTCCTCCCATCCTTCCTTCAGGATTTGCCTGAAAGGATGTGTTGTCTTGGAAAGTCTTTGTCATCCATCTGGAGACTCAAAAATGAGATGTTGTTATACTTAGTGAAGTAAATCAGAAAAAGACAAATACTATATGATATCCCTTATATGTAGAACCTAAAAAATAATACAAATGAATCTATATAAAAAACAGAAATAGACTCAGACATAAGAAACAAATTTATGGTTACCAAGGGGAAGAAGGAGTGGGGAAGGGATGAATTAGGGGTATGGGATAAACAGATACAAACTACTATGTGTGAAATAGATAAGCAACAAGGATTTACTGTATAGCACAGGAAATTCTATTCATTATCTTGTAACAATCTGTAATGGAATATAACCAGAAAAAAACCCTGAATCACTATGCTCTACACCGGAAACTAATACAATATTGTAAATCAATCATACTTCAGTTTCAAAAACTGAGATGTCATGAAAGAGGTCTACAGGTGATCTTAGTGGTAACCTTCCAGTTAGTTCCCACTCCGGAGGTTAAACATCTGCGTGACAATGCTCAACTATTTTAGAACAACTCCTTCGGGAATAGCTTTTAGAGGCAGTGCCAGTGCGCATACTGTCTATTTGTGGTCTAACAGCAAAGTAACACAGCACGGTGAGTGGCTGCAGATTTCTCACGTTCAGTTGGCTCGCTTCCTCCACCTCAGCTTCATGGGATATTACGTCCGGGGAGCTGTCTCTAATCTCTGGAGCTGGTGTTGGAGAGGACCACAGTTTTGACCACAAATTTTCACTTTAGGAGACAGACCTCTGGTGAGGTGGCCCGAAGGGGCTGTCCCAGGATGGCATAACTACCATTCTGATTAAAAGCTGACCTAGGAGCCTTCATCCGTGAGGTTTCAGGATAGTTCTGCTCTGTTTTGGAAATATTTGGTGAGCACGAAGAATGCCATCAAGTGTCAGTGCAGAGAGGCAGCTGGTCTCATTTGTAAGGAAGAAATGCATGTCTCTGGCCTTCTAGCGAGGGTAAGACCAGAGCATCCAGGATTCAAGCCCGTGCTGTTATCTTTTGGTGGAGAAAATCCTGCATAAGCATAGCAAATCCATAAGAATTACAATCATTTTCTTACCTGATTCAGAGAGAGATGGTCAATTTCGGAACCGTATTCTTCATTTTCACTGTTAAATAAAATGATGGGGATATAATTCTGTTTGTTTTATCACTACAGTCACTGGGAAACCTATGTTAATAAGCACATTAGCTTTGGGTAACACACACACACATGCACATGGCCATTAATTACTGTCATCTTTGAAAATTAAGGGCGTCTATACATACACATACATACAGTAATCTGTACCTGATAATTTGGAATTAGTAGTCATCAGGCCAGGCCTTGAACTTTACCTGTGCTCTATCTGTAAAAATGAGGCTTGGCTAACCAATTGAAGAGTTGTAATTGAATTTCAGGGGAAAATTTTAAACTCCTCAAGAGAGAAGAAAGATGTTCGAAGCACCTCATTTTAATTTTAACCAAATAGGTTACATGTTACAGCTTGCCTTCATGTATTCACTAAAACAGATTTAATCATGTATACTTTGCAAAATATCCAGGCAACATTTCCATAGTCTAGTTTGTGTCACTTTATCTTAATAGGTAATGGGAACACCAGTGTTTGTTTAAGGTATTCTACAATTTTAACTTTTTATTCATTTACCTGTGTCCTATGAAGGAGGTGTGACTGTGTGTGTTTCATGTGCTCAGATTGCTGTGAAACCATTTCCTATTCCAGATGGAGATCGAGAAGTTTTCCTGAGAAAGGTTTTTTTCTCCGACAGTTCATTAGAAGCCATTACTGTATCAGGGTCTGTGAACCCCACCGAGGCTGTGTCTAAGTCAATGCTGAAAACCACTAGGACTCAGCAGACCTGAACAATAAGCTTTCTAAAATGGCTGTCTCCCCATCCTCTTCATCTCAGTTTCCCTGCTGGATGCTTAGGTCCCCTGGGTCTTCGCTCAGCCTGCGCTCACTGCAGAGGTGGGGCACCCCTGTGCATCCTCTGCTGGTCTGGCCCCATTCAGGTTACCGTAATCCCAGCTGGGTTCTAATGTGCCTTGCTCCCCTCCTTGAAATCACAAGAGACAAAATCTCTTTCCTACCTGTAACAGTTCTTCAGGTCTTCAAAGAGGTCGGGGACTTTGGCCATCTTCTGCATATTCTGCAACAGAGAACACCAGTAGCTGTCAGCCCAGCCTGCCTCTGAACCAGATGCCTGCAAGGGGAACCACCCCTGCTCTGTGCTTCTTGAGAAACTTAATGAATGACTTAGCTCACACTCAGCATTTTCCCCGTCCTTCTTTTCACCCCCTTGAATTATTTGCGTACATTTTTGCCTCCTCTACTAGATTGTAAACTTCTAATAGAATCTTGGTATCCCTCATGTGCCCAGACTGATGCACGGCTCACAGTAGGCATTCAATGAATGTCTGGACGTGTGAAAACAAAGCAAAACAAAACACCCTGACAAGAATGAGATATTTACACAGATATGAGAGCGAGAGACAGAGTTAGACACTTGCAGCTTTCTCCTAATAAGTTCTGGTAGAAGAAGTTCCCTCCAAGGGAGGCTCGGCTCTACCCCTCTGTGCCCTCAGCTGAAACCAGCTCCTCTGTCCCTCAGTTTCCCACCAGCAGAGGGAATCATTTTCTGAAATCTGACTGTGATTCTAACTCACACACCAAACCACGGAAGGGCCGGAAAACGAAGGAAGAGGCTTTAACTTCAGAGAAGGCAGTTTGAGAGATAAAGGCCAAGGAGAAAAACAAGAAATACTTTAAAAGCCAAAGATGTGATAAGGACGATACCTCTGCTGACTCGAGCGACAATGAAATGACTCGCTCGTCTCTCTGGAAACTGTGGCCCGAGTCAGGCTCCTTTGCCTTTTGTTGGCTGTGGAGTAGGCGTGGCCATGATTGCATCACCGGGAATTTACAGGGAAAGATTCTGGGGTGGTTTTTTTTTTTTTAATTTTTAAAAATTGAAATATAGTTGACTTACAATATCATGTCAGTTTCTGTGTACAGCATAGTGATTCAGTTACACACATATCTATTCTTTTACATATTCTTTTTCATCATAGGTTATTGCAAGACATTGAATATAGTTCCCTGTGCTGTGCAGTAGGACCTTGTTGTTTATCTATTCTATATATAGTAGTTTGTGTTTGCCAATCCCAAACTCCCAAATTGATCCCTCCACCCACCTCCGTTTTATATTTTTTAACGTTCATTCAGCAGTATACTGGCCAGAATAATGGCAAATTATATACTTGATAATAGTGTTTACAGAGCTCCCAGGAGTTTCCGACTTGGTTCCTTTATTAGTTGCTTTGTTCTAAACAATGATAAACATGGAGTCTTGGAAAAAGGGAAGAAGAGCAGGAAACTCGTTTCTAAAAATACTCAGTGGGGAAGAGAGGGAGAACTAAAATCGGAATTGTAGATGGCTAGAATGGGAGAGAGGTGCAAGAGCTGTAGATTGTGTTTTGGCTTAATTTGTTTTTTGCACTGCAGGGCTGAGGATGAATTGATGGAACACTTGGCAGTGAAGGGCTGGCTCTTGAGGGAAGAGGTTCCATCTTTTCTGAAGAGGGAGGTTTGCTTGAGTAGGCGACAGCCTCCTGGTTAGGGCAGGGTGGAGGAGAGAAGAGTGATATTCAACCACAGAAGTCTTAATCCTCTTACTCCTCTGAGCACCTCAGTCCATTTCAGACTGTAAGTGGTGGAGCTTCAGGAGAAAACTGTGCCCTGGCCACGTTAGAGCGAAGTCGCCACCTTCCAGAGCCCGAAGAGAAGCCTGGCCTTCTTGAGGCTTAACTCCAGCTGTGTGAGGATCACTGCAGACTCAGGGAGGTGTGAGCAAGGCCAGAAGCCAGTGGCTGGCTTCAAGAATGGAGATGAGGGGAAAGGAAAGGACTCATAAATGACACTGATTCAGTGCTGCTTGGTCGTTATTGTCAAAGATTTTTGGCACCCCGAGGCTAGCCCAGTTTGGGTGGTAGAACACCAGAATCTTGGCAGATAAATGTTTCAGGTTTTCTGGTTGGGGTTTAAGCCTCATAATTTAAAATAAAGGAAATAGATGGGAAAAGAAGGTGGGGGAGAAATAAAAATGTAAAGAGAGGAAGGCAAGGCACCACAATGCAACATACTGAAAAGCGAAAAAACTCAGAACTAGGAGTCACGTGGTCTGTGTGAGTTGGGTAAAGTATTCTGTTTGGTCTTGTTTAACTGCAAATAATGAGGCTGGTTAGGTGATCATTGAGGTCTGTCCTAGGTGCAAAATTTCTGATTCTGATTCACTTGCCCAGTCCAGTTCCTGCTGGTCATAGGCCTGGTATTACAACAATTATAAATAAGAGCCACGGAAAATACTGGCGTCTTGGCTGTAGGCAGTGCCAGGGTAGGACCAGGTTGGACAGATCGGGGTGGATCCTTTTGTGAACAGTGATGGCCGCCAGTTCTCTGTATCTGTGGTTCTCCTTTAGGCAACACAGAAATGTTATCCCTGGTCATTCCCCTCGGCCTCCCACAGATCTTGTGAGGACTATTACTAAGAAACAATTGCAAAGCACGCTGTGAACGTGGGCTGCTATGGAGATGCAGCTAAACAAAAATAATAACAGCACTAATGATGGCTTATGTCGCTTGGGAACAGTCGTGTATGGCCATCATCGTAACGCCTGAGTTCACAGAAGAAAACAGAGCTCTTATTGAAAGTAATGGTTTGAAACTTCAACAGGGAGGACATTTTCAGGTGAAAACCTCCACTGAAACCCTGAAGTTATTCAGTTTCTGGGAGGAATACATACCACCTCTTTGGTAATCCAGGAAAATACCCTTGGTTCCACCGTCAGTGGCCACACCCATCCTGGCCGATGTCACATCTCCTGCAGAGAATTCCTCCAGTGTGGCTGATGACTTTCTCAAGGAAGGTTTGAACTTTTCTCTAGACAGCCAACTCAGGTTGGAACCTCGTCTAGCCTTTTCCTGCACATGACCTTCTTGGAAGCTGGTTTTTAAAGACAAAGCAATGTGCGTCAGGTTTACAGAGTGAGAGGTCCTTGCTTGGTTTGGGGGAACCTACTTTTCTGTGAGTGTGAACAAAGGTTGACTTGCAAGTAAGCCTCACTCAGCCCCAGACCACCTCTTCCCAGGGAACACGGAGAGACTCTAGGTAGAACTCTGCTGGAGCCCAAGGGTGTTTGGGGGTTGTCGTGCGACTGACACTTTGGGTGGCTTTTCACGCACCCACCTCTTGACTTCTTTAGGGGAAGGGTATGGCTCAAGTGGTGGAATGCATGATTAGCGTGCAGGAGGTCCTGGGTTCAGTCCCCAGTACCACCTCCAAAAGCAAACAAACAAACAAATAAATAAACCTAATTACCTCCCTGCCCACCTCCCCCACCAATAAATCCTTCTTTAATCGTTTTTACCTGACTCATCCAGAAAAACATTATTGTGCACTTGTTCTATGCCAGGGATTTTGCTGGGCATCAGTGTTTTTCTTTCATGATTCACAAAATCAGGTATGTGAGCTGAGATAACGCAGTATTTTGGTAGGTGAGTGGATATGCTTTATAAGCTCCAGAAGCTGTGGGTCCAAAAAGTCACGTGACGCTTTCCTTTGAAAACTGCTTTATATAGTTACAAAGAGCTCTCTCTCAGCCACCCTGTCTCACTGGAGCCTCGCTTTACCTATGAGAGGTAGTGATTACCACACCCTTTCACAGCTGAGGACCTTTGAAGGGGTTAAGTAACCAAACGACGGTCCCCAAAGTGGCAGAGCCAGTGCTCGGATTCAGGTCCCAAGTCCAATCTTCTCCTTCTGCTGCATAGAGAAGCTCAAGTCTCTTATCACCACCAACGCCAAGTGACAGGGCTGAAACTGATCATCCTTAACGGTCTTTCCAGCCTCAAACAGTGTATCATTCAGTGATTCTAGGATTCTTTGTTAAAAAAAAAAAGAAAGAAATGGTTTGAAATAACCTCCATCTCTCTTCTCTCCCTCCAATGAAATCTCGATTTTTTTCTTTGAAATACAGGAAAGGGGTGAAGGTGATCAGCGTACCTGAGTGCATGGTCAGTGGTGGAGTCTGGATGGGGATTTAGTGACACTCTTGCTATTGTACGTGGAGACAGGAAACACCTATGATCATCTACAGAACCAACTTTAAAATCATTGTGTGTAGTTGGATCTCTCAGGGTGCTTGAATGAAGAGAGAAAACATGACTCTTCTCTATAAGGGAATAGCAATTATTTCCTTTTAGGTGATAGAAAGCCCCTTCAGAGGAATGAAGTGCGTGTAAAGCATCACATGCAGAGACGATTGACCCTTTGGCTCAACCCTCGCCCTGTTTAGTTATAATGTTTTTAAATTCCATGACAGTGGGAAAGAGGAAAGGATCTAACAGTTAACCATGTCTTTGATGATCCTGGCATTATAATACATTATCTCCTTTAATCTCTAATCAAACCTGCAAGGTAGGCATTCTTAGTACATTTTACAGAAGAGGAAGTCAAGGTCCCGGAAGATTAAGCAACTGTCTAAGGTCACAAGGTTACCAAGTTGCCTACATGGGATTCAGACTCCAGAGTGTGGCCTCAACCAACCACAAGACCTTCTCTTTTTCTTAGCACGTCTTCCTTTCCTTTGCTCCTGTTAATTTCTGATTTTTTTCTGCTTTGTCTCCTCTATTGAAGGACGTAGAATGATATATGTTGGAGAAGGATGCACTTCAGATTCCATCTAAATTAAACTCTCACTTTATTACAGAGGAAGCAGGCTCAGAGAAGGGAAATGCCTAAGTCTCAAGGTCACACGGAGAGTTCATTATAAGAGTGGGAATGAAAATGGAAACTCACTGTTTCTTGATTTCTAGTTCGAAATATCCTGGCTCTTTAGTAAAGAAAGGTAAAGTGAAGAAAAGATATCTCTCCATGGCTTCTCGCCCGTAAATAAAAAAGAAGTTTAAAAAAAAAGAGAGAGACCCTATTCAGTGAGCAAAACAGCCATGGTTCCTGCTCTCCTGCAAGCTGACAGTACTGATCAGTAACCCCCACATGAGTAGATGTGTACCAACTGAGATGCGTGTAGTGCACGCATTGAACAGAGGAGCTAGTCTTAGATCGGGCGTGGATAGTTCAATGGAGAGGGAAGAGGGAATATTCCAGGCAGAGCAAATTCCATGGGGGTCAAATTAGTTCAAGTAGGGCATTGAGGCTGGAGCCCAGAGTTGGGGTGAGGGGTAGGCTAAACCGGTGGTGAAATGGGGATGGGGAGAAAGGCAAGAGCCAGAAAGGCAGGGCCTTGTGTAGACCCCACTAACATCTTTACCCATTTAACTTTGCAGAAACTTTGCACAAGTGCTCTGGAACTTGGAGAGCAGAGGGATGGCTGTGGCTTGGGGAAGATGGAGAAATTCAAGTTGGCAGAATCAGGAAGGGACAGTTTCATGATCAGCCAGCAAATCCCCGTTTGGCCGTGACCCCTTCTCTTCGCCTAAGGGTATTTGTTCCCTAATTTATGTGCATTTTTGGCTTGTTTGTATCTCAGATTCCCTTTCTCTCTCCTCTTGCGATGGTGGTAAATAGGGCTGTGTCCCCTCTTTTCCTTCTCCTTTGGCTGTGTGCCCTTTTTTCTGTCTTTCACGGAAGCTCTTTTAGAAATCAGAGTTCATGGGAAAGTCTCCTGTGTGGCAGCAGTCATTTCTGTGCCTGTGTCTCACTTTTCTTCTTGCTGGCTAATTTTGACTATCTAATTAGAAGCACATTTTTAAGGAATTTCCTTTCCTTTTGAGTCATTTTCTTCATCGGAGTCATAGTTACCTCTGGTCTGAACTTGTTTCTCAATTTAAAAAAAACTTGTATTACCTTTTTACTTTTTTAGATTCTAAAGCATGTTTATTAAATATTGGTAGGGAAATGTGCAAAGAAAAGAAGAAAATAAACATCCCCCCACTGTTGAATAACTAAAAGTAGTCACTATTACTATTTTGGTGAATTTCTTTTCAGTCTTTCTTTTTTCAAGGCATACATAGATTTGTTTTTATACAAACGAGATACTCATGCATTTTGACATTTGCTTTCCTGAAATCTAAGGAGCATGTATTTGGTAGACCATGCTCATCGAATATCCATCTGCCCATTTGTGGAATTACTGGATAAATGCCTGTCTTCATTTCCTGGTCTCCCTTGCAGTTAGATTAGGGACACATGGCTTGTCTGGCCAATGTACTGTGAGCAGGAAGTGAGACGAGATTTGTTTCACCTCCAGGCTGATGCAATCAAGGACCAGTGTGTGCCTCCGTCATTGCCAACTTCCCCTGATGCAGCAACTTCGGAGGTCATGTGTCCCATATGTTGTGGTTAGAAATGCATGAGGTGTGGCTGCTAATGCATGAGATTAAAACAACCTGCATTTGTGTTAAGTTGCTGAGACTTCAGAGTTTATTTGTTACTGCGGCAAAACCTAACCTATTCTGATTACAACTATATCTGAGGGTCCTTCCTTTCTCTATCACAAACTTCAAAGTAAGATGCACTTTTTCTCAAAATTCCTTTCAGATAATCAATTCCTTCTTGGACAGAAGTGTGTCTAGATTAGCATTCCTCTTGCCGCATTCTTCGGCCTCTGGGAGATGAATTTCCCAATAAAGCAAATCAAGAACTTAATCAGATGCTTTCATTTTGGCCAGATATTCCAGATATAAAGATCAATTAGCTGTGAAAACAAGATAGCCAATAAAAGTTGGTACTGTCGAATGAACATCCCAGAAACAAATCATATAATTACATTAAAAATCTAACATTTGTAGGGTGCTTTACAGTTTTTCAAGGCATTTTTTTATAAACATAAATATAAGCATCTAATATGATGTGAGACTGACTTATTATGCATGCAGATGGTCCTTTGCAAAGGTCTTGTGCCTAATGCATAATAGTCTCCCTTCCTTTGGTATGAACTCCTGGCTGCTGGAGAGGATGGGCCCCTGATTAGAGCAATTCTGGCCCAGAGTGGCCAGTGTGACAGACAGTGTATTTCAAGAGAGTTAAGTCTGGCTCTGACCTTTGGCAATTTCCACACATCCCTGGGCTTTCCTTATCTCTAAAGGGAGGAAGTTGTGCTGGATGATGGCTAGGGTTCTTCCAACCCTAACTGTCCAATCCATACTTCATGATTACCCTGAACATGTCCTTTTTCTTCCTCTGGGCACCTCTGTGCTCTTGAAATTTTATGTTCGTATAGTGGAGCCCACGCTGGACTCATTCCTCACTGTCCTTTTGTAGACTGTCTCAGCCACACGTACAGTTGAGTCACAAATAGATACACGCTTTTCATGACTTCAGTGGCAAATTTGATTTGTCATTCTGAGTAGAAACAGAAATAAGTTCCTCTTCTGCTGCAGAAATATAGGACAGTTGCTGATAAATTAGAAAGAAATGGCACTTTTATTCCATCTGTTAAGTGGTGATGACTCAGACTTGTTTTCTAGAAAGCTTGAGATACATGGAGGGCCATTTGGGCCCTCAATTACCATCAAGAAAAGGAAGTTTAAGTTTCTGAATCTGAAAGGCTGGACAAGTTTTGGAGTGTTCTGATATAAAAGGAACATCCAAGGAAGAAATACTATCTTAATTTCCTCTCTCCTGGATTCGTCCATCCAGGGGGGTCTACTATCCAGTGCTGTTCCCCATATGCCACTATATCCCCTGCAGGGTTGCTCAAAGCATGGTGGCTCACCTGGGCGAGAAGGAGCAGCCTGAGAGAGCCTGGACTCAGGAGCAGAACCTGGAGGCTGAGAGAAGCAGGTATTCCTATAGCATACTTCCATGGAACCTTCCTGAAGTCATCTTGCCAGGTCCATCATGTGTTAAGGCATTGTAGTGGGAGTCACAGGGAAGAGGTGGCAAAGAGCTCCACTTGCCCTTAACAGGCCTGGAACTTGCGGGCAAGACTTGTGCAGATGACGGTAGAACAAGTGGAATAAAAGAAGTGCTGTGATAGAGACAGGAACAGACCGACGGGGAGGGAGGGACCGAAGCAAACCCAGAGAATTAGGGAAGCCTTCCTGGAGGCTGCATTTTAGCTCTTGAAGAATTAGATTTAGGAGGTGGAGAGCAGGTAGTCCTGGCTGAGGAAACTGGGTTAGCAAAAGCATAAGGCATATTATCATATTAAGTGAAATAAGTCAGACAGAGAAAGACAAATACATGATAGCACTTAAATGTGGAATCTAAAAAAAATGATACAAATGAACTTTTTTGCAAACCAGAAATAGACTCACAGGCATAGAAAGCAAACTATAGTTACCAAAGGGGACAGGGGTGGTGGGGTAGGGATAAATTAAGAATTTGGGATTGATATATACACACTACTGTATATAAAATAAAGAATAGGACCTAATGTATAGTACAGGGAATAATAATAACAATGTATATTCCATGTCTTGTAATAATCTATAATGGCAAAGAATCTGAAAAAATATATAATTTAATCACTTTGCTGTACACCTGAAACTAAGACAACATTGTAAATTAACTATGCTTCAATTAAAAACAAAAAGCAAAAGACATAACATTTCATGTCTGTCTCTCCTACTGTGTGGCCCTGGGCAAATTCCTTAAGTTTTAGAGCTTTGATTGCCTCATCTGTAAAACTGGGCTTGTAATTCTTACTTCATAGAGTTTTGGAAGGATTAAATGAGATTGTGTTTGTAAGAGTGTTCAGTTTAGCGTTAGTTTCTTTTTCCTTCTTCCCCAATCCAGCATCCTCCCATCTCTCCACATTTGCCCAGGCTGTTCCCCCTTTAGGATTCATTCTCCCCCCTCCTCCATCCATGTAATTTGGATCTTTCTTTACTGCTCCAGGTCCCTCCTTGACACAGAATGGAAAGCATAGATTTGCTGCAGGGAATGTCAAATCTGACTAGCCAAAAATCGGGTTATAGTCAAAGGAATTCTGAGTAGAATGCAAGCTTGTCTATAGTCAGTTACAGTAGGCTGAAATAATTATTAAAAGTTATCAGTTCATTCATTCTTTCATAGAAGATGGGGATCTTTGATCCAGGAATGTGTTTGGAGCTGAGGAATGAGGTGCGATTATAAGAAGCATGGCCTGAGTCTCATGGAAGTGTGTCTGCTCCCAGGGACGCCATATCTTGCACATATGGTCACAGTTGTGGGTGGTTATTAAGAGAGGGGTGGTATGGGATGCTATGGAGCTAGATACTAGGTGGGGGAGGGGAGCACATAATCTAGTCTGCAAGGTCACAGAAAGTCTCTCTGAGAAAGCAACATAATGGACAGGAAGGGTGGGATTTAGGCAGATGAAGGACAGGTAGGTGTAGGGAAAGAGGTTTGTGTATTGGGCAACGAACAGTATGTGCGTAGACCCCGAAGTTAGAAGGACCAAGCTGCACTAGAGAAACCGAAAAGGGGCCCGTCTGGCAGAAGTCAAAGGAGTGAGGGGCAAAGTGGCATAAGATGAGGCTGAAGAGCAGGCAGGGCCAGGTCACAGGCAACCTCGTAAACAGATTAAGGACATTGGATTTATCCTGAAGGCAGTTTTGAGGCGTTTTTAAGCCGGGCAGTGGTCAAATCGGATTTCTGTTTTCAAAAGATCTGTAAGAATTCTGCAGGGGAGAAAGCAAATGAGGGGAGAAGGCTATTGGATCATCCAAGTGAGAGATGAGGATGGTTTGGACTTGGATGGTGGCCATGGAGATGGGGAGAAAAGGATGCACTTGAGTTATCAGAAGGAGTCTCTACATGACTTGGTGATTAGTTAGATGTTGGGGTGTGAGGAAGACAGATGGCACCAAGGGAGCTACCCACTTGGATGGTTGATGTATGTGAGTTATACATATTCTGGGAGGAGCGGTGAGGAATAAATACCAAAGCACCATTTTCTGAGAGAAATGGTGGCAGACGTGGAGAAAAGGATGTGGAGTGGGAGGAGCCCATGAGGCGAATCCAGTAGGAAGTGCACCCATGTGCTGAGAGCTCAGAAGACCGTGGGCTACAGCTGGCGATGTGGAATCCTTAGCAATGGGAATCTTGAGAGTGGGTGAGAGAGTCGGGGAGGCACACCTAGCAGTCAGAAGGCAAAACCCAGGAAGTGCAGGTAAGGGAACTGGGAAGCAGAAGTCAGGGAAGTAGGGCAAGCAGGGAGAGTGTGGTGTCCTTCCAGGGAGCGGGCTCTGGTCCATCCACGCAGAGATACAGCTGGTGTGCCGCGCATGTCAGTGCAGCCGCAGCCATCGCCGGCTCACCTTTGGTGGTGCTCATTGCTCCTTCCAGCTTGCTCTGACCTGTTACAGCGCTTTCATTTTCAGTCGCCCCGAGCCCATTCTGCCTCCAGCTCTTACTTGACTTAGAGGAAAATACTCTGATCAAATCTTTGGTGCAAAATTTCCAGGACTGAATAGGGTGCAACTTGCAGACATTTATGTCTCTTAAAAGAAGAGCTTGGAGAAAGCCAGGTCTTACTGGGGCCTGGGAGCTGTGCTTTTGTGAGGGCTACTGACCCACTGAGAAAAGTCAACACATGGGCATCAATGTGCGGTGTAATTTAAAATTTTACAAATTAACATCAGACATCATAACACTTCATTCAATACTTGTATAAATATCCCTAAATCCCGTTAAGACTAGAGGTGAAAGAGGAGAGAAATAACAACTGAATAATAAAAATATATTAGAGAGGTAGAGGGCTTGTGTCGGAGTCAGGAGAAAAGATGGGAAAGGTAGGCGGGGGTTCCCAAGTTGCGGCGGGCCTCGCGCGGTGTAACATCTGGACTTCGTGAGCAAGGGGGAACCCCTGGAGCGTTCTGAGCAGAACGATGCTGTGACGCAGAAAATTCTGACTGTGATTGTTAGCACAGGAAGTGAGTGAAGCTGGGAGCCCACTCTGCTCCTCCTGGTGGAAGGGGAGGAAGGCGCGGTCTGAGGGGCAGTGATGCGACCAGGTGGAGGGACCGAGCTGAGATGCCCGAATGCGGAAGGAGGGACTGACGTGGTGGGTCAGCGGTGTGCAGAGAGAAGAAAGAGGACTCTGGGCTGACATCAAGATCTTGAGTCTGGACAGCAGAAATGGAGAAGTCTGGAGGAGGAAATGGTTCGGGGAGGAAAACGATGATTTAGGCTCTGGACGGTTTGAGTCACCACGTAGGGTAGGCTTAACCGATAGAGAAGCATTTCCCGAATTTCCCCATTTTGGTTAGTTCTGCTTTATCTGCGGTCCCGGGAATTTCTATAGACTGGAACCAGTGGCCTTGCAGAGTTTGGAAAGAAGGAATTCATAGAAATAAAATGAAAAGTGAAGAAGTGACGTTTTTCTTTATCTCATAGGTTTGTGGGAGGAGACAGGATCCTCTGACTGTCAGTCTAAGATGTCCTCAAATGCAGCCTGAAAGGCAGTGGATCACACATCAGAGCCAAACTTCCAGTATTTAAAACGAGAGGGGGAAAGCATAGACTAAGTAATAAATGGTGTTTGGGAATTAATAATCCTTTGAAAAAATAAAAAATGAAAAGATTGCCTTCTTTTCTTCATACCAAATTCAATTCCAAATAAATTAAAGGCTTAAACATTAAAAAAAATGAAATCATAAAATTACAAGAAGAAAATAAAGGCAAATGTTTATATCATCCTGGGACTCAATTTCCATAGGATAAATTTTCTCTGGCTAAATTTCTAAAAGTGGAATTCAGACTCCAAAGGTTTATGGACATCTTTGCCAGACTGTCCCTCCGGGAAGATTGTGTCCCTTGACCCAGCCACCAGCATTGTATCAAAGTGTCCATTTTCCCATACTTTGACCACTGCGCATGATTTTCACTTTAAAAAATTCATTAATTTTCTGTTAATGAATTTTACCCTTTTTGATTTTTTACTGTTAGCTTTTATGAGCACTTCATAAAATAATAATGCAAGCTCTTTGACACAGAGGAGGCAAAATTTTTTTTCCTTTTGTTCTGCATTTTAGCTACTGAGCCATATCTGTATGATCCCATTTTTATAAAAAACAAAAAAGACTGGCTGGATGTATATCAATATGTCAACAACAGAAATATTTTGGATTTTTGATCACAGATGTTTTAAATTTTCTTCTTTGTGCTTTTCTTTATTTTAAAACATTTCTGTAACAAACGTTACTTTTGTTATAGTAAGAAAAACATTTAAAAATGTTTAAAAACATTTAAAACATTAAAAAAAAGTCTTCCCTAATTGCCTATGAAAATTTTATGAAGAGATCTTCCTCTGGCCTTCATGTCTTGGGAATTTTCTCTTCTGAGGGCCTGAAAGGGGGGTGAGCACACACCCCTCTTTTTGTTGGACACCTTGGTGGCTTTTTGGGTGGCAGACCCCTGTATAAAGGTCCTTCTAGTCTGTTCCTCATGCTCAGCATTACTTAATATTCTGGGAAAGCTTCTGGCCCAGCCCTCCCCACTCTAATTGAGCCAGGCCCTAGAACTCATTATTTCATTACCATCCACTTGCATTGTCTCAATGCAATCTCTGTTAATGTCTAATCTGGCATTTCCTTTCTCAACTCTTCAGTTTCATTAAACACAAACTGTAGAAGACTCCTAGTTTGTGACCATACCTTCTACTGTTTAGAATTCTGAAACTGTGTTCCTAGTCCAACCTCTTCCCCAGGGCAGGAGTAAGTACTGTCAGTTGCATTTCCTGCAAAGATGAGGCTAATTCAAGAAGTGGAGTGGGGTACCTGTAACTTTGTTTAGCAGCCCGCTCTGCGTTGTTAAAATAGTCTCCCTTTTGGTGAACCAAAGCCTGTAAATGCCTCTGTGAGTCCCATCTGTTTATCCAAGGTGTGCCTTCAAAGATGCACAGAGGTGCGGACACCACAGCAGAGCTCTTGAGGAACATGGAGACATCGCTCGTGCGTGCCCCCCCCAAGTCTGCTCTAACTGCCCCTCTCCCAGCTTGTCTCTCAGACCCCTCAGTGACCTGGTTGCTCTCCCCAGTGAAGCCTCAGCTCGCCCATGGCCCTCCTGAAATACTCATGACCCCTGAATCCTCCAGGCGTGGAGGACAGTGTGGGCTGCGCTTTCTGCTCCTCTCCAATGGAGCAGAGGTGAACCCCATTTTTCTTCTTTTAAATCCTTAGCAACTTTGTCTCTAGAGGCAAGGCCTCGCTAAACCATTCACGTTAAGGATTGGGTTGAGGAGGACTGAGATTATCATGAAACTGCAACTCTATTCAGTTTGAGGGGGACGGAGCTCCCATATGCAGGGGTCTTGAGTGATTAATGCATCTGTAGGGAACTCCTTGCTTCCTTTATCATTGCAGCAAGAAGAGCCCAAGCTTGCAGCCTGACAGACAGACGTTATCTATCATCTGAAATGGGGTAGCCGTGCTTTCCTTATGAGGTAGTTGGGGAAATCAAACAAAAGGTGAATTTCCTGGTAACAAAATCAAGACTCAAAAATATTTAAGTTCCCTGCTTTTGTATCTGATGGAGTCCTTAAAATCTCTGGAAATTTGCTTCTCTCATAGGAATGAAATTTCTCTAACGTAATGTAGCAAATTCTTCTTCACTGATACGTATAATTTTGATCACCTGTAAACGTTTGCAATTAAGTTACTCTAATGTTCTCATTGTACAGATAAAAAAAATTGACCCCTGGGAAGCTGAGTGAGTTGCCCATGGCTGCTTACCTAATTTTTGACTAGATGACAGACCGGAACGAGAGCCCAGGCCACCTCCTTACCAATCCCCTACTCTGTCTTCTGATCCTCACTGTCTCTGTGTCTGCGTCTATGCCTTGGACTAGGCACAGCTTAACCTGTGGGACTACCAGTTTGTAGCTAATTCCATTTACCGAAAAAGACTGATCAATCAAGCAAGAATTATTTCCAGACTTGGCACCATTCTTGGAGCCAAAGAAGATAACATATCTCCAGACTCTTTAGGCCTCGTTACACACCTGTAAGAATGTCTAAAATGAGAAGGACTGAGCACACCAAGTGCAGATGATGAGGATGTGGAAGAACTAGAACAAATGATACAATTACCTTGGGAAACAAGTTGACAGTGTCTTAAAAATGGAAACATATGTCTACCGTATGTCTACTGTATATGACTCAGACTTTCCACTCTTAGGTTTTTATTTACCCAAAGGAAATGAAAACATGTGTTTATACAAATACATGTCAGGAATATTTACAGCAGCTTTATTTGTCATTACTAAAAATGGAAGCAACTCAATGCCATCAGCAAGTGAATGGATAACCAAACCGTGAGACATCCACGTGATGGAAAACTGCCTGGTGACGAACGGAATGAGTGATGCACACAACGATATGGATGAACCTCGAAATAATTATGCCGAAGGAAGCCAGACGTGAAGGAATACGTACTGTACGATTGCATTTATATAAAATTCTAGAAAATGCAGACTGATCTGTGGGGCAGAAAGCTCCGATGATTGTCTGGCACTGGGGTTACAGCGGGGCCTGAGGAAACTTTGGAGGGCGATGGAAATGTTCATTATCTTGATTATGGTGATAATTTCACTGGTGTATGCCTATGTAGAAATGATCAAATTGTCTGCTTTCAATGTGTGCATTTTTTGGACTGTAAGTTGCATGTCAAAAAGCTGTTATAAAAGACTCTACGGAGAAAAACAAAACGAAGCAAAAGTTTTCTGGGCCTCATACTGTGTGGGGGTAAAGGAATGACAAAAACATAATTTCAGTTTCCCTGGCTCTGTTCCCTTCCGGCCAAGAACTCGGAGTCCCACCCCGCGTCTGACCCAGCTTGTTTTGGACTCAGAGCTAGCTTTGGGGCTATCTGACAGATAAATCAGCCTGGCGGCTGCAGTCCCCTCATGGCACTGCCCCTGCTGTTGCTGACAGTGGCCTGTGATGCCTCAGGAGGGCACAGCCCTGGCCCTGCTGCCAGGGGCCAGCAGCGAAGGCTGATGTCCACACCGGAGGCCTGTCTCTCCGGGAGGGGCTGTCCTCTGAGGACCCACGTGTGGACAGGCCCCAAGGCTATTCTGCATCTGTGCAGAGGAGGGAAGACCACATCCCTGCCCCCTGCCCCTGTGTCCTGGGGACTGTTACACCCATGCCCCATGGAGTCGCTGGTGAAATACCTTTCCCAAGGCCCTTTCTGGGTGATTCCCGTGCCCGAGGGGAGGCGCCTACTAGAGAGGATGCCACCCCGTTTCCTCACACAGTTCCTTGCAGATTCTCCTGCCCCCGCATACAAATCAGCTCATGCCAATGAGTGACTTCCTGCCGCCTGCCCCACGCACTCAGCTGACCTGCCTGGACGAGTTGTCTCCGAGCACCTGGGCGACCTAGGACTGTGCCTGGCACGCGGGTTCGATCTGGCCGGCAAATCCCAGAAATGGAAGACTTTCTCTGTTTCCCATTGCTTCTTCCGAGGCTCCCAGTCGGGGAGGAAGGTCAGACAGAAGAGGGAGGGGAAAGAGGAAAGAGTGAAGGAACAGACACGCTCCCCTTCCCAGAGGCACAGGCCAGGCTGAGCAGGCTTAGAATTAGATGTGGGATTGGGGTTCTCCCTCCTTCCCCCTTCTCCAGCTCTCACCACGAACGTTTTCGAACATTCAGACAAGTTTAAAGAAGAGCACAATGAAGTGTGTCAGCCAGGGAAAGGCAACGACTGTATGATATCACTTATATGTGGAATCTAGAATACAGCCAACTAGTGAGTGTAACAAAAAAGAAGCAGACTCACAGGCATGGAGAACAAACCATTGGTTACCAGTGTGGGGAGGGGGGCAACACAGGGGTGAGGGAGTGGGAGGTACAAACCGTTGGGTGCAAGATAGGCTGCAAGGATGTCTTGTGCAATGTGAGGAACAGAGCCGATATTTTGTCATAACTGTAAATGGAGTGTAATCTTTAAAAAATTTTATTAAAAAAATTTTAAAAATTAAAAAAAGTGAAAGGATAGCACCATGAATATCTGTATACTCATCCTCCTAAACCAGTAGTCCTCAGTGTGTTGTCACATTTGTTTCACACACACACACACACACACAGGGACAGGCTAATGTTCAATTATTTTCTCTTTAATTGCTCCCTTTTCAGAGTAAGGAATTGGTGTCCTGGTCACACATGGGACTGAAGTGTTGATTTTGTTTTGTTTTGTTTTTGCTTGACTATCATCTCTGCTTACAATTTTTGTTTTTATTGAAGTCTAGTCGGTTTACAATGTTGTGTCAATTTCTGGTGTACAGCACAATGCTTCAGTCATACATGAACATACATATATTCCTTTTCAT
Source organism: Vicugna pacos (assembly GCF_048564905.1). NCBI lineage: Eukaryota > Metazoa > Chordata > Mammalia > Artiodactyla > Camelidae > Vicugna > Vicugna pacos. Next base: position 11,084,711 of record NC_133014.1, read on the forward strand.
AGTCTTTTTCATTATAGGTCACTACAGGATATTGAATATAGTTCCCTGTGCTGTACAGTAGGACCTTGTTGTTTATCTATTTTATATATAGTAGTTAGTGTCTGCAAATCTCGAACTCGCAGTTTATCCCTCCCCACCCCTTTTCCCTCTGGTAACCATAAGTTTGTTTTCTTTTTTTTTTAATTATAAAAAATGTTTTTACATTGTTTATTGATTTATAATCATAAGTTTGTTTTCTATGTCTGTGAGTCTGTTTTTTGTTCTATAAATAAGTGCATTTATGTCATTTTTCTAGATTATGCATATAAATGATATCATATGGTATTTTTCTTTCTCTTCTTGGCTTATGAAGTATTGATTTTGAAATTAAGTTTGCAGTTTTGACTTTGACTGGGTGGGCTACCTTGAAAGGGAGTTTTAATTACTGAAATGAGACTGTTTAGACCTCTTCTTCTCCTTTTTAAATTTAGTTTTAAAAAATAGTACAGTTTTATAAATTTTGTGTATGTGTTTAAAGTCAGAGCTCTACATGTAAAGAGTCAAGTGGGTCTATAAGATTTGTTAAATACGGCAGATTCTTACCTCCTCCTCCCACCTCTCCTATTTGCTCTTGAATCCTTATTTTGTAATGACATGCTTACTTTATTATTTCTTGAACTCTAAGTTTTAGGTATTGACAGTGATATTCCCACTTTGGGAAATGAGGACTTTGGTTCTGTGTTCTGCCCCAAACTGCCCCCCAACACATTCATTTTACCTACTTCCCAGTCCTCCTGATACAGTTACATCTTAATTTTCTTACATCAATAGCAAGCGTTTATATTATGATAACATGTCAGTGCTATTCAGAACTGAGCCAATTAGTAAACTAGGTACTTTTCCTTTCCAGTTCAATGTTTTATTTCCCCTTGAGATAATAAAGTGATATTATATGGTATTTTTCTTTCTCTTTCTGGCTTACTTCACCTAGAGTGACTATCTCCAGGTGCATCCATGTTGCTGCAAATGGCATTATTTTATTCTTTTTTATGGCTGAGTAGTATTCCGTTGTATAAATATACCACAGCTTCTTTTCCAGTCATCTGTTGATGAACATTTAGATTGTTTCCATGTCTTGGCTGTTGTAAATAGTGCTGCTATGAACATTGGGGTGCATGTATCTTTTTGAATTAAGATTCCCTCTGGATATATGCCCAGGAGTGGGATTGCTGGATCACATGGTAAGTCTGTTTTCAGTCTTTTGAGGAATCTCCATACTGTTTTCCATAATGGCTGCACCAAACTGCATTCCCACCAACAGTGTAAGAGGGTTCCCTTTTCTCCACAGCCTCACCATCACGCATATATTCTTATATCTTGGTTTACTCCCTTTAGTGGCTTCTTGGGAAAAGAGTATAGGGATTCTAGGGGCTGGAGCCAGGAAGAAACCTTTAGGTCTGAGGCGTCAGGACCTCAGTTGATGGGAGCAGCCTGGAGGCCAAGGGGGGCTTTGTCGATGTTCCTTCCTCACATAGGGAGGCCAAGTGGCTGATGGGTGACAAGGTGTGGAGGGACATCCTGGGGCAGGCTTGGGAAATAGGCTTAGGGAGGGACTACAGAGTTCTTCTTGGTGAGTTTTTTTCATCCCTAACCTTAGAAAATGGAATCTGAGGCCTCCTGAGAGTGGAGGGTGGGTGGAAGGAGAAGGGATAGCTGGGCCTTAGGTCCTGCACAGCCGTGGGGCCGTGGCCCTGCTGTCTCTCAGGGACTCTGCTGAGGTCACTCCAAAGGCAAGAGACTCTTAGCCCTGCCAGATGGTAATGACCGAGGGAACCTTATTATAGCATTTACTTCCTTTTCTTCTGATGAAAGTTTAAAGGTCGCCATTTCCTCTTAACAAAGGAAGTTCCACAAATATTCCATTTCTAGCCTTAGAAATAAATAGCCAGACATCAAGATTACTGCAAACTCCCTGAACTGGGGAATTCCCAAGGAAGCAGAGGCAGAATCCTGGGAGAGACAGAATGAATTCAGAGTGATTACTCAGTAGCTGGAGCAGCAGCAGGGACCAGAATTTCCTCGCACGTGTCTCAGGCTCTCATTTGCCAACTCAGTCTGTAGGTATTTCTATTGATGAAAAAAGAAAATAGCTGTGGGTGAAGAATTCATTTTTCCAACACGAGCCTCCACCCATGGTTGGCTGGAAGGCCTGTTGTACCTTTCCCTGGGACGGCAGATGCAGGTGTCCCCGATGTCATTCCTGGGAGAGGGGAATGCGTGGGCATCTAGGCTTGAGTTCCAGCCACTCACAGTAGTTAACAGCTAAATGTCAAGTGTGTGGACATTCCACAAACTGCATTTGGATCCTAAAGTGACACTTGGTGAGGCCTCTCAGTAGTTCTGGGGCGTCCCTCCCCTCTTTGGGGCAGGTAAGTCCAAGCTCACTTTCTATGGATAGAGCCTCGGTGGTCAAATGTGAGTAATGGAGTCATCCTGGAGCCTGGGGAGTTACGTGACAGTCTCACATGTCACTCTTCACTTGTCCCATGTGATAGCTGTGGTATCAGGTCCAAGGTTAAGTCCTTCCTACCATCCCTGGGGGAACAAAATTCCCCTACTGGGCTGAGATGTTTCTATTATAGAGAAGCATTTTTGGGGGAGACTAATATATTATTTCCAGATCCTTTGTTTTAAAAATATAGACATCTTACTCGGGTGAGTTATCTTGGTGAGTCAGAGCAGGATCGGAAGGACCAGTACAAAAAGAAGGAGGGAAGGCTGAAGGCATTGAGTATGACTGTATTCAGTAGGGTAAAGGGGAGGAGGCTGAACAGGAGGAAGAAATGGTTTCACCTTCACCCACCCCTACACCCAGCTGATGATAGTCATATTGTACTTCATTAAAACAATAAAGGTAATTGGGCAAGTGCTCTCTCATGTTCGCACTGCAACACCAAGTCCACCTGCCTTTGTTTCTGTTACGATGGAAGAGGTGTCCCTGAGGACAACCCTCATCTTGAGCTCTGGCTTTTACCCCCCACTGCCGGCTCAGGACCCTTCTCTCACCTACAGCATCCACTCCTCCCTCCCTCCCAGGTCTTTGCCCAAGTGTCTGCCCTCATGAAGGACTCCTCCCTTGACCCCCCTCCCTCTGTGGCCACCACCCCACTTCTCCGTGTTCCGTCCCAGAGGGCTGCGCTTCTACCTGCTGTTTCCACGGCTGCATCGCCTGCTCTTTCTTCCTTTCTTCCTTCTGTTCCAGTGGGGTTTCTGTGTCCACCCGTCCTCCGAGACTCGCATGCCAAAGTCACCATTGACTTCCATCTGGTCTGCCCTCGTCTGCCCCCCCCACCCCCGTCTCTCAGCAGCACCAGGCACGGGCGGCCACACCCGTGTTTTTGAAATGCTTCCTTGCTTTGGTTTCTGGGACGCCTACTTTCCCTGGTTTCCCCCTTACTTTTCCTCTGCCCCTGGCTGCCCTTTTCAATCACCTTTGCAGGCTCTTCTTCTCCTGCTTCTCGGTCTGGGCATGTCCCAGGCTCAGCTCTGCGCCTACCTTCTTCTCTTTATTTGCCCTCTGTTTGCGGTGCTTCCTAAGCTTATATCTCCAGCCTGCATATCTGTCCAAGTCTTTGTCATCTTCACTTGAATATCTCATTGGTGTCTCAAATTATACATGTCCAAAAGGGAACCCTCGACTCATCACTTACTTTAAACCCGTTCCTCTCGGGGTCTTCTTCAGTAAATGGCACCAAGATTTACCTGGCTTCTCTTGTGAAAACTCTAAGAAGTTATCTTTGATTTATTTATTCTCCTCATTCCCACATCCAGTCCATAACTTTACCCCTAATTAGTATCTACATCTTTTTCTTTCTTCGTTCTCCACTAGGGAAGCTTGCATGCATGATTGTCCAAGCTTCCACCATTCCTTGGATGGAGCAACAGCCTCCTAATTGGTCTCTCAGCTTCCACGTTTGCTCCTGGACAGTCCATTCTCCACACAGTGGTTAGGATAATGTTTAAAAACATAAATTTAGTAATATTACTGTTTGCTTAAAATCATCCAGTAGTTTCTCAATAATCTCTAAGTGGGTCCAAATTCCTCGGTACAGCTTACAAAACCCGCGTGATGGTGAGCCTTATCTTTTTCTCAGTTTTGCCTCATAGCACTCAGTGGTGTGCTGAAGCCACTTACACCTGCTCATGAGATGGCTGTGCGCATCTCTTTCCAACTTCGCATTTAGTGACGTCACGTTGGTAGCTTAAAGTTGGCCATGGTGGAAATATTTACACCTTGGAATTTGGAAAATGCTACAAACCAATACTTTTGTGTTTTTGCTTCCTCAGAGGGTCAGTTGTTAAAACACCTCCTATCCTGCCACTGATTCTCCCCTTTTTCATTATAATCCAGCCACGCTGGCCTTCTAGCTTTTTCTTAATCTCATCCACTGGTTGCTTCCTCAGGGCCTTTATGCTTATGTAAATGTATAGTTCTGTCTGCCTGGATTGTTCTTGCTTTCCATGGTTGATTTCTTCTTATCATTTAGAGCTTAGTTCAGAGACATTTGCTGGGAGAGGACTTCGTTGATGAGCTTCCTTGACGAACCCCCTTCTCAGTTCTATCACATCACTGTGTTTTATTGCTGACACAGCATTTCCCTCTAACTGAAATAATTTTCTTACATGGTGACTGTCTGTCTCCCCACATTAAAATATTCCCTTCTAAATCTCTAGCACCTGGTACAGGGTCTGGCACATGGTTGGTACTCACTAAATATTACTGAGTGAATAAATGAACTTCGTTACATTCTTTATCCTCTCTGGGCCTCAATTTCCTCATCTAAAATGGAATCGTTGAGGTTATGTCACCAAGATGGTTAAGGAGCAGACCTCATCCTCTGTCCCACTCCCCCAAAGATCAACAATTGGATAGCTGTCCATGAACAAAAAGAGCTCTAAGAGAACTCTGGAGTCCACCCAAGAAACTTCAGCAAATCAGAGGAACAAAATATCTGAGAATAACTACACAAAATGGGAAGGAAGAACAGTTTCATTTTGCCTGCATCATCCTATCCCTCGAACCAGCATCACTCAGCCTTAGAAGGGAATTCCCCAGCTAGAAAGAGTTCCTCTTACTGGGAAGGGGAAAGCAGAGTCAGCAGCCCGCTCCTCGAGCCTTTTGGGGCACTGCATGAAGGACCCACTTCAGTTTCACCCTACCTGGAGATCAGCAAAGCTAGACGTATAGAATGGCTGTTACTGACCTATACCACTGGGCTTACCTGGAACTAGCCCTCTAACTGTACACCTGCACACATCCAGCCAACTCCCTTCTCAAGCCTCCACTGCCATGCCTGCATCCATGGGGAGACCCTGCAGCCACAGGAGTGCATGCCAGCAGCCAAGGCCCTGCAGCTGGCTTAGGCCACTGCTGCTGGCTATGGTCTGCCCCCCACCCCCTTCCCACATATATGTCTGCAATTTGGCCCCTGGCCACTACACAGGCGTCTACATGCACCTGAACTTGGTGCCCTGCACCACTAGACCTAGGGTCACAGCATGCTCCACCCACAAGTGAAGGTCTTTCCTTAACAAAGTCAGCCCATAAAGACTGGGAGAGGTGACTGCTTCTTCAAATGCAGACGCCTGCACCAGGCTACAGGAATAACTAAGAGTCAGAGAAGATGACACCACCAAAGGAACACAGTAAACTTTCCATAACTGACTTCAGGTGTATGGAGAACTGCTCAAAGAAGTATTCAAAACAGTTGTTCTAAAGGTGCTCAGAGAGCTACAAGAGAACCTAGCTAAGTAACTTAATAAAATCAAGAAAACAATACAAGAACAAAATAAGAAGTTCAACAAAGAGATGAAAACAAAAAAGAACCAAACAGAAAGTTTAGAGCTAAAGAATACTATAACTGAACTGAAGAATTCAGTAGAGAGCTTCAACAGCAGAGGATCAAACAGAAGAATGAGTCAGTGTACCTGAAGATAGATCATTTGAAATTATAGTCCGAAGAGCAAATAGAAAGAAGAATAAAAGGAATAAAAGTTTGTGGACTTACAGGACAGGTCAATATTCCTAATGAATATAGATGCAAGAATTCTCAAGAAAATGTAGCAAACTGAATTCAACATCACATTAAAAGGTTCATACACTATGATCAAGTGGAATTTACCTGTGTCATGCAAGGGTGTTTCCACATAAATCAATGAATGTGAAACACCACATTAATAGATAAAAGACAAAATATATGATCGACATTTAACAAAAATCAACATCCTTTAAGAACAGAACTACCATATGATCCAGCAATATCCAAAGGAAATGAAATACTATCTTGAAGAGATATCTTCACTCCCATATTCATTGCAGTTTTATTCACTTATAGCTAAGATGTGGAAACAGCTGTCCATCAATGGATGAAGGGATAAACAAAACATGGTACATATACACAATGGAATATTACTCGGCCATAAAAAGAAGGAAATCCTGCCTCCTGTAACAACATGGGTGAATGAACCTTGAGGACATTATGCTAAGTGACCTTGGGGCTGCTACGCTAAGTCAGACAGAGAAAGACAAATACTGTATGACCTCACTTCTATGTGGAATCTAAAAATTTCAAACTCATAGAAACAGAGTAGAAAGATAGTTGCTAGGGGCTGAGGGTAGGGGAACTGGGGAGATGTTGGCCAAAGAGTGCAAAGCTGGGGCTTCTCCTCCACTCAGTGGCCATCATTGCCCTGTTGGGAGTGGGGTCAGGTCCCAAGCTGATGAAGCAGAAGCCCTGAGGATTGGCTGTGACCCGGCTTAGTTCCCTTTAAGTGTGTGCTCTCCCTTCTCCCAGCACGAGACCTTCACTCCAGAGGAGAGCTGGAGCAAGAGGGGTTGCTGTGAGCACTCGAGGTGGGTCAGAGCTCGGGCCGTGGTGGTCCACAGACAGGGATCAGGGCTATCTCTGATGTGCTGCTGGTGTAAATGGCTGTCCCCACTCTGCTTAGATGCCACTTCCTGTCTGAGCTGCCTCCGTGTCTCAAAGTTGAGCCACTGCCCCGGTGCGGAGCTGTGTCATGAAGCAGTCAGGACGGGAGTGTTCACTTGGCTCAGGCTGGGTTGCGCACTGGGGCGGTCAACCACTAGGACGATTTTCAGTCTGCTCTTTCTGCCCTGCTTTGGGAGCCAGCAAGCATGCATGCACACATTCCTCACAAGCAGAGTCCAGGCTTCCCACAGCCCTCCGGTTAGTCCCACTGGCCCTCCAACCAGCCAAGGGGGCTCGTCTTCTGTGTGTTGGACCCCAGGGCTGGGGTGCCCAATATATGACTTGAATCACTCACTCCCCAGGAGTATCTCTGCCCGTGTAATCTCCCTTTTCCTCTGAGTCCCTTCCCAGGGACACAGGTCCTGATCTGATCACTTCTTTCCCCTTCCTATCCTGTTCCACGTGGATCTTTCTTACAGCCTTGGTTGTGCAGGAGTCTTTCTGCCAATCTCCAGCTGGTTTTCAGTGAGAATTGTTCCATATGTAGATGTATTTGAAAAAAAAATTGTTGAAGTCTAGTCAATCTACAATGCTGTGTCTATTTCTGGTGTACACCATAATGTTTCAGTCATACATACACATACATACATTTGTTTTCATATTCTTTTTCATTATTGATTACTACAAGATATTGATATAGTTCCCTGTGCTATACAGAAGAAATCTGTTGTACATCTTTTTCTTTTTAAATGTATTTTTTGTTTGTTTGTTTGTTTTTGAGGGGGAGGAGGTAATTAAGTTTATTTCTTTTTTTTTTAATTACTTTTTTTAAATGGAGGTACTAGGGATTGAACCCAGGACCTCATGCATGCTAAGCACGCTCTCTAGCACTGAGCTACATCCTCCCCTCTTTGTGGATGTATTTTTTATGTATTCATAGTGGAGAGGTGAGTTGCATGTTCTCCTATGCTGACACCTTGATCTCCTTTCATAAGTGGGAAAAATAGCGTGGGGAGGTTAAGTGAATGGTCACGAGTCAAACAGCAACTTTATATGAAAGCTGGGAATCCCAGCCCAGTGCTCGTAACCTCTGTGCCTCATGACTAACACTGGGCATTTTGCAGGGAAGCTGAAGCTCTGATGTTGGTGCACCCTCAAGGTAGTCCGCAGTGGCTAAAATCAGTGTGTTAGTAACGAAGGGAGTCCAAGTCAGCGCGCCGGGTGTGAGGCTTGGTCCTTGGTTCATCCCAAATCACAGTGGAGTTGGAACAAGTCATTGCCATTCTCTGTGCCTCAGCCTTCTTTTTCTTCTTAAGAGGGAGGGAACGGTGGGGTGAAAGGAGACATTCAACAAACCCTTTTTGTCTTGTCACAAGGGTTGGGGTGTGACCAACTAGCCACATCGCCCACAGAATTAAATCCAAAGTATACTGCAGCATTCTCTTCCTTCCAAACACCAGTCTTACCTTCCACACTAGCCATGTCCCTCCCCACTGTGGTGACAACTACCTTTGTCCCCTGCATCCCTCCTGCCACCTTTGTCTTTGCGTCTATTTCACCTACCCTATGTCTACTAATAGAAATTCTTCTTGTTTTTCGGGGCTTAAATTTCACCTCTATTGTGAAAACTTTCTTGAATCTCACCCTTGTCCCCACCCCCTTAAGCCAAAAATTATGTTTATTTCCTTTTGTGGCTGGGACTGGGCTGGGATGTCTCTCACGGTATTTACTTAACATTGGGACCAAATGTGCTAGACTTCACCAGCCAGAGAGAGAAGCATCTGTGTTACGTGGACTCCTGCCTGGGCTTGCTGATGCGTGACCTCTGCCTTCTGGCCTAGTCTCTCCCCGTGTCTCAGGAATTTCCCAGCTCGTGGCGCAGCCCGTGAGCGCCGGGGCAGGTCCACACACGTTTTTGCTTCCTCTCCTTTGCACGTGGCTTCCTTGAGCTCTGGGGGTTCCAAAGCTGCTGCGCAGTCTGTGGGTTGAGTAGGGAGGGGCTTTCTACAGTTGTGCTGTCCTTTGCCTTCCCATAAACAGCCTGAAACACAAAGACTCTGAACAAATAGCTGCCTTGATCTCTTGTCCGACTTTCTCCCCACTCTGAGGGCTCCAAACCAGTCCCCCAGGCTGAGCAGAGCATGGATGTACCGTATCTTTACCATCAGATTTGTCTTTATATATATAAAATATATATTACACATATATACCGCATATTATGTGTGTATATATGTAATGGATATACATAATACATATATTGCATATGTATTATACTTCTTATATCTCTCTATATAATTATATACACAAATATATATGCTCATCAAATCAAATCCAATTGTTTATTTTATTATTTGCTTTTATTTTCATCAAACACTATAAAATGAATATTTACCCAAATCATAAGATAGTTTACTTCAATGTGATTTTTTAATGGCTGTATAGTATTTCGCCATGTGGATATACCAAAAATTATTTAACCAGTCCTCGATTCTTGGAAGATCAGGTTATTTTCATTAAAAAAAAGCTGTTTGAACATTACTCAAAAGTAAACATCTGTGAAGTATGTAAAATTTCTTGCACATCCCTGACTTGTTCTTATAAGTAATATCTCTGGACTAAAGGAGAAGTATTTTGAGGACTTCAGATACTATTGCCCTTGATATCTTTTATTCAAGGTTTATTGCACTCAGCATGACTCAAGGTCTGGGGAGTACAGGAGGAGGTGGAGACAGTGGTCCCCTCCCTGTCCCCACAGACCTCCCTGGGTGAGGTTAGCGAGTCAGGACAGGTGGAGCTTGACCCGACACATCCTGCTTCCTGCACTTCCTCTTAATTTGCTCAGCCCAGTCTCATTTGCAAATCTTTTTAATTCCAGGTGCCCTAGCACTGAGGATGGGTTGGGGCTGGAGGAATGGCCGTGGAACCTCCAAAGCCTGCGGAATGGTGGGGCAGTCTGGTCCAGATCAACCCAAGAGATTTCTATTTTAAAGGGACAGGAAAAAATTACTGACATAGACATTGTTGAAGTATAACTTTTAAGATGTTAAAAATATAACTCTCTTACAAATATACAGGAAACATGTCAAAATTCTATTTAACTCAGTATTGGGGAAACCAACAAAGCTGGTCAAAGGAGGACATGAGAAATTCATATACACACGTGTATATCTATATCCATAGATAGATACAGATATACCTGTACATATACAGAACATCAGAGGAATAAAGAATGTTGGAATAAGATAGCAAAGTTAGATACAAACTAGGGTAATAAGATCATAACAGTAGAAGTCACCATTTCTCCTGGACGGAAATAATTTGCTGTTGTACTGGACAAAAATTTCTCACCACTCATCCATCTTCTGCAAGTCAACATCTAACTCTACAGCCTCTGGGCCTTGATCAGTAGTAAATAGTACATTAAACACAGGTACTTGCCTCCAAAGAACGGGTGAGCACATTGGCCATGGGATCAATCTGGCCTTCCGTGTGTTCTTGTAATGAAAACATACTGGGACACAGCCTGTCCATTTGTCACCGATTGTCAGCGGCTGCTTTCACGCTGTGACAGTGGTGCTGAGTAGTTATGACGGAGACCTTGTGGCCCTCAGGCCTGAAAGATTTCCCATCTGGCCTCTTCTTGAAAATATTTGGTGAACCCTTGCCTTAGAACATCCAGTGCCTTTCAGGCAGGCTGGTTAGACCCTGAAAAGCTGCAAATAATTTGTTTGCCCTTTTTCTGTGTATTGGATACATTTTCTTCACATTGCGTTTTAGCCTCTTCCCCCTTATCCCTGCCCTCAAACGGGCCAGTTCTGCCTTACTCAGTCCAGTTGTTTAGACTTGAGTGATGCCAGGCTGTGAAGAGCAAGGGGTCCAGGACACGGGGTAGGGATTTTAACAAGCCTAAAAGAGAAAGAGTGGAGGCAGCTGAGAGGGAAATGGATGTAGGAGAAAAAGAGCATAAGAAACGTTGCTTAGGCTCTGTACTTTTCATGGGGTTTGTGGAAAGAAACAGAGACTCTGAATTATGTGGAAATTGCTTTTTTGTTGCCAAAGAGTCTGTGTGTGTGTGTGTGTGTGTGTGTGTGTGTGTGTGTGTATGGTGGGCGGATGTTTCCCCTACTGGGACTCAGCTATGAGACCCAGCAGCAGAGTTGTCCGTCATCAGAGATTAGAAACAACCAATGAGGATGAAGTATTCAAGGACTGTTAGGTTGCTGGGGAGGGAGAGAACAGCACAGCTTTCCAAAGACCACTTGGAGACCGGCTTCTCCCTGGTCTTCTGACTTGAAGAGTTGCAGAGGTGAACTGACTTTCTCTGATGTCAGTTAACTTTTTTTTTTTTTTAAGGTTCAAGAGTTGCTTGTGTGCATAGAAAAGCATTTAGAGTTACTTGAGCCTTAATTTAGCTAGTGAACTATTACAATTATAAATTAAAAATTTTCTTAATAAGCTCAACTTACAAATCTTGCTATTCTAAGGCTAATTTTTGGCCTAACAGTGAGAAAACCAATTTCATTTCTTAAATGAATGCTCAGTTATTTCATTGTTTACTATATTAAATCTCAATATTTACCTCTCTTTTTTAGCATAGTTAATTGCAATTAACTTAACTTTTCCTTAAATATTTTAAACTACAAATTTAATATATCTACAAGTTTCATACATGATTCTTTCAAACAGTGCCTGCCAGGGCAGACTTAGAAATCTAATGAGCAAAATATTTCTAAGCACCTAAGTTACACTCCAAAAAAAAAAAAAAAAGGCAAATTAAAAAATGTGGTGAATCAGGCTTTCAAAATTCAAACTTTTTACAAACAGAATGAAATTTTCTGTTCTTCAAAGTAAAAGCAGAAGTCTAATATCAATTACACACTTCAAACTGGAATTGCAAATGTAACATTTCAAATTCTTCAGTGTCTCAATTTCTTTATACTTGTTTCAGGCACATTAAATGCCAAAGACAGGTCACTAAAAGAGCCTCAGAATTGATGTCTGCACAACACAGAAGAGGTTTAAAGCTGTGGATTTCATGTCCATCATCAGTTCTATGCTTTTTTTCCCCTTTAAATAATTTTCTGGTGTGGTAAATCCACTTAACACAGAGACACAGATCACAGATCAACCATCTCAGATGGCTCCTAGGTCAAAGATTCTGACCCTGAGGATCCTGAGCCAGAGATTTAGGAACTTGATTTGGGTCATTGGCTTGAGAATCTGAGACAGGGTCAGTGGCCTCTTCTTGGACAACGCTGACGCAAACCACAGGGTAACACACTCAGCCCTAAGTGTTGGAGTCGGGCTGCTGAGTCAGTGGGAGGCCTTCAGGTCACTGTGAATTGGTTTCACAACTAAACCCTATGGACATCTTTCAAATGTCACCCTTATGCAATTTTTATCTTAACCACTTTCAACTTTTTCCCATCTGTTGCAGTTAACATCTTTCATTGCTTTATCAGACTCGACTGATTTCTTTACTGTTGATGTTTCTTCCTCCAGTACAGTTCTGTACTCATTGTATTGATTAATGGGATGCTTTAAAGTCTCTTTATTCTTCTGCATTTCCTGTCTGTGATGGCAGAAAAATTCTCATTTGCCTGGGATGGCCACTGCTCACAGCCATCCTGTGACAATGAATAAGAAGAGATGCCTTCCAGACTCTTCTAGACATCAGTAGGACCTTGAAGGGGTTGTAGGTAAAGCATAGCAGCACTTGGAGTTTGGCAGAGGATGATTCCAAGAGAACGTGCCAGTGGCCAGGGCAGCTCAGCCTGTTTGATCTGAGAGTAAGAGCTGGGCAGAGAAAATGGTCTTGCTTAGGGAGCTGGGAGAGGAAACCCAGACCCTGCAGGAATATTAACCACCGGGACCTAAACCGGTCCTGAGCATGCTCTGTGCTGTCTCATTCAGGAGACGGGAGCAGGCAGGAAAGAGCTGCCTCGTATGTCTACCCCAGCAACTACTGACCTACTTGCATCTGTCCCCATGCATGTTACCTCCCTTCATCACCTCCCCTGTGGGCTACTCAAGGCTCTGGCTCCTGTGAGCTTTTCTTTCTTCCTCCTACTGATTGATTCATGTAACCCTACCAATGTGCTATCACAATTCTCATCTTCATAAAAATCCTCTTTTGATCCCACAGTCCCCTCCAGCTCCATTTCTCTGCCCCCCTCACTCCCACTTTTATTTTGCAGCAAAACTACTCAAAGGAGCCTTGTCTACTCACTGGCTCCCCTTCCTTGCCTTTCATTGGAACCCATTCCAATCACACTTTTGTGCTCAGCTCTGTCCTTACTTTTGTCATGGCCACACACCGCCTCTTTCTCACTGGGAATCCAATGGCTAAGTCCTCATGAACTCAGCCTCTCAGCATCGTTGAACCTGGTGGGCCTCCTCCTTTACCCGTTTTCTCCTGCCATCCTCTCCCTCTCCTGATGTTTCTCTTACCTCACTCGTTACTCCTCCTCAGTCTCCTTTGACGGCTTCATTTCTTCCTTCCGATCTCTCTATGTTGTCATGCCCCGGGCTCAGTCTTTAGCCATTCTCTCTTTCCCAGCTCCACTCTTGGTAGATAGTCTTACGTGACCCATGGCGTTATATGCTGTCCACATGCCATTTACTCCTGAATCTGAATCTCAAGGGAGATTCCAATTTTATATTCTCATGGCTGTCGAATAGGGATCTCAAATAAAACTTGACCCCAACAGGACTTTTGGACCACTCCCTCCCCCCAGCACGTTCCTCCCCAAGGCTTCCCCATTTGCATTAAATACTCCCATTTACCCAGTTCATCTGCTCTCAAACCTGTAAGTCCCTCTTGATTACTGTCTTTCCCACCCACATGTACTCCATCAGCCAGTTCTGCTCTCTCTATGCCCAGAATACATCCCTCCTCACCTCCTCTCCTATTACCCTAGTTCAAGATACCATTATCTCCTGTGTCCTCCATTGCCACAGCCTCCTAACTGGTCTGTCTTCTTCCACTCTTGACATCCTCTCCTCCTGCCGCCAGGGCCCATTCTTCTCAAAACAGCAAGAGTGATAAAATCCACATGAGGTCATCCCTCCTGTGTTTAGGAACCTCGCATGGCTTTGCATCACACCCTAAGTCGGAACTCCTCACACAGAGACCTGGCCCTTGCCCGCCTCCCTGTCCTGCTCGGCAGCCCTCTCTCCTTTGCTCACTGTGCTTCGGCCACGCTGGCCTTCTTACTGTGCCACCAATGGGGTTCAAACCAGGCCGCCCTCAAATGTGCCACTTTGGCATATTGACTATTTTGAATTAAGGGTATTTTGGAAGCAGCCAGTGCAAGAAGGAGGCTCTGACCCTCCTTTGTCCCCTTGAAAGCAGGAAATAAATCTCCCATGGGAGGATAGCCTACCTACAGCAGGATAGGAGGCATTTTTATGGCCAGAGAGAAAAAATTCAAGGCTTAGAAGCTGTATAGACAAACCTTGTTAGTAGTGTGCTATCTCAAGCAAAAACTCCTTTGTTTTGTCAAGTTTTCACAGACTTTTCTCTGTCTAAAAGGTGTAAAAGCTGACTGCTTTGGTTGCTCTTTGAGCCTCATATCCTTGGGGTTCCTGTACGTGTGAAACTAAATTTGATTGTTTTTCTCCCGATGATTCCGTCTTACGTGAATTTCATTATTAGAGCAGCCAAAAAAGGGCATAGAAAAGTAGAGCAAATTGTTTTCCTCCCCTTCACCTCATTCACACCAGGCCCATTTACAGCTCAAGGCTCCCTCCCCTTGGCGTGCTGCCCCCCCAGATCTTTGCAAAATCGGTGCCCTCCCGACGTTCAGATCTCTGCTCGCCACCTCCCCTGACCACCTCATGTAAAATAGTACCTCTCGTTGCACCCACCTTTTATTCTCTATCCTATACCCTGCTTAGTTGCTTTCCTATCAGTGATGATGAACTGAACCACAGATGCTAGAGCTGATTACCTGACCTGACCCTCCTCCACCCCCATCATTACAGAGGAAGAAAACAAGCCAGAGGTCCGAGTGGCCCCAGGCCTCCACACCAGCCTCTTCCCCCGCATTGTGCAGCAGAGTTTGATTCCGTATTGTCGCTGCCATCACTCTTGATGTCGTTTATCCAGCCAAGAGAACACAGGGCAGCAGCTGCATGAGTGGTAGAAAGGAGGCTGCAGTGACCTGCACTTCCCATTGTGCATTTGCCCGTCTCCTAGCTCGAAAAAGATGAGAACAGCAGGCTTCCTGCATGTTCCGAGTCTTAGGAAGCTGCATTGCCCTGGGGTATCAGAGTCCCTGCGGAACCTGTGGAGCAAAGGGAACCTCTCGGTGTCTGGGGAAGAACCCGAAGGACTTTTGTAGCTCTGGTGGTTTCTGTTCATCTTCTGGTAAAACGGAAATAGGACCTAAATATCTTGCTGGCTAATAAGTCATTAAACATAGTTTTTGATGATAGATGACTATATGGTTTTTGGCAAGTAACTCAGAAGGAGTTCAAAGCATTGAGTGGCATTACTATGATAAAATTCCTTTCATTCCCATCTATTTATTATTTAAATGTGCAAGTTTCTCCAGCACTTGATTTAAGCAAGCAAAGTAAGAATAACATTGCTGTTGAGCCTTCATTCTAATTATGAATAATATATAAATATATGATATCATTTTAAAAAGCTCTACCTCAAGATACATTGCTAATAAAAATTTAGATATGTATGTTATTTTCATCAGTTGTGTACTAACAATAATTGTAATGATGACTCAACCTACACCAAGTTTTAAAAACTTCAGCATCCCATGGTTACATAAAAATATAATAAATTAAGTTTTGATCAACATGTATTTTTATTTTCACAAAGAAGTATCATAGGGTGATGATGCTAGGTAAAATGCTTTTAAGTGTAGTAGATATTACATTAGTATAAAATTTCATCTAGGATATGATTGGAAATATCCAGTTCAAGGAGAGAAAGGAGTGTACATTTTCTGACTGTTGAAGAATTTGTTCATGTTATGTTTAGATGGATGACAGTAGGAAAGGGTCACTATGGTACTGAGATTTCACTGGATGCATTTACAAAAGTGACGTAATAGTTTTCTTTTAAAATGTCTAATTTACAATATTCCAGAAATGAGAACATTTGCAATGAACTATTTAAAATTGTGATGAAAAATGTTAGATTTTAACATAAAACGTGTGTGTTGGTGGATGGTGAGGTCGCAGTTTTTCAGAATTCTTGTAGGTGGCATGTAAGCTGAAATGTCGGAAGACTGACGTTCTACTAGGATTAGGGCCCTGGAAGGCCTCTGGGGAAGGGAACTGGGCGTGCTGCTCCGGCAGACGATGTGTCAGGAGGACATGAGCTGCTTGGGACCAGGGTCTCATTCTCAAAGCGTGGAGGGCGCTGAGGCTCAGCTTCCAAGCTTGACAGCCTTCCAGGTGTTCCTGATACATTTCATAGCCAAATCATAGCATCTGTGGATGCTCCTGGATGTACCAGGGTTCCACACATCCCTCTGGCGCAAGGACGGATCCCAACCCAACTTTCACACGTAAACTACATAATCCCCTTCCAGCCGGTGCTTTTTTGGGTTGACTTACAAGCCTCAGGAAGCCCAGCTGATCCCCGGCAGATGAAGGATTTCACACCTTTGTCTCTGGGGGCTGGTGGGATTGGGGTGCACGTGCTGGAGAAAGAGAAGCATCGGTCCTTTCAAACAGCCTGTGGGGAAATTCAAGACCTGGAAGAGAGTAGCTGAATGATAGTCCCAACTCGTACTTCGGTTCCCAGAGGGCCCCATCTGCCCAGGCCCAGGCCTTACCTGGGCCCCTCTGTCCCCAGCTGCCCCATTTGCCAGAACGTTCTCAGAGACAGTGAGGTCCCTGATTGGAGAGAGCAGCCCAGGCCCCTGGCATCCTCCCTGCCCCTCCCAGCCCTACTTTTCCTGGTCCATATCCTGAAGTTCATGGTTTTATGATCTACTTTCAGAGAGGGATGTGAGTTTTCATGATTACTTGTGTAAACAAACAGTCATGCTTATGCAAATAAGAAAAGCAGGCCTTCTGGACTTTCCAGGGAGAAAATAAAACCACTCAGCTTGCTTCCAAGCTGCCAGTTTAGGAGCCAGGATGTGGGTGGGATGTGGTGGGAACTGGGAGGAGGCTCGACTGTGGACCCACATCCCTGGACAGGCAACACACCTGTTCTCCAGGTCATCCTCACCCTGGCGTCCAGCTGAACCAGGTGGTTGTGGGTAGTTTAGCAAGACCATCCTGAGGGGGTGAGGAGTGGGGTGGGGAGGAGGTCTGCACAGAAGGCACACTGACTTACCCTTGCCGCTCTGAGCAGGACATTGTAGCAGCCACCCATCCCCAACCTGTCCTTCAGACCAGAGATGCTCCCACCTGCCATTGCATCATTTACCTTCCCCACATCTGCTTACTCCAGCCTGAGCTTATGGGATGAGTCACAGCCTAACCCTGTGGTCCGTCTGACACAGACATCAAGACATCAAGTCAAATTCACAAGCGTTTGCCTCCTACTCTAGCTATGTGGATGGGATCTCTTTGAAAGGTGATCAGAGCTGTGGTGTGTTACCTGCTGAAGGTGCAGACAAATTGACTTCCCAGCCCACTGGGAAGACTTCCTACTTCCGGTTGTACTTCTGTGCTTGGTCGAGTAGGGGAGGGCTCTGGCTCTCCTCACTCAAAACATCCGTGCCTCCGCAGCTCCACCCCACCCCAGGTAACCCCTATGTTCAGTCTAGTCAGTACTCTCCCACTGCTCTCTGCCTTACATGCGCTTAGAAGCACATAGGCAGGCATTTTGGACGTGCAGTGTTTTTTTCTTTTACGTAAATGGTATCATTCTGTACTTACTGTTCACAGCTTGACTTTTTCTTGCAGTGATTTGCCTGGATCTCTTTCCATTTCAGCGCTCTCTTTTTCTTTTTAATTTAACCTATTCCACCCTAAAGGACATTTAGAATGTTCCCAGTTTATTTTGTTAAACTTTTCATAAACAATTCTAAAAGTAAACATCCTTGAACATGTCCCTTTAGGGAAGACACCAAATAGCGGAACTGCTGAGTCATAAGGCACGTTGAAAACAAATTAGACACTGTCAATTTTCTCCCTGAAATGGCTGTGCCAGTGTATTCTCACATAGATCATTTAGACTCTGGTCTCCTCACAAGGTGAGATGCCTTCATATTCTTTCTGGCGTGTCCTCCCTTTTGGGCCTGAGAGAGGTGCGTGGAATTGTATGACTCAACCAAGGAAAGGGACACTATCACTGCTGGGGCTCCCAGGGGCACCTCTGCTTTCCTCCCCAGAGCGGCTGCCTGCCTCCGTGGAATCCTGTTACATATTCTGGACGCGCACCTCTTGGATGCCTTCTCATAACAGTCATCCCGTGCTTTGTACTGCAAGTAGGAAAGAGAGAGAGAGCTGGGAGAGGGGCTCTGCTGGGTTGTACGGCCTCCGTCCGTCCACATACTGTGTCCTTGCTTGGACAGCTGTGGAAAAGGAGGAGGAGAGGGTGTTGGGATGGCCACTGAGGACCGCCACATTTCAACAGCTGTTTCCCCCGAATAAGTCTTTTTTTTTTTTGACTAAAGGCTTTTAAGAAATGATCACCATTTGATTTGAGTAGGTCCCATTTATCTTTCTTTTATGCCAGAGGCAAGGACTGTCAATGACCACATGGAAGAAATTTTTTTTTTTATCAGTGAAATTTATTTCGAAATCATTGAACAATCTGATCACACTTCATTCATAAATATTCCCCTTTAAATAATCTGAGCTTATATGTTTTCAGCCTTGGTGAAAGGACTTGATTGAAAGATGGTGCACGAACCCAAATTAAATTGGTCCCATAGATATTGAAGACTAGGGTCTTTCACAGACACTGCTGCTTCTTGGGGCCCCCTTGAATTAAATTAAATAGACTAACCCATTAATAAATAAATAAATAAATAGTTAAGTGATCACTTATCAGAAGCTGGCACAAAGGACAGAGGATTTCTTTGAATCAAGTGCGCCGGGGTTTCCACCCGCCTGGCGCGGAGTGAGTAGAAGAGGTGAGAGAGGGCTGGCTCAGGGGATGGGGTCTGAGGATGGACGCTGGGAGGAGGGGCTGTTCCTGCCAGCTGATGCGCAGGAGCTCGCCTTAGCATTAACGTAGGGAAGGTGGCTGGGCATTGATTAGACAACAGTGAAGTTCAGGCTGCAGCCATGTTCAGACCCGATCCCCCTTCTGCCAGCCCTCGGGTGACTCCACGCATGTGGACTCTCTGGACCCAGCTTTCTTTAGGGAGAGACGATTTCCATGGTGAAGTCAGTTATATCCTGGCCTCCTCTGGACTGTCCTAGGAAGACGGGTCTTTGTTCAGCTGTAGAGGTGCTGATGTACCAGTTGGGATACAGGGCAGACTCAAATTCCACCCTATCCTTGATTTCTGTCTTGTAGAAGACAAATCGCTTTTCCATGTTCTTCCTTGGATAACTTTTGGGGTCCAATGCCTTCAGCAAAACAGAAATAAAAATTTTCGTGAGGGAGGGGACAGAGATACTCTACTCTGGTCTGGACAAGGATGTTCTCCAGGTTGGCTAGAGAGAAAACGGGTCAGCAGGTCACAGACCCAGAGTCGGACTCTGGAGTTACCTTTGTGACCCCAGCCTTCTGTATCGCGACTGGAAGGAGACCTTATCCTTTTCTGAAACTTCGTATTGAATGCTGGGGAGCATAATATGGGTGGGAATGTTTTTAAAAAGTGAAAATGAGTTTAAAGCTTCTAGGAGGACCTAGGTTCCAGGGACTTTTTCTGAATTTGTTTCCTGTGGCTCTGGCTAGAATGACTTCAACTTGGAAATGAAGCTTTTGCTGGGAAAGCTGGAGAGGGGAGGTGTGATTTGGGGAGTGGAGTGGAGATGATGACAGGTGACAGATCCCTTGAATCGATTAACTTCCCAAAGTGTCATCTGTCAAATGGAGCAGCCCCAGCAATGGACAACCCTTCCAGCGCTAACACTGCAGAATCTGCCGGGTGGTAACCACGGCAGGACGTGAGGACACCCGCACGATGGTTTCATCCTCTGTGGTGGGAGTGAACGTTGCGTGCACTTAACACTTAGATTAAATGTATTTACATATATGCAAAATTGTCAAGGAGATCTGCTCCCAGAGTTTTGGGGGAAGAGGTAGCTGACTTGGAAGCGGGTGATGGCTAGGGGTGCCTCAGAGGAGCCTGAGAAGGTATCCACTTACCTCCAGCTGCAGGGTGGGCTTATCCCCTTTCATCACACAAGACAGGTATAGATTCTTCTCCTTGAGGCCCAAGACCACAGGTGTCTTGCTGTTGTTTTCGTCCCCTTGCACAAAGCTCATGCAGAACACCACTGGGGAAAGGAGACGGGTCTAGTGGTCAGGGACATGCAGCACCGCAGGGTCGGCCCAACCACTGGGCCCCAAGCCCAGGACTCATACAATTTAGCATCCTCTGTGGGAACCCACACCGAGGTTCCTGTGGCCCAACAGACAGGATATCCTGGCTTCTCACAGACAATAGCCAGTTCAGGTGGTTACATCAGATTTTTCCCCAAAGATCTAGAGGCTTCTCAGAGCCTCATCACAGTGACAGTGAAGAATTCGGGGGCTTGGGGAAGGGAAGGGTATAGCTCAGTGGTAGAATACATGCCTAGCATGCATGAGGTCCTGGCTTCAATCCCCAGTACCTCCATTAAAAATAAATAAATAAACCTAATTACCTCCCCGCCACCAATAAATAATAAATAAATAAAATGGAGAAAGAGAAATATAAAAAATAATAATAAAAAAGAATTAGGGGGTATAATTTTTAGAAACTGAGAACAAGAAAGTCATCTTGTCCCTGTCTGGTGATGTGCCCATCCACAAGAGCCGAGCAATTTAATCAACTTGGAAGTGAGAAAAGAGGTTAAACCAGGCTCCCGAAAGAGATCAGGCATGAATCTGTCTCCAGAACATGTAGCAGCCAAGCAGAGGAACTTGAGAAAGGATGGGCTTAGCTGGGAAAAGGGGATCCAAAGAGAGACACTCATTTTAATCTTCCTCAGTCACAGCTGCCTCACTTGGAGACCACCAAGGTCATGCTCAAAAACCAGTTCTAAAGAAACAGGATTGTCTTGGCCTGGCTGAGACCAGGAAGCTTTCTCCAAGGTCACCAGCCTTGGGAGAGAACAGGCTGCTCGCTTCAGCTGCCCCCTGGGCTGCACCCCTGCATACGCGGTTCAGCCACAGTGGCAAGATTACAGGCAGATTCCCCCAACGAATGGGCTCCCCAGACTCAACACAACTGCCAGTTACAGAAGACAGATATCAGTTCCTGCTTGTCAGTAAGATTTCCCTCTAAGGAACCATCTGGTGTTGGGCGGGAAGGGCGTTAGGGGCCAGAGGGAAGCACTGGAAATGAGGAGGGACACGTTATCTCTCCACCGTTCTAGTTTCAACCTCAATGACAGGCAGGAGGAACCCACAGGCAGTTGGGTCATGTCTATCAAATGACCCCTTTCTCACAGGAGCACCAACACTGCACTACCGTTAAATGACTTGGCTGGGCAGTGGTCCTGGGTGTGCTGGAGTGGTCTAATTTCTCCATCTCTTGCTCAAAAATGAATGTGCTAAGGGACTCGGTCTGGTGTCATCGCCAGGACCAACATAGAAAGTTTATCTGTCCTTCATTATACATTTTTTTTCACTTCTGTTGATCATTTGCCTGAATATTCTACTTGGTGGAAAATGTGGAGAATTAGCAAGCCACCAGGAGGCCAAGAAAAGAATCACGACGTCCCCAGTTACCTTCTCGGCTCATATCCTGTGCGAGGAGGTGGAGAGCCTGCAGCACATACGGGCTAGCCAGCACCATGGACTTCTGCTCTTTGTCCTGGAGTTTGCAGTACAGCGACTGCACGACCGCGTCACACACGAAATCATCAGCGCACGTTTCAAAGGTGACAGGCTCTAAAAGGGGGAGCACATAGGTCATTTAGGTAGAAGATCAGAAGGGCAGGCCTGATGATGTGAGGCAGGTTTCTCAGAGGACATCTGAGAAAGAGCAGCCGAAGTTCGATGATAACGTTGGTGGGGAGGAAGTTGGGGTGGGCCAGAACACTGGACCTGGCATCCTAAGATGGGGGTTTAAGCTTCAGCTCTGTTGCTTGCTGTGGTCTAGCCATAGAGTGACTTCTGTAGAATGGCAATGACAATAGAACTGGCCCAGCAGGGACATCATGAGACTTGCAGGAGATAATGTACGTGAAAGCACTCTGAGAATGATTGGATGCTTTGTCGATGTGAGTAGCTATCAAGGTCCTATTTCAGGAAGAGTTTCAATAACTAAAAATGAGACTAAAACTACATCACCAAATTGGACTTTATATAGCGAGGTATAGCGATGTAACTTTTTGGGTACCATTTTGTGCACGTCTATAAATTCTAGAAAAGCTTTCATTCTTAAGATTAATAGCACCATCAGCCAGTTACATCATCATTTCATTAGAGAAGAATTCCTTAAAAACATCTTAAGTGAACAAATAAATCTGGCAGAAGCCAAAAAAAAGAAAGAATCATTTCAACTAAAAAGGTGATTAATTGGGTTTCTAGGCATCTCTGTTTTCATCTCATCTCTAGGCCTTCTACTTTTAAAGGATTTCAGCTTTGGGGGAGTCAGCTGTTGAGATATGGCCTCTGAGAAGGAAATGACCAGAGATTTCGTGTCTGTCCTCAGCTCGCACTCAGTACCTTCTTCAAAGATGAGCGAGAAGATGTTCCTCAGGTCATCATCTTGGAAGTACTGTGAGTAGGTACACTTGCTCAGCTTCTCCATGGCCACGATGAGCGACACCACCTGCCTGAAGCTCTTGTTGTAGAGCTGGTGGGAGATCTGCAGCTGGATCCCCTCATCTCCCAGAGAGCCGAGGTCCGGGGGTTGGACGCAGCACTGTGGAGGGACCAAGGAAGTCAGCACGGTCAGGTGGTTGGACCAGAGAACTCTCATTTTGACGCGAGAGAGGAGGAAGGAGGAGATAACAGAGCTTCTAAGGATGCACCTTCATCTCCCTGAAGCCCAGAGAGGTTAAGTGGTTTACCCAGGAGCACGTGGCCAGTTAGAGGCAGACCCAAAACCCGAGTGTGGGCTTTCTCATGTCCTATATAGCGTACTTCTAGAATAAATCCCATAGCTACTTAGCCTTTTCTTACACATGCCACACCTGACCATAAACATATACTTTCTTACACTTTTTATCTTTTTGTAAACCTAAGGCACTAACACTATGCATTTAATTTTTCACGGCTATGATGATCATAATATTTTGGGTGCATCTAAGCTCAATCAACAAGTCTTCAATTATTCTATACACGTTTTTTTCAAACGCTGTCTCATAAGCATCCTGCAAATACTTTAAAAGTGGTTAATATTTATGAAATAAATTTATATTTATAATTTATAAATATTTATAAATTTATAATTATATTTATAATTTATGAATAATATTTATGAAATAGTTTCCCACTTTTGCCTTCTTCAGAGAAACTATAATTGTATTAAGGCTTAACTGAGGTTGCCCCCAAGGCATGATAATGGTTTAAAAGCTTGAAGGACGGTTAGAGAGACCTCTAACAGCACAGAGGAAAGCTGGAGGGGAGAGGAGTTCCTGCCCAGAGCTGAGGCTCAGGACGAGAGAGAGCCCAGCTGCTGGGAGAGGCAGTGGGAGCGAGGGCTGGACCCAGAAGCTGCGCCCCACCCAGGGCTGGAGGGAACCAGTTATACTGGTTTTAAAGCCTTTGAAGAAATGTACTTTTAATGAGACTGAAGATTGGCTTATGAAGCTGGGGGAGGCTGCCACGAACTAAAAGAGTCAGAGAGAAATGGCTGCCCATGTAGCTGCATGCGCTGGGCTGACGGCTGTACCACCTGGGAAAGCTATTGGGCCTCGTACAGAAGAGAAGGGGCAGCTGGAGTTCAGCCTCGCTCCCTGCAAAGATGCAAGTCAAAGAAACACTCCTCTGCTGGGATAAACTTCCCCGCCACTGACAGTAGCTCAGAACTGAAGGTTACAGGATGCCAGAGTCTCCGACAACATTCAGCTCATGAACCTGATTTTTCAGATGAGGCCCAAAGAGGATGAAATGACTTGTCCAGATCAAACGGCAAGTGAATGATTGTCTTGCAACCCCCAGCTCGCCTTTTTGTTTACATCATCTGCCCTTGTTGTCATAAACTCCACCCTAGGGAGCCAAAAAAGATTCCACCCTTAAAGAGGCAGATATTTTCGTTCTCAGGGTCATCTGCTCTGGGTCTCAGAGTTCAGCTCACGTGATTAACGAAGTTTCATCACTTTTAGGGCTGAACACCCCTCCTAAGAGGAGAATCAAATGCGCTTTGAAGCCTTGACTGTCTTTCTACCAGGAGACAGCAGACAGTATTTCTGCAGTCATTCCCCTCACCCACCGCAAGCGTGGCCACTGTCACACAGCACAGTGAGCGACTGTGCTGACTGCGTAGTGGCCAGGCCAGCATGCCATGCGGCCTGTGTCTGTCTCACTGGAAGAGGAGAAAGTCACTGCATCACAAATTCCATAGGAACAAGGTGACCCAGACCCCTTTCCTTGATTCTTTCCCATGTCAGAGCTCCTCCACGTGTTGACAGCTAAGCCCAAGGTCTCACCTTCCTCTGCTTGGGGCCATCAGCTTCAAATAACAGGTCATTGTCATTGTCACTGTAATAAAAACAGAGAGATTGCTCAATTATGTCTTGCGGACAAGATTATTTTTCCTTCCCTTTACTGTTAATAGGAAACTGCAAACAGCATGTTCCTTAAAGCTGCCTGAAGCTGGCAGTTTCCATGGTGACGTGCGTGGAACAGCAGTGGAGGCAGGGCTGGTACCCCGGTGGCTCTCTATTGGATCGTGAGGTCTAACTTGCAGCCCAGTTAAAAATCTGAGCTTTCTTTCTCACTGAAGCCAAATTTTGCCAAGGGAGCCCCTGCATTGTCCACTTGGCATCTTTTCTTCCTGTTTGCCATCTGCAGGCAGCCCCTGCAGCAATTTCTGGGGCCTGTGGGCCCCAAGGCTGGGCTTGTAGTACGAAATCAGTCTTTAAAGCAGGTTACCTTGGAACCCTGCTTGCCACCAAAAGAGGCACTTGGGGGACAAATCTGGTCTCCAAGCACAGATAATATTCCACTCTTGAAAAGGGGAGCCCTGCTCACATGACTGGTTTCAGTCTCCCCACTGACCTGTAGTAAGCCATCATTTCACTGGCGGGTTCAGGTACTGCTGCCATGGCTGCTTGAGACACCTGTGTAAAGAGGAGAAAATGAGCCACCGCTTGCCATGCATGTCCCCACAAGGGCTGCCTTGACACACGTTTCCCTCAGCATCTGGAATACGGCAGGCACGCAAAGAAACAATTTTGAATGACTGAGCGAATGCATAGAAGAGCCATCCTTTGCATTCAGAGAAAAGCATTTGCTAAACCAAGTCCAAGCCAGGAGTGTATTTATTAGGGGATCTGGGGCAGAGGTCTGATACGTAATGATCAGATGTCAGCTGCCAGATAAGCAGTCTAAATTCTTACCCCAATATTTTGCAGATTATAGCTGTATAATACACCTGGCATTTTTGCAAAAAGCCCAGACCTCAGGTAGAGAGGGAGGGAAGAAGGAGGAGAGAGAGGCAGGGAGAGAGACAGAGAGTGAGAGAGAGAGAGACACTCCCTTAGGACCTAAGTCATAAGGAAGAGTTAATGCGATACCTGATCACTGAAGATTGGCTCGAGAGAAGATTCCTCGCTTGGCTGCTGTGCCTCTAGGAGGAGGTATGCTGTCTGCCAGTTTCTCCCTCACTGTTTTATGGGCTTCAAAAGCAGAAGTGGAGAGCTGAGAAATTTCCCCTTCTGTCAACTGATTTCACAACCAAGTTGAAAAAAAAAAGAAATAAAAGAGGATTGTTGGGAACTTCTGGGAGAGGATAAACTGAAATTACCCTCCAATCCTTGGAAAGGCAAGTGGGAGCAAATTGTGACACATTTTTGCAAATGTGTCATCATGCAAATATACTTTTTTTTTTCCCTGAAAACTACTATGCAGATGATGTCAAACCAAAATACTGGGCTTTCCTAGATTAGAAGAATGTTTTAATTTAGGATCTCTGTGACAAAGTGGAGGGCACACAGATACACCCAAACGCTCCCTCCCTTACTCCCTGAAGTTTAGGAATCTTTCCACTTGGAGGTGGATTAAGTGGGCATAATGAAGTGATGGCCGCCCTGCCAGTTCCAAGCCCAGGGTGCTGTTCTCTACCTGGAGGACTCCGGGTCAGTTACCGGAGCCTCTAGGGAGACCCTTCATCTTGCTAGGATGAGGCAGAGAAAATATTGTGCGGGATGCAGGCTCCCAAGGGGGCTGGGGGAAGCTTGGAGACAAGCTCATCCAACCCAGGCAGGCTGGTACCCTAGCCAATTGCATATGGAGTCTACATCAATGTTTAATGAACAGTGGAATGAGCCTGGATTAAGAGCATATTTGAAAAGATTGTGAATAAGTCAAGCTTCATGATCACAATCTCTTTTTGAAGTGCAGAGGTATTTTTTGCCTAAAGGAAATTTTCTGTTAACTCTGAAAAGTAAAAATGTTTTTAAAAGAAGAATATCCAGCTGGGACTCTCCTTTGGTAACTCCAAGAGTTATTTGACTTTGTTTTTTTCCTCTCTAGCTTTATTGAGATGTAATTCACATATAACATTGTGTGAGTTTGAGGTATACAACATGATGATTTGATATACATATATATGGCAAAAAGATTACCATAAGAGATTAGTTAACACAGCCGTCACCTTGCATAATTATATATATATATATATATATATGTATGTATGTATTTGGTGGTGAGAACATTGAAGATTGCCTCTCTTATCAACTTTCAACTATATGTTACAGGGAACTTAATAATAGTCACCATGTTGTACATCAGATTCTCAGAACTTATTTATCTTATAACTAAAAGTATGTACCTTTTGACCCACATCTCCCCATTTCCCCATCCCCTTAACCCTTGGCAACCATCATTCTTTTCTCTGTTTATGGATTTTTCTTTTTCTCCTTTTTTAAGATTCCACATATAGGTGAGATCATATAGCATTTGTGATTCCCTGACTTATTTCACTTAGCATAATGCCCTCAAGTTTCATTCAGGTTGTCATGAATTTCAAAGTTTTCTTTTTTTATGTCACACTAAATTATATATATATGTATATTACTTTGTAATATCTGAACTCAGGAAGTGTGATGCCTCCTTTGTTATTCTTAAGATCGCTTTGGCTGTTCAAGATCTTTGGTGGTTCCATACAAATTTTAGAATTGTTTGTTCTATTTCTGAGAAATACGCCATTGGAATTTTGATAAGGATCACATTGAATCTATAGATGGCTTTAAGTAGTATGGACATTTTCACAATATTAGTTATTCCAGTCCCAAACAGGGGATCTCTTCATTTATTTTTGTCTCCAGTTTCTTCTGTCAATGCCTTATAATTTCAGCATACAGATCTTTCACTTTCTTAGTTAAATTTATTTCTAAGTATTTTATTGTTTTTGATGCTATTGTAGATGAGATTTCTCTTTCCGGGTGTTTTGTTGCTAGTGTATGGAATGCACCAGACCTTGTTTAACTCAGACAGCGGCAGAGCACCTGCCTAAGGTAGCCCTGGTAGGAGGAATGGCCAGGTCATAAATGGTGCGTGGAGTCCAGGAACTGTGCTTTCTCTACACCTTTGGGCATACCTATGTTATAGTACTTATTATAACACTGAGTTGAAACCTTGCTCACTTGCCTGGGTCCCTTTAGGGTCTGTGAACTCTTTTAGAGCTGGGTCTAGCCCAGTATGTGCAAATTCAGTCAGTAAAGGTTTGCAGCCTGAGACAGTGAGCAGGAATTTGACAGTGTTTTCCCTCAAATAAGCATGCAGTGACTCTATGCCAAGTCCTGGGCTTGCTCAGCCTTATTCATGGGAGAGAGCTCCTGACTTTTACAGGCAGGAGGGAAAGCGACTCTACTGTGGGCAAGGATAATGCAGTGGACTAACTAACCAGCCTGCTGATTCTTAATTTGACTCCCAGTACCTTGAGATCAGGAAGGCAGACACAAGAATTCCATCTTCAGTAAGTTATATGTTCCACCGGGGATCTCAAAGCTACATCCTGCTCAGTGCATCCATTTCTTAAGTGCTGGGTGAGCAATAGTCAGTTCTCAACTCTAAGCCCTCACGAAATTGGGTGTGTATTCTGCAGACTCCCCAGAGGCCCTGTCTAGGGAGCCCAGTGGACCTGCCTGTCTCACCGCCACAGGGTGCACTTTGCAAACTAACCCTGGTCCCCAAACCTCATTGAAGGAATGACCACCTTCCTCAGACTCTGTGCAGAGGTCCACGGGACCTGGTGGTCTGGTAGCTCTGTGCGCTCTCCTGACAGAGAACTCAGAGAGAGACCCTCAGTTGCTGATGCAATTAGAAGCTGAGTGAAGGAGGAGGACAATCAGTGATAGGAAGGGAGGCATGCAAGGGACTCGAGGGTCGTTTCTGAGTTAATCCATTCTGTTCCTGGGACTTGAGACTGGGGTCAGGAATGAATCTACTTGTCCATCGTCTAGTATCTAGGGTGCGTGAGCCCTCATTCTTTCGGCTCAAGGGACATTTTTGGAGCCATGGGGCAACGCCCTTGACGTAGGAGTCTCTGCCATGTCTCATCCTGACCCTGTAGCCTGGACCCCAAATCTGGCAGCATCCTGTCCATCTTAGGAAGTGAAACCTCTTATTGTGTCAAGCAGGTGTGTTGTGCAATGCATGTATCAAACCCCGTCTATCCAAGGAGACCACTCAGGCCACAGCACTTCCTTCCGGTTCCTAATAAGCAGAAAACATCTCACTACAGAGAAAGTTGCACTGAGGGCAGGTCTGGAAGAGTGACGACAGTGGGGGTGGAGATGCAGACCAGGGAAATGGACCAAGCAGAAGTGGGGAGCTGGCAATGCCAAGATGTCACAGGGAGCGCCACTCTAGCTTTTGGGGAATTCTTCAGCGACTGAGTCAGCACAGCCTTTCTCAGCCACAAGTTGCCCTCTACCCTGGTAGGTCATTCCTCTGAGATGGGAGTGGCATTGATTCAGAGCAGCCAGAGCCTTGGTACCATTTTATGCCTGATCGTGGGTTTCTTACCTCTCTTATCAAGGTTGGCCTCACCCAAATGGTCTTCGATCATTTTGAACAAGAAGATAAGCAAAATAATCATGAGTTAGTTCTTACATCATCATGATAAATTTAGGAATGTCTGCTCTCTGCCCTGGGTCATTCCTTCCTTGTTCATTTGCTCCCTTGCTCAGAACAGAGCTAAGTCATGACCGTTCCTACCATTTTCCCCAAGACCCATCTCATCCTTGGCTTTGATGTCCTAACATTGCTCATATGAGTCTGTCATTTTCCTTCCATTGTTTATTTCCATGGGTCTTGCTGGCATCTGAAAGTGTAAAGGACGTCTTGTGTCGTTACATCTGTCTCCATGGACACCTCACTTCTTTTCTTCCTGCTTTCGGGATGATTTCGGATTGGACGGTCTAATTTTTAGTTTTGAGTCCTCTGCTCTTCCTCTTACAGCATTATTTCAGTTGGGTCTGCCCCCCACCCCCTTGGACCCAGGTGCTCAGAGAGGGGACACAGACTCCAGAAATGCTGTGGTCTCTCCCCTGGTCTAGAACAGGGAGGGCTTAGATGTACAAGCAGGCGGCTGGCTCTGGTGAGGTAACTGGTCTCCAGTGGCCTCTCCCTGTTGGCTGAGTTATTATTCCAGCTCTGAGAGGCCAATGAAGACTTGTACTTCCTTTGGATCCAACTGTAAGAGTCCTGGGTTGGGGGGGAGGTGGCCTTTTTCCTCTGTGTCTTTTCTCACACGTAATGGATATAGGAGAGTGGGCTGCAAACACAGGATTCTGATACAAGTTATACCAGGGGTCTGGAAACATTATCTATAAAGAGCCAGTTAGCAAATATTTCAAACTTTGTTGCCACTACTCAACTCTGCCCTTGTCGTGAGAACGTAGTCATAGTTAATATGTAAACAGATGGGCTTAACCGGGTATGTCCCGCAGGCTGTAGGATGTGAGTCCCTTTCGTATACCATTGTATTATGCCATTCTTCTTGGATATAAATTTAGAAACTACTTTTTACTTAAAAAAAAAAAAGCCATCCTTGCTCATACAACTCTACATCAAAAATAAAACAACAACAAAAACCCGACCCGACTGGGCAGAAAATCTGAATGGGCATTTTTTCAAAGAGGAAATGCAGATGTTCAACAGGCACGTGAAAACATGCTCAGCGTTGCTAATCGTCAGGGGAATGCAAATCAAAACCACAATGAGATATCACCCACACTTGTCAGAATGCTGTCATCAAAAGAACATAAATACCGTATGTTGGCTAGGATGTGAAGAAAAGGGAATCCTTGTACACTGTTGGTCAGAATGTAAATCAGTGTAGCCACTATGGAAAACAGTACAGAGATTTCTCAAAAAACTAAAAATAGAACTAACATATGAGCCAGCAATTCCACTTTTGGGTATATATCCTCCCCCCCCAAAAAAGACACTAATTCGAAAAGATACATGCACCCCAATGGTCATAGCAGCATTATTTACAATAGCCAAGATATGGAAGCAACCTAAGTGTCCATCAACAGATGACTGGATAAAGAAGATGTGGTATATGAATATATGATAGACTACTACTTAAGAAAGAAGGAACAAAATTTTACCATTTGTGTTAAGTGAAATGTCAGACGAGAAAGACAAATGCTACATGCTATCACTTGTATGTGGAATCTTAAAAATACAACGAAGTAGTGAATATAACAAAGAAGAAGCAGACTCACAAATATAGAGGAGAAATTAGTGGTTACCAGCGGGGAGAGGGAAGGGAGGAGGGGCAATTTAGGGGGAGGTGATTAAAAGGTACAAACTATTATGTATAAATAAGCTACCAGGATATATTGTACAACACAGGGAATATAGCCAATATTTATAACAACCAAAAATGGAGTATAACCTTTAAAAATTGTGAATCACTATATCTTATGCCCATAACATATAATATTGTACATCAACTATAGCTCAGTAAGAAAAAGTCAATGTGAAAAACAAGTTAAAAATAAAAAAGCTGTCCTTTATTGAGCACCTACTAAATGCCAGGCACTTTTTTCTCATCATCTTATTTAGTCGTCACATAAACTTTCGGGTAGATAGTATTGACCCATTTCACCTATGTGGAAACTGAGACCAATAGAGGTAATGTATCTACGACCACACAACTCGTAAATGTTGGAACCATGACTCAAATATTGGTTCGCCAAACCCACACCAGATGCTTTTTCATCTTTTTTTTTTTTTTTTTTGGTTACAAACATTTATTGCCCGCCTCTTGTGTTTCCAAAGTGCCCAGCTGGAAACTCCTTTCTCAGTGATCCGGTTGTATTCGGAATGATGTTTAGACAGATCGTGTATCTGCCCCTGAGTGTTTCCACATTGTCCTCTTAGGATTAGGGTGAACTCCGTTCCCTTGTCCTCCGTCCTCTTCCCACCTGGCTGTGACATATTATGTGAGTTTGCTTCTTTCAGGGTGACACGGGGACTTTCCAGCTGGGTTCTGAGTTCTCGCTTCCCTTTTCTGACTTTCTTCCTTATTCCTCTTCATTTTCTCACCTGCTCCTGGCAGCTGTTTGTGTGATTTCCTCTGTCCCTTCCTTTTCCCTCAAGACTTTGTTATAGCTATCAAAACAGTCCCTTTAGGGTTTCTGCCCCTGGAATCTGAGGCTTTGTTCTTATTTTTAATAACTTTTTAAATTGAAGTATAGTTAGTTACAATGTGTCAGTTTCTGGTTTGGGAGTTTAAGCTAACAAACTTTTAAATGCAATATGTCCTAGCCTCTATCTTGACAAACTTTCTTCATAATGACTTCAGAAAATATGTGTAAAGTTAACGCATACAAACAAGACTAGGTTAAACATCAGATAGCAAATTACCATTGAGCATGTCTAAATTGATGGGCCAGAAATATCTGGATTAGTAATAAAGATGTATATTGCATACATTATTTATATTCATCCATAAAACTGACTTTTCTTACCATCATTTCATTAGGCTTTGTTTTTTAAATGTTGCTTAAAAATGCTTTTCTCCTAAAACTGATGATAAAACACTTCTCTCCTTAACTGTGTCTCCTTGTGTCTGTGTTCTATTCGCTGATTGTTACACAACTGAAGGTGATTTGGCCATTTCCTTCCAGGGCTTAGTTAATTTCACTTCTTCTCTCACTTCCTCCTT
Source organism: Vicugna pacos (assembly GCF_048564905.1). Taxonomy (NCBI): domain Eukaryota; kingdom Metazoa; phylum Chordata; class Mammalia; order Artiodactyla; family Camelidae; genus Vicugna; species Vicugna pacos. The sequence continues at coordinate 11,117,067 of NC_133014.1, forward strand.
GTTGGCTGGAACTGAGTTTTCTCTTTTCTGGGAGAGGAAGTGCTCAGCAAGGTCACTCGGGAATTGCTGGATGCATCGGTAAAGTCTAGGATCTCCTCTAATTACTGAATGAGGTCGTCTGATTGTGTAAAGGTGTTATAAAAATTCTGCCGAAAATTTAATATGATGGATATAGTCCAGAACTCATTGACCTCTGACTTGGGGTTTCTTTCTCTTTCCTGACCTTAGAGGGTTAAAAAAAAATCTTCCAATATTTCGTAAAGAACCAATGAAGCTGTCACACAGGGTCCACTTTTCAAAATAGGTTTTTACAAGGAAGGATGTTTTATATGATAGTTCGAGAAATGATCTATCACAGTTAACGGATGATGCACACAGCAGAAAATTACATTCGAACTAGTTGTCATTTAAAAAATATCCTTCTTAGGCTTTTTGTTAATATACACGCCCATCTTCAAAGTTTCAAATAATACCAAAGCATTTGGAGTAAAGAGAGGAAGCCCCTGCTCCTCCTTCCCTACTCTTCTCTCACTGGATAAGCCACTCGACCAAAAAGCATCCCAGTCACTCCCACCCAAGGTCTCACCCGTCCATTGATTCATGACCCACCATTAGTTCTGGGAAAGGGTCTTTTTTGACTCCCTCCTAAATGCCTGGGATCTGTAGATTTCTCTTCATCCTCGTGCTTCGTTGTATAAGCCTTCCTCCTTTCTCACCTAGGTTACTTCAGTCATGTCCTAATTGGTTCACTGGCTGCCATGGCAACACCTTCCATCCGTTCTCCACACACCAGCCACAGAGACCTCCCCATAAAGCAAACCTGGTGATCAGACCTTTGCTCACATCCCATCCTTGGCTCCCCAGCCCCTTTGCGGATGGTGGCCGGCTCCTGAGCATGGCAAGCTGGTCCCACCACGGAGTCCTCTGCTCTCTTCTCTAACCCACACACGGCCCTTCCACGCAGCTTGCAGTCCCTTGAATGTGACCATCTTTCTGTGATTTTGCACCAGCTGTTCTTTTGGCCTGGAACCTCCTTCTCCTTTTTGTGGTTTGGCCAACTCCTAGGGCCTCGAGGCTCAGCTCACTCTTTGCCTGCCCCACATCAAGCCCCTCCCCAAGCTGGGTGGTGGGTGCCCCCCTCTCTGCGGTGTGCCCCTAACACCCTCTGCAGACCTCCTTCACTATGTTGTATTTGCTTGTCTCCCTTACTGTTAATACCTGTTGCAGGCCTGGGATCCCAACACTTGTGGCCATGCCTGGCACGTGACAGGGCTCCACAAACGAGCGTTGACCCAATGAACGGAAGCCAAGAGTGATCATGCCACACCACCCTCACGGCGTTCATCCTGAGCTAGCTTCCTCTGATAGGAAGGTGCTTCCTTAGAGAGGAATATCTTTGCATCAAAAGCAGAGACTCACCAGAAGCAAACGTGTGTGTGTGTGTGTGTGTGTGTGTGTGTGTGTGTTTGTGCACAGAGGAAGGGGAACAAAACCACACACAGCATGGTCGCCATCCTTGAGAGTTTTTGCAAACGTCCACAGTCTGAGCTGGAATGTGGCAAGCCCGTGGCAGACGTGTAACCTCCACGGAGGGGTCTTCTGCCCTTTCCTCTACCCACCCGGGCACACGGGAGGGAGCCGCCCTCCGGCTCTCTGTGAACTGGGAGTGCGCTGGGCTGCACGCTGGGCTGCTCCTTGGAGACTGTGAGCTCTGGTGGGAAGGGCTGTCTGCTGCGGGGCAGAGCGGAGGAGCGGAGGGCGTCAGGGAAGGCATGGGGAGAGGGTCTCCTTCCTCTGCACAAGGGACTGTCAGGAAGAACAGGGCAACCTGGTGTCCGCACGTGGCCATTGTCACCTCCTGGCTTGGGACCCTAAGGGGAATGGAGAGGTACCATCAGACATCCTGCGGAGAGGGCAGGCTGGGGCAGGAGGAGGGCCCTGCTGGGCACAGGGAGAAACTTCTTTCTCTGGGAGCCCTCATGGCAGCCTGGGCCAGGCCTCTGAGCCTCGGACCTGCCTGGAGCCCCCTGGGGGATGGGCTGGGGGAAGAGCAAGCACTTCCTGTCCTGCCCAGAGACTCAGGGAGGAGGCAGAGATTGTGGACTTGGCAGAAGCCTTCCCTCCTCCTCAGACCTTCAGAAGAGCTTTGCTGAAGGCCGGAAGATGGCCTCAGGGACTTAGGGGAGGGCAATGCCCCCTCTCCAGGGCCGATGTGGCAGAAGCAGTTGGGGTCATCGTGTACCCAGCAGAGCAGCCACCTCAAGAAGGGTCTCCAAGAACCACTTCGGCACGTGGGATATTCTGGGCTGAAGGCAGTCGAGACTCAGCTGATCAGGAAAAGCCTTTTACCTCTCCCTTAATGACCTACAGGAATGTAGAAAGGGGACCTCTATCAGAAGGCGAGCTCTTCCCAGAAACAACTTTTTTACTGAAAGATGTATCCACATGGCAGGGCAAACATGACTTATCTGCCTTGTCCCCTTGGAAGCCCCAGGCCCCTCTCTTAGCTCAGGGAGGCGTAGAACCTTGATTGCCCGACTGCCTTTGAGTCTCATATTTTTATTTTATTTGTGTATGGAATTAAATGAGATTTTTTTCTCCTGTTAATCTGTCTTATGTAAATTTAATTATTAGATTAAAAAAAAAACGACAAGGGAAGAAGAGAAAAAAATTTCCACCTTTATAGAGTTCTCACTGCTGGACTGTCCCCCTGTCCAGGAACCCAACTGTCACTTCCCTGTCCCTGAAAGCCTTCCAGAGCTGGGCATCTGGAAGGTATTGTACTGCGCAGAGGGAGGCATAAAGAACTGGGAGTTGGGACCGTGCATCAAGACATGATATGATGAGGGATGACCGTGTGTGACTGTGAGTCACGGGAGGGCCTGAGTGCCTGGGTGGCTTGCCCTAGGCTAGTCCAGGCGGCTGATATCATTTGTGTCCAGCCAGGGGCCTGTCCATTCTGTGGGTGTAGGGTGCTTGAGATCTGGGGAGCACAGGTTCACAGCCGTGCTTGGGGTGCACCCTCAGTGCCCCTCTTTTGGGGAGAGGCTTCTGCCATTTCTGTGGATCTGGGGTAGAAGTCTGTGACCTCAGCACGCCCCACTACAATGTTGTGGGTTAGTGGGTGGGGTCTCCATCGCCAGAGCCCTCCCACAGCCCAAACTTGCTGGCACTTTCCACCCCTTGGCTTTTATCTCTCAGCCCTCCTCCTTCCTCCTGCCCACCACCCCCAGCTCACAAACCTCTGCTGATCCTTGACCATGTCAGTCTCGCCCCTAACTGAGGGCAACCTGGTTTATCCTTTTCTCGTTAAGATCTCCCAGCGCCCCCAGCTCTCACCCTGCCTCTCCACTTCCAGCCACTCTGTGGCACGTTACTCCTACGGGTTTTCTTCTCAATGTCTGCAGCGACCTCTTCTCTGCCATCTATTGATGATCGAAGCAGGCTGTGTTCCTCTCCTGTCCCCAGACAAGGAAGCGTGATGGACAATTGTCCATCAGTTGGAAACTGATCAGACGGGTCACCCCCTGCAATCCCTGGTTGCTGGCTCTTGCTGGCTCCTGTGTTAGCTTTCATTCTTTGTTCTCCAAAGGATGCGGGCCCTAGAGACATTCAGTTCAGGGCCTTTGGGTGGGCGACTCGTGTCCCTGGGTCCTGCCCGGAACGTTGTGCTGCTCTGGCTGACCTGGCAAATTTCCCTGCCCTCTCTCACTTCCGCATGGCAGGTCCTTTTGAAATTGCTTGTTCAGTCCGAAGAGTGACCTTAGCCCAACAGGGTCCTACTCCACAGGGGCTTAAGGAACCCAGGCCTCCTGCTCAGACATCTCTGACTAAGCTTCTCAGGTCAGTCTGTGGCCGAGGGACCAGCCTGGCCCAGGGTCCAGCTGCAGATCCAGCAGGTCACAGACTCCCACGCAAGTGCCCAACTTCGGCTTGACTTCCTCTCACCCACGCTGGGTGATGAGATCGAGAAAGAGCGGGGCCTACACCGTGCCCCTGGGGAACCCCAGGACCCTGAAACCCCAGCATCAGTTGGGGGCCACGCTCTTCAGACCGTTCCTGCCACCAGGAGTTGGGCCCCTGCTTGCTGTCCTTTAGCAAATGGCTTTGTTGACAAGGGGACCAGCCTAGTATGAGTGGAGATGTGGGGAAAAGGGAGTAAGTTCTCAATGTTTTCTCCCAGCCTACAGCAGCCTTGCTGACTGAGCACACATTGTTCGATTGTCGGACCACTTAGCTCTTGCATTACCCTGCGGGGAGCAGCTGGTCTGGGAACTCCAGCAGGTTCCTTACCTCCCTCTTTCCAGAGGTTGATTCCCTAGGAGATGTTATTTTAAAGTATCCAGAGTAAAGAGGATTCGGGCTCACTGTCACAGGGCAGGGAGATTTGCTCTTACTTCTTTTAAGTTCTAGTCAAGAGGGAAAAAAATCCTACAAACAAGCAAACAAACTCGTCACATCAATACCCAGAACAGAGCTGTTCAACTTACTCTCCCCCAGGTGACAAGCCTCCTTGTTGGTAGGCAGGGAGCTGCTTTGAGCGTGACTGTATTTTTTCTAATTTTTAAATTTATTTTTATTTATTATTATTATTATTATTATTATTATTATTTTTGCAGGGGGAGGTAATTAATTCTATTTATTTACATAGTTTTTTGATGGAGGTACTGGGGGTTGAACTCAGGACCTCATGCCTGCTAAGCATGTGCTCTACCACTTGAGCTCTACCCTCCCCCTAGAGTGTGACTATTTGGGAACCCATCTGACCCTCCCCATCAGTCTGTAAGCTCCTAGGAGGCCTTGACAAAGTTGTCCATCCTTCTTTCTCTTGTGACACCTTGCTTAGGGTAAGCACTCAACAGATGGGCCGAACTATCACTGAATAAAGGATTCCAGGAGGCACTCGGTGGGTGAGTTGGAAAGACCAAAGAGGGGATTAGTGAAGTTTAGCCCTTCTAACCCTGGCCCTGGAAGTCACTCCCTTCCTGATGAGAAGTCTTCCCTTCCCTGATGTACCCACTGCGGCCATTGAATCTCTGATGGTAGAGATAATCCAACAGGGATCGCTGGCTGTGGGTGAGTATGTTTGTGTTAAGACTGGGAAGTGTTAACTGGCAACACTGACTCCTACTGAGCTCGCTCGGCCTGGGGCTGCAGTGAACATGGGGAATCCTGCTCCCCTGTGTACGCGGCTGCCCCTTTGTCTCCTTGGTTCCCTGAGGCCTTTGACCAAAAGGAACCTCCAGTGGGTTCACCGCACAGGGGCTTCCTGAGTTTCCCAGCATCCTCCACAATTTAGCATCCTTCCTTCCCAAAGGGTATCATTACCTTCCAATATAGTATTTTTAGCACTGCTGGGAATACAAAGATGAATTATTCATGGTCCCTCTCTTCAGGGAACTTGTCTTGAATGCAAGGAGTTAATTCTCCGTGTGGAGTAGGTGCTCCTTGTGTCACCCACAAGGCGCCTCCTGGAAAGGCTCCATTTCGGCAATCGTGCGCACAGGCTTCCTCCTCTCTGACCACAGCCTTCCTGCTTTCTCACTCCCATACTCTCAAAACACCAATTATTCACCCTTATCAGGACACCCTCCCTCTAACAGCCCTGCAACGTTGCTTCCTTATCCATCTGGTTTCATTTCTATGTGCCATCTTTTCAACCATTTTCTTGCTGGTCTTCTCAGCGGGCTTTCCCTTTTTCTTCCCCAGCGCTCACTAGACAAAACCCCAGGCCTGGCTGTATTCATAGTCTGCTTCCTCTGAATCTCCAGCCGGGCTGCTAGGGGCTGTTGGAGAAAACCATCTAGCCTTACAGATGGCTGTCGCCTGGATGCCTGGGTGCTGCCACCCACTGGGCTGTCACACTGCCCAGCAGTCCCATGAGGCTTCCCTAGGTGTCTGTCCACAACAACAATTTCAAATTCTCCCCACTGACCCCAAATCCTGACCCCACCACTCTCACGGTCAGTGTTTGAAACTAGACCCCGTCATAGGAGACCTCCCTGAGCATCTCCCACCATGCTTCCAACTTGCAGCCCCGCCGCCCCGCTATTCCCTTGTTGCTGGGGTGGTAGGGGGGCTTCCTTGCACCCAGGCTCTGAACCCCCTGACTCACTGCCATGCAATAAAAAGTGTATCTGATCTTTGTCCCAGGCTTCTGGCAGGGAGCTTTGAAACCCATGGAGTCTCTTCACTGGCTCGTGGCAGATCACCTAGGTAGCTTCATACCAGAGCCTGGTTGCCAGAAGGACCACCTAGGTGGTCAGAGGGTTGGGGCTTCCTCCTGGCCTCCTGGGAGGGGAGGGGGGATGAAGACTGTATTCAAGCATGTAGCCAATGATGTAATGTGTCATAGGTACGTAATAAAATCCCCCAAAACTCTGGACACTGGTGCTTGGAGGAGCTTCCTGGTCAGTGCACACAGTGACGTCGTGGGTGGGTGATGCAGCCTGAGTTCCCGGGAGGGGCGTGAAAGCTCACTGCTCCCTCCTAGACCTTTCCCTGGATGTCTTGTCATCCGGCTCATCCTCCTGATCTGTGTCCTTCACAATAAAATTACAATGATTTATATAATAACACAAAATAACAATAATGGTAGCACATTCCTGAGTTCTGTGAATCTCATGGGTTGTCAAACCAGAGGGGTCATGGGAGCTTCTGAATTTATAGCCAATCAGAAGTGCGGGTGGCCTGGGGACCCCTGAAGAGCAGCTGTCATCTAAGGTAAGAGATTGTGCCTTTTAAAAAAGTATTTTATTTATTATTATTTTATTTTGGCAGGGCAGGAGGTAATTAGGTTTATTTTTAGAGGCGGTACTGGGGATTGAACCCAGGACCTCGTGCATGCTCAGCATGTGCTCTACCACTGAGCTTCCCTCTCCCCATGAGACTGTGCCTTTTAACTTGTGGTGTCTGCTCTAGCTCTGGGTTGGAGCTGAATTGAAGGACACCCAGTCGGAGCTGGAATGGAGTAGTCATCAAGGCCTTGCTGTTTCCATCTCTCCCTCACATCTTCAACCATCTCCTCCCTGCTGGCTCCTTCTCACCAGACCTACTCATGTCTTGCTTTTCTAAAACAAAGCAAAACAGATGCTCTCTGCCTAGCACTTTGATTCTCTTAAAAGGGTGCCTTCCCTTGCTCTTCCTCCCCCTCCTCAGCCCTCAGCAGTTTTGCTTCCTCCCACTGCCCGATGGAAACTTCTCTCATGAAGGCCATTCTTGGCCCCACAGTTGATGGACCATTTTCAGCTCCTCCTCACCAACCCCTGCCACCTTTTAAAACTTGACTTCTCAAGCAGCATCTCACACCATTGACCATTCTTTTCTTCAACGACACCACCGCCACCACCCCCGCCCCAGTTTCAGCAACGCCATATTGATTTCTATTTGGCCGTTCCTTTCCAGGCTCCCATGTAGCCTTCTTCTGTCCACCCCTTGACCATGCACCTATTGGCCACTTCCCGCCCTCCTCTTTAATTCCTAGTCCGCAGAAGCCTCACCATCCACCTGGATGCCTAGAGCATCACCTTGGGGCCTTCTTTTCATTTACTACTCTAGACCCACATCTAATTGACTGCCCCGTTTGGTTCCTTCTACCTCCCAAATACCTCGCGTTTCTGTGCATTTATGCCCTCTGCCTCAGTTGCTCCCCGGTCCAGTCCAGGTGACGACCCCCACCTCACCTCCTCAGTAGCCTCCCTACTTCTGGTCATGTGACCCTCCGACCTGTTCTCCACCCAACACCTGAGTGATATTTCTAAAACAGGTGCCATCATGTGGAGCGAGAGCCTACGTGGGGCTTGGACTGTGGCAGGTGCCTGTGACTTTTTTGGTGAATGAATGAATGTTAAGCCTTTGCTTAAAACCCAGTAGTTTCCCAAGGCTCTTAGAGTTCAAGCTGGTGCACACAGCGTCGAGCTCCTTCGACCTAGCCCTTTCACTCGCCTCTCTTTAACCTGAAATGTATCATGCTCACCCTTCCTCTGTCTGGGACACCCCGCCCTTCCTTCCTCTGGCTAACTGTTACTCATCCCTTACATCTCAGCGTTCGTGGACCTGTTCCTGCCTCACCTGCCATCTGGTCCTGGTCGCTTTCTGCTCCACCTGTTTTACGGCTATCACATTGTGTTGCGACTGTTCGCAGTACCGCTTTGCACACCCCGCTATCAGTATCTCGGCATCTCCATCACGCCTGCCTTCTTGGCAACACCTGACATAGCCAGGCTTTAAAAATCTGACAATCGGTTTGGTGTAAAATGGTATCTTATCGTAACTTAATTGCCATTTCCCTGATTTTTAATGGGGTTGAGCATCTCCTAAAATGTTTTCTAACCATTTGTGTTTACTCTTCTGTGAAATGTGTGTACTTTTTCCTGCTGGTTATTATTATTATTTTTGATTTGTAAGAGTTCTTTACATCCTCCGAATACCAATCCTTTGTATATGTATATTTGAGATGTGTATGTTGCAAATGATGTATTCCAGTGTGTGGCTTGTCTTTTCACTTCTTTTAACGAAAGAAGTTTAACATTTAATATGAGGTCAGATTGAACAGTTTTATATTTACGGTTTCTGCCTTTGGTGTCTTGTTTAAGAACTCTCCTCCGGCTCAAAGTCACAAAGATACTCTCCCCTATTTTGTTCTAAAAGTGTTGAAGTTTTGTCTTTTACATTTTTGCCTTTATTCCACTTAACTGGCTGCCTCCTCTGCTTGGAAAGAAGCTGCCCAAGGGCATGAGACATCAGCAGTCTTGTTTGATGCTGGCCCCAGAGCCCTGCATGGTCACTGGCACCCAGTGAGAGATCAGCGACTGACAGTAAATAGTTGAATGGTTGAAGGTAGAAGCGAAGTGGCATGGGAGTTCAGAGGGAGCAAGAGATACCTTTGAAAGTTGAAGAAGATAAAGTAGGTAGGCGGTTTTCCATCCTGGGTCCACACTGGAATCCCCTGGGGGGCATTAAGATGTGCTGTGGAGGGCCCTACCCCAAGAGGTCCTCCGTGATTGGTCAGAGGTGTGGTCGGGGCATCAGGTGATCGTGACAGGGGTTCAGGGCTGAGAGCCACTGGATTTGGGGGTAAAATAAAGCTGTGGTCAAGGGAACAGACGTTGGGCGTAACACACCTGGGCCTGTACTTCAGCCTGTCACCGACTAACTGTGTGCTTTTACACCTTTTGAGCCTGTTTCCTCACCTCTGGAGCGGGTGCCATAACACCTATCTGCCATGGTGGTGGTGACAGTTAGAGGAGATAAATGTGCCCCTAGAATGATGTATGTTCTTCATACTTTGTAGGTTTTTTTTTTCCTTTTCAAGGAGGAGGTGGCATTTGAGCCAGACCTCGATGGCTGGTATAAACACGTGGTAATTGGGAGAGAGGGGAATGTAACGATCAGAGGGGAAGGGAGGGCAGACGTGCTGGGGAGAGTGGCCGGTTAGCCCTGGCGGAGAGTGCAAGAAGGAGAGTAGTGGGGAACCTGTCGGGGAGACAGGTGGGCGGTCAGATGCCAAGGGCATGGCTTCTCAGGGGTTCCCACAGACACAGCGCTTCTCTCAAATCTCCAGTTCAGCCGTAAGTGAGCAAGGGTTCTGGGTTCTTTCTCTCTTGCTTGCTCTTTCTCTTCCTTGTTCCAGGAACAGAAGAGTGACTGGTAGACAGGAGGAGAGTCGAGGCAGTTGTGTGGGGTACTCAGGGGAGCAGACTGCAAGAATGGAGGCAGGGATGAGGTTTCGGTCCTGAGAGGAGGAATACTGGGGCTCGGGAGGGACTGGGGAGTGATGCAGGACTCTGCTTGAGGTCGGGTAGGAAATATTTACGTGAAGAATGTCACGGAGGGTGGTGGTAGAACCAGGCAGTGTTAGTCAGCTTCCTGAAGTGCCGACCCTTTTACGTGATCTTTAAAAGAGGGATTTTTATCTGGTGTTCAAGTTCACAGGTTATCAATGTAATGGCAGTCGGAAACTACCTGGGAACACTTGAGCAGCTGGCCTGGAAGTTCTGTGTTGCGGAGAGTGGCTTAGGGTGTGCTCCAGGCTCAGATCCTTGCACACCTGGCATGATCACCCGGCTGTCCCGTAGCATCTTCAGCTTAACGTGTCCCAAACAGAGCCTTGACACTCCTGCCCACCCCGTCCCTGCCCCAGTCTCCCAGTTCTCACTAAATGGTTCTCCAATGACCTAATGGCTTATGTAAAATTCTTAGTGCTTTTCCTGGATCCCTCTCCATCCCTGGTCTGTCAGCCCACCCCATCCATCGGAGCTTTTTGCAGGCTCTGCCTCCGACATAGATCCTGCCTGTGTGTTACCAGTTCACTCCAGCCACCTGTCATGGGAGCTCCCCCCTCCTCCCTCCACTTATTCTCCAAGCAACTTTACTGTGCTGCCTGTCAAGAGCACCAGATTTTAAATGTAACCAACACAACTGGGTGGAGTTATCCTTACACATTATTCTTCCCTAAACATTTTATGTTTATATCTGAAAACATGCCATCCTTCTTCACTTGCCAACTAACAGATGTTACCAGTTGCCAAAATCTGCCGATGGCGCTGGTACCTAAGTTATTCTTTTTGAACACTCAGCGTCAACTCTCCTATCAGTTTCATGTGGGAATTATTCTTGGTGAGAGGTAATTGACTTTTCCAAAACAAACAGAAATTTGGGGTGTGCCCATGGAGCATGACTCACAGAATCAGATTCTTAGAGGGAGCTCGGCACGCCTCCAAGTCGCTGTTAAGGATCTTTGCTGGCTGCCTTGGGGAGTGTCTGCCTGGGGTGGAGTCTCCAAGGTTCAAATGCTTGACTGCAGCGTTGCTTGCCCAGGTGTTCCTTGTTTCTATTGAATTGTCAAGGATCCGATTGTTTGGGGACAATGAGCAATAATCAGAGTCACAGAGGATTGATTAATAACCTAGGATGCCAGTAGATTACATTTATGGTGAAGGCCATATTAACAGTGATCTCATGTAGTCAAGTTCAATCTAGGATTAGAGTTCTGACAAATACATATGTGAGAACTATTGGGCTGAATATCTGAAATTTGGATTTTTCTAGAAATTTGCTTTTGACATACGTTCCTGGGGACTATGATTCTCACACTCCCTGTTGTTAAAAGACTTGTGTGTTCCCATCAGATTGCTTTACTGCCAGTTTTCTTGCTGAAACCTAGATTGGTTCCCATCATTCCTTGGTCTCCATTCTTAAATGGCTCCTCTTTTTCTATTGAATGAAACATAGATTTCTGCTTTGGGCACTACGGCTGATTATAGACTCTGTAGGGTCTTCCTCAAAAACTAAAAGTCTTAGGTAAAACAGACTTAAACACATTTTTGGACTCCCTGTAAGGAAAGGAAATCTATAAATTCCTCCTTCTGTGCTCCCCCTGCCTCCCAAAGTGAGCTTAAGTCAGAGCGGTGGTGAGCAGCAGGTAAACACGCTCAGAAGTCAGACTTCCTCCCAGAGGGGAAACACTTACACTAGCATTGCAGAGTTCAGGGCCCGTGGCTGGCCCCCAAGGGGCCTGTCTCAACCTGGGACTGTTAAAGCCTGCTAAAGTCCTTTGTACCCCCCGGCCCTCTCAGCAGAGAGAAAGACAAGTCCTCTCTGGTGACAGGCACTCCAGTTTCCTGCAGGTTACAGTCCCCACAGGCTCATAGCAACCGTGAATGGGCGCATCATCAAAAGTCACCAAACACACAGAGCCACAAACCACGGGTGACACGAATGAGAGCCAACAGAAAGAACGCACAACAGTGGGGACCCTCTGAGACTTCAGCTCTTGCAATGACTGAACACAGGACACAGCTGCTGCCAGAGTAAGCATTTATGCAGCAGACCCTGCTGGAAGCGCTGTACACGGTGTGCAGAGGCTGGCTCAGCCCCACGCCCACCTGCCTTCACCCGCTGCCATCTGCGCTGGATGAAGAGGTGGGGAGAAGGTGGCTGCTATTCCGCCCTTGGCAGTGCCTCTGGCAGCAGCGGCAGAATGGGCAGCTGCAGTGGTCCTCGCAGATAAGTGCCCCCCCCCCCCTTTGCAGTGGCTCCTGGCAGAGCTGAGGCAAGGATTCAGATGTGCAAGGTCCCTGAAGGGACGGTAGTCGGTGGATGAGCAGGAGGTGACTGGCTCTGTGGAAGCAGCGCAGTGTGGGCTCAGGGGAGCCTCGGCAGGGCAGCCGCAGTTTTCTGTATTTCCTGCTCTCTGGGTTGCGCCATTGTCCCCGTGTTTCTTCTCCAGCTGTTCCAATAATTTTGAAATTGACTTGTCTGTACTTAACTCCCTCTTTAATTGAAATACCTAGTCTGATTGCTAGTTTCTGATGGGGCGTTGGCAGGGACACATATTGTAATTCATTTAATCTTTACAGCTCCATGACAGAGGTACAGCAATTATCCCCATTTCACAGATGAGGAAACTGAGAAGCACAGAAATTAAGCCACTTGCCTACACTTAGTCAGGGGAGGTGCTGATATAATGCAGGAAATGTTTGAAGAAATAAAAGATGGAATTTAAAAATAAAACCAGGCAGATCTGAAACAGAACCAAATAATCTCCTGTAAGTAAAAAAATATAATTGTTGAGATATTGTAGCTCAGTGGATGATTAAACAGCTGAAGAAAGAATGAGTGAACTGGAAGACAGGTCTGGGCACATTTTTCAGAATTCAGAATAGATAGAAAGTAGATGGGAATTATAAAAGAGAGGTTGAGTGACAGGGGAGGTAAAATGAGAACTAACATTTGTCTAATCGGAGTTTTGGTAGAAGGGAATAGAGAGTACAGAAAAGGCAATATTGAAGGAGATGGCTGAGAATTTTCCAGAACGAATGTAAGCCATGACTCCCCAGATAGAGGAAGCCCAACAAGCATGGGGGAGGATAAATAAACACCACAAGCAAATTGTCATGGAACCCCTGGACAAAGACAAAGAGAAGCTGTCAAAGTCAGAGAAAAAAGGGCAACTTTTTTACAAAGAAATGGCAGCTGGAGCAGCAGACTCCGTAGGAACAGCAGAAGGAAAATCAGTGGAACAGCATCTTCAAACTGCCGAGAGCATCAGTCTACCTGTGAAGGGTAAGGGTGGAAGCGATGCCTTGGTAAGAGACCCATTCTGCTTTAGAGAAAATAGCAACAAAAAGAAGTGTGGGTAATATAAAAAACGTTTTTATGTAAACGAAGACTAGGAGTTCTCCCCCAGTGAGCATTCACCGACGGGACTTGTAAAGGAACTTTCAGGAGAAAGGGACCTAACCCCACAAGGAGGGTATGAGACCCAAGAAGGAATGAGGAACAAAAAAATTGTTAAAGTTGCAGGTAAATTAAAAAATTTGCCTGTAGATATACTACTTCTACTGCTGCTACCACTGTTATGAATACCACTGGCAAGGATGCTATTAGTAATCAGTTATTAATTAAACTAATTGGGATTAAAGAAGAGGGAGGAGAGAGTTAAAATACTGGACAAGTAGAGCATGTGACGTATTCAGGAGTGACTTAAAGATCTGCGATCCTTCTGTTCTTCCCCAGGAAGTAAAGACAACAGTGTCTGACTCTGGTAACTACACAGTGTAGAACTTGAGGGATAACCATTGAAATAATAGAAGTAGAGGGAGTAGCTTCTGAAACAGTCATGGGAAAGACATGGAATAAGGACACTAACCAATAAATGTCTCATTTAATTAAAAATAATAAAAGTTTTGGAGGGAGAAAAATTAAAGCATAGGAAAATCAAGACAAATAAAAATTGAGAAAAAAAAAGGTAGAAACAAAATCAGGAACATCAGCAGCAACACTAAACTCACCACTAAAAAGCCCGAGAGGAGGGGGAGGCGGTATAGCTCAAGTGGTTAAAGCACATGCTTAGCACGCACAAGGTCCTGGGTTCCATCCCCAGTATCTCCATTAAAAAAAAAAAAACTAATAAATAAATAAATAAACTTAATGATCCCCCCAAAAATAAAATAATAAATTTAAAAAAATTTTAAAAAGCTAGAGAGGAATACTAGAAAAAACAGCTCTAAGGGTTCTGGCCAGGATGGGTTCTGAGATGAGCATCCTTGTGAGGGGCAGTACTCAGTGATGAAAGGTTTTATTCACCAGAGAGACATAATCATTCTAAATTTGAATGTACCTAATAAAATAGCTTTTAAACATAGATGACAAAACTAGTATGGCAATAGTGAAAAATTTTACAAATCCATCACCACAGGGAGAGATTTCAGTTCATCTTTTTTTTTTGATTATTTAAAGGTCAAATAGATTCCACCCCCCCCACCCCAAACTGGTAAAATAAACAGTGCAATTAACAAATTTGATTTGGTAAGCATGTGTAGAATACTCCAGCCAAGAATTAGAGAATACATACTAGCCCCAAGTTCATGGGGGACCAGTTGCAGGTAACAGACCATATGCATCGGAATGTGGTGGCAGATAAAGCTGGACAGGTAGAGGTGGGCTGTGAAGGGCTCTGAATTCCTGGCCCAGGAGTTGTGTTTTATTCTGCATTATGGCAACTTGTGATGGCGTAGGGTTCATGCACTTCCACGTGGCACAGCCTTGTGTTTGATATGGTTCCCATCCCCTGGTTATGCTAGAAAGAAACAGTGCAATGGTCTAGGAGCCAATTAGACGTGGAACACACCCATTTAAATAGAACTCAATTGGACATTCATAGCCATTTATTACGTACACACTCTGCTGTGGGGAACAAGTGAATAACAGCAACAACAACAAAAAGATTCAAATCCCCAGGAGCTCCGGGATCTAGGAAAGAGGAAAGGTTGATAAAAGTGAAAACTGTGTCACAGAACAGATATGACAAATAATATAATAGAGGTGAAAAAAAGATACTCTAGGAATACGGGAAAGGGAGAGAGAATAACCCATTGGGTTTATTAAAATGATTTAGGCTGAGAAAGCATGGAATTTGTATCATTTTCTCTGCCTGGGACAACGGCTTTGTGCATATTCACTGACTGAATTCCTACCTTAGTAGCCCATCTACTCCAAGATAACACCCATTGGGAGTTATTACCTCTTCCTTTCCCATATTCCTAGAGTATCTTTTTTTCACCTCTATTATATTATTTGTCATATCTGTTCTGTGACACAGTTTTCACTTTGTATCAATCTTTCCTCTTTCCTAGATCCCGGAGCTCCTGGGGATTTGAATCTTTTTGTTGTTGTTGCTGTTATTCACTTGTTTCCCACAGCACAGTGTGTACGTAATAAATGGTTATGAATGTCCAATTGAGTTCTATTTAAATGGGTGTGTTCCACATCTAATTGGCTCCTAGACCATTGTACTGTTTCTTTCTAGCATAACCAGGGGATGGGAACCATATCAAACACAAGGCTGTGCCACGTGGAAGTGCATGAACCCTCCTTGGCGCCTGAAAAAGAGCATGGGAAGATGCAAAGACAAAACCTTTCACTTTCAGAGCAATGTAAGGATGTGGCACTCACCACACTCAGATGGTATTTGATGATGCAGTTTTCAATGGTGTTTTGTGACAGCATTTACTCAGATACGGATTTATCTCCCATGTTGGAAACCGAGGATAGGAATATTGTTGATGGAAACTCTTGATAGTGAAGTCAATACTCAGAGAATTTCTATTATGTAGTTTTTGAAGAATTCTGCTTTGCATTCCTTTAACATTCATCTAAATGGGTGGTTTAACTTAGTTGTAGGCTAACCAAATGCGTGGGATGTCTTCATAAATGATGGCTTTGGTTTTAGAAAAGTTATTTTGAAGCTATTATTTCGGTAATACTTAAACAGCATAGCTATTTGTTTTCTGAAGGCCGGCCTTAGATTGTAAAATCTAAATGGTAAAGTCATCTAAATAGATGTAAATAGTAAAAAAAAAATCTATAAAATCATAGATTTACAAAA
Organism: Vicugna pacos; assembly: GCF_048564905.1. Taxonomy (NCBI): domain Eukaryota; kingdom Metazoa; phylum Chordata; class Mammalia; order Artiodactyla; family Camelidae; genus Vicugna; species Vicugna pacos. The sequence goes on from NC_133014.1 coordinate 11,132,956, forward strand.
TCTAAATATAAACTCCTAGATCGTAAAATCATACCGTCTTTGTGTCGAAAAATGCTTATCTCTCTGTCCTCTGCAGCAGGATATGAACCTAGCTTGTCTCCAGAATGAATAAAGCACATTTTCCTAAGAAAATGGCCGGGGCAAAGCAATCTCTGTTCCACTGACTCTGTTGGAAATCATCCATCCATCAGGCGACTGTTCCAACTGACCTCTACTCTTATGAACTAAAACAAGAGTTAACGACGTCAATTTGCATTTTGAAAGAAACATTCCCTTGTTTTAGATGGACTGCTGATTGGACAAGGTGATAGAGCTGTAACTTTGAGAGAGTAGGCTGTTGCCCTGAGTGGTTTGACTTATCTTTCAAAGCTATACCTAGTTTTGTTGTGAAGTAGTCTGAGTTCTTCAAAAAAAGCTGTCTTGTATAATACTGAGAAGTACCGAGCCATTTGCCTGGAAGAAGTAGGTGTGAAATAATTTGAACTAGTTCAGAGATGGACCCTACTGACGTCCACCTCTGTCCTGACTAGCAGCTCAGATACAGAGAGAAGGAAAGAAAGGAGTAAGGATTCAAAAGCAGGTGCCGAGTTACCTATGAGCCGGTTGCTCTACAATGTCGGGGAGATTGGACCAGGGAACCTCAAGGTAGAGGGCTGTGCATTTATTGATCTTACTCCATGAAGGGCACTGTGATGAGCACCGGAAAAATGAAGCTGAGTGAGAATTGGTCATTGATCTCCAGAGGCTCACTGGTTTTCGGGGAAGACAGAGGAAAATAGTTAATAAGCATGGTGGAGTGTTACAAATGCTGTAATGGAGATCTGTGCAAGAGACCGAGAGGAAGGGCAGGTGACTGAGTCTCTGAGCATGGGAGAACACATTCACGAGCAGCTGCTACCTGCTCTGGGTCTTACAGGAGGAGCAGTACTCAAGGGGGATAGGGGCTGTCAGGCAAAAGAACTTCAGGTGGGGTCTCTGAAGGGAAATGGTGAGAGATAAGATAGGGAAAGTAGGCAGGGACCAGATTATGAAGGACACTGTGTACTAGGCAAAGGAGATCTGAGGGACACAACTGGATTTGCACTTCAGCAAGTTTTTTTGGTATATATATATTTTTTATTGAAGTATAGTCAGTTTACAAGGTTGTGTCAATTTCTGGTGTATAGCACAATGCTTCAGTCATACATGAACATACATATATTCATTTTCATATTGTTTTTCACTGTAAGTTGCTACAAGATATTGAATATAGTTCCCTGTGCTATACAGAATGAACTTGTTTATCTAGTATATATATATTAGTATCTGCAAATCTAGAACTCCCAATTTATCCCTTCCCACCCCCTTCCCTGCCTGGTAACCATAAGTTTGTTTTCTATGTCTGTGAGTTTTGTAAATAAGTCCATTTGTGTCATTTTTTTTTTAGATCCCACATATAAGTGATATCATATGGTATTTTTCTTTCTGTTTCTGGCTTACTTCACTTAGAATGACAATCTCTGGGTCCATCCATGTTGCTGCAAATGGCATTATTTTATTCTTTTTTATGGCTGAGTAGTATTCCATGGTATAAATATACTATAGCTTCTTTATCCAGTCATCGGTCGATGGACAGTTAGGTTGTTTCCATGCTTTGGCTATTGTAAATAGTGCTGCTATGAACACTAGGGTACATGTATCTTTTTGAATTAAGGTTCCCTCTGGATTTATGCCCAAGCAAGTTTATTTTTGCACTGTAGTATAGATAGGGCTGGAGTTGGGCCAGGCTAAAAGCAGGGAGACAGACAGTCTAGGTGGAAGTGATGAGGTCCTAAAATAAGTGAGTGGTGATGGGAAGAGAGTGTAAAGGATAGAGTTGAAATATTTCCAAAGTCGAATAGAATGGACTTAGTGGCTCTTTAGATACGAGTGGGGTCTAAAGAAACAAAGGTGAGGATGACTCTGAAACTTCTTGGTTGACCTATGGGAAAGGCATGACTGAACATCATCAGGCAGCTAGGGGATGATCAGCTTAATTTGTTTGTTTGCTTTGGAGGGGGTGATATGAGGAGTGATTGCGTTAAAGCTTGGATAAATGAATTTGGTATGCCTTTGGTATTTATAGGTAAATCTCCTTGACAGAAATTGAACATGTCTGTCTGGGGTAAGGACCTAAAAAGGACAGTTTGGCTGGTGACGCACAGTTTGTAGTGGTCACTGCATTTCCCAGAGCTTAGAGAGAGTAGCTGAACGGCGAGGGCCACCCTGCAGGTGAGGAGCTAGGGGAATAAATGCTCTCACCTCTCACCCCTTCTGCCTTCTGGTTTCCTCTCAGTTCCTCCTGCAGGCTAGACCCGACTGAAAGCCAGACAGCCAGGGAGCTCAGTGGATGCAGTCTTTCTGGGTCAGCCTCCTAGGGACCAAAGCGGGATGGAGAAGGGTGACAGAGGATGTGCAAAAGGAATCTATCTAGGACAGCTGCCGTCGGAGGGCAGGTAGTACAAGAACTGTCAATAAAGGAGACTGAGGAGTCGAGAGGGGAGAAAAGCCAGGTGACTCAGAGGACAAAGGGAAAAGGAAAGGGAAGTGACTAATGGTGCCCAAGACATGGGCTGAGTCCGCTGGATTTGGCAATTAGGAGACTTTCACAAAAGTTGTTTCAGTGGAGTGGGGGGACCAGGAGTCAGCCAGATGAAGTGGATTGAAAAATAAAAAGGCTTTCCATTTCTAGCCATTTGGAGGACGAGTTGAATAGAGCAATTTCTCCCAGTACAAGACATCTGAAAGATCAGGATAAATTAGTTTTCAATAACGTATTTTTAAAAGCATGACTCAGCTAATAAGAGAAACAATTTGAGGGCAGATGCAATAAGATTATTCCACAGCTGAGGATAAGGACAGGAGTCGGCAAAGAGGAGCTGGTTTGTTCCAGAGGCACCACAATTAGAATGATGGGAGATTCTTCAGCAGTGATGGGGAAAGCCAGAAAACAGTGCGGTAATACTTTCACAGTACTGTAAGCAAATGCTGTCAATTTAGAATTGTGTGCACAGTAAAACCATCTTTCAAGAGCAAGAACCCATGTAAAGGTGTTGGTGATGAGAGGGTTCATACCAAGAGACATTTGTTAAAGCAACTTCCAAAGGCGGTATTACAGAGAGGGGAAAATGACCCCACTGGGAAGGCCTGGGATGTTAGAAGTCCAAGAAAATGGGCAAGGTTTGAATAACGCTGTTTAAAATAATAATATGTCTAATTTTTGATTGGGAACTATAATTCTGGGCAGCAGTAGTTTTCAGGCGGAGAGATTGGAGTTAAAGCATTCTGAGATTTTTTGCTGTTGTTTTTCGAGAGGAAGAGGGGGTAAATACTGACAAATTTTAAATTTTATTTAATTAGGTATGATGTTAAAAGTTCTTGGAAGCAAGCACCAGAATATTAGAGCTGAAGTATATAAAAGGGCAAAGATTCTCAGACTAGATTAAGAAAAAAAAATAGAGCTTCATTTAAGCACAGTCACACTTAAGGGTACAAAAAGACTGAAAACCAAATAATGAAAAGAATGTGTCTTAAGCAAGTTTTAAACAAGATAAGGCTGTTGACTAATAACAGAAGGAATAAGCATTATGACAAATAGCATTCCTAAAGAGAAACAGGGCCATATTGATTAAAGACACTCGTAGTGATGAAAAAGAATTTTAAACATGTACACACTAATGGTATACAAAAATATATGGCAAAAATTGACAGGTCCACAATAAGCCACTGACAAAGCCACCATTACTGTGGGAAATTTTAATGTCCATGTCTTACAGTGATTGATAGGCTAGACCCACATCAGGGAGGAAATAACAAGCTTGATTGGGTGGAAAGAGCTGGAATGTGGCATCTCACACCTGGAGCAAGTCCGTCTCTGGGCAGTGAAGATCCTCAGCCTCACAGAATATGTTGTTAGTAGTAAATGCAATAAACTACGTAAGATGCTTTGTAAGGACCTGGCATGTAGCAAGTGCTTGGTAAGTGCTTTGCTTGATAAATATGATTATAATTTGTTCCCTGAGGAAAATGCCACTGGGGGATCTTTGGGACCCGAATTAAAAACAAACCAACAAACCCTGTCCCCTCTGAGTCAGGTGGAACCCCAGAGGGCAGATCTGAATGCAGACCACAGAGAGATGGCTGAGGGCTCTGGAGGCTGGGGAGACCCGCGTGACCTGGGACAGGACCAGGCAAAATTGAAGAGGGGGTGGTAACGGGATGGAACAGGGTCTAAGCCATGAGGTCGTGAGGATCCACCAAGACCCAGCTTGTCATTTTCTTTAAAGTGAGGATCAGGGTGGTTCTAGGAACTTCAACAGGGTTGCCTAAGGAAAGCCGCTGGAGAGAATTGAGGGAGAATTGAAGGGGGCTCTGAGAGCCTGTCTTCTGATTCCCTGCATCAGCGCCACTCGCCCTCGTTTCCTGGTACCTACGTTGCAGGGAATGGTACCCCAAGCCACCAGTGCGAAGGTCACTCCCACAGAGTCACAGCTCCTCAGGGCCTGGAGCACGAAAGGGAGGCAGGGTCTCAAGAACCTGTATCAAAAGTCATGTTGCTTGGCACATTATCATTCTTACCCCAGGCCTGATTCTAGGAAGGGAGCGCCCGCAAGGTTACGGCAGCTTCTTCAATCCTGGCCCATGATCTCCTATTCATGTCTTTCTGGGGCTCCGTCCTTTGAGGTTCGTAATGACCCACTGAGTTATTCCCATCCGGGAAATTTCCAACATTTCTAAGAGACAAGGTGGACTGGAAGTACAAGGGAGGCCCTGGTGACAGTGTGCTTGGGAAACGTTTAAAACTCTCCTGGCCCAGAGAGAAATTCTAGGGAAAAACTGGCATTTCCATAATTCTAGATTTATGTAAAAGGACGACATTGGCAGTGATCTGGGGGTGACTCATGCTGGGTCTGGGTGTCCAGTTCCGCCTGATCTAGACAGATCAGGAGCGCTGAGTGCACTGAAGGAGGCCCTTTGGCTTCCCACCTAGGTCCTTGTGAAATGGCTCCGTCTGCCTTGCAGGGTCACTTTCCAAGGACCAGCCTGGGGACTACAGGTTAGAGTGATGGGTGGTGCCCCCGGCACCCGCTTGATGCCTTCATCAGGTGCCCTGAGCATATGAAAGCTGGGGTGTAGCTTTAAAAAAAAAGCTTCTTAGAGCTTTACTTTCCTTAAACAACTGAGCTTGACGAACCTGACAAGCTAGCTAGACAAGGTAACTCTTCGGGGGGGGGTGTCAAAGGATGTCCCAGGGGAGGTGAGGGTGGGGGAAAAAGTGAGCAAATGTAGTTTTTCTCGGAATCAAGCTGGGAATATAGTCTCAGAAAGAAAATATGCAATTCTTAAGCCTTGTGCCCTCCAGGAAAGCTTAGACTAGGAGGGTAGTCATAGCCATGGAAGCCTGAGAAATTCTATGTCACCCATCTCCTTTAATTCCCTTATCGGTCCTGTGTGATGCTAAGGAACTCTGGCTGCAGCCCAGATATAACTGCCATCAGTAGAGATGTTCCTTTTCTGTTTCGATGGTTTTATGGTGTGTATAGCTTAAGAGGCTCGACCCTAGAGCAGGTCTCAGAAAATCTTTGTGGATCTGAGGCATGGCCGCTTCACAAAGATAGACACACACACACCGTGGGGACATTGCCCACGGGACTCATCAGCTGCTCGTCCCTTTTGCGTCTGTGCCCACATTGGGCTCAGAATGGCCTGCAGTGGGGTCAGCTGTGGGGAGAAGTCTGGCGTGCAGTTCTCAGGAGCCCACTCATCATCCTAGGCCACTCGGAGGGGTCTGCCGAAGAAACCAGGTTCCCCGGGACTCCTAGGAAGGAAAGACTGTTGGCCAATTGGGGTCTTCTAGTCCCAGAGTTCAGGGAGGAACAGTCTGGCTTTAGGTAACGTGCTCCTTGGCCTGGTTAGACTCGACGTCCCCAGGAGCTGTTGAGCTGGCTCCTGGGGCAGAGAGCAAGGCAGGGACCCGAGGCCAGGAAGCTGATGGGTGGTATGAAATCCCATCGGGGTGTTGGGCAGCAAAGGTGGCCGTGGGGGTCCTGGTGGCCACTGGTGCAGAGGTGGGGAAAGCAGGACTGCAAGTCCGCGGGGCTGCTGGTGACCCGGCCCAGCTGCTCTGCTTCCTGGGTGCACTTCGGGCTCTGCACCAGATGACGGCCACTGGAGCTTCAGCCATCCGCAGCAGCAGACGGACAGACAGGCTGAAGGACAGACGTGCAGACTGCTATTCAGTCAGATTTGTTTTTCCCAGGACTCCCAGAAGGGAGCCCCCAGTGACTGTCCAAATAAGAGAGGAACTGAGGCCACCGGTGAGTTCCGAGGGTCTGAGGCAGTGTTGCATCCATTGCCTGGGTCGTCTTTGCAGCTGGACCTGAACGCGGTGGGTTAAGAGACGTCGGAGAGGCTGTGCAGAGTTCACTGCACCCTCGCAGGAATGCATGCAAGCTCGCAGGCTGACACTGACGGGCATGCCATCACTTCCCGCTGTGCCGCCAGGACCGCGTCCAGGCTGACTTAGCTCCATCATGTGGGAAAGCAGGCTGTACCCAGGGAGCCCGTCCATCCTGGGACCCTGTGTCTGGCCCACAGGTGTCCACAGATGTCTGTTTTTCTAAGGCTGGGCCTGGGGGCAAACTCGTGATCTTCTCCTAATGAAGGCCTCCCCACCCTCTCCACCCTCTCTGCTTCTAGCAATTGGAGGCCCCAGGCCTTTGCAACTAGCAGTGACTGTTGGGAAAAGTGAAAAACAACAACAACAATGTGATCTAAATGGCACTTCCCTCGGGACGTGGGCGGGGTCTTCATGTCATCTGACCCTATCCCCACGTGCTGGCCTTGTTGCCAAAGCTGGACATGCCTTGGAAGACGGGAGGCTAAATGGAAGACGGGAGGCTAAATGGAAGATTCAAGAAGGAACCCTTCCTAGGGGGTCGGACACCCAGCGTGACCAGGGAAACGTCGGCCTTGACTCATGGTCTGCGTGTGAGATCCTTGTTGTGTTGACTCATCTCTGTCTAATTCTATAAACCCCCCTTTCCTATGACAAAAGGAGCCTGGGGCTGATCATTTTCAGTTTATGCAAATTGGACAGGAGGGGGCGGGGAGTTTGTGCTGGCAGTCCAGGAAGGGGAACCAAGGCCAACATGGAGCTGGGACTGGATCCCACAGCTGTGCCCAGAGAGGCCCAGCCTCTGGTTCAACATCTGCTGAACATCTTGTCTCTTCTAGAAATGTGAGCTGGACCCCAGGGCTGGGGCTCACTCCCACCGCCGAGGGCGAAGCCCCGTCTCTGCTTGTCCTCTAGCATCACCGCCTCTGCCTGGCCTCAGCCCTCACGCCAGGGAAGACATGGAAGCCACCGCTCCTCGTATCCAAAACCAAGCAACCCCCGATCTCGTTTGGTTCCTGAAGGAAAGATCAGGGCGGGGCTCTCCCGCCGCCCGAGTCTGAGGTTTGGGGGGCTGAAGCCTCTGCTTCCAACAGGTTTTTGGGCACCAGAGGTTGTTTTGGTCTTGGTTCCTCATCTGAGTGGAGTGGGAACACATCAGACACAGAGGAAGTTGTAAATCAGGAGGTAACTGCAGTGCAGGGGAGGCCCACCTGGACGGCCACAGCCGGCAAGCTGGAAATTGTTCACATTACGATTTATATGGCCAGACAGGGAGGCTTGCTTCTCCAGAAGAAAATGAAGGCTTGGGTTTTTTTTTTTTTTTTAATGTTGCTAAGATAGGAGTTTCTATATATATATCATGGAATACTACTCAGCCATAAAAAGGAATAAAATAATGCCATTCGCAGCAACATGGATGGACCTAGAGATTATCATACTAACCGAAGTAAGACAGAAAGAGAAAAACAAATACCATATGATACCACTTATATGTGGAATCTAAAAAAAATGACACAGATGAACTTATTTACAAAACAGAAAACAGACTCACAGACATAGAAAACAAACATATGGTTACCAAGGGGGAAAGGGGGTAGGGAGGGATAAACTGGGAGTTTGGGATTCAAAGATACTAACTACTACATATAAAATAGATGAACAACAAGGTCCTACTGTATAGCACAGGGAACTATAGCCAATACCTTGTAATTAATGGCCTATAATGAAAAAGAATGCGAAAAGGAATATATATGTATACACATATATCTGAATCACTATGCTATACACCAGAAACTAATACAACATTGTAAATCTACTGTACTTCAATTTAAAAAAAAAAAAGGGTGGAAAGCAATAGGAGAAACTCAAGTTAAAGTGACGACCGCGTCAGGGACTGAGTCCCCATCAGAGCCCAGTGATGTCCCTTTGCCAGATCTTCAGTGGGTGGGGCAGGATCACCCTGGAGACCCCCTCCACACCCGCAGTCGGCCCCACCCCTAAGGCCTCCAAACGTTACTGCTGTATAACCTTCTCCCTCTTTCACAGATGGGGAAGCCAAGGCATCCAGAACAGATGACCATGCTTTCCTCAAATCAGCTAGAAGTTCACTTCTCTAAGCACAGTTTCGCACTTTTTTTTTTTACAGCTTTATTACATTTCAAATTTCCCCACATACACCGATTGCCTTTACAAAGTGAATTTTAAATATAGTTCAAGGAGTGGACTCGAAACGAGGATGAGGGCAGTCGGAGAACAGCAGGGCTGTATTTATAAAACAAAGTGGGTACCAGCCACTTCATACTTATTATTTCATTTTATCCTTTCAGCATCATTAAGCATTAGCTATTCTTGCCCTTCCTTTCCTGCAGGGTATAATCCAGGCTTGGAGTTAAGTAAATGGCCCAGGTTCCCTGTGAATAGGAAGTAGAACCAGAATATGAACCAGGGTCTCATATCTTCAAAGCTTCTGCACTTTCTCAAGCTTTGACTTCTGGCTCTCCTAAGAGCCACTGGAACACAGCAACAAGAAAGCATTAGGAAAAAACACCACTGGCAAAAATCAACTCAAACAAAACGTTGGTCTTGGGAACCTTTTGTCTTTCCGTTGAATCACTGACTTTGGAAAATAATCAATGAAGGGTCACATAAGAATAGATATCAAATTAATTTCGTAGAGGAGCACCATCTGAGAAAAACTTAATTGTAAGCTGCAAAGGTGAGCCACATATGGAATTAAAAAAATTGGTAGTATCCACATTAAAAAAGTAAAAAAGTAAAAAGAAAGAGGTAAACTTAATGTATTTTATTTAACCCGATATATCCAAAATATTATCCCTTGGCCATATAATCAATATAAAAATAATCAGTGAGACATTTTATGTTCTTTATTTCATACCACATCTATGACATTGAGGTGCATTTTATACTCTACGTTGACATAATTTACATGTTTTATACTTTACGTTTATGTACTTTACATTCACGTGCTCAATAACCACGTGGCGGTGAGTGGCCGCTATATTGGACAGTGCAGGTCTACAAATAAAGAAATGGAAATACATTCCTGGAAGCATGGTTGCTGGATGTCAAGGCCATGGCTAACTTCTAAGGGGTTGAAATTTACCCGGCATGGGGTGTTGAAAATATCAGCAAGAAGTAGGAGGAGAGAGTGGTAGTTACCTCTAAGTTGTTATTATTTTTATCATTGTTATTTCTGATTTGAGACAGTTAAACATTTCACGCACTGCAGTAGGAGTGAGGTGTGATGCAAAGAGGGCAGGTTCGAGGTGCAGAACTGCTGGGTTCACATTCAAGCTCCGTTCCCCGCCAGCAACTTTAGGGAGGTCATTTAACTGCCTTGAGCCTCAGTTTCCTCGTTTGTAAAACGGGATCCCATGACCTGCCTCACAGAGATGTCAGCGCAGAGAATGGGATGCTGATCAGCGAGCTGGCTTCTGGGGTTCACTTCCTTCTTTTAACAGTGATCTCCCTGCCCTCTGTGCCAAGTTAGGAAATAGAAGTCAGCCTTCGTCCCATTGCTAAGAACTCGGATTCCGCCCATTTTCCAGGGAGGGAGTCCGTGCCCCCGGGGACATACTCAGCGGAGCACAAGCAGAACTTCCCTCCTGTTTGCGTAACTCCCCTTAATCTCTGATGGAAACCCTCACTTTTCATTCTCTCAAGTAAACTCAGGCAATTCAATAATTTCACAGTCCCTTTAGGTTTAAACTCAGCCAGGTCAGGGTTCCACCCTTCCCCTCTTCCCCCAGGGGGACTCCCAAGATGTGGAGCGGCCTTCACAGCAAAGAGCTGTTGGCAGAGAGCCAGCAGCGAGTCTGCAGTGGTTGCTGGAAACTGCTGTGCTGTGTCCGGCCCCGGCTGGTCTCTGGTCGATTGGTCTTGGTCCCCACATTCCTCACTGTAGGAAGCTTTATGTTTTTTTTTGTCCCAACCACTGACTTTCAGGCCCACAGCCTCTCTCACTGCTGAGATATAGACTAAAGGCAGCTTCTAGGTGTGATTCGGAACTTTCCCGGGGCCACGGAAGAAAGTGTGTGTCTGTGTCCACGTAGTATGCTTCTGTCCAGACACTTCTTGCTACCGTTTTTGTAATTTCTAGTTTCTGTAAGGCTTGCAGCTTCCCTGGGCCCCCTTAGGTGTCTAAACAGATGTGGGTGTTTGTCATTCACCCATCGCAGGGCTCATCTTGGAGGGCAGGCTCTCCCTGGGCCCCCTTCTCTCCACCCCGCGGCAGACTGCTCTAGTCCTGTGGGAAGGGTGTCTGGCTCTTGTATGCGGAGTTGCAGCTTTGATGGGCGAGTCTCACGTGGAATCAAGGTTACCCTTGGAAACCCCTTTAGAAAGCTGTCACATTGACATCGTCACCTGGCCCTCCGTAAATCCACAAACCAGTTTTTCCTGGGGTAGTTTTGGGAGGTGGGAGGCGGAGGGTGCTGGGGAGAGCAGTCGGGAAAAGGCAAAAGAAAATGCGAAGTGGTTGTGTGTCGGAGACAATCCTTAGAGAAATTCTCAGATTCTCCCCTGCCACCAAGGCGTCCCTGCTCCCCATTCCCAGATTTGGGCTAATTGGTCATATCGGTTATTTCTCCCCATAGAGAGATAAGCCAATAGGAAGCAATGAAAGAGACAAGTCTACATATTATTTCAGCAGTTGAAGGGTGAACGAGGTGCCGTCTTGACTCTAGTCTGATTTAAGAACAGTGAGTTTGCAGGCAAAGCAAAGCCAGGCTCCCGAGAGCCGGTAAATGCCTTGTTGGAATGTGTCTACCTTCAGAACATCAAGTTGGAAACATCTTTTAAAATGAGTTTGCCACGGTTTTCTTTTGAAGTATAGTCTTTTCATCATGAGGTAGACATGTTCTGGAGGCTTTAACAAACAGACTCTCTTCTGCCACCTAGTGCTCACGTAGCCACAGTTCAGGGGAACGCCTCGAGTTCACCAGTCCAAGATCTGCTTACAGACGTTAGCAAAGAGACAGTAGACTCAGTAAAGAAATAGGGGGGAAAAAAAACACTCGTTCCTTCTCGCCCCTGCAAAACCCCCTGAGTGTCATAAGAGAAATTTGGCATTGGTGTTTCAGCTCCATGTGGATTCATTGCTACCGTAAATAGCGCCATATGTACCAGGCACTATTCTAAAACTGAAAATGCATTTTTAGATGTGCCCAGTTCCTGCACGTTAAAAGATGGTTGATATAAAATTGGCCATGATTCATATTTTTGGAACTAAGATGCAGAGTGTTTTGAGGTCTAGGTTGCAGCATTCTAGAATGCTCAGAGAACCACCCCTGATGGGATAGGAAGGGCTGAGCTGCAGACTTAGTGGACAGCACTGGCAGGTGAGTCTGTGGGTACTGCCTGTGTCGGAGCGACAGCTGAGGATGAGGAAGCAGAAAGACAGTTCTTTCTATTCTGGGGAAGAAGTTATTGGTAAAAATGGCAAATATTTATTTAACAATTGAAATCAGAAACCACAGCATTACGTGTTTCCACTGAAAGGGAGCAATGTTTTCCACAATTAGGAATTTTCCAAGCGGCCCTTGGACATGGTTTTGCATGCCATCAAAATGAGCAACAGATGATGGAGAGCATCTGCCTTTAATCCTTCTTGGGACCTGGGTCACATCCACACATGGAGTCAGAAAGCTTGGACTTGAATCCTGCGTGCCTCTGGTGTTCCCTGGACAAATCACTTCTGTTTCGTCTTCTCCTCCTCATTCTCTTTCTTCTAAGTTGCTTTTTCACACAATTCAACCAGCACAGAATTTATAGGAAAAAAGGCCCAGGTCCCGGTTTACACATCCTTCTTGCCAAAGGCACTCCCCTGATCTGCGCCAACCATGCCCTCAGTTGGTTGGCACTGTCTTCATGCCATACATGGAACACACATCCACATACATCTTTTTATTATGCCTAAATGAGATCATACTTATCTCTATTTTCTCAACCTTATTGAAGTATAATTTACATACAGTAAAAATCCATTTTTAAAGGTACACCTTGATGAGTTTTGACAAATAAAAAATCTTGTGAATCTAATACCTCAGCTGAGTCATAGAATATTTCTGTCACCCCATGAAGTTCCCTTATGCTCCTCTGCAGCCAACCTCCCACCCCTTCCCCAGGCAGCCACTCACCTGCTTTCCAACCCTGAGGCTTCAGTCGGCCCCTTCTCTAATTTCATGTAGATGGAATCATACACAGTGTAGTCTTTTGTGTCTGGCTTCTTTTGCCCGACATGATGTTTCTAAGATTCGACCATGTTTTTGTGTTTGTCAGTAGTTAATCGCTTTCTTTTGCAGAATAGTTTTCCATCGTATGGATGTACCATAATTTGCACATCCATTTGATAGCTGATGAACATTTGATTTGCTTCCAGTTTTTGACAATTACGAGTAGAGCTATTATGAACGTTTGTACACAAGTCTTTGGTAAAGTAGCTAGGACCAGAGCTGCGGGATCATTTGGTAAGTATATGTTTGACAGTTTGTAAGAAGCTGCCAGAGTCCTTTATAATGGTTATGCTATTTTGTATTCCCTCCTGGAATGTGTGTGAGTTCCAGTGGCTCACATCGTTGCCAATACTCTTTGCTTTATTTAATGTTAGACTAATCTAAGTGGGTACATAGATGCATCTCATTGTGGCTCTAAGTTTCTTTTTCCTGATGACTAACCATGTGGAGCATTTGTTCATGTGCTTACTGACCATTTATCTCTCTTTCGTAGTTTCTGTTCAAATCTTTTGCCCATAAAAAGAAATTTGGCGGTTTGTCTTATTGAGTTGGAAGATGGGAGACAATAGAAAATATATCGCTCTTTGCCCCCAATTCCTAAAACCCTTGTGAATTCCTAAATGATAAGAGCACCAGAAGCATCTTTTTGTTCTATTGAGTCAGCTCTGGGTGGGCTCCTGGATGAGGACCGGTCACCGGAAAGACCAAGCCATGATTAGTGGCTATGAATTTTCAGTCCCATCCCCATCCTCCCGAGAGGGGAGAGGGGCTGAAGTGGAGTTAGTAATTGAGCACGCCCTCGTGAGGAGGCTTCCATGAAATCCCAGTAGTACGGGGTTCGCAGAGCTTCCAAGTGGATGAACACACCTACACCAGGAGAGTGATGTAACCCAGCTCCATGGGGCAGAAGCTCCTGCTCTTGGGACCCTCCCTGACCTCGTCGTGTGTATCTCTTTATCTGGCTGTTCATCTGTATCCTTTATCATATCTTTTAATAAGCCTGGAAATGTAAGTGTTTCCTTGAACTTGGTGAGCCGCTCCAGCAAATTAATCGAACCAAATCGAAGGAGGGGGTCGTGAGAACTCCTGATCTGTAGCCAAGTCGGACGGAAGCTGTGTATAACCTGGGGACCTGTGACTTGCAACTGGCGTCTGAAGCAGGGTGAGAGTGTCTTGTGGGACTGAGCCCCTAACCTGTGCGGTCTAACGCTGTCTTGGGAAGATAGCATTAAACTTGAGTTGAATTGGGGGACACCCAGCTTGTGTGGCAGAGAACTGCCTGGTGGATGTGTATGTGAACATCACCCGTCCCGTTGTTACTGGGTCTTAGCATCGTTACGGAAGGGTTCCATATTTAGTTTTGATTCTTCGTCTATTTTGTATCCAGTTGCCTTGTCAGATACCATAGTACCTGCCTTGCCCTAATAGCCACCTGCATGACGCCTCCCTTGAGCAAGGGCGTTTCCAGTGGGGGAGCATAATTTCAATGTCATCCTTTAAGGGCATAAGGTCCTTCCTGTTGTGGTCGCAGAAGCTGTCCACATCTTCCTGCCTTTTAAGACTAGCCCTGTGGAGCCACCGGGGCTGTCTGTGTTGGCTGCCGTGAGTTAATCAGAGGGCTTTTTGTCTGCCTTTTCTCACCACGTCATTCTCGTTTGTGACACACAGTCGACCACGACATGTGTCTTCGGTTGAGACGCTGGCCTGGGAGGCCAAGAGGCAGTATGATGTGGGTTTCCTTGATTTTGCAACAGTAGTGTCTCGCTGGTCTTATTACTACAGCTTCTGTTAACACGATTCATGGAAGCGAAACATCTGGCAAAATACCTCGAAAACCTTCTCCCCTTCTTCATGAACTTGATTTCTCATAAGTATCGTGTTTGTTTCCCTAACTTAAAAGCAGTTCAAAGCTTATTGAGAAAATTTCAAAATAGCACAGAGAGGAAAAAAATTTTCATCACCCTCAGATCCCCCTTGTTTCCTCACGTAGAGTATGTCTTCTGGACTTTTTTAAAGTTTCTTTTCTGCCCTAATTTGCATGTCTGTGAGGGTTGGTTCTTGAAGCATTTGGATTTGGCCTGGAAATCTACAGAGAGAGTGTCCCCAGAGGCTTCCTACAGAGCTGTCCTTGTATTTACACTGGAGGGTCACTGAAGACATTCTACACGGCCAGCACACGGAGCGGGGTTGGCCCAGCAGACTTCTACGTCCACATGGGGGACAGCTGGGGGCCATACTTGCCTTTCTGTTAACTTCTTTATTTGGTTCTGATTTTACACTTCGGCAATCTGATATTAAAACCCCCTCCAAACTAAACTCTAGTGAATTACAATGCTGGCTAATTGTTTCTCTTAGGTAAACACCCCTAGTAAGTGCTATATACATGAGGATTGACACCTTTTCTGGCTATAATCAGTGTCACACTGTCTACCCCGAACTCCACACGCCTCCAGGGCTTGTCCCAAGCCCATCTCTGAATTAATTTGTCTTCCCGTTTTGTCTTGGGGCTGATGGCTTGTTCCAGTCCAGAGGTAAGGAGGGATCTGTACCTACGACCTAGAGTCTGCCTCCTCAAGACCTCAGGAGGGCACCTGCTTCTCTCCAGGCCCTGCACTTGCCCAAGTTCAAGTGTCCCTCATCGTCCTTGGCTTCAGCCTTCTAACTCGTCCCCCAGCTCAGTCCTTCTCTGCCTAGATCTGGCTTTCACCCCGCCATTAAGGAAGGCATTTTTATAAAAGGAAAAGCTTGAAGCGATGCTCTCCTGCCTGAAGGACCCTGAACCCCAAGGCATCCGTATGGCATCTGTGCCCAGAAAGTTCTGTGTCAGGTCCTCAGCCTCACCTCCAGCCACACAGGACTTGCAATGCCCAGAATAGGCCAGCTTCTCCTGTGCCCCTGGGCCCTGGCTTCGCCACTCTCTCTGTTGAAAACGCCCTCTTCTCTCGCTCCCCTTGCCTGGTGCTCCCGGACGGAGAGCGCCCTGAGAGCAGGGGTCAAGGTGGACCGATTCCTGGTGTATCACCAGCACCCGGCTTAGCACGTGGCATGTACTAAATAAGGAGGCTCTGGGTGAATGAACTGTAAACTGCCCACTGGGGATCCAGGTGGCCCAGACCCTGCGTGCTCGTAAGTGCTCTCCTCTGCAGCAGGGGGTTTAGAGCTGGCTTTCTGCAGGACTCTGCCTTGTTGTCAGGAGACCCAGGGGACACAGAACCTCAGCACAGTCGAGGTGACTGTCTCTGTTCAGCTCTGTGGGTTGTTGGATGTCTCCGGTCCTAGAGTTTCTCTCTTCTTTCTGTTCCTCCCATGCCCAGCAAAGCCCAGGCCAGGGCCCTAGGCAGTCGGTGGAGCCGGGTTCTTGCCAGGTTCCCACCAACCAGAGCCTGGGTCCCCACCCTGACACCTTTCTCTTCTCTTTGAGCTGACCTCCCTCGTTAATGAGCAGACTGCACTTGCCAGGGGCAGATTATTGTAGGTCCTGGTTATCAAAGTACATAAGGCCTTCACAGAGAATTGGAAAGTATAGAAAAATAGAAGAAAATCACTATTGACCCTACCTTTCAAAAGCACCCACTGTTAACATGCATTCAGCCTGTTGTATTACGCTTTTTCCCTAGCCATCTTAACCAATATCTCCAGACCATGGTCTTTGAGTTTTAACATTTCTTAGATGAAAATAATCTTCACTGAGGCTCCCTTACTAAGAAGAATTATAAAACACTAATTAAAAAATAAGGTTGAAAATTTCCAAAAGCATCGCTTTCATTAACGTGTGGGCCTTGCGTCAAGCTACTGAGCAGAAGTGACATAACCCGTAAGACAAGTAGGCTGATGTTTGGAAAAAGGCCAGAGATGGGATTAGGTTTCCCAAGTGAAACCGAAGGGTGAGTGAGCAGACAAGCAGCCTTCAGGTGTCCTCAGGCCAGCCGCCCACCTGGGCTACTGGGTGGAGATACGAGAGTGAAGCACTCTCAGGGGTAGCCCTTGGCTCGCATTTCGCTTCCCCGTGTTGGGGCTCCCTGGGGCAGGACCTCTGCCAGTCGACTTCATATCCATCCCAGCACGGCCCCTCCCCACCCGTGTCCACGTCCCTCGCCCTGAGAGCAATGCTGGGCTGCGCCCGCACTGGCTTTCTCCCTCATTCCAGAACCCAGCACAACAGAAGTGCTTGCAGTAACCCCCACCCGCCTTCCTAGAAGGCGATTGAGTGACTTTTGGGACTTGTTTTATCTTTATGTCATCTTTTCCTTCATCACTCTCATCTCCATCCCAAAGGTTTATCAAGAAATTCTCCAAATAGAGACTTCTCCTTATTAGAAATGCAACAGACGAATTAGGGCTTTATTTTGGCTGTTAAGAGAATAACATCTTTTTCCATGTCTTTAGACAAATAATGAAATACCTTGCAGAAATTAAAGATAGTGTAAAAATGTATTGATGAAATAACATTCAAGATATCATATGGAGTAGAACGGCAGGACACTTGCTAAGCAGGAAAGACACGATATAAAATAATGTGCCGACCATATTCCGCAACCACAAGACTTGAAGAAGAGACCCTAGTCTGTAACCACACGTAAGAGATGGAGCCCCCACATGCTCAGAAAGGCCCGAGAGCGTGTCCTGTGCTGCCCGTAATTACATACGCGATGGTGGGTATGTTTGCCGAACCTCTAAGGCTGCACTGCGTTTTGTCTGGGAAGCAGGGAGGCCAGCACCCACCTGCAGGATCACCCGGGGGTTAGGTGAGATAAAGCAAGTAGTGGACTTAGCCCACACCCTGCGCAGCGAGAACACCGAGGGTGACTCCAGTGGTTGTCGCCGTTGTCCCTGGGTTGTGATGCCGGTAGCGGTGGCCCAGAAGCTACTATCTGAATTGGCTTTGTGGATTTTCCTCTGTCTTGACCAGGTTTTTGGTACTGGGAGGCACAATCACACAGAGGAACTGATGAGCAGACGCAACGCAACATGCAAGAAGTTGCAAGTGAATAACCAACGGGCTGTAGAGAGAAGCCTGTCCTTGGTGGACTTGCTCAAGGACGGTCCCGTGGGGGTGCTCTGCACGTCATCACTGAAGAAGAGAGGACAGAAGAGGTGGCGGGAGGTGTCAGTGACATTCTGGAGTGCATTGGAAGGACAGATGAAAGAAGGACATTTTTCTTTGGGATGTGGGGACCCCACCTGCCTGAACGGCATGAGGACGGGGACTTCCCTGTACCTCCAAGGCCCCCTGCCTGACCTGGACCCTGTCTCCTCTTTCCTACGCTGTCACTGTCAGACTGGACTGGCAGCCACACAGTCTGTCTCAAGTGCTGTGAAATGTGTTGACTGGATGTGCACAGTCCTTGGCAGAGTGACACTGCCCACGGGAATTCTTTGTATCCTTGGTATGGAAGATGGCAGGCAATGGGCGATGACTGATCACCTAAGATACCATCAGTTATTGGCTAGAGGAATGCTGCTGTTGCATTTGCATCTTCGCTTCCAAACTATTATTCAGTCTCAGCCCCTCCAGAGCAGACAACAACAGAGCTCCAGGAGCGTAAGACAGAGCCGCAGACCTCAGGGATAACTGCCCCAGGTGAGTGGTCCTCACCCCCAACTCAGGAAGCCATGTGACGCAGATAGGGACACAGAGCAGCAACTGGCACCTGCCTTGCTGTTTCCCCATCAGAAACACACCCCGCTGTGGATCTCCTGAATTTCTAAATATTACCTCTGAGATCGGCCCAGACCACGCTGCTCTTAGCTCCAGCAGCAGCCCGATGTCTCCTAGCAGAGCTTCTGCCAATAAGCGGGCATTGCTCCAGGGCCAGGCAGACCCTGCCAACCCTGATATTGCCAGCCTCTCCTCTGGAGACTGAAAAGACTGATTTCAGAGTCTAGAAAGTTCTGGTCTGCGGAAAGAGGTCTTGGAACACAATATTTTGAGTGGTCTTGGGTGGAGGGAGATGGGTCTCAATGGCCAAAAGCACTCCTCCTTCAAGAAGCTCTGGGAAGCCACCCACATTTATCTTGATATGGGCGGCAAATTCCATAAGCTGCTCACAGGGACATCCGCAGGTCCTCCAGCCTGTGGGCATCATTCTGGCCTCCGGCAGCATCTTCATGGATTTGGGTACCTATGTTTCTGTCTCTTGTTCTGATGTCCTCTGGCTGCCAAATTCTCTGCCTTCGCAGGTGCCACCAATCCTCCGTGTCCGTTGCCCTGTCCCCCAGACTGCAGGGGCAGGCGTGCTTTGTGGGTTTAGGGGATGCAGCCAAACAGCAAACAACTTAAGATCAAATGGTAGATATCGATGCCCTTGAAGATCCAGCGCGTCTCCCCGCCCTGCCCCGAGCTGCCCGGCGGTCTTCCTCTCCTTCTGCCCACTCTCCCTGCTGCCAATCCTGGGGCTCTTCCTTGTCATTTTTACTTTTTGCAAAACCATGTAGGTTCCTTGGGCCTCTCTCCTGAGCCATTCTCAAAGGTTTGGGTTTCCACATACAGGGTCTACCTCTGCAGCCTGGGAAGTGCTGTGATCCTTGACAAGCCACTTACCTTCAGGATTCTCATCTGTAAAGTGGGAATAACCGTTTGTGCCCACTTCCCTCGCTCTGTTGTCCTGAACTGCTGTTGGGGGAAGTTCTCCGTGAAGCGAGTGGGCTGTGATCTGTACGAATGGAGGGTGTTGGAAACCTCTCTCCTCCAAGCCTTTTCAGCGTCCTGTGTCAGCCCCGCCCCAAGCCATCGGGAGCTGAACCTCCTGGGACCTTTGGAGGCTCAGTTGTCCATGACAAGAGGCTGCAAAGAAACTGCCTTTCTTTGCCACGATTAGACTATATCAGGGGGTTAGCAACCTTTCTCTTCTCTTTTCTTTTCTTCTCTTTTCACTAAAAACACTTTTAATGGAGGTCCTGAGGATGGTATTCTGACATCTATCAGTCATTTTTCCTAATATTTCTCAGTATCAGCATTTATATTCAGTTTATATTGGAAGAGCTACAGGTAAAATAAACTAACTTTACTTAAAAAACAAACAAACAACCTCGTGCCTGCTACGCGTGAGCTCTACCACTGAGCTTTACCCACCCCTCCGTCCCCACCGTTGGCAACTTTTTTCTAAGAAGGGGGGGGCAGTAAGCAGTAGAGGCGTGGCTGGCCAGGTGACCTGTCTTTTATTCACTCATCTCTGCTGTTGTGGAGAACAGCCACTGACAACATGTAAACACAGGCGTGGCTGGGTTCCAGTAAAGCTATTTAGAAACAGGCGGTGGGACAGATTTGGCCTGTGGGCTGTAGGTTGCCAGTCCCAGGATTAGAACAATATACTTTGAGTTTTCTATTTTGTCTTTTTATCCCTTTGCCGGGGTGGGGGGAGGGGTGGTGGTGGTGAGATAATTTTGTTTGTTTGTTTATCTAAATATTTATTTTAGTGGCAGCACTGGGGATTAAACCCAGGACCTCATGCATGCTAGGCATGCACTCTACCACAGAGCTAGACCCTGCTCCCTAGTTTGTTTTGCTAAAATGTTAAGATCCATAAAAGTGAGATCGTGATCCACAGTTTGGTAAACATTGTTCTGGAGGGGCAGGCATCAGTGGAGGACTGGTAGAAGAGGACGGTCCAGCTCTGGAGGCCTTCCAAGCAGAGAGCAAGGTCTGCAGTCTGTTTGGCACTAGGGGTGTCCAGCCAGGTCTCCTGGGGTCAGCAGATGCCATAACCAGTCTCCTTCCTGTCCACTCAGGTCCTCTCCTTCATCCCAGGTTCCTGTTGAGTCATTTCATCACGTTGAAAATGTCCTTTTTGGAGGAGAACCCAGGCGTGACTTTGGACTCTGAAGACCAGGAAAGAGATGATCCTCAGTGCTTCTCAGAAGGTGAGATTCTTAAAAATATCCACCCCAGGGCCCAAGAGTAACTCCCGAAGCAGGACCTTGTGAGATACTGTGCCCAGACCCAGTTCCTCACTGTTGACCGTGCATGGTAAGTGAGCTTTGAGAACTTCTCTGGAAAATGAATTAGAGAGAAATCCTTGAGGGGTGAATGAAGCTTTGCCACGGGTGTCCAGGTGTAGTACGTGGTAGAGAAACAGATCATCTTCATCCAAAGATTCGGGGCTTTGAAGTCCTGACTCACCAGCTGGATGGTTTTGAATCCTCCAAATGCATCTCTTTCCTTCCAACTGACCTACAGGGAGGAGAAGGCCCTGCGGACAAGGGGTCCTCTAGGGCTGGGTTGGAAAAATGACCCCTGCTCAGGGCTTCTGAGTGGTCCCTGCACTTGGGCATTGGCTCAAGGGGGACAATGAGGACCCAATGGCCCATTTGACCAGAATGATGATCTAATGCGTGGAGTTCAAGAGGCCAAATCCCTGAGCTGTCAGCTCATGCGCCACCCCACCTCCCCCAGCAAGGTGCAGCCCCCCTGCGTCTCGGAAGCGCAGACTGTCAGATCTCCAGGGACAGGGGAGGATGAGGCCTGGAGTGGAGCGACGCGGAATTGTCTACGACAGCCTGGCAGTAGCAAAGCCAAGACTGGGTAGAACCTTTGCCCCAGAGCACAGGGTTTGGGTTTTCTTCCTCCACAATTCTGCGTGCTGTCAATGTGCAAAAGTGGTGTGGTGACAACCAGGTGTTTCATTCAGGCATTGCTCTCACTGAACGTTTTACGGGGGCAGAATCTTCCAGATTATTCTCAAAGTAAAACAGGCAAGGTGCACGACGCCCCTTGAATGAACGCAATGCAGATGTGGCCACTAAGGAGGTGCTCTAGGGAGTTCTGCCTTCAGACACCAAGTTAGCTCTGTTTTATCTCCATTTCCCGCCATTTTTGACCAGGGAAGCTGTTTCTGATGTCATGACGGTTTCTGTGCTTCAGTGTTTCTCAAAACACACAAGAAAGAAGTAAGGCAGTAAAGGGCCCCGGATGCTCCTGAGAATTCCAACTGCAGGTGCTAACCTCACTGTCTCTGATCCCAGATCCCGCCAGAGATGCCCTGGAGCTGGGCCCCAGCGTCACCTCCGTGAGCTCTTCCCACTCAAGTAAGGCTCTCCAGGGAACTGGTGAGGTGGGGAGGGCTGGGGACGGGGTGGGGGATGGGCCACTGGGCTCTCTTAGGGGAGGGGGACAGTCAGAGGCTGGGGACACCTAAGGGCGCTGGGACCCGGCTGAAGCATTACCTTTAGAAGCAAATCTCAGGAGGGTCAGTCAGGTGGGCCTCTGCTTTTCCAGAGAGGTGCAAGTAACAACGCCTGCTGAGGGCACAGGAGGAGAAAGGTTTTGAGCCTGGAAACCTTCCAGGGTTTTTTTTCTGACTGACCGTTGCCACGAGGCTGGCAGCCCGGCCTGCCCCACAGTGCTTATAAAAACCAGAAATGTGGCCAGCAGGGGGCGCACAGGAACCCACACCACTGAGCACCGTGGTGGCCCCTCTGAGCTAGAACCCTTCTCACAGGCTACCACGTGAAGCTTACGGCACCCCATGGGAAAATAGTTAACATCACCACTTTTCAGGGCAGAAACTGAAGAAGAGAGGGAGGTTACCTGTCCCAGGTGACACAGACGGTATGTGACAGATGCTGGAATTTGAAGTCACTATAACATCTGTCTGCCCAGGTCAGGTGGAAGGTCTCCAGTGCACCTCTACAGTGGTCCTGAGAAGGACTTGGAATCAGAAAAGATGGGCAAGAACACCAGTGCAGAGGACACTGCGCTGGCCTGAGAAGGAGGTGATGAGGGCCTGATAGGAGGGAACCAGAGGTAAAAGGGGAGAACGGATTTAAGAAATGTTTAAAGATGTACAGTGGTAGTGGTGGAAATGAGGCCTCTTAAAAATAGCATGCGTGGGTCTCAACCTGGACCAACCGAATCAGAATCTCAGGGATGTGGGGCCCAGGCACCCATGGGCTTAAAACATCACCCACCAGCTGATTTCCAGTGTAGAGCCAAGACTGAGAGCCGCTGCCTTGGATGGTGACCCCCAAAGGGTGGTCCTCAGACCATCTGTATCAGCAGCACCTGGGCGTCTAGAAAGGCAGGGTCTGTAGGTGTGGTTAATGTTCGAGAAGCTGGAAGGCTTAGAGCTAATCTAGTTAATGACTCTGAATCAACACGCATCCGTCCGTGAACTCAGGAGTCTGGGGCCCGGAAGAGCTGCGGAGGAGAGTCTGATGTGAGCGGAGCTGAGGACCACCGGTCTCCTCTGGCCCCGCTGTAGGGCTTCGTAGGATCTTGCTGGGGCCGGTCATCCATGCCATCAGCGCTGAGCGTCTTCGATGCTTCGGGCTCTAGGCGGGGGCTGAGGAGGATTACGGGCAAGTCAGGCAGAGGACCTGCTCCCTGGGGGTTACAGCACCACAGGGACATGAGACAAGGATGCCGACACGTGTGCTGCACGGATGGGTGCAAAGAGCTGTGCAGCCCAGAGAGGAGGCCGGCCCATGCAGAGGGGCCAAGGAGGGCTTCAGGGAGGAGGTGGCAGGGGAGTCAGCAGAAGCTCCCCCCCGTCTCACGCAGGAGGCGGCCAGGAGGACATTCCGAGCTGAGAGTCCAGTCAGAGAGGCTTTGTGTTGATTGCAGAGAATGAGACCTTAGATTTCATCTCTTGTGGTAATCGCCTACGGAAGATAATTCAGTTACAGAACCAGCCGGTGCAGTGGTTACTGTGTCATCCCATCGGGCATTGTTATCACTCGTCCATGGTGGTCACTGGCCCACACGCGGGCTCCTGCCCTTCAGCAAACAAGGGCCTGAGCGCCTCTCTGAGGGGCGGGTCACCTGCCCAGTCAGAGGCCCAGTAGGGAAGGCTCCCTGTGTGGCCCCACCTCTAGGCAGGAATGGCCAGAAGGCGCCCCCAGGAGCCGGGCCCTGGGAAGCCGCCTGACCACCGTTGTGGCTGATCCTGCCTGTTAGCGAGGTTCCTCCAGGGCCAGGCGCGAGCCCTGCAGCTTTTCGTGGGAGGCCGGCAGTGCCAGCTCAGTCTCGCACGGTGCTGGGCTCCCGGGGGCTTCTGGCCTCCGCCTCTCACTCCTCGCTCTGCCACTGTCCCTTCACCGACCCAGCCACCCCCCCACCCCATTTCACAGATGAGGACATGGAGGTCTGGAGAGATTCAGGAACGTCTAAGTCCTAAAGTAGTAGTGACAGAGCTTGGATTTGAGCCCATGTGTCTAAGTGGGGGCCCACGTGCTTACATACACACGAAATTGCTTATCTGGAGCGAGGCAGAAGGCCTAGGGCGGAAGCGATCCCCCGGGGGCTACGGTAGCCGAGCCTGCAGGCGGAGGGGAGGGCTGAGGCTGGGACCACCGGCAGTGGGCCAGGAAGGATTGAGTTTTGTGTTCTCAGTGTGAAATGTTGAAGTGTTGATAACTGGTTGATTTGATCCAGGTCCAAGAGTGAAGGCCAAAGTTCCGGAGAAATTCAGTATCCATGACGGGGATCACAAAGTCCTGGTCCTGGACTCTGGGACGCTCAGAGCTGTTCCATATAAAACCTACGTTCTCCCAGGTGACTCTCAGTCGTGGTCGGGCTTTCCGTCCCCGCGGTCAGGGTGAGGCCTTCCTCTGCGGGGCCCAGCTCAGGCTGCCCCACGCCTGCAGCTCCGGCCGGTGGGAGGCAGCAGGGCGGAGGAGCCCAGCGGCCACCAGGGCCACTAGGAATTCGATGGCTAGTCTGTAACGATGACCAGATCCAACAGAGGTCTTTCTGGAAAGTTTCTCCTGAAAGAAGAGGCAGCTTGAAGCAGAATGAACAAGGGGACTTTGACTCAGAGCCAAGGGGAGGGACTGACACATCATGCAGACAAGAGAGAGAGAGTCTTTTTCCCTGCGCTGAGGACCACCCCATTTTTCTGACTGTCTTTTTCCAGAGACCTTCTTTGTACTTGCCTCCCACGTGGGCTCACCTTATGAGAAGAAAGGAAGCCCCATTTTCCTGGCCGTCTCTAAAGGAGAGCTGTGTCTCTGCTGCGAGAAGGACAAAGGGCAGCTCCAGCCATCCCTGCTGCTGAAGGTGAGTGTTTCAGCTTGGTTTCCTTGACCCTCGGCCAGGGTCTTCAATGCCTGTCACGCTCCACACATTCTCATCTCGGTCAGCGTAACAGGAGCACCCACCTTTCCACAAACTTTGCGTGGAAGGGTCTCCTGCCCTCCTCTTTGGCTCTGTGCCCCAAGAGCACATAGGCTGGGTTTTCTCAGTCTCAAAGCCCGTGGCATCTAATTAACCCTTTCACCTTCTAGAAGAAGACACTTTCTGACTTGGATGCCCAGAAGGAACCAGAATGTCAGTCCTTCACCTTTTATAGGGCTAAGGTGGGCTCCAAGAACACGCTGGAGTCAGCTGCCCACCCTGGATGGTTTGTTTGCACCTCCTGCAATGCCTGGGAACCTGTTGGAATGACAAAGATTCGAGGGAGAAAGAAACACACTGAGTTCTCATTTCACCCAGTTTGGAAAGCTGAAATGAGCCCCAGTGAGGTCAGCGAGTGCACAACTGCCCCATCAGAAGCCTTCCTGTCCTTAAGTCCTTAACTCCTGCCCAGGGTGGAGGAACACGGAAGCTGCTCACTAAACTCATCTGTTTCTTACTAGTACTTTGGGAATTTGTGTCTTTAGGTCTTAGAAAGAAGGCTTGCTTTGTTGTAGAGTTCTTAGATGAAATAAAGCTCTGCCTGTGTGCGACTTCTGCTGAACCATCAGCCATCCATAGGCAGTGTCGGATGGCATGATCGAGCCAGGTGGTCGGAACTTGCGACAGGAAGGAGCAGCTGCGATAATACTGTGCCCCAAAGTTAGCGTTCCTCCTGGGGCTGGACAGGCACTTGGGCCGGGGGGGTGCTGAAGTCCACGGAATGGTTTAGTCTGTGTCTAGGGCACAGTGTGACAGGAAGAAAATCAGAAAGTGACCATCCGGCCAGGTGGAAAAGGGTGGAGTGGGTCCCAGATAAGGAATGGGGCGACCCGAGGTGTGGGAGATGCACAGACACAAGGAATCTGGGTCAGGTGGCAGCCGGGGGACCAGGTGAGCAACCAGTCGGCTTCTGGGAGGCCTGCCCACGAGGGCCAGGTGCCTGCCCCTAGCTGGCTCAGATCCCAGTGAAGAGTGAGAGGAGGGGCTGGCCGACCAGAAACCCACGGCTGGAAGCAGAGCAGGGGAGGGGAGCCTTGGAAGTGCCTGCTTATGGCTCCTCAGTTCCAAGTGACAATAGCTGAGTCAGGCTTCCCGAAGCAGAAAGCACATCAAACAGACAGGAACGTACTAGAAGGATTTGGGGGCATGCTCGTTTGTCATTGCGGCTGTCACAAATCAGCACACACTAGTGGTTAAAACAAGGCAGTTTCTTACTTTGCCTTTCTGGAGGTCAGTCTGAAATGGGCCTCACTGGGCTAAATTCAAAGTGTAGCCAGTGCTGCGTTCCTTTGGAACCTCAAGGGGAAAACTGATTTGATTCCCTTGCTTTTCTGGCCTCGAGCGAGGGGTCACCTGCATTCCTTGGCTCATGGCCCCTTCCTCCATCTTCAAAGTCGGCAAGGGCTGGTGGAGTCTTTCTCCGGAGAACCCCCCCCCCCACCTTCCTCTCTCACTTGTTAAGAACCCTTGTGATGGCATTGGGCCCATCCCAGTAACCCAGGATAATTCCCATCTCAAGACCCTTAATTTAACCACGTCTGCAAAGTCCCTTTTGCCGCTGAAGGTACGTATCTTCCGAGGATCCAGGTAGGATGTGGACATCTGTGGGAGCATCACTCTGCTTAGCACATGAAGGCTGTGCTTAGAAGCCAGAGTCGGACATTTCCAGCAGGTCCAAAATCACAAGAGCCAGGGAGGTTTTGGCCCCACCATCTAGATGGGTAAGGAAAAGGTTCAGATTCCAAGGAGAGCGTGGGACCCCCTGCTTCAGCTCACGCATCTACTCCTCGGTCAGTCAATGGCAGCACCCTTTGATCAACATCCCTGCGAGACACTCAGCTTGGTGACATGGAGCAAATTGCTGTGATGCACTAGCAGGTCGCGTGGGCTTCCTGTGAGGCTCCACCAAGACCACAGACGAGGGCGCCCCCACCTGGCAGAAGCACAGGATTCCTGCGCGCTGTTGGCTTTCCTGTTGGAAAGCTCAGGGGTGGCTCTGGTGCTCACGTGGGTGTTCCACCCACTTAAAAACTGTGAGCCGTTCCCTGTCGCAGCACTACCAACCCCCCTGCTTACCTGGCCTGATTTTTCTGTCCTTCTAATGTACCGTATAATTTGCTTATTTCTTAGGTTTAATGTTTGCCTCCTCTGCTAGGATGTAAGCTCCATGAGTGTCCTCTTCTCCGATGCATCGCAAGAACCTACCATAACACCCGGCACTTGTAGACACTCAGTAAGGTTTTTATGAATGAAGGAGGGAGGAAGAAAGAGCACAGGGAGGAAGGGAGAAAGGCAGAGAGAGAGGGAAGGGCTGTTATTTAAATGATGCTCTTCTTCCTGCCACAGCTAATAGGACTTCCCCTGCAAAGCAGATGCATCTTTGAAAACGTGTATAAATCCAGTGCAGGTGTTTTGGGTTTTATTTTCCTAACTGTCATTGTAATCATGGGTTTGGGGGTTCAGCGAAAAGGTTTTGGCCCTTACATATTACACCCCAGAATCCCAGTGTATTCCCTTCCGAGGGTGGCTGGAATAGAGTAAAACCACGAAGCAGCTTAAAGCAACCGAAATTTATCCTCTTACAGTCCCAGAGGTGAGAAGTGTGAGATCAAGATGTTGGCAGGACGGGCTCCTTCGAGGGCTCTGACGGAGAATCTGTTCTGAGCCTCTTCCAGCTTCCGGCTTTGTTGGCCATCCTTGGCGTCCCTTGGCTTGTAGATACATCATTCCACCTCCATTGTCACATGACCTTCTTCTCCCTGTGTCTCTGTGTCTTCATAAGGCCTTCTCTGTGTGTCAGTCTCCAAATTTCCCTCTTTTTTCAAGGACATCAGTTACATTGGATTAGGACACATCCTAAGAAGTTTATCTTGACTTGGTTACATCTGTAAAGACCCCATTTCCAACTAACGTGACATTCATAGGTATTGGGGGTTAAGACTTTAATGTATCTTTCTTTGGGGGGGACACAATTCAACCCATAGCACCCAACATTTCAGCTGTTCACCTCAAGGAATTCTCTACGCCTGTAAAAGGATGATCCGAGGGCAAGAACTCATGCAGAAGCGCCCCAACCAGGGGGTCCTCTCCCCAGCTGATCACTTCCCCCACCCCCATCCGAGATCCTGGGCAGGACAAGGGGGGAGAGGGAAAGAGGGAGGCTGTCTTGGGAATGGAAAGAGAAGACTCTAATCCGTCCTGCATCCTGCTTGGGAGGGAGTTACCCAGCAGAGCGTTAACAGACAGCCTTAGGAGTGGTGCACCCCAGGCATTTTTGATCCCGGTTACCCCGATGAATTAAACAAAATTGAGGACATATCTTGAAACGTAGACAATAGCACTTAATGAAGCTGACATAAAATTAGAAAATTTACAAGGGCTAAATAAATTAGAAACCAACATTTAGTTTCTTCTAACATTCCAAAGGGCTGTCTCACGCCGCCTCCTCGCTCCATCCCAGTGTCTGCAGGCACACCCCTAGTGACGTTCAACCAGTTCTCGGTCGTTGTGGGGCAGGGGGACTGGGAGGGAGCTCTGATAACACAGCTCTTGTTGGTTTTCACTATGTAACGACTCCCAGCAGAACCAACTTCAATGACATGCAGTCGCAGGACTACAGTCAAGAGGAGATGCTCACGTGGGCTCTTCTAAGCTGGGGTGCACTGGCTCCAGCACGCCGTGGCACCCATTTAAGATCTTCATTTTAGAACCAGGATTGGTTGGCAAATCATAGTCTGCAGGCCAGATCCAGCTCCCTGCCTGTGTTGTAGAGCTTGCTAACACAGCCATGCTCACGGGTTGTCTAGGGCAGCCTTCCCGCTACAATAGAACATGTGACACTGTTGTCACCAAGCTCATGAAATACACTGTTTCTTGTTTTGCATTTGTAGACACTTAGGAAGTTCCATTCATCTTACAAGGTGTCCATGAAGTTTGTGTCCTGCTCTTGCCTGTGATAACCTCCCATGCAAATGAGCCTTATAAGCTACGGAAGAGAATTATTTGGAACATGGCTCTAAATAGGAGATAATTATTATTATGTTTGTTAAAAAAACAAGACAGCAGGCCCCAAATGGAGTCGCTTATGCTATGCCCCCTATCACCAAACTGAGACTTAACTTAATTACAGTTCCCAGCTCTCCCAGAAAAGGAAACTTAACCCAGTCACTTAGGAATTGCCTGGTCAGAACTAGCTAGGAACATTAGCCATCCCCTAAAGGAAAGTAACTTTGCGATAACAAATCTAGTTTTTTTTGCCTAGTAAAACTTCCTTGTTCCCGCTCCCTTTTTACTATAAAAGTCTTTCATTTGTAGGTCTCCTCAGAGCTCCTTTCTGTCTGCTAGACTGGATGCTGCCCGATTCGAATGGACTTTTACTCAAATAAACTCTTAAAACTGTTAATAAGCTTCAGTTTATCTTTTAATATTTTAAAAGAGTTGGTTACAAAGTGTTTTTCCCCACAAGTATGATTTATGAATCTAATAACTTTCTAGTTTTAATTAGCTGTTGTGCACTCTGCTGCCCAGAAAATAAATAATGCATGAAAACTAAATCTGTTGCATTTTGCAGAGATGTTAGGCCTTTATGACTTTATACCGTCACATTTTCATAAGTTTTGGTCAAAATTTACTTCAGTAAAAAATAGTTTCAAAATAAGTTTCATCGAAAAAATTTTAAAAATTAAGCATGCAACAAGGAAATAAGTTGTACTAATATAAAAAATTTCATGTATTCAATAACTAAAAATGTGACTTTCACAAATCCTTCAGTCACATAAAAACAATTCTAAAATCTCCACTTTACAGGTACAACGACTAAAACCTCACTTTAGTTAGTTAACTAGATTTAATTATGTTAAACTATTTATTTTTGAATTTATCACTGAAATACCATCAGCAAACAGATTTTGGCAAAATAATATTAAGAATAATATTAAAAGTCGATAATAAATATACGTGGATGTGTGAATTGGGATGCAGAGTAAAATCTATTTCAAACCGCAGGTTGCATTAAAATAAAAAATTTGAAAACCGCAGTTCTGAACTTGTGACAAAGGTCCTGCCTTCAGGCGCCACGCGGAGCTCGGAGCTCCAGCATCTCCAAGCCCAGGGTGTGGCCTCCAGAGGTGGTGCCTCCAGACACGTCATTCGGTGTCACGGCGCCCTCTGCTGGTCAGAGAAGGCACAGCTCTGCCGGTAGCTCAGCCAGGGCCCAGCTGGAAGCCCGGACGGTGTTTCAGGGTGACCACAAAGGTGGCCTCTGGATTCCCTGGCGGCCATGCCCTCTCTGTAGCAGCATCCAGGAGGGGGAAGGGGCTTAGGATGGCTCTTTAAGGGGTTTGTGCTGAACCAAACCTTTGCGTTCGCGAAGCTAAGGTGAGATGGAGGTGGCGAGGAGGTACACAGGGTGAGCTTATGGAGGGACCTGGAGTCTCACTCTAGAGCCTGGACTTGCTGAGGACGGCGCAGAGGGTTTTACTCTGGGGAGTGAATTGTAGAGGGGTTTCTTGGCTAGAGTGAGCCGGCAGCTTGCAGCAGGTTGCACCTTGAGGTGGGCGGGCAGTTATGGGCTGGAATCCAGGTGGTAAGTGGTACCCCTGAGCTTCAGGTGGTCATGCCTGTGCCTCTACCTGCTCCGCGCCTGTAAGACTGACCTCGGGGGCTGCTTCAGCGGTCTCTGGTCCTCTGTCTCCGGGTTGGACTCAGGCAATGGGAGATCAGAGGGAGGGATGAGAGGTTGGTTAGCATACAACCATCCCACCCCACCGCCAGGGGCCAATTGGCAGCACTATGTTCCAATAAAAAAGACCACAGCTGGAATCTCTTTGTATAGCTGTCCCCCGAGGTCCCCTTGCCCTTCCTCCTCCGGAGGGTGACGTGGATTCTAGCTGTCAGCAGCTTCACCATCTTTTGTTGTTTTCTGGGGTCCCGCTCACTTTTGTAAATAATCCCTTTGATCGGATTCTCCCCTTGTGCACCTTTTGAGCTCTCTCCCTTGCTAGGGGTTGATCTGTGCTAGAGTTTGAACTTTATGGTCGGGGCAATAGGGAGTCATTGAAGGTTTTAGAGAGGGCAGTGACAAGAGCAGATGTGTATTCTGGAAAAATCTGACCAAAGTGAGCAGAACTGCGAGGGTTTGAGGCCACAGACCATTAACAGACAGTAGCAGGAACCCAGGGGATAAACCAGGACCTGGAAGCCTAGTGTTGGGTCAGGGAATGGGAGAGGGAAGCCACGCCATTAAATGAGCATGTCAGTTGCACATATTACTTGGTAGTTCACTCTAAAAAGCCAGAAATTTAATGTATATATATATATATTTATTTTTTTTAGGGTTGACTTTGCTGTGGGAAAGACGACATTCTTTTTCTTTCTAACTGAGCATGCAATTCTGATCATCACAGGCAAAATTATCTTACAGACTGGAAGGAACCTAGCCTTAAGTATGAACATCAGTTCAGAGAAAATTTTTAAAATACTGATCCTTGTTGACATCATAGCACTATCAGATCAGCAACCCTGGTCCTGCACTACTTCTAGGCTTCCAATCATGTGATCTAGAAAATATTTTTTATTGTTTTAGCCACTTTGAATTGGATTTTTCCAGCTTTTGCAGCTTGAAAGTAGCTTAACCAATAGATCACCCTAAGTAGAATTGATGAGTCAAAGGGTAGACACATTTTAGATTTCTGAGCAATTGCTTTCCAAAAAAAGGTGTGCTGATTCACATATCCATCCATGCAATAAGTGAATCTGTTTCCTCATACCATTGACTATTATCTTTAATTTTTTTTAAATTGAAGTACCATCAGTTACAATGTGTCAATTTCTGGTACGGAGCATAATGTCCCAGTCTCGCATATGCATACATATATTCATTTTCATATCCTAGTATCTTTTTAGTTTGTGCCTTCCTGGTGGGTGGAAACTGAATCTCATTATTGCTTTGATTTGCATCTTACTAATCACGAGTATGGTTAACTCTAATTACCTCTAATTATAGGATATTTACATTTTCTTCTCAGTTAAATTTTTTTTACATCAATCGCTCATTTCCTATAGAATTATTTGCATTTTTCTCATTGATGAATGGGAACTATTTAAAAATTTTGGATATTAGTTATTAGCCTGTTAGTCATGTTGCAAATATTTTCTCCCAGGTATCTTATCTTTTAACTTTCTTCCGTGGTATGTTTGGTCCAAGTTTGCCCCAAATTCTAAAATTTTGAGAATGTTCAGCTTATCATCTTTGTGTTCATGGCTTTTGCATTTTGTGTGATGTGGATTGTTGGGTGAAGGCTGAAAGTGCTCTGTCATCTGGCGCTTTGACCAGGAATTTCAAACTTCTGGCTTTTAACCTACAACCTCTCCTTAAATGTTGTACCGCAAGCTGTCCAATTAGGCATTAGCTGTTTGTGGTTTTTTTTGCTGTTGTTGCCCGTAAGTGTCCAACTTGGTCAATGGCAATTTTAAATTTAGAGAGATATACCTTTATGTTGGTTCTGAGTGATTGAATCTTTTTGTCATAATGCCTTTAACGTTTCTATTTATTTCTGCCATTTTGGTGAGTATTTTGGGGGAGGTTTTTGTTCATTTCGCCTTCATTTTCACATGAGGGAGGGGAAGCTGTTAAACAGCGTGTTGGTCCATCTCCTACAGGCTGGGGTTTCATGAAGAAACCAGCTTCAGGGAGATGTGAGGGGTCAGCCTCCAGGGAGGCGAGTCTTAGACACTGGGCTTGGGCCGCCTGGAGGACACAGGTTTGGGCACGTTCAAGTGCATCATCCTACACGTGCTGGGTAAGGCCTGGGCTGCAGAGGCTGCCCTGGGGGTTTCCTTGGCGTTTCTTTCAAATCTGTTGGAGTGAAATGGCTCCGTGCTGTTCTTTGCGGTTTATGATACACATCCTGTTGCCCCATTAGTTTAACCAAGGTGAGTGCCAGGTTTGTTTTTTTTTTTCCCTAGTAACAACGCCCAGGGCAGACTGCCAGCCCTGACTGGAAGTGGCTTGTGCTGGGACCTGCGCTGCAGTGGCTTTAGCCCTTTTTGGAGCCCAAACGGAGCCGGTGAGCACTGTAGCAGAGAGCCCTGGATTAAGCCTCGTTCTGCTATTAATCTGATTCTGTGTATTTGTCAGCTTTTGGGGCCAGATCATCTCTACTGCTTCAAGGTCCTTTCTGTTTAATTAATTGTGATTGTCAGCTTGGTTACATGAATAAGTCACTGTGGAGACTGTGCACCTGTGAACAGATCTAGAGATTCCAGTAGTGATGGATGACTGAACTGTCTTCCTCTTGCTGGTTTCCATTGATTCCCTCAACTTAAGATCGTAGGCATATTAAGTGAGCAAACGGGCAGGCCTTGGTACCAAGCAAGCGTGGATGCTGACAACTTAGAGCTTGGAAATTGGAATCTGGGCTTAGTGATCTCAAAAATATGTGCATGTCTAGGATGTTTGGCTTTATGAACACTTACTTGAATTCAGTTCCAGCCGCACTGAACCGTGTGCATAACTTTTGTTGTTCTAGGTGACAGTGAAACATTCATGGAAAGAATCTGGCATACTGGGTTATGTTTACATAGCAGAACTGCCTTCTTTACTTTTTATGACCAGCACGAAAATTGATAGTCTTCTCAAATACAGCTGAGGTATCATGTAATCGTCCATTCTGCTCCAAGACAAGTTCTGGTCCGTTTCTTCAGTCGGTGGGCTCTCTGCTCTGCAATTATCCACCCCAAAGGGTCAGTTCTTCCTTCTTATCAACATCACTCCTATTCGCTCTAATTTCTCTGATCCTCATTCACACCAGAGTTTAAACTGGGGACTTCAGAATGGATGCTGCTTGCTGAGAATTCTGGGAGTGCTGGATTCTCTGAATGTTGGGAAGCTGGGAAAGGTCAGGATCAAGTGGAACAAGAGGCTGAGGCTAAGCAGGACACACATCACCATGACACGTGGGGTTTTCAAGCCTTCACCTGGGCATGGAAAATTCAAGCTATACCCAAAGGCTTTTGAGTCAATGAAAATATAGCTCTCAGGGTGATGTTCTTTGGGCCCTCTGAACATCACTGGGGCTGACCCCTCATCTCCACCTTCGTGGTTCATGCACCCAGCAGACTACACTCTCTTTTCAGAATCTGGGAATCATGTTTGGGAGAGGAACGCCTCCTGCGTTCGAAGCGTCGATCCTCCAAGCTTCCTCCTTTGAGCTCCTAGGTTCTTTTGTCCCCTCTTGACTCCTTCCTGCATTTGGTACTATCTGGGGTACTTCGGCAGCTCCTTTTGACTCTTTGGCCTTCTAACATGAGTGTAACCCATTTCTTGTGTTCAGTTTCCTTTGTTTGCAATTCCTTGTGTGTGTTCTGCTTTCCAGACTGGATCCTGATTGGAACAGAGACCTAGGGAATTGGGGGGCCAGATGGTGAGGACTTTTAGATGCTGTATTGTGGTAAGCATCCCAAGAAAAGGGATATGTTGACTGATGGAGAAACTCTTCAACCGGGTAGAGGGGACTCAAGAGGTAACGCTGGCTGACCCTAGCTTTGAACAGAAGTTTGTCTGAATTCATGACCACACTCTCTCTCCTAGGATAGCAGATAAACTGGAAACCAAAAGTGATGGGACTGGGGTCTCAACAGGAAAAGCTCGTGTTCCTCTAACTCCCAAAAGGAGATGGGGGTGAGAGGTTGAGCAAGGAGACTCTTTTCAGGGTTGGGAAGAGGGGCTCATGGAGCTGCTTGCCTAGAAGCTTCTGTCATATTCTTTGCACTTTTTCTTTTCCAGCTAGAGAGATGACTTTGAAGCTGTAGTAGGCTGCTAGTTTGTTTTCTTCCTTTTTTTTAAATGTCTTTTTTCCAACAGTAATTATTTTTAAATTTTTATTTAATTAATTAATTTTTGGGGGGGTAATTAGGTGTACTTTGTTTTTCCATGGGAGCACTGGGGATCGAACCCAGGACCTCGTGCATGCTAGGCATGTGCTCTACCACTGAGCGCTACCCTCCCCCCAGCCTGTCTTCTGAAATTCACTTTAGTCAAGTTAACCTGTGTCCTGGAAAATTTTTTCACGTGACCTCAACAGATAGGACTGGGGTGTGTGTGTGTGTGTGTAACAAACATGCAGAAAAATAACTGTTACCATTTATTAAGAACCTACGAATGTCCTGCATTATCAGAGCAGAGGATGAGGGATGGGCTGGCATCCAGGGCTCAGTTTTTAGACAAATCACTGCCTACCTCTTTAGTCCTCAGGCAGCTCTGGGGTCCACTGTATTTTGGGGGCACCAGGGACCCAGATGGCCTCAGTTACAGGTGTGCTGCCCAATATCTGCAGCTTCCAAGGAGATGGAGGTGCATCTCTGAGGGCCAAAAGAGTGTGTGTGTGGGGGGGGTTGGGGGCTTCTAGCCTAACCCTCCTTTCAGGGGTGACCGGAGATGGAAGTGCTGGGCGGGCAGGAATGCCCTTTGGCTCCTGCCTGAGCACACATAATTTTGCAGTCCCAGGACTCTCTTAGTGGGACTGCAGCGGGCAAATTTCTGGCCCCAGAGGATGGATTCCCTTTGCTTAAATCTTGCATTTCCATTCTTAGCCTCAGAGTGACATGGCAGGAGAACTGAGTCCTGGGGAAGTCCCTCAGCCTCCCCTTCCTGAAAAACCCAGGGTTTGTTATTAACCGTGTCGGTGAGACTTGACTTGCACTTACGTCTCAGAGAGCCCAGACAGGTCACACTCATGCTGATGCTGCAGTTTCTTTATCTGAGCCTCCCGGAATCTCCTGGCAGGAAGACCTGGCAATTTTTTTCAGGTCATAAGATTGTCACGCCCCATTGAGGAAGCTAGCACCTCCCTGTGAACTCAGATAAATACCGTCCGCTCTGGAGCCATCAGCGCTCTTGGTTGCTGCTGGAGCTGTGATTCGGTTCCTTGCACTTTTGATAAAAGTCCTTGACAGCTGATAGCCGGACGGTCCTCGACTCTCAAACCTGCTGTCTTTCTCATGCTCCGCGGCTTAGTGGAAGGATGAAAACACGCCGGGCTGGGTCCGTGTCCTGTCCTGTGTGGGGCTGCTGCTGCTTACTGGGGAGTTCCTGGGATCCTGGCTCTGCTGCCCTGGCACGGATCCCTCCCCTGCTTCCAGGCAGAAGAATTTGCCAGCGGGAGTGGGGAGGGCTGCTGGGAGAAGGGGACACAGGCATCAGGGAGCTGGGGGCTATGTGAGGTCAAAAGTCATCTGGGGGGATACTGTCCCCGGCTGGAGCTCTGGGTGGAGGAAAATTCTGCTTGATATCCTCTCCCTAAGGCTGGTTGCCTTGAAGTTTTGCCCCAGGAGGTGGTTCAGGTCTTCTGACTAGGGCTCGGCATCGGGCCAGACTTCAGCTCCCTGTCTAGAATAAGGACCTTAGGAACCAGTGTCCTGGGAAGGGTTTGGAGATGTCTCCTGAGGCTCAGATCTTCTATCCCTGTCCCCACAGGTACCAAAACAACCCCCTTAGGGTAGGCAATTGGAAAGGCTCTACCCATGGAGGACCCCATACAGAAGGTAATGTTGGGATCTGGAGGCTGGGAACACCTGCACTGTCCCTTTGGATGCCCATCTTCTCTATCCCTCCCTATATGGCACTTACCACCCAGTGCTGTCCATCTTCCACCGGACATGAGCTTTTGGGGGTGGGGACCATGGCTTGTTCACTGCTCGAGCTCCAGACCCAGCCTTGGGTCAAGCACAGCATAGGCATCAGGGAGAGTGGCTGGACCTTGAAACACGTGAGCTCCTGGGGCTGCTGGGTGACTGTCTTAGACCAGTTATGGCCCCAGGCCTCTGCACCAGAGCCCACAGCTTTATGGAAAGAGAGGCTGGGTTGATAGGTCACGTGAGACCTGCTGGTTTTGGTGTGTAAACCCTGGACCATCCTTCCTGAAAGGCCTGGATTAGATCTGTCTTCTAGCATCTGCTGAAGCAGCCTTACTCATTTTTTCTTCCGTATTCTTTTCCATTTAAACAGCAATGGATAAACCTCAGACTGTGAACATCTCTGACTTGAGTCAGCAGATGTGGGTCCTTCAGGGTCAGAGCCTCGTGACCGTCCCACGGAATGACAGGGTGGCTTCAGGTGAGAGGTTGTCGGGCAGCTGCTCCCTTGGAGGCAGCCCCTTACATTCGTGCAGCTGGAATGTTGGGACTCTGGGACGCTGGGACGCTGGGATGCTGGGACGCTGGGACGCTGGGACGCTGGGATCCTGGGATGCTGGGAAGTTGGGGTGCTGGGACGCTGGGTTGCTGGGACGCTGGGACGCTGGGATCCTGGGATGCTGGGAGGTTGGGGTGCTGGGACGCTGGGTTGCTGGGACGCTGGGACGCTGGGATCCTGGGACTCTGGGATGCTGGGAGGTTGGGGTGCTGGGACGCTGGGAGGTTGGGACACTGGTGCCTGCCTTCTTGTTAAAGTGTGGCATTACAACAGGGCCCCCCTTGAGGGGGAAGAATTCCACACCCGCTTGAGAATGGGTGTCTCCAATCAGGACAAAGAAAGCAGAGAGCGTGGAGCGCCGTCCTGTCCCCAGGACAGAGAGCTGCTCTCAGTGACCCGAAGGCCTGTCCTCAGGAAGAGGCTGGCTTGTTCTTCTGACTTCTGGTGTCCTAAGAGGACTAGTTGGTTGGAGCCCAGAGGAAGGCAGATTTCACCGTCACATTAGGCAAAAGTTGCTGGTGAGCTGAGCTCTCCAAGGATCAGAGAGGTTGCTTGCGGTTGGGGCTTCCCTCCTCCAGATGTTCAGACAGACGTGTGAGAATCTCAGGGGTAGGCTCTGCCCTCTGTTTAAGGCTTCGCGTTTGCTCCATTTCCTAGGGAGGTGATTGGTGCTTAGTGTGAAGGAACGAACGAACGAATGAATGAATATGGGGCTGGCTGTGTGGTAGGTCTGGACCAGTGGCGATTATACTCTTAAGGTCTCTTCTGGGCCTCCTGGAAGATTCTGGTCTTTCCTGACTTGCAAAGGACACTGACACCATCTCCCCTCTTATCCAATAGTCACTGCCACTATTGTCCCATGCAAGTATCCAGAGGCCCTTGAGCAAGGCAAAGGGACTCCCATTTACCTGGGAATAGAGAATCCAGAAATGTGTCTGTGTTGTGAGGACATCGGAGGACAGCCCACCCTGCAGCTGAAGGTGAGTGACTAAAAAAAATAATGTGGGAAAACCCCAGTTTTTTTCCTAGGAAGCTGATTTGTTAGGAAATCTAATTTTATAGTTAAAAGAGAAATCGTCTCCTGGTCTTAAGCATGTTTATTTCTAGCTCCTTTAGAGCCGCGTGCGTGCAACAGGCTTTTCTTTGATTTGTCCTGCCCCTCGCTAGTTAAGGACATTTGTCTTTCTTGAATATTGAGAAAAGATGTTCTCAGCCATTGTTTCTTTAAGTACATTCTCTCCTTCCTTCTGCTTTATCTCCCCTTTTGGAATTTGTATTCATCTGTCATTGGAACTTTCAGATCTCACTTTAGTATCTCACCTAATTTGTCATATTTTCTGTCCCTTGTGTGTGTGCGTGTGTTGCATTCTGGGAGAATTTCTTGGTTCCATCTCCCAGGTCACGATTACCTTTTATTCTCATCCTGTCTGCTCAATGATTCTCTTGTGTTTTCTGAACTTTTGGTCTTTGCGGTGTTACTTCTCAAGCTCTCCAGTTGGT
Organism: Vicugna pacos; assembly: GCF_048564905.1. Classification (NCBI taxonomy): domain Eukaryota; kingdom Metazoa; phylum Chordata; class Mammalia; order Artiodactyla; family Camelidae; genus Vicugna; species Vicugna pacos. The sequence continues at coordinate 11,171,427 of NC_133014.1, forward strand.
TTTGTTTTTCTCTCTCTCTCTCTCTCTTTTTTTTTTTTATAACCGCTTGTTTGAAAAAAACCTGTTTCTTACACTTGAGCTTATTTCAGTCCAATTTAATTCAACCCCAGTCCAATTCAAGGCAGTAAATGTGTGTGTGCTCTTCCTGGCCCCCCCTCCCTGTTGTGGGCATTTGAGAACCATCAGTGCACAGAATGGCAAAGAGCTCTGCCCTCCTGGGGCTTGGATTCTGATGGGAGAAGAGACGTGGGCACAATAAGCATACAAATAGGTTGTCTTGTGATGTGTTGAAGGCGTTCTGTCTCCTGGGAACGAACAAATAGAGCAGGATGGAGAGACTGGCGGTGCCAGGAACAGCTGGGGTCCGGCTGCCCCTGTAGAGTGTGGTGGGCATTCTTGTGAAGGTGAGATTTTTACAGAGGGTAGAAGGGACCAGGGAGTTAGCCAGCAGGGGATACGGGAGAGCAAGTTCAAGGTCTAGTGAAGAAACCGACGTGGAGGAGTGAACTGAGAGGAGAGGAGGAGTTCAGGGAGAGGAAGGCAGACCATGAAGGGTATTGCCCACCTTTGTGAGCATTTTCTCTTTCAGTCGGGGTGAAATGGGAAATTATTAGAGTGCCTCGAATAGAAGAGTGACATGAATGGAGAAAGGTTTAAAAGGGATTATTTTGGCTGCTCCTTGAGAGCAGAGTATGAAGGTTGAAGGCGAAAGTCTGACCAGCGGAGGCTTTGAGGTGACCCAGATGTGATCTGATGGAGGAGGGGGAAGCAGGGAGGTAGAAAGAAAATGGTCAGATTCCAGATATATTTTGAATTGAGGCCACGGGATTTGCTGATAGAGCGAATGCGGCGTGTAATTAAGATGAGGACTGAAAAGTACATTTTCAGCCACGCAGGCAAGAGCTGGTGGGTGTAGCTTCTGCGGGCTCTGTTAGAGATTTTGGATTTTATTATTATTACAAGGAAATCATTCAAGACATTTCAGCCAGGAGGGAACACGATCTTATGTATTCAGTTATTTCAGTCTGCAGTCCACTCAACTGCTTGGCGGGAAATGGATGGTAGGAAAGGAGCAGGAGGTGGACTGGGGTTAGCTGTGTGTGGGGGAGGGTGTGCGAAGTGACTCAATTCAGGAAATATTTTGGAAATATTGTTCCCGGGCTGTGCTGCTGGCTTAGAAGTTGAGAGATCAAAGAAAGCGGTTATCAGGATGACGCCTAGGTTTCTGGCTGCCTGAGAATTGGATAGACTAACTGGAAGTTATTAACTGAATAAAGGGATCGTATGGGAGAACTCCCCCAACTCAGGGTGGGATGTGGCTGAATCATAGACCATTCCTGTGTGTCTCTCTGGAGACCTTGGACATACGTAATTGACTTAGAAACATTTCTCTTACCTAAATATAACAATATGTGAATATACATATGTATACACATACAAATACACTTCTATGTACAATATAGAAGACCTTTCCTGATTGAGCTATATATCTTGTTCTTTGGGTGCAAGTCCTTTGATCTGTTAGTCCCTCTTGTGTCTTCTTCATGTCACTGAACTTTCTCATCTGTTTGGGATTGGTCAGAGACCCATATACCCCTGACTGGGTGGCCCTTTGTCGGAAGTCGAAGGTCGGAGGTCGGAGGTCGGAGCAGTGGTTCCTGCAGGATGGGGCCCTCCCTGATGCAGTTTTGGTGAGAGGGGAGGGTCCTTGGCTTCCTGCTGCAAATGAGCATCGCCTTCATTTCCCTTGGGAGTGCCCTTAGCCTCTTGTGTGAGGAGAGCTCCAGTTTGTCGTTCAAGTGTGGCCACTGGTTTATTGGCCCTGTGTCACCTCCGCGCCATCCTCTGGATTTGAGAGTGGGGGCTGGGAAGGTGCAATTTCTCGTGTGTCCATTCTGTTGTTCCTTTGGAATGTGTTTTTTCTAGGCTTGCTCTAAGAGTTGGATAGGGTTTCTCAAACTTTGGGACGTTTACTGACCATGTACAAGGACGCTTGAACCACCCAAACAGATTCTCCTTCTTCTGGTGTCTTCTGTCCCTTTTCAGGAGCAGAAGATCATGGATCTGTACAACCAAGCCGAGCCTGTGAAGCCCTACCTCTTCTACCACACCAGGATGGGCAGGACCTCAACCTTCGAGTCCGTGGCCTTCCCCGGCTGGTTCGTCGCCTCCTCCGAGAAAGGCCAGCCCATCATCCTCACATCGGACCTGGGGACAACGCACAATACTGCCTTCAATTTAGATTTCAAGACTCAGACTCAACCTAGAGGTGGCAACTAGGTCTTAAAATATCTAGTTCTCAGCGTGTTTTCATCTGTCTTATCTCAGTGTCATTGCCCATCCGTGCTGAGAGGTGGGCTCGACTCTGTTCTCATCTTATCTTATGAGTGGAGAAGAAGTGATGACTTCGTGGCAACCAAGGAGTAGAACGTGGGCTCAGAAGCAGGAGGGAGGGGGTGATGTGAGGATCCCCTTTCAAGCCTGAGCTCTCCATCCCACAAGCCACCTGTACAAGGATGTCAGGACCGAAAAACAACAGGGTGCCCTCCTGGGGATGGTTCTGAAGACACCGCAGCGCTCGTGAACCTCACCCAAGATCCTGGGACTAGCGTGGAGCTCATCCTTGTTCTTGTTTTGTTCTGTTTCCTTCCCTAACGGGATGACGTCTTCCACATTCTTTATATGTTGCGGGTATATTGCAAGATGTGTGATACATCCTTTCAAGGGTCAGGAACTTGTAAAGAAGAATAATTCTTAATTAAATTAAATTATTTTTGTCTAATTCCAATGTGTTAGCATAAAGCCAGATATAGATTCCATGTGTTTAAATAATTAAAAAAAAAAGCTAAAATAGATATAAAATAAAATAGGAAACAAAGAGTAAGCTGAAATTAGCGAAAGCCATTGAATGAGGACACCACGGTGGGTGAGCCTGGGACTGGGGCTTAGCTCTGGGGAGAAGGGCCAGTGCTGAGAGGGTGGGGTGGGGGTTATGCACGTAAAAGGGCACTGTTTGAGCACTTTCTGTATAGTCTCATAGCCGGGCTTTCTTTTCCTCTTAGACATGCTCACTAGCCACATACTCCCTTTAAAAATTGCAGTAAGGTGGAGTCTTCTTGGAACAGAGAGCCTAGCTTTCCCCCCAGCCATGCTTCAGATGATACACTCTGATGAAATGAAATAACTGACTGTGGGTATAACTGTGGAAGGATGTTGCTGAGATCTGGTCCTGTGTATAATAGATGTCTTATTTCGGCACATGCTGCAAATGTAGAAAATTATGTTTGCTTAAATATGATCAGCAAAATTGCACCAGTAACAAATTTTTTTTTTTTAACTTTTGGACAATCTCTACTAGGCGTGCTAGTCAGCAATCAGTAAGCACCAATTTAATACAGTGTGTCTTAATTTTTAAAAGTTTTCTTCTTCAATTAAGCATCTTTTGAGCACGCAGTTTTACAAAAACCAACATTAAAGTGGGCACTAAGCTAATTAGTTCTGGAATATCAACTCGAAGAGTTAGCATTGGATATTTAGTACTATACCCACTGCTAATAAATGGTGACAGGTTGTTACATCTGCCGGTTGATATTGTTATATTGTCAATTGTCACATTGTCAATTGTTACATTTGACAGTTGGGATCTGATGACACATTTGCTTGTGACATGATGATGGTTCTGAGTGCTGCGGTATCTCCACCCTACCAGGCTGCGGGATGATTCAGCTCCCCCATCTCCTTTCTCTACTGTGAATTCTTTGTTCATGTAGGCACTCTGCCACCCTGAAATGTCATTTATCTCAGATGAGAGCTTACAGACAAAAGTTCAAATACGAGTCCTGATGTCATTCTGGCGGTCCAGAAGGATTCTGAGAGCATATTGAGAGCGTTCTCAAAAAGAAAACCCAATAATCTCACAGTTTGTGGAACTGGGAGAACAGACTTCCATGGACCCCTGTCTTACCCATCACATTTGAGAACTACCACACACAACATGGAACAGTGTGTGAAATCCTGGAAGGCCCCTGTGCGGAGGAGCACTCTCATGTTTGGGTGATGGCGTGGTGTATACCTGCTTTTCACATCTATGGGAATTAAGCATCTTGACACCCCAAATCACAATTACAGAGAAGACAGTTGACTGGGCTGTTTTCCTGTCCAGCTGCTTTGGGGCCCACATCTCCGGGCACCAGGACTGCTTAAGAGCAAACAAAAGCTGTTTCCTGAAGACTCTGCCTTTGACTCATGAGCTCCTGGGCACGGGGACTAAAGTTGCTGCTCCAAGACCTCGAGAACAGTGGTTGATAATAATTCTTCATGTCAATACATTAATTTTTATTTCTTAGACTTTAGAAAGTTCAGTTCTTACTGAAATAATACAAATCTGTGGTTAAAAGCAATACTCTCCTGCCTCAGTCCTGTTTCTGAGCCAACTGCTTTCTGTTTCATGAGGCAAACGCTAAGTCCTGCAGCTCCTTTCCTGTTTCCCTCCGTGTGTCTAGTAGGACGCTTTTACTTGTCTCTCTTGAATGACAAACTTCATACGTTATCTTTTCTATCAGACTGATGTCATTTGCATATCTCTTGGACAAAAATCATACACTCTTTATCTTCTACGAGTTAACAGTAAGTAGTAAGCCAAACAAAGCTGTGTTTATAGAGAGTGAGATGACCCTTGGGTGAGTCTGTTAGATGATGTTCTCGTGTGACACTGAAAAGCCACACGGGGGGAGGGTGTAGCTCAGTGGTAGCATGCACGAGGTCCTGGGTTCAATCCCCAGTCCCTCCATTAAAAAAAAAAATGAAATAAATAAGTAAAACCTAATTACCCCCTCCCCGAAAAAAGTTAAAAAAGGAAAAAATATATTTGTATGTGTATGTATAACTGAATCACTTTGCTGTACACCTGAAATTAGCATTGTAAATGAACTACACTTCAATAAAAAAAATTTTTTTTAAAAAGAAATGAAAGCATATGTCTGCTTAAAGACTTTTCAGGAATGTTCATATCAGCATTATTCATAATGCAAAAAACGGTGGGGCAGGGGGAGGGTATAGCTCAGTAGCAGAGCGCATGCCTAGCATGCACGAGGTCCTGGGTTCAATCCCCAGCACCTCCATTAAATAAATAAATCAATAAACCTAATTACCTCTCCCCCCCAAAAAGAAAAGAATAATCTTTTTTGCTCCACCCTCTCCCACCCCCACCAAGAACTGGATAGTTCTGAATGACATCATCTCCTTCAGCCTTTTCATTTTATGGGTGAGGAAAGGGAGGTCCACGGAGTGGATGTGACTCACCGAGGGTGGCACTGACATTCACTCTTTGACCTGGAAATGATGACACTCTTAATTTTGGGTCTTTTTGGGAGTTGAGTTATTATGAAACGCTGTCCAAGAGATCAGCAGTAATGATGCAGAGCAAGACAGCAACAGCTGAGCCACCTCACTGCCACCGCTGGGGCTGTCTCACCCAGCAGGGTGTCAGCAGATGATCCGCCCAGGGTGGGGCACTCCTGGCTACCGAAACATCCTGAGGTAATGACATAAGTGCTGAACTGTACTGTGCACCTGTTTCCCAAAGTTGAAGCAGCGGCAGAAGCACCTGGGGGTATAAACTGAAGGCCCAGGTGTTTGGGCTCACTTAGACCTTGTACTTAAATCCAGTTCCCTCAGATTTCCAACTTACTAGGTTTAGAGCAGGGCCTAAGATGGAAGAGAGGCACATGGCAAGAACTGGGGGCAGAGTACAGGGCTCCCATGATCTCTGAGGGAGCCACTCTCTGCAAAACTCCCCATTTCCACCAACCCAGAAGTTCTCCAAGCCCCATCTTTTTTTGGCTTTTACACAGGCTTCATTACCTAGATACGATTGCTCAAATCACTGGCCATTGGCGATTGATTCAGCCTTTAGCCCCTCTTCCCTCCCTGGAGGTCAGGAGTGGGTGGCACTGAATGTTTCAACCCTCTAATCAAATGATTGGTTTTCCTGGCAACCAGCAAAAGTCACCTCATTAACAGACAAAAGACATCTTTATTGTTGTCAGCACTTTGGAAATTCCAAGGGTTTTAGGAACACTGCGATGAAAATGGGGACAAAGATCAGATACGTATTTCTCATTAGAGATCACAACACAGTTCCATATCGCCTGGGCTGTGTCTTGAAGAAGCAAAACAATATTTAGCCGAGTGCATGAACTGTCAGGAGGCACGGTTCCACGTACTGGCTTTTTTCCTTGTCACTCTGGAATCTCTCTTGGTCCTATGGGTTGGTAACCAAATCGCATGCCCAGGCTGCAGGGGAACAGGCATGTGCTATCTGCAGGGATCAGGGCGGAGTGCGGGTGGGTTGGGGAGGACAGAAAGGCCAGCTCATACCAGCATCATAGTGGTGAGCCACGCCCTCCCCACACAGTTGCGTTAAGTCAGCTCATACAATTGGGTCATCATTGTTGGTGGGACCCCTTCCTAGGAGCTGGTAAGGCCTGGAGATACACTGGCTACATTGAAGCAAAACTTTTGTTTTTGGAAGGAGAAAGGTCAGAGCTAACAGGATTGGTGAGCAATTTTATTTTTCAATGTGGAAAACTCAGGTTGTGTTCATGGCCTTCTAAAAATGATGCTTTCCAGTACATCATTGGCTGTCTAACCTTTAACATTTGAATTTAAAATCACTTACCTTTGTCAGTAGCACTCCTTCTGTTTTAAGCAAATTGCGATTGTTAATTTTTCCAGCGGGCCTGGAGGCCACAGCCCTTCTTTTTCTCCCGCTGGGAAGATGCACCATCTCTCTGCTGGCAGGAACTTGCCCTGAAGTTGCCTAGATTATTGCCCAAGTCTATGACGAGAGATGAGACTAAATGATCTCATTCTTCATGGGGCCATATTTGGAGGGACTGCAATATCTGGATATTTATACTTACAACTTTCATAAATGATTTTTTCCTCTTTGTAAAATTTAGATAAAGAACGACTGCCTTTTCCATATGACTGAATTTATTTTTTATCTTTTTTTCTTTTACTGGTTTATTTCTACCTTGTAATTAATATTTTATTTTATTTATTTTACACATGGCTTTTAAAAATAATTGTTCTATATGACTTTTAAGAAATTGTTATGAGGATTTAATGAAGGAATGAAATGATGGTAAACAGTACCTGATAGATTTTGTTATATTGTTCCCATTCTTTTCAGGAAATTCAGGAAATCTCTGGGACCCACTTTCTATTTTCAAAATAAATATTGACTACAAATATTTATAACAAATATATCCAAGATATAAATGAAAGGGATCCACAGGAACTCATCACTCAGCTAAAGAAACAGCAGACCTTTAGGACTGCCTGTGTGTTCACTTTCCATCCTGTCCCCTTCCCTTCCTTCCCTCGGATGCAACTGTCAACCTAAATTTGATGATTGTTATTCTCTTGCATTTTGTTATAGTTTTACCACGTACAAATACGTGCCTAAAATAGATGTTAATTAGTTTTCTATGCTTTTAAACTTTACGTAAGTGAAATTACACCACTTCTATTCTCTTACAACTTGCCTCCGGTTCCTGAGCTTCACTCATGGTTACGTCAGTCAATCTGGGTGCTCTGACGAGTCGCCGCCAAAGTGAAGT